>NC_045558.1:115000381-115668506 GCF_009769535.1 Thamnophis elegans
CGCAGCTGACAGTTGCGTTTGGGAGCGGAGGTGGTGGCAGCAGAAGTGGGCACAGATGGGATGTCCCCACTTGATGAGTAGAACGAGGCGGCGGGGATGCGTTGTTTCAGGGCGCCCCAAGCGCCGGCTCCTCTGAGTGTAGCCCATTCCCCCTCCCAAGAAGACCATTTTCTTTTTAAAAACGCCTCTGCAGACTATCTTGAAAACCTGCGAGGGATTCCCCCACCCCATTTCTGGTTGCCTGCAGCCTTGGAAGCTTCCACAGAGAAGCTTCTGCAGAGGCGTTTTTAAAAAGAAAACGGTCTTCTTGGGAGGGGGAATGGGCTGCGCTCCTGGTTCTGGGGATTCCCCCCCCCCACCAAAGACCAGTTGCCCATCTCTCCAAATCCTTTTCAGGATTTTCTTTTTAAAAACGCCTCTCTGCAGACGATCTTGAAAACCTGCGAGGGATTCCCCCACCCCATCTCTGGTTGCCTGCAGCCTCGGAAGCTTCTGCAACTTCACCGTAAAAGCAATTAAGAACTTCTCTTGCTCGTGAGATTTTCTTTACTGTGCAAAGGCTTGCTTTAAAACTGCAGGCTCCCGGGAAGGGGGGCAGGGGGAAATGCTGCCCATATGTCCCCTTCCAAAGCAACCTTGCAGGTTTTCAAGATCATCCGGAGAGGCGTTTTTTAAAAAGAAAAACCCTGCAGGCACCCAGCAACAGGGGCTAGGAGCTAGGAACCCGGAAGTTAATTACTTCCGGGTCCACTGATGAACCGGTTTGCACGAACCGGTGCGAACCGGCAGGAACCCACCCCTGATATACATATACATATACACATAAACACACACATACATACATACAGTACATACATACATACATACATACATACATACATACATACATTTTATATTATAACTACTGCTTAGAATGTAAGAATTGCTAGAATATCCTTCTGATCTGCAGTGCACCTCTCATTATAGTGGCGTTCCTAAGGATTTATCAGCACATTCTGACTTTGTCATTTGCAGTAAAGGAAATCAATGAAAACCCACAAATCTTACCTAATCTTACCTTGGGCTTCTACATTTATGACAGCTAAGACAATGCTCAAAGGCCACAATGCTACTTCTATCAGCAACTGAGAGACTGGTCCCCAATTTCCTATGTAACAGTCAGAATAAAGTCATAGCTGTTATAGGACGATTGGATGCTGAAATCTCCCTCCATGTGGCAACTATCTTCGATGTCTATAAGATTCCACGGGTAGGTTGGACAGCCTTCCATGTAAATGCCATGCTTCCTATAGTATTATACTTTCAGAATATAATTTTTGTTTTGCGTTGTAAAGTATATTCAAATAAATAGTTTTGGTTTTGAAAAATAATTCCCCTGAAATTTGACTTTTTTGAGTTAACAGATATAATTTTAAATGTGCTGAGCGTTGTGCTCATATTGCCCGATTTAATTTCCTGAAAATTATTATAAGAAGCTAGATTTAATGTCTCTGGGTAATGATTTGGTTTTGTTTTAATATTTGTAAATTGCAGTCTGCTTAAGAACAACTTCATGAATGGATTCCAACTGTATAGCTAAACAATTAGATAAAAATGACATGCAAATTTTCTGGTTCAGTGATTTCTTCAAAACTCAATCATCTTCTTATGGCATGAACAATGCCATGAATAGGTGATTCATGTAACTGGATGCATCATATTTCACAAATCATTTAATTTATTTCTACATGTTTACTGATGGCTAATTAGTCAGTATCAATCTTCTAGAAATTATCTTACATTCTTAAACCTGTCACAATGTAAAATGTGTACCATTTCCTGTTTGAAACCATCTCTGTTGTGAAATTAAGGAAATTTCATTGTGTCCTTTGACTGCAACTTGACATCCATGGGTATGCTCTATAAATCTTATACTTCTTTGTCCTAATTAATTTAATTGAATCAAAATTTTATACTTTATAGACCATACTAAAATTTTAATTGAATTTTATAGACCATGCTTAAAATATATGTTTATAAATTAATGTTTGTCTTCTCTAACTAAAGGATTTCGGGGTGTATTTCTAATGCTTTGAATATATTTTGTTGCCATGTGCACTATAGAGATGGCAATAGGTTGTAGTAAGCTGTTGGTTGTTTTTGAAATGTTTTTGATAAATGGCTGTGGGTCATGATGACTGTTAGTTGTGTGACTAAACTTTTCTTTATTATAGCAATGTGTTTACATAGCACAAAATTTTGCAAGAAAATGGATTTCAGTGAAGTCTGTAAATACAAATAGTATGTAACTATCCCTGAAGTAATTACTTTGCTTTGATCCTGACTGACTCAAACTTGACTCATACTTTCATCCTTCTGAAGTTAGTAAAATGAGAATCCAGACTGTTGGGGGCAATATTCTGACTATGCAAACCAATTAGAGAGGGCTATAAGGCACTATGAAGTAGTAAATAAGTCAAACTTCTATTGCCAGTGTTATCACTAAAACGGCATTCAACAAACCTTCTATAACTATCATCTGAATAGAATGCCTATTTCAACCAGGCAACAAATTATTTTCTGGAATTCTCATCTTGATGAGGCAGTTTTGAAGGATTGGTATAAGAATCATTAATTCAATATATGTTGAGTGTTTTGAACACCTGAAAATATTATCTAAAAGCTGTTTTAAGATAAGATTGTTGTTATTGTTGTTGTTGTTATTATTATTATGTTAATCTTGGTGAGATTCACAGCCTTTGGAGCTGGTTGGTAGCTCAACAGCTTGAGTCCTAACCAAGGACCTAGGAACTGTTAAGGTAATGTCAGATGATATAAGCTGTTCCAAGTAGCATGGTTTTTTGTAGAATCAGAATGTTCAAGTCTGATAAATTTAAAATTTCCAAATAGCGAGGTAGCGCTTTAGGTATTGCTCCAAGAGCTCCAATTACAATTGTGACAACACACTATTTATTTTTCCACGGTCACTCAACTTCAATCTGCAAGTCCCAGTGCTTTGTGATTTTTTCTTGCTGTTTATCTTCAATTCGTGCATCTCCAGGTATTGCAATGTCAATGAACCATATGTTTTTCTTTTCAACTATTGTTAAGCCAGGTGTGTTGTGGGCCAAGTCTGAATTCTGAAGTCCCACAAGATCTTGACTTTCTCATTCTCTAAAACCTTCTGAACTTGATGTTCCCAGTGGTTTTTGCTGTACTCAAATCCAAACTTTTGGCACAATTTTCAATGAATGATCTTAGCAACATGGTCATGGCATTGTAGGTAGTCAGTCTGTGAAATTTTGCTGCATCCACTGATCAAGTGGTCGACTGTCTTGGATCAATCAGGGACTTTGCAATGTCCCTGAGATCAGCAAGACGTACTCTTCCCTGTCACCATCTCTTCGGGACGGTTTAGGTCCAAAAGGACCGTCCAGTGGCAAAAGTATCAACTGCGATCTCAGAGCTCCGAGATCGCACCTCGTACCGTTGCAACATCAGATCCTGTCTCTACAAGTTTAAATTTTGAAACTCAGAATAACCAAACAACAACTAGTTATCCCAAATAAATGAGAATTATTCAGATCTCTATAGGAAGAGAGAAAGAATAAAATCTGGATGCCAACCCAGGAGACAAAATAGAAACTACTTAATGTGGTACTCAAGCTCTATACAAAATGAATTGATTTGATCACTAGACATTATCATTATCATCATTATCACTAGGCACCATCTTTCACTATACTCATTTTCTGTTTTTCAGTTGTATGCCCTCTAGAGTCATAATAAATGCCCTTATAGATTTCTTTTCAAGCTCCTTATTGTATGTGTCAACTTGTAAAGTGTTGCCATGACTCTTATCAGGTTGGCATTGGAGAGAGGATTCCATGCATACCTTCGGCCAGAGTCGGATCTCATATTTCTACAATCTTGTTGGTGAATGTGATTTATGCCCCAGACAGAGGGAAGGGGACATGGGGGTAAAATTCAAATGCAATTAAGCGGATGCAGTTTTGGCTCCGCAGGGAGTACATACCAGAATGTTGATCCTAATAAATGAATGGATTTCTTTTGAAATTTGTCTCAAGGCTCATAAATTAATTAGGTCATCTTCTGGGAACTTTACAGAGAGCCGAAACTGACATTAAAAATATATCAAGATTTCCAGGTTTCCTGAATCCTGGGCTCTCCAAGCACTTCCCCAATATTTGGGGTGCTTGGAGGGAAAATCAGGCAACCATGGCTGAAGAGAGAGACCTCAAGACTCCAGACAGCCCAGCAGCAGAAGCAAGAAAGGATGTGTAAATTAGCCCCTAAGGCAGATGAAATAGAGTTCCCTTACCCTAGTTTCCAGATACATGGAAGGGTCTCAAGCAAGCTGGCAAGGGTGAACTGGAGCTGGGATTGGGCATAAGCCAGGCTCCCAAAGCCTCAGATGGAATCCCTGGAGAGTGCAATAGAGCAACAGAGGGAGGATTTTGACTGGAGCACCCTTGGTGATGAGGGGCCATCATGCCACCCCAAAAAGAGGGAGGGAGACGCAGACTGGAGCGTAGACCCCTCACCCACCCAATAGGAGAAGGAGCCCAAAACTGTAACCAGTGCCTCTCCCACACAGCAGTCAGGCTGCCCAGGGCAGGCAAACCTCTGAACTAGAAGTGAGGAAGATGGCCAGCCATATCCAACACAAGCATACAGAGGCCAACAGGAGGTTGGAGGAGTAAGGCTGAATGACTTGCCCCAATTCAGGGGAAAATTTGACGGGGACTCAGACCAGCTAGCTCTATTCCTTGATTCAGCTGATATTCATCTAGAATGCTATGGGCACCTCTACTCATCCCTCAGGGTCATGGTGAATACCATCACAGAGGGGCCAGAGGGAGAAGCAAGGGAATGGTTAACATCCCTCCACAAGAGGAGAACCCCCAACTGCAAGACACATCGATGACTTCTGCAATTGCTAGAGGCCAGATTTGAGGAAGTGGAGGAGGACCCATATGCAGAAGAGGAACTCAGCAACCTAAAGCAGAGTGGCTGCCCTATCAAAGAGCACATCCATCAATTTAGGAAGGTCATAGGAAGGCTATCCCCTTTACCAGAGCGGCTGCTGGTGCATTTTTTCAGAACAAGCCTGGACAAGTAAATTGCCCAGGCATACTGTGACATCCCAAATTGATTCTCTGAGTGGTTCCGAGTAGCAACAAAAGAGAAAGGTCAACCTGACCTGAAACCAGCCAACAGGGAACCACAGCATCACAGCAAGCCCTGAGACCAGCCCTCATTTAAAGTCCACTGAAATGCTACAGATGCAGGGGGATTGGTCACATGGCAGCTGCATGCCCAATCCCAGCCCCAAAACCAAGGCCAGACCCACCGCCCAGGGCACAACCAGAACAAGGCCCCAAATGGACCACCAACACATCTGGGAAAGTCCTCCAGGCTGCAGAGTCCCCTTCCCCCTCAGGCAAAAGTGACGGAACCCTAGGCAACCAGTCGCCCGAATCATATGACAGCGAGAACAAGGGAGAAAATGACCCAATGGTAAGTGAACTAATTCACCATTTCCTTTTTCCAATATGTCTCACAGCCCCAAAAACAGGAAACCAGGGGGATTTTCAAGCCCTAATAGATTCAGATTGCACGAGGTGCTTGATCAACCTAACCACAGTCCTGAAACTGGAGATCAGAGCAAAAAGACTCGCCCACCAGATCCGGTTCAAGCATGTTGACGAGGCCCTAATGGGAGGAGCCTATACCACCCACCTGACTGAACCAGTGAGGCTAGAGCTAGCAGATCACTGGGAAGTAATTCGATTCATACTAGCCCCCAAAATCACAGACACAGTCATACTGGGACTTTCCTGGCTAGACAAGTGGGGACCGACCATCTGGTGGAAAAGAGGTACCCACAGACTTAGGATATCAAGGGGCCCCTAACCCCTCTCACACCAGCTAGCAGAAACACCACCCACACAGGAACCCCCCCTGGCAACTGGCAACTACATCTGACAAAATCCCAGAGGCTGAACTGATTCTGATGGAATATCATAAATATCAGAACATCAAATGCGATGTTCTGCCTCCTCACCATGAGACAGACTGTGCCATCAAAATCATCCCCAGGGCAAAAGTACCCAAGCCCAAACTATGCCATGATGCCCTGGGAAATGCAAGAGATGTGCAAATACATAGACAAAAACCTAGCAAGGGGGTTCATTGAGCCAGCCAAGCTACAGGTCGTGGCACCAGTCCTCTTCAGAGAAAAAAGATGGAACTTTTGAGGGATAAATGGGGTGTGCGTACACAACCTATACCCTTTTCCCTTCATGAAGGACATGCTATTTTATCTGGCCAAGGGAAAAGTCTTCACCAAACTAGACCTCAGAGAAGCTTACTACCGAGTATGTATTAGAGAGGGAAATGAGTGAAAAACAGTTTTCAACTGCCCCCTAGGGAGCTTGCAGTTCAAAGTGATACCTTTCAGACTGCAGGGGCCCCCAGTGGTATTCATGCAGTTAATAAATGAGGTGCTGCATGGGCACCTCTACAAGGGGATCCTACCTGGGTGACATCCTTATCTACACTGAGACCATGAATGACCACATACCCCTAGTCCGCCAAGTACTGGAAAAACTTCTGGCAGCCAACCTGAGTGTCAAGATATCAAAATGTGAATTCCACCATGCATAGTTAGACTACATGGGTTACCGAGTGAGTAGAGATGGACCCAGCCAAAGTACAAGCCATCTTAGGCTGGCAACCCCCTCACACATGCAGATAGCTAAAAAGCTTCGTAGGGTTTGCAAACGTCTACAGGCAATTCATCCCTCCTTTGCAAAAATTGCCAAACTCCTAACAGACCTCCTGAAGACGGGGAGCCCAGGAACGAAACCTTGTCTGGGACAACCCCTACAGTGGGACCTAACCTGACAAGAGGCGTTTGAAACACTAAAAGAAATGTTTGCAAAGGAGCTGGTGGTGAAGCATCCTAATCCCAAGCAACCTTTCATGATCCAGGCAGACTCCAGTGACATGGCAGTGGGAGCAGTGCTACAACAAAGAAACAATCAAGGAAACTTACAACCTTGCACCTACACCTCCTGCAAGTTCATAGACACAGAGAGATGATGGGCCGCATGGGAAAAGGAGGCTTTTGCAGTGAAATGGAGACACTGTTGGAAGGGGGCCAAAAACCGTTTGAAGCCTGGACTGACCACAAAAATCTGGAGGCCCTTAGGACCCCACAGAAACTATCACCCAAACAAGTCTGATGGGCTCAATACTTCAACCATTTTGATTTTGTGTTAAAGCACAAAAGCACAGGGGGGAGGAACTTTCTAGTTGACGCCCTCTCCTACATTCCTCAATACAAATATGAATGTGAGCACGTAGTGGATGCCATCATTCCCTCTACTCAGACAGCTGCCCAAGTGACCACCAGGCAGCAACGCCATGACCGGCAAAACCAATCCGCAAGCGACTTAATCACAAGGCTAAAAACCGAACTGCTAACAGACCCCTGGTTCCAAAACAACCAACACATCTTGACAAAAAGAGATGACCTTGCATGGAAGGGGATGAAACTCTACGTCCCATAATCCCTACACACTCTAATCCTCCAGAGGAGCCACGACACCAAACCAGCAGGCCACTTTGAGTTCCTAAAGACTTTACACTTAGCCCAGAGACAATTCTGGTGGCCTGGCATAAAGAAAGATGTGGATAGTTACTTGAAAAGTTGCACCATCTGTGCCACAATGAAGAGATGACTGGGAAACACACACACACACCGGACTGCTGCAAACAGTAGCAGAGCCAACGAGGCCATGGGATCGCAAAGGACTTTATAGTAGAGTTGCCGAAAAGTGGGGGAAACACAGAGATTTGGACTGTAATAGTCCTTGATTCAAGGTGGCACAGGAGACAACTCCAATACTTAATCAAGTGGAAGGACTACCCCTTATCAGAGGCATCTTGGGTAAAAAGTAAGAATATCCAGGCTGATCACCTTATACCAAAATTCCATGCAGAAAATCCAGGCAAGCCTGGGGGAGGAATGCATCCCTAAATTATATACATGTACTCAAATTGTTTCTGGTCACACAGGTCACCTTAGGGAAGTGAGGGGAACTGGATGTCAACTTGTAAAGCATTGCCATGACTCTTATCAGGTTGGCATTGGAGGGAGGATTCCATTCATACCTTTACCCAGAGTCAGATCTCATATTTCTACAATCTTGTTGGTGAATGTGCTTTATGACCCAGACAGAGGGGAGGGGACAAAGGAGTAAAGTTCAAATGCAGGAGTCAGTTTCGGCTCCGCAGGAGTACATGCCAGAATGTTAATCCTAATAAATGAATGGATTTCTTTTGAACTTTGTCTCAAGGCTTGTAAATTAATTAAGTCATCTTCTGGGAACTTCACAGAATGATTCATTCCCACATGAAAGATTAGAAAGAGATAATCATATGTGGGCTTGATTATTTTGGTAAGCCTCTTTGTTACAACTTTGATTGCTCCTGGGAGACAACATATTAGACAACATATTAGAAACAACAATGAAACAAAGGATGTTCCTAGGTTAGAAGATGTCCAACCCAAATTTTCCAACAGGATGATATGGCTTCCATATTCTATACTTAACACTCTTATCCACCTAGAATGGTGCTCTATCTCATTGGGAGCCCGTCGAAGTTCTATTGTTCAGATACCGATTGATGGAAATGTATTAGAAAATATATTTTGTTCATATAAGTTCTCAGCCTTTTGCCTTAGTTCAAGTATAGGATCATTGGTTCACTTCACACCTACAATGTTATTGTTACTACATTTATTCATATTAAACAGCCAAGTGCACATCAATCACATCTATCCTACTTCCTGATTGTGCAAAACTTTTTGTTAAGCTTTCCATTTGTTCTCATATATGCTTTACTTCAATCATACACTGTTGTCATCACATTTAGCAAACAACCATCAACTCCAAATTTGTGCTGTGTTCAATGTGATTCTTCATGTGAGCTTATGCTAATGTAAGTAAGATAAAATTATTCTAAGCCTCATTCTCATGATTCTGTTCTCCCCTCAACTATGGAATTTATTCTGTAATTGCAGGCCCCAACTATAAGACAACATAATGAAATCAAATCCTTTATCCTACAGTTAATGGGAAGTATGTCTATGGAGATTCTCTACATCCAAGTCATGGTTGTCTCAAAGGTGCTTTAACAAAAGGCAACTGGATTTTTTTTTTCAACAAAGTCCAGTTAACTTTTGGAAAAAAGCACCTTTGGGATAATGGGAAGAATCTTGCCATGCTAAAGCTATAATCTCCCAACTTTCTAGATAGATCCTGAAAGGTTCCAGGGTATGCCTACCTGAATGACTTTCCCCTTACCCATCCAGTTCAGGAGTGCCCAATCCTTTACTTTTGGCTTCTCTCTGATAAAATTTGGAACGAACTCCCCATGGAGATTCGGACCCTCACCACCCTCCAATCCTTCCGCGCTGCTGTAAAGATCTGGCTGTCCCGGCTGGCCTGGGGTTAAGATTATAGCCCCACTCGAATTGTGCGATTGTTGTGTTTTTCTTTTTTTAATATGCTGTATTGTCTATTGTTTGTTGTTTCCCCTTCCCTTTTGAATTGTGAGCCGCCCTGAGTCCCCTTAGGGAAAAGGGCGGCATACAAATAAAGGCAAAAAAAAAATTCACTGAACCCCTCCCTGGAAAAGCTCTGGAATGCCTAAACTCCTGTCCACTGATTTTCCAGATGCACATTCCATCAGGATAATTCACCACAGCCAATTCACCATGGACAATTTGCCATGCCAAAGTGCCATTGCCAACTCACCAAGGGACAACTCACCACAGCATAATTCACTGTTGTATTAATTATTGCATTCACTTATTTTTATTATTGGTGACTACATTTTTGTTAAAATATTGTAACTATTGTATTTTTGGATGGACTTTCTTTATTTTATTATTATTAGCCATAGGTCTGTTGAAATTAGTTTAACTTTTGTATTTGTTGAATTGTCCTGTGGCGAGTTGCCTTGTGGTGAGTTAACCATGGCGAGGTACCCTGAAATGAATTGAATAGGAAATTGGTTGTAGCCTGGGCAAGTTGTCCCATTCCAATTCCATCATACCTACTGATCTCTCTCATCAATTAGAGATTTGATTAACTAAAAATCCCACAAAACATTCATTATGAAGAAAAAAAGAGTTAGACTAGTTTACAAACAGGGAATTTGTAGTATTCTCTACTAATACAACCAATTTTGTTGTGTTTAAGTACAATGACAATAAAGATTATACTTATAATAATAATAAATACAATATTGATCAAATTTGAAACATTTTGATGTACATTGTTATTTACTATTATTTTTAATGGGATTTCTATTCTGTGAAGAATTATTTAATTCCAATGGGGAAAAGCAATTATTTAGCTACCTGACCCATGCCATAGAGCACTATATTACTGAACAGATTTAACCCAAATATACAGGTGCTTTTTAATGCAAGATACATTATCATATCCAGAGAATACACTAAAAGCCAATATACTATAGTTATATGTTCTGTACACATAGAGAAGATAAATTAAAACATTTTTTCATAATTTATTAGCAGATATTTATTTCATTCCATTTGTCAAGTAATATATAAATGATATATTAATAAAACAAATGTCAAATATTATGAAACACAACTTGAGTGGCAATTAAATTTAGCAGGAATTTTTATAATCTATAATTATATATTTATAATAATATATTTTTATGATTATGCATGATGGTTAGGTACATAATATGTATGAGAAAAATATCACACCATTGTTTTCTTTTTCAGACAAATACCACCCAACCAAAAAACACAATTTTTGAATTCATAAAAGTATCAGTTTCTTGAGATATAAAGAACCCTTAGGGATTAGTCTGGCCTGTCTCTCACTTTCTTTTTCTATGATTAATGTTTTTTGTGCTTGGAGCATTTATAAGGCACCATAACGCTCCCATTGTGGTAGCCAACAACCGGGATATGACATACTCTCTTCATCGCCCTCCTGCTCTGCTTCCTTTCAGCACTGCTATTCATTGGACAACTAGGAAAGTTTACCTGTCTCCTAAGACAAACAACATTTGGTGTGGTCTTTTCGGTGGCTGTTACTTCTATCTTGGCAAAGACCATCACAGTGGTTCTGGCTTTTATGGCCACCAAACCAGGATCCAGAATGAGAAAATGGGTTGGGAAAAAATTAACTATTTCCATTGTTATTTCCTGCTCCCTGATTCTAGCAGACATTTGCACTCTGTAGTTGACATTCATTCCCCCCTTTCCAGATGTTGATATGATCTCACTGACTGAAGAAATTATCCTGCAATGTAATGAAGGCTCTGTGACCATGTTTTATTGTGTCCTTGGCTATATGAGTCTCATGGCTCTTACCAGCTTCATCACAGCTTTTCTTCCCAATAAATTGCCTGACAGTTTCAATGAAGCCAAGTTCATCACCTTTAGTATGTTGATCTTTGGTAGTGTTTGGTTGTCCTTTGTCCCAGCATACCTGAGCTTCAAAGAGACCTACATGGTAGCTGTGGAGATCTTTTCCATCCTAGCCTCCAGTGCTGGGCTTCTGGTTTGCATTCCTCCTCCCCCCACTCAAAAAAAGTTATATCATTGTGTTTAGGCCAGACCTGAACAAAAAGGAACAACTAATGAGAAGAAAAGAATAATTAATCTCTTTCTTCCTAGATCAAACATTTTTAATCTAGATTTTTGCATTTCTAGTAGAATATTCATGAAAATGTCCCTCTCAGAAACTGATTTCCAAACATTCTAATGTATCTTACCTTTTCTTATCAGTTCTTTGTATCCTCTTTTTCAGCATATTTGCTGAAGCTCATTCACTTTTCTTTCATTATTGCTTCCTTGATGATGAGAAGGAATCTCAATGTCTAGTATAGGATACCACCTTTCTGGAATTTGTCAGAGACATTTTGGTGAAGAAGAAACATGAGTAAGTAAACCTTGAATGAGGCTAGTCAATAAATGCTCTAATATTTTCAGAGGTCAGTTAGTGACTGGAAGAAGACACCTCAGTTTATTTAGACAGAAAAGAAATCATCCAAGATTTAAAGAAGTACACTGGACAACATTTTTTTCAAAAGTTTTGCTTTCTAAAAAAAACCTATAGTGACTATTACAAATATGCTTTCAGAATGACTCTATCATGTATGAATCTTGAAAAATATTAAGTTTTAATTATTGTGTTGTATTAAATTGCACAATGTTTCCAACATTCAGCATGAATTCAACCGGATTAAAAGTATTTTCTTGCTTATGTTCATGTGTATTCGGTATCCAATAATAATCAGCCAGTATTGAGGGAATTCAGTTATCCTAATACCATTTTTCCATTGTGGCAATGTCCTGGTGAAACCTGTTCATCATTGACTGTACCTAGAGTTTTGGGAAAGAAGTCCAAGTGTGAATGCATAAAATTAATCTTTAGTAACATATTACAGTTCATTATCTTGTATGCTGTAACAGGTTTGTCAACCAACTGTATATAGCAGTGATGGCGAACTTTTTTTGGCTGCCATGCCCAAAGCGGGAAGACCAGAGGGGGGGCATGTGCCAGTGTGCCACACCCATAATTCTATGCACACATGCCCCCCAGCATGCATGCATGCTCATGATCAGCGACCCCCCCCCTACACTTTTGCTGTGTTTTTTTCACCTTCCCCAGGCTCCAGAGGCTTTCTAGGAGCCTGGGGAGAAAAAAAACAGTCTCCCCCCCGATGACCTCTGGGGGCATCAGGAGCTTCCCTGAAACCTCCAGAGGGCAAAAACATACCTATGGGAACCCAGAGGATTGGGAATGGTGATTTCCGGTTTGTCCCTAGGGCCAATTTTTGACTTCTAGAGGGTGAAAAATGGCCCTACAGGGAACTCGGAAGTCACTTCCAACCGGACATGCTCATAGGCCCAGTTTTTGCCCTCTGGAGCCTTCAGGGAAGCCTCTGAAGGCTCCTGGGGCCTTTCCTGAAGCCTCCAGAGAGCAAAATCCAGCCATGCAAGCCAACCAGTTTGTCTGTATGGCTGTTTTTCACCCTCCGGACCACTCGGGGAAGCTCCCTGAAGGCTCTGGAAGGCAAAAAACAGTCCTATGAGCAAACTGAATGTCTGTTCCTGAACTTCCAATTCGCCCATAGGACCAGTTTTTTGCAATTTGGAGGCTTCAGGGTAGCCTCCAGAGAGCGAAAAATGGCCTCAAAAGAAGGCTGAAACCAGCTGGCCAAAGCATGCATGCATTCTGGCCAGCTGACAGGACATTGCCTTGCGTGCCCTGACAAATGGCTCCACGTGCCACCTGTGGCATGCGTGCCATAGGCTCGCCATCACGGATATATTATTTGGTGTTTTGTAGTTGTCAAGAAAAAACAGCAGCATCCTTGAATAGTTTACATGTATTTTTCTGCCTCCAGTAACAAATCTTTGAATTACTTTTCGTTGATGATGTATCTCATTTGTCAACCAATCAAGTTCCTTCCTTAATCTTGGCATCAGTTATTCTTAAAAACATCTGTCTCAAATACATCCTTGGTTGTATAAATAGAGTCAAAGAATCAAAAGCACATGAAGGATTAGTACCACTTATAAATCCCTAATAAGACCACATCTGGAATACTGCACAGAATTTGGTCACCACATTATAAAAAAGATGTTGAGACTTTGGAAGAGCAACTACAATTATTAAAGGCCTTGAGACAAACACATATGAAGAATGGTTGCAAGAATTGGGTATGGCCAGTCTAAAGAAAAGAAGGAATATGGGTGACATGCTAGCAGTATTCCAATATTTGGGGGCTGCCACAAAGAAGAGGGGCTCTGCTTATTTTTCAAGGACCAGAAGGCAAGGTAAGAAACAATGGATGGAAACTAATCAAGGAGACATGCAACTTGTAGTTAACTAGAAACTCCTAAGGACAATTAATCAGTGGGACAGCTTGCCTTCAGAAGTTGTATGAGGATTCATCACTGGAGGTTTTTTAAAAAGACTGGACCTACCTTATTCATTGCTTTCAAAAAAGTATATAATACCAGTTTTATGTGAAGTGGAAACAAAAATATCAGGAAAATATTTTATTTTTACTGTAGAAGGTGGCAAATGTTCAACATAAAGACACCTATCTGAATACACTTGGATATCTAATTCCATTGGACCCTTCCCTATTTCTCTCTCTGTTCACCGCTGAAAAGGATTAAGCAGTCACTCGGATTCCATGTCTTTTATTCCTGTTTAAGCAGAAATGCTTCTTACTTATATTGCAATAAATTATTTGGTGGTGCTCCCCTTTTCTATTCAAGTCTGGCCATATTAAATTGACCATCCAAGGTGATACATAATATCAGTAAGTTAGCTACAATATACCACCTCAAATAAACTGTTAAAAATATCAAGCATATCTCTTGGCATCATCACTTTGTCCACAAATACAATCAATCTTTTCTTAAAATATCAATGTGATATTCAATCACTTAGATATTCCCATTCATGATTCTTGCCCAATGCCCATAAGAATAGGAATATTAGAAAAGTTAGCTCCAAAAAAAGAATTTCTTTAGGTCTTCTCTAGGGGACTGAACTTTGGCTAAATAATTATCTTCTTGTTTGTGCATCTAAATTGCTATTATTAAATATGCTATTCTCAAAATACCAATGAATTTCAATGCCCATTACAAAGACTAAGAAAAAAGATGCAGCATGTTTCTTCTCTCTTTCTCTTAAAATGTCAGGATCACTTCAAGCTGAAGAGAAACATAGTAAGCTTATGAGTGAAAAAGGATTCCCCACATCTGTTCTTGGTTAAATCAAGATTCAGACACAAAGAATCCGGATGTGTTAATGGAAAAACTGCTAATGGTTTTATCCTAAGGAATGAGAGAATTTCTTTGAGATTTGCCCTTGTAATGGGGATGGAAAATTTATTGATCTTAATGCTAGTATTGAGTCCCAATGTGGCATGCATAACTCAGAGGTGCAGCATCTTTCATCCATATCCTCCACATCACAAGTACCATCATCCAGGAGACCTTACGGTTGGTGGAATTTCATCTCAACTTGATTCAGTCTCTGAAAAAATCACCTTTGAAGGTTATCCTCCAGCAGCATTGCCTGGACAGTTTCTGTAAGGAACGTAATTATTTATTTATATTTTTCCTGCATTTATGATTGACAAAAAAAATAATTATAGAATTTCCATCAGAAAATAAGTTGAGGTGAAATTAAAGAGATGCTAAGAATAGCATTTTTTAATCCCCCAAACAACATATACTGTGGAAAAGAATGAAGTTATAAAAGCAAACTTCCTAAGACTGAGTATCTCCAAAGAGCTGGGCATGCACACCTACCAGTATGATTCTCAGCCATTGCCACATTGCCCATTGCCAAGCTTGGGAATGTTGATTACACCTCTTATTTGTTTTTCTACATAGTTCTCTTAAATAAAATATATTAAGTTGCCTTGTATCTAATAAAACAATGGCCTCCTTCAAACACACAGTAAATTCTTCTACTCCAACTAACAATACAGGAGTGTTTACAAGCCTGGCTCTGTGCTAGAAGACTGTCTACCTTTTTGAAAGGCACATTATATACATATGTAGATTCCAGGCATTCCCTGTTTTTATATCTGAAATTGTTTGCACAGATTTCTTGCAGAAAAAAATATTGAATTCTTTATGCCTATACAATTGCACTTGTCTACAGATTTATTCTACATCCTCATAGCTGAGTTTTGCCATGTCAGAAGGATAGGATTTCTTGTTATAGAAGGTCCTGGCATGTTAGACTATGTTATAATGTACAAACCTCTTGAATCCCCTTCTGATGTGTAATGCAACTCTCATTGTAGTGGAAATCCTAAGAATTACCAGCAAATCCTGACTTTGGCGTTTGCAATAAAGGAGATCAATGAAAACCCACAAATCTTACCCAATCTCACCCTGGGCTTCCAAATTTATGACAGCTATTGCAATGCTCAAAGGACTTATCAGGCCATCATGCTGCTCCTATCAGCAACTGAGACACTGGTCCCCAACTACTTATGTAACATCCAGAATAAAGTCATAGCTGTTATTGGAGGACTGGATGCTGATACCTCTCTTCAAGTGGCAACTCTCTTGGATATCTATAAGATTCCACAGGTAACCTGAACATTCTTGCATGCCAAGATCATTCTACTTTTAGTGTCCCATTTTTACAATTGAGCTTTGTTTTTTAGTATTACGTACAGTCTATTCAAGTAAATAATGTAGATGTTCATTGACTGTGAATGACTGTTAAGTATTAAACTCCCACAGGTAGAATGGACATCCTTGCATGGAATGTGATGCTACTTATGACATGGTCCTTTCACAATGCAATTTTGTTCTTCAAGGCTAAATATATTCAAATAGTAAATAGTATTCGGAGTCAAATAGTGAATAGTTCTGAACTAAAAATATAACTCTTCTCTGAAATTTGGCATCTTTGTGTTTCAGACAAGACTAGCCATTTTTCTTGAATTTAACTTAGGTTTTTTAGCCCAAAACAGGGCATCATCTGCAAACAAACGTTTTCACACATTCATGTCTTAATATTCTCCAGAAAACATTTCATGTGTCTAAGGAAGATTAGCAGCATTCAATATAAAAATCAACCCAATAAAAGTTATGCACCAGAACCCATTACATTACTGAAGGGTAAAGTACCTGGCTCAACACTACAGTGTGCCCACATCTGTAATTTTTTAAAAATTTTGAATAAATACAAACAGACAAAACACACACACACACAAACCACAAAACTATCTTCCATTACAAATTGTAGAAAGTGTGTCGATTGGCTACAAAAACTTTTGTGCAGCCCTTCCACAGTCATCACCTACAATTCATATCAAATCATACATTTTAAATGAAGTATATTTATAGATATTACTATCATCAAACTTCAAACTTCATTTAACTATAATTGTTTTTATGTCCTTTTCTATAAAATATTCCAGATTTAAAGCAAAATCACATAATGACATTCCATTAGCTCCTCCCAATATCATCCAGTAACATTATATCTTTATCACATGTTCTAATTAAAAACTGGTTATATTTAATAACAGAGTTTTTAAACATCCTTTTCCTCTTATCAAACATATATAAGTGTGACCTTCCTCCCATACTTGGGCATACCAGGGGTTGTGACTTTAAGTATATACCTCCCACCCTGGCTGGCTGATAAGGAGTCGTTCTC
Organism: Thamnophis elegans; assembly: GCF_009769535.1. Lineage (NCBI taxonomy): Eukaryota > Metazoa > Chordata > Lepidosauria > Squamata > Natricidae > Thamnophis > Thamnophis elegans. The sequence goes on from NC_045558.1 coordinate 115,017,661, forward strand.
TGTAGCTCAAATGGTTAACTCCCTGCCTGGGAGGCAATAGAGCACAGGTTCGATTCCCAAACTTGGGTATGGCTAGCTGATGAGAGCTAAATAGCTTGAAATAGATCTATACTAGTCTCCCTTTATTTATTTATCAGCATAAATATAACAAATATATATATATATATATATATATATATATATATATATATATATATATATATATATATGTGTGTGTGTGTGTGTGTGTGTGTGTGTGTGTGTGTGTGTGTGTGTGTGTGTTTTATTTGTGCTGATAAAAAATCTAATATATATATATATATATATATATATATATATATATATATATATATATATAACTGTATCCATTATCACTTCATTTTATACATAATGCTCTAAATTTAAGTAAATTTGACTTATTTTTTTTATTATAAGCTTTCATTACATCAACCTGTGTCTTTCCAGTAATAATGCAGTCTTATGTCTCTTGGTACTTTCACAATGCAATTTTGTTTTTTAGAATTAATATATTCAAATAGTAAATAGTATTCAGAGTCAAATAGTGAATAGTTCCGAACTAGAAATATAACTCTTCTCTGAAATTTGGCATCTTTGTGTTTCAGACAAGTCAAGCCATTTTTCTTCTGTACCTTGGGGTCATAATGCCCAATTATTCAATGTTTTGAAAATTGTTGTATAAATCTTGGTTTGCTGTCTCTGGATCTTGATTTGGTTTTTGTTTTAATATTTATAAATTGCAGTCTGATTAAGAATAACTTCATGAAGTGAATCACAACTGGGTAACTAACATAAAGTTTAATAGTTTAATGGTTTAATGTAAAATGTATATCACCTCCCAGTTGAAACCATCTCTGTTCTGAAATTGAAGAAATTTCATGACGTCTTTGACTGCCAATTGACCTTCACACATTTGTCCTGCATAATCAAATCAAGAGTTTATTCCAGTCTTAGCCTTTAAATTATATATTCCATATGAATGCTTTATATTTTGTAACTAAAAGTCTTTGGTTATGTTTATGATGCACTCAATTTATTTTGCTATCTTGGGTCTTATAGGGATGTCAAAGGTTTGTAATAAGTTCTTAGTGTCTGAAATGTTTCTGAGATATGGCAGAGCTGTTTTTCCCCCCATAGGATGTGAAGACTGCACTGTGATTTTATATGTGGCTAGATATTTCTTTATACAGTTACATTTTCTATTTTTATATAGTGAATGATTTTACAACAAAATGAATATTTATGAAGTATAATATAAAAGGTCTGTAACAATTCCTGAAGTTTTGTTTTACCTTCAATAGTAGAAATCTAACATTTTAAAATTGTACATCAACATACAAATTACTTGTTCTTCTGTGCATTTAGTCAAAACTATTGGATTTTGCATGTGGAAAAGCAAGGATTATATAGTCTATTTTGATATTTGAAAATATGAAGCAGCAATTACCAAGAATCTACTCCTTGGTTTTAGATAAATTCATATCAGTAATTCCTCCAGATCTTGAGCATCACTGAATGCCATTCAGCAGACTTACAATATCTTCCACGCTATTAGACTTTCCAGAACCACTATCTCAATGGAATTCTCATTTCAAGAAGGCAATGAATTCCTTTCCAGAATTCCCATCTCAGTCTGGCACTCAAGACTGTTTTCAATGGTTGGTATAATGATTATTAATTCAATATATGTTGATTGTTTTGAACACTTGAAAATCATATCTAGATACTGCTCTTATCTTCTTTTCCTTTTCCTCTCAGCTCATTTATGGCTCTGCTCCAATAATGAATGATAAAACTCCAGGCCTTTCATTTTATCAGATGGTTCCTCCAGAAGAACTTCAGCATAAAGGGATTCTTTCACTACTGCTACATTTTAATTGGACATGGATTGCGATCCTCATCATGTACAATGATCAGGGAGAAAAATTTGTAGAAACAATGGTTCCTCTGTTGTCCAAAAATGGGATTTGTGTTTCTTTCATTCAACAAGTCCCCAAAATTACTGATTTCAATAGCCTTGAAGGCATGCTTCAGCAGGCAGCAAAAATCTATGATCATGTCATGGGTGGTAATACCAATGTACTGCTTTACCATGGAGAATCCTTTGCTCTGAGCTATTTGTTATGGATACAGTATGTTCCTAATATAGAAGAGGTGAGAAGTAAACCAAAAGGTATTGTGTGGATAATAACAGCACAGGTGGAGTTCAGTTTAAATCCTTTTCAGCGTGCTTGGGATATCAAAATAATTGATGGTGCCCTTTCCTTGATAGTGCACTCCACTGCTCTACCAGAGTTCAGATCATTTGCTAGGAAGCAAAACCCCTTCACCACAAAGGGAGATGGATTTATCAGACAGTTCTGGCAAGAAGCCTTTGACTGTGTATTCCCAAATGTTACGAGTGATGTGCCTGAGAATATTTGCAGTGGTACAGAGGATTTGGAAAGCCTTCCTGGGACTCTTTTTGAAATGGACATCACTGGCCACAGTTACAGTGTCTACAATGCTGTTCATGCCATAGCTCATGCTTTACATGCTCTTACATCCTCTAGAAATACTGAGAGATCAATGGTGGGTAGAGTAGAAAGAAACATTCATCATCAAGACTTCTGGCAGGTAATAAATATCCTTATTAGGAAAAGTACTATGAGTAAGCATTATAGCAGCCTTGAATCTGTATTTAGACTATTTCCCATGTTGTAGAATTGAAAAAAAATGCTTCAGTAAAAATGTTGTGCTTCTTTAATAATTGATTTTTTTCCTATTTAACTATTAATTACTACATAGCAATAGCAATAGCAGTTAGACTTATATACCGCTTCATAGGGCTTTCAGCCCTCTCTAAGCGGTTTACAGAGTCAGCATATTGCCCCCAACAACAATCCGGGTCCTCATTTTACCCACCTCGGAAGGATGGAAGGCTGAGTCAACCTTGAGCCGGTGAGATTTGAACCACTGAACTGCAGATAACAGTCAGCTGAAGTGGCCTGCAGTACTGCACTCTACCCACTGCGCCACCTCGGCTCAGTACATCAACATAGTAGATTCCAATGCAACAGATGTAAGCATTTTTTTTAATATCTTCAATTCAAAGTCCACATGTTTAACTCTGTGATATTGATACTCTGATCTTGGAACATATTGCTTTGAATTTGTATTTTGCATCTTGACAGAATTTTACATAGTGTCCAGGAAGGCGGCAGAGTTACTTATTGCAATTATGATGACACAACATACAAAATTGTTTTTAAAATAAGCAATATCTAAAAAGCCAAAAATAATCATTTCCATTTTGCTGACAGGTTTCATACTTATAAAATCAAAGTCTTGCGCAAAACTTTATCTCCAGACGTATTTATTTTGTGCAATGAGTTAACCCTTGATTGGCCTCGTGGGTCTTCCATGTGCAGTTACGACAGTTTTACAACTTCCTCTGTTTATGTCGCAGGAAAGTTTTACAGTATATATACAAATGGCCCTTTTTGCGAACAAAGTAACAGTCTTTGCAGCGCTTCTTGATCGCCACTTTGCACTTCATGCCAGCAACAGGCTGCCAATTGTAATGTGGGCAGCGTGAGAGGAAAGGCAAAAGATGGGCGTTCGGTGCCTTGCTAGCAGGTGGACCAAGCAAGGGAGTGACCGTATTTGAGCATCTCAGGAGCCAGGAAGAAAATAAGCGGGAGGCCAAGCTGCAGTTTAGGGACTGGGTTGTTCTGGCTGTTGCCGCCAACAAACTTCTCAAGAGCAGAGGTGACATGCTGAAAAATCCAGGAAACAAGCTTACAGCCCCAAACACCGTCAGGCTTCAGGGTCAGCAGCAGCGGCGGTTCATCAACGTGGGCTTTTTTTTTTTTTACATGCCTGTTATCCATTGATTTCTTTTGTTTCTCCTCCTTTATTAGATAATTTGTAACTTTTTTATTTTGGATTCCCCATGAACCTCACATGGAAATATATCTGTATATTTTTCTACATCTTTATTATCATAAAAGTCAGAATCACTCGTTTGTTTTTTCTATTCTGTGCATTAAACAAGAGATTGTGGGAAAGGAACAAATCCATTCTCTCAACTCTATCTCATTTTCACCAAAAATGATGATCTACAGCTGTGTGAAAAGTCCTGCACACTTTCAGTTTTAAACTGTATTTACATGTTTGATCAACTTTTCACTCATAGAAACCATATAAAATTAGTACTTTGATGAAAATTTCTGTATTTGGATTGAGATGCATAATTTTTATTTATATAACCAAAGTCTTTTTAAGGTTTTAAGTGAGTTTATGTGCTAAAACAAACACAATTTGAATTTTTGAGAATGTTAGGATTGAAAGTCGCCAGTCAGCAGCGAGCTTTGGCTGACCAATCAAAATGCACAGAGGCTAAATCTATGAGTCAATCAATGTCATACTCTCTGACTATAAATAGGCATGAAAAGCATCGAGAAATTTAATTTAGCTCTGGCTGTGGGCAAGGATGAAGGCCTTTGCTTTCACCAATACTGAGCAGTGGCATCGCATCATTGTGCTTCATGAAGAGGGTTACTCCTGTGCAGAAATAGCCAAGAGAGTGAAATGCCATCGCACCTCAGTGAACAGAGTGGTTGAAAAATACCAAATAACTGATTCAGTTGATGACAGGCTCCGCTCCGGAAGACCAAGAAAGATGACAAAACGGCAAGATCAGGCTCTGAAACACATTTCAATGGCTGACAGGAAGCTCACCTCACCTCAGATTACAAGAATTTGGGGTGAAACGTGGTGTAAAAGTGTGTACAAGCACAATGCATTGCAGACTGCTTGCCAGAGAGCTCAAAAGCTGCAGGATTTGAAGTAAACCTTTCCTCACAGACTCTCACTGCTCTCGTTGACGTCAGTGAGCTAAGAAGTATGCCAAGTGGACTAACGAATAATGGGCCAAGGTAATCTTCAGTGACGAGAGCAATTTCTACTTGACTGGGAATCAATGCAATAAGTATGTCAGAAGATTTCCAGCTGAATAATTTAGGCTGTACTGCCTGAATCTATCTGTGAAGCATCCATTGCACGTGATGATCTGGGGCTCTATCGCTGCTTCTGGTATTGGTCAGATACAAATCATGCAGGCAATCATGAATTCCAAGCAGTATGTTGAAGTCCTGGAAAAGACTATGTTTCCTTACGTTCAGCAACTTGTAAGGAAGAATTTTTACTTCCAGGATGACAACGCTCCCTATCATCGAGCCAAGTCCTTCCAGCAGTGGATGAAGAAGCCTGGCGTTCAACTCCTGGATTGACCAGCTCAGAGCCTGGATTTGAACCCAATTGAAAACTTGTGGGCCAAGATTGGTTAAAAATAAGCAAGAAGCATCTGAAGACCAAGCAGGAGCTGATTGAATCCATTATTGCAGCCTGGCACCACATTGTCACCAAAGATCACGTGCAAAGGCTTATGCAGTCTGTGCCAAAACGATGCCGCCTGGTTACAAGCAATAAGGACTGGCGAATTTCATATTAGTAACCATGTTTGGTTACATAAATGGTCCTTTTCAGGGCCACAAACAATAAAAATGTTAACAAAACACTAGCATCGGCTTTAGTAGTTGCAAAATGTATGCCACTAGATATGCATCAGTTAATCTGTTTTCATAGTCATTGTAAGCATGCATTGTAAGAATGCAAGAAAATTCACAATCCCCATCCAAACAGCACCAAATTGCAAAATATTTATGCTTTTCACATAAAAACCACCAGTGTTTATTTAAATATAACAATATTTACATAGCAGTTAGCATAAAATATCATAAAATCAATGGCCTATCCCAAAAAATGTCATAAACCATAAACTGTAAACTGTAGAGCGTGCAGGACTTTTTCACAAGTTGTATGTGCTTCTATTTAGGATTTCCACACATGACCAGACAAATGATACTGTGGTGATGCTGACCAGGTATCTAGGGATCTAAGAATCTGGATGGAGAGTATTGAGAAACTTTAGGTTTGACCCTTTAAGACTAGCTTCTAGTTTCCTTCCAGATGCAATTCAAAGTGTTGATCAACAGTTTTAAAGCCCTGTGTGGTACAGGACCAGGTTATCTGAAGGGCCACCCTTTCCCTAAGTACATCTATTCATCCTACCAGGTCACATAGGGTAGGAACATAGGGTACTGTAGTTCCTGCCCCTAAATATTACCATCTTATGGAAGCTAGAAAGCATGTCTTTTCCATGGCAGTCCCTGTCCTTTGGAACATTCTCTGCCCTGACATTTGAAAGGTCTCTGTCCTACTTGCCTTATTTTAAATAAACAAATTATTTTAATTTATATCTTTGACTGCATCTTCTCTTTAATTGCAATACAATGAGAAGGAAGTAAAACGTGACTAAATATCTACATTTCAGTTCTCTATCAGCATGGAGTCTGTAATCCAAAATTCTTGCATTTTTATTTTCAATTTAGTTCCAATATTTTTTGAGAAGTGTGGCTTTTAACAATAATGCGGGGGAACAGATCTCCTTTGATCAGAATGGGATTGTAGCAGCTGGCTTTGATATTATCAATATAATACCTTTCCCGAACAAGTCATTTCTTCGTGTGAAAGTTGGAAATGTGGACCATTTAGCTACTCCAGATAAAATATTAACCATCAATGATGAGATGATAACATGGCACAGCTGGTTTAACCAGGTAGAGTTTATTGTCCTTATTTCTGAATCAACAGGCTTTCTCTAATTTATGACGTTTTATCATATTGGTTAAAAGGATTTTTTTATATAGAGTTAGTTCCACATAAGCAACTTCTAAACCTTATTGCATTATGAATAAAATTGACCATTAACTTTTCTAGGTGAAAGTTAGTGAGGCATCATGTTTCATGATATAATAATATTGTAATGTAATGTAATTATGACAGTATTATTATATAATAATATTATAAGAATTTATGAGTGCATTTGTTTAATCTAAACACAAGTATATTTAACTGAGCTTTATATTGGTGTTTTTGCAATATAAAAGTCTTTTCTGAACCATTATTTCTACCCCTAAACTGGAAAAATGCCATGTTTGCATCATTTCAAATATGGACACTAGTCCAAAAGCCTCCAGATACATAAGGTTTGTCTTTAATCACCAGGTGAAACCTGTTTCTGCCTGCAGTGAGAGCTGTTATCCTGGGTTCAGCAAAAAAGTGAAAGAAGGGGAGCCATTTTGCTGTTATGACTGCATTCCATGCCCAGAAGGGAGGGTTTCAACCAAGAATGGTAAGATATATTCATCTACTCCTCATTTTTTTCTATCCATAAAACAATTAATTACATGTTGATTAAAGTCAAGATGGTGTTCACTCTAAAATGTGGGGAAGTTTTCTGAACCTGAAAATTAATCTTTTATTCTCTCTGGAAGAGTCAAATATAAATTGACCATTAGATGATGATGATGATAATGAAGATGATGATGATGATGATGATGGTGATGATGATGGATAAATTGGACAACTATTTGTCTGAAATGATATAAAGTTTCCTGCCTGAGCAGTGCATTGGATAGAAGACTTCCAAGGTCCCTTCAATTCTGTTATTCTATTCTAAATTACATTAAATGATCTCCATTCACACCCTGAGGGCTATTATCCAATTATTTATGAACCATCTCTGTAAGTCCTATACACAAGCATCACTGAACAATATTTACATCACTTTTTTTGTTTACCATAAATATATAAACTTTTTTAAACCAATGGTTTTCTTCACATTAAATAACTTTGGTGGCTACAGACCACGGCCACGGACCCCCCATGATTTAACTCAAGATTTGTATCATAACATTTTTTTCAAATCTTCAAGGACCCCCTGTGACCACTGGTCTAGATAATTTTCATTTACATGCATCAGATCCATCTTCAAACAATGATATCTAATGGAATCCAGAAGTATAGTTTCTCTACCCCAGTTTCTGCCTTCTTGAAATACTATCTCTCTAGTAGTTTGAGTAGCCTTAACCTTACAGTTTTTAAAACAAGCTTGGTAACAAGCTAGACTCTGTGTTAGGGAAGTAGAAGCATTCTGGTTGAAATTACACTAATATTTCATAGGTTAACACCACCTTTTACTAGACTGATATTCTATTTTTCAGTTGTATGCCCTCCAGAATCATAAAAAATGGCCTTTTAGATTTCATAGACAAAGAAATGTTTCTCCTGACATACATATCTTCTATTTCTATAAAACAGCATGGGCAAAAGTGTGTGTGTGTGTGTGTGTGTGTGTGTGTGTGTGTGTGTGTTCATGCACGCTTATATATAGACTTTCTTTTTTTTAACATTCTCCCAACATTTATATATCTTGACTTTTCACCATCAATATTATCTTTTTTAGCAAATATTCTTTCAATTATCTATTTGCTCTGATCTTTTGCCATTTATGGATCACTTGCAAAATTTGTATTAATTTTCAAATCTATATCTTTGTTGCCTGATAGCAAAAATTAAGCAGAACTTAAGTTTTTTAGCCCAAAACATGGTATCATCTGCAAACAAACATTTTCACATATCCATGTCTTAATATTCTCCAGAAAGCATTTCATGTGTCTACGAAAGATTAGCAGCATTGTATAAACAACCCATGCTCTTCTCACTATCACTCTCTGTAAACAAGCTGAGGAACCTTGAAATGCAAAATCAAATGACCAAAGAGAAAAAGAATAGAAAATATTTCCAAGCTTTCCAAGCCTCCAGCCTTCAAGTGGCAGTGTTACTTCCTTTTCCTCTGTTATTACAGCCCTCTTTGTATTCCTTTTATATTTTCTTTATATTCCAGGATGAAAGAAAACTAAATTGTTAAATGGAGCAAAAAAAAAAACCATCCTATCCAGCATTATAAAAATAAGAAAAAAAATTAATCCATAGGTATAAAAAAATATAAAAAGTAGTAGAAGAAAACTAATCCATTCAATTTAAAGAATAGGAAACATTTGCAAAAATTCCATCCATAAAAGAATTTTTTTAAAACGAAGGATGACACACTGTCTAATGTAGATTAATTTCACTGCTTGTTCTCTTCTGTTTTCAAATTTAGCTTTAATTTTTTTGTGGGTAGTTTCTTTTATATAATAAGATTTCCTCACCAGATGGACACACTTTCTCTTTCTGTTTTCCTCTCGTTCCGGAGCTGTCCCAACTTCAGCAGCTTCAATGGCTGTGCTTCTGTCGCCAGCAAAAAAAGATTCTCTTGGATCAATCAGGGACTTTGCAGTGTCCCTGAGATCAGCAGGACATACTCTTCACATCTGTACTTTTAGGGATGTCCCTAGGGAGTGGGCGGCATACAAATCTTATTAAAGTTGCAAAGTTGCAAAGTTCTAGGTTAGAAGCTATCCAGTCCAAATATTCAAAGTTCCTAATATGGGTTTCTTATGTTACCCTTAGCCCTCTTATCCACCTGGAATTAGGCTCTATCCTTTAGAAGTTCTTCAGATATTAGTTAAAGGAATTTCTTTAGGAAACGTACTTGTTGACATTACCTTGATTAAAAATTATCTGTATGATAATATATGCTATAGCAATAATGCAAATGTAGAAATGCAGACCATACATGAGGATAACATATCAATCTTTTTTTTCAGATAGAAATGCGTGTTCTAAATGCAAAGACAAATTCTATCCAAACAAGAAACATGATTTTTGTATTCCAAAAACTATTAGTTTCTTGACTTATGAAGAACCATTAGGAATCAGTTTAGCCTGCCTTGCTTTTTCTTTTTCTTTTTCTACTGTTTTTGTGCTTGGAGTATTTATGAGACACCACAACACTCCCATCGTCATAGCCAACAACCGGGATCTCTCCTATACACTCCTCATTGCCCTCCTGCTCTGCTTCCTTTCGGCACTGCTCTTCATTGGCCAACCAGGAAGATTTACCTGTCTACTCCGACAAGCTATTTTTGGTATAGTCTTTCAGTGGCTGTTTCTTCTGTCTTGGCAAAAAACCATCACGGTGGTTCTGGCTTTTATGGCCACCAAACCAGGATCCAAGATGAGTAAGTGGGTGGGGAAAAAAATATCTAATTCCATCATTGTTTCCTGCTCCCTGATTCAAACAAGCATCTGTATTTTGTGGCTGGCAAGAGCTCCCCCCTTCCCAGATGTTGATATGATCACGGTTATTGAAGAAATTATCCTGCAATGTAATGAAGGCTCTGTGACCATGTTTTATTGTGTTCTTGGCTACATGGCTTTCCTGGCTCTTATCAGTTTCATCACAGCTTTTCTTGCCAGGAAATTACCTGACAGTTTCAATGAAGCCAAGTTCATCACCTTTAGCATGTTGGTCTTTTGTAGTGTTTGGCTGACCTTTGTCCCAGCGTACCTGAGTTCCAAAGGGAAATACATGGTGGCTGTGGAGATCTTTTCCATCTATGCTTCAGGTGCTGGGCTACTGGGCTGCATCTTTTTCCCCAAATGTTATATCATTGTGTTTAGGCCAGACTTGAACAACAAGGAACAAATAATGAGAAAAAAAGGGTGATTAATAACCACTCTCTGTCATCCTCAATCAAAAGTTTTTAATCTAGATTTCTAAACAATATAGAATATTCATAGAAATATCTATCTGCGATCCTGATTTAAATAATTTTTAAGATTTAACTAAGGGGAAAGTATGTACCCTGATTCTTTGTTTCAGTTGTTGAGACATTAACTTGTCTTTTAAGCATCTTTTCTGAAGCACATTCAGCTATATAATCTATGTATAGTAGCTTCAATCTTGAACATTGGCCATTGTAATCTAAGATTTTTTTTTGTTAACCTTTGGGCTGTTAACTGTTAAAGACATTTTGGTTAGCAGATCTCCAGGGGAAATATGGTGAGTTAAAGATGAACAACGACCACAGCAAAAACCAAGAGACTTATGGTTATTCAGTTTCTTGGAATCTTTTCAGATAAAGAGAGGAAGGGTGAATGCCTACATGTGCTACAGATAACTGTTCCTTACAAGTAGATCACAGGACCTAGCTGCTTAGGGATCCCAACACCCACAAAAACTGCTTGAAATTACAGCAGGGTAAAAATACAGCTCTGCAAACAATCCTCACATTTAAGCATTCCTACAGCCACATGAATGCCCGTTAGGCACATGAATGCCAGTCACAACTAGCTTATAACAAGCAGAGTTTGTTGTAAACCAGTAGCAAAATTCTAAGTCACAAGGATTTTATTTTTCCCACTTAGCATCTGTGTCACTCCATTTAACAATAGAAGGGAAAGTAAGATCATATGTCTGCTGTAGTCACATGATTTTCCACTTGGTGGCAAAGTTTCCTATCCCAATTGAATGACTAAATGGGAATTACTTGTATATTCAAAGGCTTCAGGGCAGGGGTATCAAACTCAATTTAATTGAGGACCATATAAGGGTTGTGCTTGATCTCAGGGGGGGTGGGGCAAAGGTGGACGTGGCCAGTGTGGGCATGAACAGCTCAACCTCATTCGTGTCTGGCGTTCCTGTGGTAGCCCAATGCTCATCTAGCAAAAAGGACTCCCAAACTCCATTTTTGGCTGCAACGGCTTCCTGCAACATTGTGACAGTGAAAGCGGAGCTCGGGAAGGGCCCTTATATAAAACTTTTCCTTTAGATGAAAAATTTTATGTGAAAACATTTGTTTTCTTACATAAAATCAAAGTTCCATGACTTTTTCCAGTTGTTTGTCCATTCGTGTGTCCCCCCACAAAAAACGGCTCTTGTTTTAGATGTAGTTTAATCTCTAAACTGCTCTGAATTAATATGTTTTGTGTCCAAAATTGTTTGGGCTACTTACACATCCATCAAATATAACATTTCTATTATAAGCTGTCCAGAGTTAATAAATAAAAAACTAAAGAAATTCTGCTGCTTAAGTACTTGGTCAATGCCTGGAGGCTATAAGAGCCTGAATTGGGGGGGGGAGGGGTGGACAGCAGCCTCTTCATTTTGTTGACTGTTTAGAGAAATATCCTGCTCAGGAGAAATATAAAGAATCCTGATGATATTCATTTGATTTTTTTTCTCCAAATATGTCCATTGGAAATTGAATTTCCATTTTTAGAGAAAATAATCCAATGATATATAGGTTATATACATAACCTATACATATACATTATATGTTATAATGTTTAATACAAGTTTAATTTTGAACTCAGAATAACCAAACAACAACTAGTTATTCCAAATAAATGAGAATTATTCAGATCTGTATAGGAAGAGAAAAAGAATAAACCTGAATGCTAACCCAGGAAAGAAATAGAAACTACCTAGCGTGGTACTCCAGCTCTATGTAAAATGAACTGATTTGCTCAATCTACCACCAGACACTGCCATTATCATCACTATCACTAGGCACCATCTTTCACCATACTCATTTTCTGTTTTTTCAGTTGTATGCCCTCCAGAGTCATAATAAATGGCCTTATAGATTTCTTTTCAGACTTCTTGTTCTATCATTCATCCCCAGGTGAAAGAGTAAGAAAGTGATAATAATATGTGGACTGGATTATTTGGTAAGCCTCTTTGTTACAACTTTGACCGCTCCTGGGAGACAACATAATAGAGACATATTAGAAACAACAATAGAACAAGGGATGTTCCTAGGTTAGAAGGTGTCCACTCAAATTTCCAATATGATAATATGGGTTCCGTATTCTAACACTCTTATCCACCTAGAATGGGGTTCTATCTCCCTAGGAACCCTTCTGAGGTTCGGTTGTTCAGGTCCCGATTGATGGAAGACTTTTTGTCATGAAGACAAAAGAGTTAGACTGGCTTACTGAAACATCCATGCATCCCATTGTTTGCCCTTCTCAGCCTTCAGAAGATGGGTGGGGAAATATGGGTAGGGCAGCATTGTGGTCCAGTGCAGGCCAGATTAATGGCTTCGGCAGGCCATATATGGCCCCCAGGCCATAGTTGATGACTTCTGGACTACACCCTTTAACTACACTCTTTTTGAAGAATTATTTAATTCCAATGGGGAAAAGCAATTATTAGCTACCTGACCCATGCCATACAGTACTATATTATTGAACAGATTTAACTCAAATGTACAGATGCTATTTAATGCAAGATACATTATCTTATCCAGTGAATACACTAAGGGCCAATATACTATAGTTCTTAGTTACTCATATAAAATATATATGTTCTGTACACATAGAAAAGATAAATTAAAACATTTTTTCATAATTTATTAGCAGATATTTCTTTCATTCCATTTGTCAATTATAAATAAATGATATATTAATAAAACAAATGTCAAATATTATGAACACAACTTGTGCCAATAAATTTAGCAGGATTTTTTATAATCTATAATTATAATTTATAATATATATTACTTTATGATTATGCATGACGGTTAGGTACATAATATGTATGAGAAAAAACATCACATCATTTGTTTTCTTTTTTAGACAGAAATAAATGTTCGAGATGCAAAGACAATACTACCAAACAAAAAACACAATTTTGTATTCCTAAAAGTATCAGTTTCTTGAGATACAAAAAAACCCTTAGGGATCAGTCTGGCCTGTCTCTCACTTTCTTTTTCTATGATTAATGTTTTTTGTGCTTGGAGCATTTATAAGGCACATAACGCTCCCATTGTGGTAGCCAACAACCGGGATATGACTTATACTCTCCTCATCGCCCTCCTGCTCTGCTTCCTTTCAGCACTGCTATTCATTGGACAACTAGGAAAGTTTACCTGTCTCCTAAGACAAACACTTTTGGAATGGTCTTCTCAGTGGCTGTTACTTCTATCTTGGCAAAGACCATCACAGTGGGTTCTGGCTTTTATGGCCACCAAACCAGGATCCAGAATGAGAAAATGGGTTGGGAAAAAATTAACTACTTCCATTGTTATTTCCTGCTCCCTGATTCTAGCAGACATTTGCAACTCTGTAGTTGACATTCACTCCCCACTTTCCAGATATTGATATGATCTCAGTGACTGAAGAAATTATCCTGCAATGTATGAAGGCTCTGTGACCATGTTTTATTGTGTCCTTGGCTATATGAGTCTCATGGCTCTTACCAGCTTCATCAGAGCTTTTCTGCCAATAAATTGCCTGACAGTTTCAATGAGCCAAGTTCATCACCTTTAGCATGTTGATCTTTGGTAGTGTTTGGTTGTCCTTTGTCCCAGCATACCTGAGCTTCAAATTGTGTGGTTGTTGAGTGTTTTTTAAATTGTTGTAGTTGTTTGTCCATTGTCTTTTTTCCTCCTGTTTGTATCCCCCCCCCCTACTTGGTTTGTGAGCCGCCCTGAGTCCCTCTGGGAATAGGGCGGTATAGAAATGCAATAAATCAAATCAAATCAATCAAATGGGACATACATGGTAGCCTGTGGAGATCTTTTCCATCCTAGCCTCCAGTGCTGTGCTTCTGATTTGCATCCCCTCCCCCGCAAAAAAAATTATATGATTGTGTTTAGGCCACACCTGAACAAAAGGGCACAACTAATGAGAAGAAAAGAGTAATTAATCTCTTCTTTTTAGATCAAACATTTTAATCTAGATTTTTGCATTTCTAGTAGAATATTCATGAAAATGTCCCTCTCAGAAAGTGATTTTATTTAATTGTTCTGCATTTTTCAAACATTCTAATGTATCTTACCTTTTCTCATCAGTTCTTGGCATTCTCTTTTCAGCATATTTGCTGAAGCTCATTCACTTTTTCTTTCATTATTGCTTCCTTGATGATGAGAAGGAATCTCAATGTCTAGTATAGGATACCACCTTTCTGGAATTTGTCAGAGACATTTTGGTGGAAGAAGAAACATAGAGTAGTTAAACCTGAATGAGGCTAGTCAATAAATGCTCTAATATTTTCAGAGGTCAGTTAGTGACTGGAAGAAGACACCTCAGTTTATTGGGTTAATAAACAGAACAGAAATAATCCAAGATTTAAAGAAGTATCTGTTACACTAGACACCATTTTTTCAGAAGGTTTGCTTTCTAAAAAAAAATCCTATGGTGATTATTACAAATATACTTTCAGAATGACTCTATCATGTATGAATCTTGAAAAACATTAAGTTTTAATTATTGTGTTGTATTAAATTGCACAATGTTTCCAACATTGACAATGAGTTCAACATGATTAAAAGTATTTTCTTGCTTATGTGCATGTGTATTTATGTCCATTAATAATCAGCCAGCATTGAGGGAATTCAGTTATCTTAGTACCATTTTTCATTGTGATAATGTCCTGTGAAACTTGTTCATCATTGACTGTACCTAGAGTTTTGGGAAAGAAGTCCAAGTGTGGACTTCTTAAAGAAAATTAATCTTTAGTAACATATTGCAGTTCATTATCTTGTATGCTGTAAAGGTTTGTCAACCAACTGTATATAGCAGTGATGGTGAACCTTTTTTGGCTGCCATGCCAAAAGCGGGGGGAACAGAGGGGGGGCATGTGCCAGTGTGTCATACCCATAATGCTATGCGCACATGCCCCCCCAGCATGCATGCATGCTCGTGATCAGCAACCTCCCCCTTCCTCTTTTGCCTTTTTCCCCTCCGTTTTTTCGCCTTCCCCAGGCTCCAGAGGCTTCTAGGAACCTGGGAGGGAAAAAAACAGCCTCCCCCCCCCCCGATTCCCTCCGGAAGCCTCAGGAGCTTCCCTGAAGGCTCCAGAGGGCAAAATCAGACCTACAGGGAACCCAGAAGTTTGGGAATGGTGACTTCTGGTTTGTCCCTAGGGCCAATTTTTGACCTCTGGAACTTTAAGGGGATTTCTCTAAAGGCTCCGGAGGACGAAAAATGGCCCTAGGTGGAATTCAGAAGTCATTTCCAGTTTGCTCATAGGGTCAGTTTTTGCCTTCCAGAGCCTTCAGGGAAATCTCCTGAAGGCCTCTGAGGGCTCCAGAGGTCAAAATCAGCCCTATGGACAAATCGGAAGTCAACATTCCTGAACTTCTGTATTCCCTGTAGAGCTGATTATTGCCCTCCGGAGCCTTCAGGGGCCGTCCCTGGAGGCTTCGGAGAGCAAAACCAGCCCTACAAGCAAACTGGAAGTGACATCAGGTGTATGAAGGCACACTCAGGCTTCAGAGTAACAAACAGCTCTTTGTTAGCACAATTCAACTATGTACAATCCAGCGAAGGTTGAGTCTGACAGCAGTCCTTTTATAGGGAGCTATCAGACCCTTCAACCAATCAGATTGAATCTCTGTTCCTGCCTGAAGAGAGCACCTTGGCGAAAACCATTAGTACTGTTTCTGATATCTAACACCCCTTCCCTCTTAGATTGGATCAACCGACTTGTGCCATAGTCATGCAGGTAGGAGGGCTTTCTAGTGGCTCACCCAGACATGCACAGTTCAGTTGGTAGGTGTACTTCAGTCAGGTCAGATGGACCTGTTGTCTCCTCGTCTTTGCCTGGTGGAAGTTCCTGGAACATCTCACAAGCCGCGGCTGGAGTTTTTGGAGCTGGTTCACTTGGAACTCACTGTGGGCCTGCAACAATTTCAGATAAGTGCCCCAGTACCTTCGGGATTGAGTTATCTGTGGAAGGAGTGAATTCATGCTCCTTTTGAGTAGGGCTTTGGATAACTCATGCAGGAGTTACCTCTGGTTGCCTAAGATTGGACTTGGAGATGCAGCCACAGAGTTGGTCAATGTGCTGTCTCCAATTTTGACCGTCCTCGGGCTCTAATAGGTAAGAGCGAGATCCGGTGATGCCTATTACTATGGCAGGAATCCAAAGAGACTGGATTACTGTAACACACTCTACCTGGGGCTTGCCCTTGAAGAGTGTTCGAAGACTCCAGTTAGACCAGAATGCAGCCGCGCAAGCGATTGTGGCATACCTAGGTACACCCACGTCACACCTATCCTCTGGGAGCTGCACTGGCTACCCATTGGTCTCCGGACACACTTCAAAGTACTAGTCGTTACTTTTAAAGCCCTACATGGTATCAGACCTGGTTACTTGAGAGACCACCTCCTGCCAATTACCTCCCTGAGGCCTATAAGATCTCACAGATTAGGCCTCCTCCAGATTCCATCTGCCGGTCAATGTCGGCTGGCGACCCCCTGGGGGAGGTCCTTCTCTGTTGCTGCTCCGGCCCTATGGAATGATCACCCCATGGAGATCTGGACCCTTACTACCCTTCCGGCCTTCCGCAAAGCGACCAAGACCTGGCTGTTCCGGCAGGCCTGGGGCTGTTGAATTTGTCCAGCCCCATCCTAAGTTGTGGATGTTGTGGATCTTTAATGTTGTCTTGTTTTTGTATGTCCTTCCCTTCCCCTTTTTTGCTTGTAAGCCGCCCTGAGTCTCTCTGAGAGTGGGCGCCATACAAATTAATTAATTAATTAATTAATTACATACATACATACATACATACATACATACATACATACATAAAGAGTTCCCCCAGCATAGTTGTGGCCATAAACTTGATCCCCTATGCTAAAGTTTCTTATTTTGCTGATCAAATCTGGGGGCGATGCAGTAGAGTAGTTTGGGTGTAGCCGGTCTAAGTGGGACCTTAGTCAGTGACCCATTAGAAGCTCAGAAGGGCTTCTACCATTGGTAGCACTTGGCGCAATGTGCTGTATGAGGAGGAATTGATCAACCCATGTTTGCCAATCTCCAGGGCCCATCCTGGATAGGGCTTCTTTTGCAGATCTCACCATTCTCTCCGCCTGATCATTGGAAGCCGGATGGAATGGAGCGACCAGGGCATGTTTGATTCCCTCTTCTGTTAAATAGATCTCGAATTGCATGGGCTTAAATTGGGGCCCATTGTCAGAGACTAAGACATTGGGCAGGCCGTGAGTGGAGCAAAGTCTCCGTAGTGCCTTGATGACCACTTCTGCCATGGTAGAGGTCATGAGGAATACTTCTAGCCATTTCAAGTAGGTGTCCACAACTACCATAAAGGTCTGGCCATGAACTGGGCCAGAAAATCTATGTGCACCCTAGACCATGGTGCTTGAGGTCTCTCCCACTCCTTCACAGGCGCCTCTGGGGGAACTAGTCTGGACTCCTGGCATGGTGTGCAGGTAGCTACCCATTCTTCTATCTCCCTGCCCATGTTAGGCCACCACACGTAACTCCTGGCCAAAGATTTCATCCTGACAATTGCAGGATGCCCTATGTGTAAAGCCTCTAATACTGCAATGCACAGTTTGGGTGGAACAACGACACACACACCCAGTAAAAAACCATTTATTACAGACAATTCATCACGTTTGCAGTAAAACATTTTAAATTCAGACTCCATAGGTCCCTTTGGCCAGCCCCTCCACACCCAGTTTAAAACCCTGTCAGAACGTAGAGTCTTTTGCTGAGTGACAGATGACGTCACAAGACAAGACAGGACCAGCCTCAAGACAGTCAATGAGGAGGACAGGCATCTCGGGGGTAGGGTCTGCAAGCAGTTTAGGCAGTGGGCATCAACTCAAGGCATCGGCATGTCCCAAGGTAGAGCCAGGTTGATGGACAAGGTGATAACTGTAGCCGCGAGGAAGATTGTCCATCTGGTCATTCATGGCGATAAAGAAGCAGAAGTAGGCCAGTCCCCAGCCAGCAAGCCCATCAGTGGTTTGTGGTCCGTAATGAGTTCAAAGTCACGGCCGTAGATGTACTCATGGAAACGGTTCATGCCGGCAACTGCAGCCAGAGCCTCACGGTCCAGTTGGCTGTAGTTCCGCTCAGAAGCAGACAATGTTTGTGAGTAGTAGGTGATGGGTACCTTGATTCCATTGGGTATGCAGTGGCTGAGGATGGCTCCGACGCCAACAGGGAAGTGTCGCGCGTTATGACAAGTGGCAGGGTCTGGCTGTATGGACCAAAAATGTGTGCGCTGATAGCAGTTTCTTCATTGCGGAAATGCGGCTGCTTCAGCTCTGCCCCAGGACCACTTAGTGTGTTTGCTGAGAAGCCGATGCAAAGGCTCAGCAACTGTGGCTTTCTGTTTGAGAAAGTCGATGTAAAGGTTAAGGAGCCCAAGGAACGCATGCAGTTCGGTCTGATTGTGAAGTGTAGGGAGTCCTGGATTGCCTTGATTTTTTTGTTGGTTGGGTGAATTCCATGGCTGTTTTCAACCCACCGGAGTCATCTGGGAAGCTTCCTGAAGGTTCTGGAGGGCAAAAAAAATGGTCCTATGAGCAAACTGAAAGTCCAATTTGACCATAGGACCAGTTTTTCGCACAGTGTGAGAAAAATGGCCTTAAAAGAAGGCTGAAATCAGCTGGCCAGAGCATGCATGCATTCTGGCCATCTGACAGGGCATTGCCTTGTGTGCCCTGACAAATGGCTCCGCGTGCCACCTGTGGCATGCATGCCATAGGCTCGCCATCACGAGTATATTATTTGGTGTTTTGTGGTGTCAAGAAACAACAGCATGTTCCATGTATTTTTTTTCTGTCTCCAGTAACAAATCTTTGAACTACTTGTCATTGAAGATATATCTCATTTGTGGACCAATCAAGTGCCTTCCTTAATCTTAGCATCAGTTATTCTTGAAAACATCTGTCTCAAATACATCCTTGGTTGTATAAATAGAGGCATAGAATCAAAATCACATGAAGGATTAGTACCACTTATAAATCCCTAATAAGACCATACCTGGAATACTGCACCCAGTTTTGGTCACCACATTATAAAAATGATGTTGAGACTTTGAAAGAGCAACTACAATTATTAAAGGCCTTGAGACAAAAACATATGAAGAATGGTTGCAGGAATTGGGTATGGCCAGTCTAAAGAAAAGAAGGAATAGGGGTGACATGCTAGCAGTATTCCAATATTTGGGGGCTGCCACAAAGAAGAGGGGCTCTGCTTATTTTTCAAAGGACCAGAAGGAAAGGTAAGAAGCAATGGATGGAAACTAATCAAGGAGACATGCAACTTGTAGTTAACTAGAAACTGCCTAAGGACAATTAACCAGTGGGACAGCTTGCCTTCAGAAGTTGTATGAGGATTCATCACTGGAGGTTTTTAAAAAAGACTGGACCTACCTTATTCATTGCTTTCAAAAAAGTATATAATACCAGTTTTATGTGGTGGAAGCAAAAATATCAGGAAAATAATTTATTTTTACTGTAGAAGAAGGCAAATGTTCAACATAAAAAGGCCTATCTGAACACACTTGGATATCTAATTCCATTGGATCCTTCCCTATTTCCCTCTCTGTTCACCTCTGAAAAGGATTAAGCAGTCACTCAGATTCCATGCCTTTTATTCCTGTTTAAGCAGAAATGCTTCCTACTTATATTGCAATAAATTATTTGGTGGTGCTCCCCTTTTCTATTCAAGTCTGGCCATATTAAATTGACCATCCAAGGTGATGCATAATATCAGTAAGTTAGCTACAATATACCACCTCAAATAAACTGTTAAAAATATCAAGCATATTGCTTGGCATCATCACTTTGTCCACAAATACAATCATTTTTTTCTTAAAATATCAATGTGATATTCAATCACTCAGATATTCCCATTCATGATTCTTGCCCAATGCCCATAAGGATAGGAATATTAGAAAAGTTAGCTCCAAAAAAAGAATTTCTTTAGGTCTTCTCTAGGGGACTGAACTTTGGCTTAATAATTATCTTCTTGTTTGTGCATCTAAATTGCTATTATTAAATATGCTATTCTCAAAATACCAATGAATGTCAATGCCCATTACAAAGACTAAGAAAAAAGATGCAGCATGTTCCTTCTCTCTTTCTCTTAAAATGTCAGGATCATTTCAAGCTGAAGAGAAACATACCAAGCTTATGAGTGAAAAAGGATTCCCCACGTCTGTTCTTGGTTAAATCAAGATTCAGACACAAAGAATCCGGATGTGTTAATGGAAAAATTGCTAATGGTTTTATCCTAAGGAATGAGAGAAGTTCTTTGAGATTTGCCCTTGTAATGGGGATGGAAAATTTATTGATCTTAATGCTACTGTTGAGTCCCCATGTGGCGTGCATAACTCACAAGTGCAGCATCTTTCATCCATATCCTCCACATCACAAGTACCATCATCCAGGAGACCTTACGGTTGGTGGAATTTCATCTCAACTTGGTTCGGTCTCTGAAAAAATCACCTTTGAAGGTTATCCCCCAGCAGCATTGCCTGGACAGTTTCTGTAAGGAACGTAATTATTTATTTATATTTTTCCTGCATTTATGATTGACAAAAAAAATAATTATAGAATTTCCATCAGAAAATAAGTTGAGGTGAAATTAAAGAGATGCTAAGAATAGCATTTTTTAATCCCCCAAACAACATATACTGTGGAAAAGAATGAAGTTATAAAAGCAAACTTCCTAAGACTGAGTATCTACCAGTATGATTCTCAGCCATTGCCATATTGCCCAGGTGATACAGTGGGGAGAAAACTTGGGAATGCTGATTACACCTCTTATTCGTTTTCTGTATAGTCCTCCTAAATAAATGTATTAAGTTGCCTTGTATCTAATAAAACAATGGCCTCCTTCAAACACACAGTAAATTCTTCTACTCCAACTAACAATACAGGAGTGTCTACAAGCCTGGCTCTGTGCTAGAAGACTGTCTACCTTTTTGAAAGGCACATGTATATATGTGTAGATTCCAGACATTCCCTGTTTTTATATCTGCAATTGTTTGCACAGATTTCTTGCAGAAATAAATATTGAATTCTTTACGCCTATACAATTGCACTTGTCTACAGATTTATTCTACATCCTCGTAACTGAGTTTTGCCATGTTAGAAGGATAGGATTACTTGTTATAGAAGGGGCTGGCATGTTAGACTATGTTAGAATGTACAAACCTCTACGATCCCCTTCTGATGTGCAATGCAACTCTCATTGTAGTGGAATTCCTAAGAATTACCAGCAAATCCTGACTTTGGCGTTTGCAATAAAGGAGATCAATGAAAACCCACAAATCTTACCCAATCTCACCCTGGGCTTCCAAATTTATGACAGCTATTGCAATGCTCAAAAGACTTATCAGGCCATCATGCTGCTCCTATCAGCAACTGAGACACTGGTCCCCAACTACTTATGTAACATCCAGAATAAAGTCATAGCTGTTATTGGAGGACTGGATGCTGAAACCTCCCTTCAAGTGGCAACTCTCTTGGATATCTATAAGATTCCACAGGTAACCTGAAGATTCTTGCATGCCAAGATCATTCTACTTTTAGTGTCCCACGTTTACAATTGAGCCTTGTTTTTTAGTGTTACATACAGTCTATTCAAGTAAATAATGTAGATGTTCATTGACTGTGAATGACTGTTAAGTATTAAACTCCCACAGGTAGAATGGACATCCTTGCATGGAATGTGATGCTACTTATGACATGGTACTTTCACAATGCAGCTTTGTTTTTCAGAGTTGAATATATTCAAATAGTAAATAGTATTCAGAGTCAAATAGTGAATAGTTCTGAACTAGAAAAATGACTCTCTCCTGAAATTTGGCATCTTTGTGTTTCAGACAAGTCTAGCCATTTTTCATCTGTATCTTAGGCTCATATTGCCCAATTATTCAATGTTTTGAAAATTATTGTATAAAGCTTAGTTTGCTGTCTCTGGATCTTGATTTGGTTTTTGTTTTAATACTTATAAATTGCAGTCTGATTAGAATAACTTCATGAAGTGAATCCCAACTTGGTAACTAAACCGTTAAACAAAAGTGGTATGCAATTTTTTTTGGTTCAACGATTTTTTCAAAACCTAATCATCTTAGAAAGCAACATGAATAATGCCCTAAATAAGTGATTCATTTAACTAGATCCATTGTATTTCATAAGCTATACAATTTATTTCTACATAGCTATTGACCAGGGACGTGCAGTCACTAGAGGCAAGGGAGGCGGGGCCTCACCAGTCTCCTCAGGGAAAGGAAAGGATTTTAAGTAATTTTCTTAAAATAATTAAAGCCAGGGTAGTTGCTACCAGATTTCAAGTCACAGTGGCTTGGTGTCTGCTCTCAGTATTAACTAGGAGGAGGCCAGAGAACTAGGGGCCTCTTTTGCATAAGGATTTTTTCACCTTTTAAGAGTTAAGCAAGGGTTAACAAGTGAAGAATTTATTATGCAAATGAGGCAAGTATTCTCTTGCATCAGGTAGAGGGCATTTTTAGAGGCTTTTTAGAGTTTTCTGGGAGCGACTAGCTCAGTCTGATAGAGCTCTGGTTTTTCAAGAGGAAAGGGCGGGGCAGGGAAAAGCAGAGTTGAAATCATCTCTGAAACAGCTGGAAAAGGTGCGTGTGTGGGGAGGGGGGAGGAATTCAAAAAGTTTGATCGGAAGGCAACAGGGAAAGGGGGGGTATGGCAGAGGAGCTGCTTTCAAGCCTTTGGAAAATATATCCAATCCAACTTCTGTGTTTGTGTTTGAGAGTGAGTGAATGAGAGAAGGATTGAAGTTCTCTGTGTGCGTGTGTCTGTTTGAGAGAGGGGGAGGGAGGGAGAGAGGGAGGAAGGAGGGGGAGGGAGAAGAAAAAGAACAGGAAAACTTATTTTGCAAGGGGGAAAAATGCTGTCACTTTAAATCGGAACTGAGCATGCCTGGCTGTGGAATTCTGGGAGTTGAAGTCCACAAGTCTAAAAACAGCCTCACCAGGGCTAAAGCTGAGCGCACGTCACTGCTATTGACAGCTAATTTGGCATGCAGGTCATCTGGAAATCACTAAATTCTTCTAGAAGCTTTCTTACTTTCTTAAATCTGGTTAATATAAATGTGTATCACTTTCCAGTTGACACCATCTCTGTTCTGAAATTGAAGAAATTTCATGATGTCTTTGACTGCCAATTGACCTTCATTGATATGTTTCTATAAATCTTGCACACCTTTGTCCTGCATAATCAAATCAAGAGTTTATTCCAGTCATAAACCAGCCTTTAAATTATATATTCCAAATGAATGCTTTAACATAAGTCTTTGGTTATCTTTACAATGAGCAGAATATATTTTGCTATCTTGGGCCTTATAGGGATGTTATTATGTTTATAATAAGTTCTTAGTGTCTGAAATGTTTTTGAAATATGGCAGAGCTGTTGTTTTTCCATGGGCTGTGATTGTATATGTGGCTAGACATTTCTTTATACAATTACATTTTCTATTCTTATATAGTGAAAGATTTTGCAACAAAATGAATTTTCATGAAGTTAGCTAATATCAAAGATCTGTAACTGAAGCTTTGTTTTACCTTCTAGAAATTTAACCTTTTAAAATGTTGCATCAACATACAAATCACTTGTTCTTCTGTGCATTTAGTCAAAACTATTGGATTTTGCATGTAGGCAAACAAGGATTATAGATCCTATTTTGATATTTGAAAATATGAAACAGCAATTACCAAGATTCTGCTCCTTGGTTTTAGATAAATTCATATCAGTAATTCCTCCAGATCTGGAGCATCACTGAATGCCATTCAGCAGACTTATAATATCTTCCATGCTATTAGACTTTCCAGAACCACTATCTCAATGGAATTCTCATATCAAGAAGGCAATGAATTCCTTTCCAGAATTCCCATCTCAGTCTGGCACTCAAGACTGTTTTCAAGGGTTGGTATAATGATTATTAATTCAATATTTGTTGATTGTTTTGAACACTCGAAAATCATATCTAGATACTGCTCTTATCTTTTCCTGTTTCTCTCAGCTCATTTATGGCTCGGCTCCAATAATGAATGATAAAACTCCAGGCCTTTCATTTTATCAGATGGTTCCTCCAGAAGAACTTCAGCATAAAGGGATTCTTTCACTACTGCTACATTTTAATTGGACATGGATTGCGATCCTCGTCATGGACAATGACCAGGGAGAAAAATTTCTAGAAACAATGGTTCCTCTGTTGTCCAAAAATGAGATTTGTGTTTCTTTCATTCAACAACTCCCCAAAATTACTGATTTCAGTAGCATTGATGTCATGATTCAGCAGGTAGCAAAAATCTATGATCGTATCATGGGTGGTGATACCAATGTACTGGTTTACGATGGAAAATCCTTTGCTCTGAGCTATTTGTTATGGATACAGTATGTTCCTAATATAGAAGAGGTGAGAAGTAAACCAAAAGGTATTGTGTGGATAATAACAGCACAGGTGGAGTTCAGTTTAAACCCTTTTCAGCGTGCTTGGGATATCAAAATAATTGATGGTGTCCTTTCCTTGAGAGTGCATTCCAATCCTCTACTAGAGTTCAGATCATTTGCTGGGAAGCAAAACCCCTTCACCGCAAAAAGAGATGGATTTATCAGACAGTTCTGGCAAGAAGCCTTTGACTGTGTATTCCCAAATGTTATGAGTGATGTGCCTGAGAATATTTGCAGTGGTACAGAGGATTTGGAAAGCCTTCCTGGGACTCTTTTTGAAATGGACATCACTGGCCACAGTTACAGTGTCTACAATGCTGTTTATGCCATAGCTCATGCTTTACATGCTCTTATATCCTCTAGAAATACTGAGAGATCAATGGTGGGTAGAGTAGAAAGAAATATTCATCATCAAGACTTCTGGCAGGTAATATCCTCATTAGGAAAAGTACTGTGACCAAGCATGATAGCAGCCTTGAATCTGTGTTTAGACTATTCCCCATGTTGTAGAATTGAAAATAAAATGCTTCAATAAGAATATCATGCTTCTTTAATTATTGATTTTCTCTGTCTTAATTATTCATTACTACCTGCCTACTATCCATTGATTTTATTGTGTCTCCTCCAATATTAGACAACTTTTAACATTAGAAAGTTTATTTTGCATCCCCCATGAATCTCACATATAATTTGTTTTTTTTTTCTATTCTTTCCATTAAACAAAAGATTGTGGAAAAGGTGCAAAACAATTCACTTAACTTTATGATCTTGATGATCTATGTGCTCCTATTTAGAATTTCCACCCATAACCAGACAAATGATACTGTGGTGATGCTGACCAGGTATCTAGGGATCTAAGAATCTGGATGGAGAGTACTGAGAGACTTTAGGTTTGACCATTTAAGACTAGCTTCTAGTTTCCTTCCAAATGCAATTCAAAGTATTGGTCATCAGTTTTAAAGCCCTGTGTGGTACAGGGCCAGGTTATCTGAAGGGCCACCCTTTCCCTGAGTACATCTATTCATCCTACCAGGTCACATAGGGTAGGAACACTCCTACTGTAGTTCCTGCCCCTAAATATTACCATCTTATGGAAACTAGAAAGCATGTCTTTTCCATGGCAGTCCCTGTCCTTTGGAACATTCTCTGCCCTGACATTTGAAAGGTCTCTGTCCTACTTGCCTTGTTTTAAATAAACAAATTATTTTAATTTATATCTTTGACTGCATCTTCTCTTTAATTGCAATACAATGAGAAGGAAGTAAAACATGACTAAATATCTACATTTCAGTTCTCTATCAGCATGGAGTCTGTAATCCAAAATTCTTGCGTTTTTATTTTCAATTTAGTTCCAATATTTTTTGAGAAGTGTGACTTTTAACAATAATGCTGGGGAACAGATCTCCTTTGATCAGAATGGAATTGTAGCAGCTGGCTTTGATATTATCAATATGATAGCTTTCCCAAACAAGTCATTTCTTAATGTGAAAGTTGGAAATGTGGACCATTTAGCTACTCCAGATAAAATATTAACCATCAACGATGAGATGATAACATGGCACCATTGGTTTAACCAGGTAGAATTTAATTATTGTCCTTGTTTCTGAATCAATAGGCTTTCTCTAATTTGATATGTAATTTTAACATATTGGACAAAAGGAAATTCTTACATAAAGTTAGTTCCACATAAGCAACTTCTAAACGTTATTGCATTATGTGCAAAACTGAACCATTTATTTTTTTAGGTGAAAGTTAGTGAGGCATCATGTTTTCATGATATAATAATATTGTAATGTAATGTAATTATGACAGTATTATTATATAATAATATTATAAGAATTTATGAGTGCATTTGTTTAATCTAAACACAAGTATATTTAACTGAGCTTTATATTGGTGTTTTTGCAATATAAAAGTCTTTTCTGAACCATTATTTTTACCCCTAAACTGGAAAAATGCCATATTTGCACCATTTCAAATATGGGCACTAGTCCAAAAGCCTCCAGATATATAAGTTTTGTCTTTAATCACCAGGTGATACCTGTTTCTGTCTGCAGTGAGAGCTGTTATCCTGGGTTCAGCAAAAAAGTGAAAGAGGGGGAGCCATTTTGCTGTTATGACTGCATCCCATGCCCAGAAGGGAGAGTTTCAACCAAGGATGGTAAGATATATTCATCTACTCCTCATTTTTTTCTATCCATAAAACAATTAATTACATGTTGATTAAAGTCAAGATGGTGTTCACTTTAAAATGTGGGGAAATTTTCTGAACCTGAAAATTAATCACTTATTCTCTCTGGAAGAGTCAAATATAAATTGACCATTAGATGATGATGATGATGATGATGATGATGATGATGATGATGATGATGATGGATAAATTGGACAACCATTTGTTTGAAATGGTATCGAGTTTCCTGTCTGAGCAGTGGGTTGGATAGAAGACCTCCAAGGTCCCTTCAACTCAATTATTCTATTCTAAATTATATTAACAAATCTCCATTCACACCCTGTGTTAGGGAAGTAGAAGAATTCTGGGTGAAATTATATTAATGTTTCATAGGTTAACACCATCTTCTACTAGACTGATTTTCTGTTTTTCAGTTGTATGCCCTCCAGAATCATTAAAAATGGCCTTTTAGATTTCATAGACAAAGAAATGTTTCTCCTGACATACATATCTTCTATTTCTATAAAACAGTATGGGCAAAAGTGTGTGTGTGTGTGTGTTTGTCTGTGTGTGTGTGTGTGTGTGTGTGTGTGTGTGTGTGTACACATGTATGCACTTATATAGACTTACTTTTTTTAGCAAATATTCTTTCAATTATCTATCTGCTCTGATCTTTTGTCATTTATGGATCACTTGCAAAAATTTGTATTAATTTTCAAATCTACATTCCTGATAGCAAAAATTCAGCAGAACTTAAATTTTTTAGCCAAAACATGGCATCATCTGCAAACAAAATTTTTCACACATTCATTTCTTAATATTCTCCAGAAAACATTTCAAGTATCTAAGGAAGATTAGCAGCATTCAATATAAAAATCAACACAATAGCAGTTATGCACCAGAACCCATCAAATTATTCAAGGGTAAAGTACTTGTCTCAGCACTATAGTGTGCCCACATCTGTACTTACCATATTTTTCATAGTATAAGAAATAAATATTTTTACCTAAAAAAAGAGTCTGAAAATCTGGGTGAGTCATACACTGAATACAGCATTTTTTGCTTCCCCAACCCCACCCCCTTCACCAAAATGGTCATGTGTAGCTTGTAGGAAGCTTTTAGAGAGCTCCTGGGATCTCGGGAGGGCAGAAATGAGCAAAAAAACAGCCATTTTTTTGCTCAATTTTAGCCCCCCCCCCAATCCCCAGGAACACTCTATATGCTTCCTAAAGGCTATTCATGCCCTTTTTAAAGAAAAACGGGCCATTTTTTGTCTGGCCCCACCCCCAGGAGCACTCTGCAAGCTCCCTAAAAGGCTATTCATGCCTCGTGGTGTGTGGGGGGGGGGGAGGAACAGGCCATTTTTGGGAGGATTGCAGAGTGCAAAAACATTTTTTTTTATTTTCCTCTTCAAAACCTTGCTGTGTCTTATACTCCAGTGCATCTTAAACTCCAAAAAATACGGTATAAGGCTGTTCCTAGGTTAGAAGCTATCCAATCCAAATGGTCAAAGTTCCTAATATGGGTTCCTTATGTTGCTCTTAATTCTCTTATCCACCTGGAATTAGGCTCTATCTCTTTAGAAGCCTATCTGAAGATTTGTCACTTCAGATATTAGTTGAGGGAATTTATTTAGGGAACATATTTGTCCACATTACCTTAATTAAAAATTATGTGTATGATAATAATATAAACTGTAACAATAATGCAAATGCAGAACATAAATGAGGATAACATATCAATCCTTTTTTTTAGATGCAAGTGAATGTTCTAGTTGCCAAGACAAATTCTATCCAAACAAGAAACATGATTTTTGTATTCCAAAAACAATTAGTTTCTTGACTTATGAAGAACCATTAGGAATCGGTTTAGCCTGTCTTGCTTTTTCTTTTTCTTTGTCTACTGTTCTTGTGCTTGGAGTATTTATGAGATACCACAACACTCCCATCGTCATAGCCAACAACCGGGATCTCTCCTATACACTCCTCATTGCCCTCCTGCTCTGCTTCCTTTCGGCACTGCTCTTCATTGGCCAACCAGGAAGATTTACCTGTCTACTCCGACAAGCTATTTTTGGTATAGTCTTTTCAGTGGCTGTTTCTTCTGTCTTGGCAAAAACCATCACGGTGGTTCTGGCTTTTATGGCCACCAAACCAGGATCCAAGATGAGTAAGTGGGTGGGGAAAAAAATATCTAATTCCATCATTGTTTCCTGCTCCCTGATTCAAGCAAGCATTTGTATTTTGTGGCTGGCAAGAGCTCCCCCCTTCCCAGATGTTGATATGATCACGGTTATTGAAGAAATTATCCTGCAATGTAATGAAGGCTCTGTGATCATGTTTTATTGTGTCCTTGGCTACATGGCTTTCCTGGCTCTTATCAGTTTCATCACAGCTTTTCTTGCCAGGAAATTACCTGACAGTTTCAATGAAGCCAAGTTCATCACCTTTAGCATGTTGGTCTTTTGTAGTGTTTGGCTGACCTTTGTCCCAGCGTACCTGAGTTCCAAAGGGAAATACATGGTGGCTGTGGAGATCTTTTCCATCTATGCTTCAGGTGCTGGGCTACTGGGCTGCATCTTTTTCCCCAAATGTTATATCATTGTGTTTAGGCCAGACTTGAACAACAAGGAGCAAATAATGAGAAAAAAAGGGTGATTAATAATCACTCTCTGTCATCCTCAGTCAAAAGTTTTTAATCTAGATTTTTGCATTTCTAAACAATATAGAATATTCATAGAAATATCCATCTGAGATCATGATTCTATAACTTTGTTCCATTTTCCAAACATTCTAAGATTTAACTAAGGGAAAAGTATGTATCTTAATTCTTTGTTTCAGTTGTTGAGACATTGACCTCTCTTTTAAGCATCTTTAAAAAAGCACATCTTTCTGAAGCACATTCAGCTAGATAATCTATGTATAGCAGCTTTAATCTTGAACATTGGCCACTGTAGTCTAAGAGTTTTTTGTTAACCTTTGGGCTGTTAGCTGCTAACCCAAAGACATTTGGGTTAGCAGATCTCCAGAGGAAATATGGTGAGTTAAAGATGAACAACGACCACAGCAAAAACCAAGAGACTTATGGTTATTCAGTTCCTTGGAATCTTTTCAGATAAAGAGAGGAATGGTGAATGCCTACATGTGCTACAGATAACTGTTCCTCACAAGTAGATCACAGGACCTGGCTGCTTAGGGATCCCAACACCCACAAAGACCCATGTACCACAGCCACAAGTGCTGCCAGCACTGAGCCCTCCCCTCATTAAATTTGACCAATTGCAGTTTAGTTAAGGGTAGCTTTCAGTGCTGAATTCAAATTAGAAGTATGTTATAGAACCTGCTGAGCTAAATTAAAATAGATGAGTACTGTATGCACCCTTTCTACATATTTTCTTTTGTACACATCAACTGACTCTAAACTGGTTTAAGAGACTTCTTAAGAATGAGTCGCTGACAATAGCTGCCATGGCATTCAACCCTGTGTATAAGCTACTATTTCTTATGATTGGATAATTCCATACTACTGAGCCCTCTTTACGTTTCCAAGAAATCTGTGCTCTTCTTGTGTATACGTGTTCCTGGTTATATTGATTTTGTATATACTGCTTGAAATCACAGCAGGGTAAAATTCAGTTCTGCAAACAATCTTCACATTTAAACATTCCTTACAGCCACATGAATGCCAGTTAAGCACATGAATGCCAGTCACAACTAGCTTACAACAAGCAGAATTGTTGTAAACCAGCAGCAAAATTCTAAGTCACAAGCATTTTATTTTCCAACTTAGCGTCTGTGTCACTCTGCTTAACAATAGAAGAGAAAGTAAGATCATATGTCTGCTTTACTCACATGATTTCCACTTGGTGACAAAGTTTCCTATCCCGATTGAATGGCTAAATGGGAATTACATGTATATTCAAAGGATTTAGGGCAGGGGTCTCAAACTCAATTTCATTGAGGACCATATCAGGGTTGTGTTTGATCTCAGGGGGGTGGGGCAAAGGTGGACGTGGCCAGTTTGGGCATGAACAGCTCAACCTCACTCATGTCTGGCATGCCTGTGGTAGTCCAATGCTCATCTAGCAAAAAGGACTCCCAAGCTCCATGTTTGGCTGCAACGGCTTCCTGCAACCTTGTGACAGTAAAAACGGAGCTCGGGAAGGGCCCTTATATAAAAGTTTTCCTTTAGATGAAAACTTTTATATGAAAATATTTGTTTTCTTATATAAAATCAAAGTTCCATGATTTTTCCAGTTGTTTGTCCATTCGTATCCCTCCCCCCCCCGCCAAAAGGCTCTTGTTTTAGGTGTAGTTTAATCTCTAAACTTCTCTGAATTAATATGTTTTCATATCCAAAATTGGATATTACACATCCATCAGATATAACATGTCCATATATGTTGTTCACACATTCAACGAAGATTCAAAGCATCTTTATAAATTGCTTTAGTATCAAATAAAATGGATCTTTAAATAAAATTTCTTTTTAAAGATAGAATAAAATATACATTTGAGCCACATATTTTATTATTTATTTATTTTTTAAATCTTTATGCCACCCATCTCCTCGATAAAGCAATTCTGAATAGGTTACAAATCATAAAATAATTAATTAAAATAATTAAAAATGTAAGGTTATGCAAATTATTTAAAAAAAAACTATGCAAAAACCAGGAACCAAAGCACAGATGGTACAGGGATAGATCTTATCCCCTCAACCCCTTCCAATGGTCAGAGTTTCCCTCACAGGCCCTAGCCAACTGGCAAAACCAAATTTTTGGTCTTCTGGAAGTCCAAAAGAATAATATAAAATTCCAGCCACTTTCTTGGCTCCAAAGCCTGATCTCCAGAGCCAAAACCTGGTTAGATATAGAGGGAGATATCTTATCTTGGAAACATGCCCTTCTGGGTTTTGACTGAATTGTGAGCCGCCCTGAGTCCCCTCAGGGAAAAGGGCGGCATACAAATAAAGTAAATGAAAAATGAAATGAAATGACTGTGAGAATATCCTCAGCTCCACTGCCAATATGGGGTTGTATATATGCTGGACTGCATTGACTCGAGAGTGGGATGGAGGGAAATGATTTACAATTGTTAACCTTTCTCTGTGGGCAGCACCAGTTTGTGTTATGGAGGGGGGAGTACATCCTTAGATCCATTGGGGGAATCCTTAGGTCTCTCTAGTAAGACTGGCCTCCTATTTATCATCTATTTGAAACTACTGCCTGATAGAATGGGCTTTTGCTTCATTAACCTGTTAAAGGTATCAAACTGAGTCCTGCTCTTTGGAACATCTTGTCCCCTGGGTGAAATCTACTCTCACCCTCCTGACCTTCTGTAAGGGCCTGAGGATCTGGCTTGAGACCCTAATGGGAAAGTATCATGCTGTAGGATGTTGCTGGACCATTGGCAGATCCTACCTGCCATAATGTATGTGTCTATGTGTGCAAACATACACATACACACCACACACACACACACACACACACACAATTTTGTTTTATTTTTTAAACTTGCACCTCTATAACTGTCTGGTTTGGCTCTGCAACCAAACAAGACAGACACAGACTTCAACGGATAATTAGAACTGCAGAAAAAACCAATTGCTACCAACCTGCCTTCCATTTAGGATCTGTATACTGCAGGAGTCAAAAAGAGGGTTGTGAAAATATCTACAGACCCCTCACATCCTGGACATAAATTGTTTCAACTTCTATGCTCAAAATGACATTATAGGGCACTGCACACCAGAACAACTAGACACAAGGACAATTTTTCCCCGAATGCCATTACCCTGCTAAACAACTAATTCCCACAACATTATCAAACTATTTACTAATACTATATTACTATTATTCTTCTCATCCTTCCTAGTACCTATCTCTTTCCACTTACGATTATAAACATGTTGCTTGTATCTTTACAATTTATATTGTTTTATTTGTTTTCTAGTAGGATTTGATTGCTTATTAGTAACATATGACTATCACTATCTTATGATTTTTGCTGAATGTATTCTATTTCATTTGTGTACACTGACAGCATATGCATCAAAGATAAGTTCCTTGTGTGTTCACACTTGGCCAATAAAGAATTCTGTTCTGTTCTGTTCTGTTCTACTCTATTCTATTCTATTCTATTCTATTCTATTCTATGCTGCCCAGAGTTAAATAAATGAAACACTAAGCAAATGATGCTGCTTAGATACTTGGTCAATGCTTGGAAGCTATAAGAGCCTTAATTTGGGGAGGGGGGACAACTGCAACTCACCCCTTGCAAAATACAGTATCTGTGCTTTTATGTCACCCTTGGGGTCAGGAAATGTGACATTTCTGAACTTGGACAGGCTTTTAGTGCACTCATGTCCTAACAGATACCTGAACAGGCAAATTAAAAATATTCCACTGGAAAGAAGGTCTAATGGGATGGGGTGAGAAGGAACTCTGTTTACATTTCACTGACAAAAATTGAGTGAAAAGCTGTAAAAATGTGTACTTGGGCCTCCCTGTATATGAAACTTTTATCAGCATTAGAAAGACTGACAATCTCTATGGTATTCTTTCCCCATTCTCTCCACTCTGATGCATTGCAATGATGCATATGAATCCCCACAATACCCATAGAATTCAGATTCTTCCTGAGGTTTACAAAGTCCATTCTGATCTATTTATAGATATTTTATACACAGTAACGTGTCCTCAACTGTACTAGCTGAAAAGGTCATTGTCAATAGATTAAAAAAGATTAGTTTTTAGTGAATGTCCTTGGTAAATCCTTGTTCGCTTGCCATAATTGCATGCCAGTGAATGAAATTTAAAGTAATTGGGTTTTTTAATGGCTAAAAATCAAAGTTATCAAGCTGATAGCCCATATTTCATGTTTAAAGTAGTCACTACATCAGGAAAATAATTTCTGATGGTAGAATTTAAGGCAAATCTTTAGCTTAAAGGGTTCTATCAGAACACTCAAAATGTTACTTTCTTGGGTCTGTCTGCATCTCCACAAATATTTGGAGCTCAGTTTTGAAAAAAATTAAGCAATCATTTGGACTGAATGGTTTAGAAATCTGTGCCTTCTATTCATTTTTAAGCAGACATTACTCATATTTATACTATTATATATAATAGGTGGTCCCTTATTTACGTAAAGTTTAGGTTTAGTCATGCTAACTTCTTTGATATTCCAAGACTTACCCATATCAGCAACCCAACTTTAAATACCACATCAAAAAACTCATAAATGCCTTACCCACAAATTGTGGCATCATCATTTTGTTCACAATCACCGTCAAACAATAAGTCAACTTTGAAAACATGATTTCTTCAGATCTCCTCTAAAGAACTGAACTCAGACTTAATAGTTACCTTCTGGTTCATTCACTTAAATTACTCTTATTAATTCTGTGGTTTCTTAAAATCCCACTGAATCTCAGTGCCCATTAGAAAGAATAATAAAAAGACAAATGTAGGCTATTCCTACTCTTTCTCTTAAATTATTAATACCATTTAGAGCTGCAAAAAAATTTTGGCAGGGTTGTTAAGGATTCCCAAGTCTGATCTAGTATATAACAGGAATAAAACTTAGGATGTTTAATTTCAAAAACACTAATGGCTTTATTCTAGTAATAAGAAGGGTTCTTTGAGATTTGGAAATGTAATAAGGGGTTTCTTTGACCTTTTGCCCTTGAAATGGAGAGAGAAATTTTATTGGTCTTTATGCTAGTGCTAAGTCCTCGTGTGGTGTACATGACTCATAGATGCAGCATCTTTCATTCATATCTTCCATATCACAAGTATCCTAATCCAGGAGACATAATGGTTGGTGGAATTTCATCTGAAGTTGGTCCAGTCTTTGAAAGAGTCACCTTTGAAGTTCACCTCCCACCAGTATTGCCTGGGCAGTTTGTGTAAGGAATATAGTTATTGTTTGTTCATGTTGTCCTGTCTTTTTGATTGCTAAAATAATATTTCCATCTAAAAATAATAGCTGATTGTCTAGGTGAAATTAAGGAGATGCTAAGAACAGAATTCTTTTATCACTCAGGCAACATATAATGTGGGGAAAAACCAAAATAGATAAAGCAAACTTCTTTACAACTGAGTATCTACAGGTGGACTTCTACTTCTAGTGATTTCTACACAGCCTGGGCAATACTATGGGACATGGAATGCTGATTTAGAGCACTTTTGCATTTTTCTATATATACATTAAGTTGCTTTATATCTAATAAAAACACAACTTCTTCAAACACACTTCAGGAATTTCTAACAATACAGGGGTGTCTTCAAGCTTGACT
Organism: Thamnophis elegans; assembly: GCF_009769535.1. Lineage (NCBI taxonomy): Eukaryota > Metazoa > Chordata > Lepidosauria > Squamata > Natricidae > Thamnophis > Thamnophis elegans. Next base: position 115,053,158 of record NC_045558.1, read on the forward strand.
CTTTGCCAGATGACTTTCCTTTTGAAAACCACATTATACGTGTGGATTTCAGACATTCCCTGTGTTTTAGGTCTTAAATTATTTCCACAGTTTTCCTGCCAAAATGTATGTGTTTTGACAATGAATGTTGAATTCCTTATCATATATCCCTGATACTTATCTGCCTATTGATTCTACAGCCCAATAGCTGTTAGTTTTCTGTATTCAAAACATAGGATTAATTGATGGGACTGGCCTGTTATACTGTAACTATTGATTAGAATGAAAATGCTGGTAGAATATCATTCTGATGTGTAATGCAATTCTCATTGTAGTGGAGTTCCTAAGAATTACCAACACATCCTGGCGTTGGCATTTGCAGTAAAGGATATCAATGAAAACACACAAATCTTACTTCGGCATGCCTTTAAGTGCCAGCTTGCCTTCCGGGTGTCCTGGCTCCATCTGAGATGCTTCTCGCCGCCATCGCGTTCCACCGCCTTGCCCTCCCACCTCCTCCGACAAACAATCCTGCTGCCCCACCCACCCCCGCCCGACCTGCTCCCTGCCTGGACTCACCGCTCTCCTCCTCCCCACTCGATGCTGGGCTTTAAAGGGGTCTCCCCTCCCCAGCCAGCCAGCCCACCCAGCCAATTCCTCCCACCACCACCGTGTCCAACAGGCCAGGTGTCTCGTGTTTATGGCGGACATAAATGCGAGACGCCTGGCCTGTTGAAACACAGTGGCGAGAACGTCCCTGCCGCTTCCGTGCTCCGCCGCCTCGCCCCCCTGCCTCCTCCGACCCCACCGCTATGAAGAAAGAAAAAACACACACACAAACCTCACAATAAAAATTAAATTTTTTATTAAATTACAAATTACAAATTAAATTACAATAAATTTGAATCCCCCCCTCCCTCCGTCCGATCCACTTTTTCCAGCTGTGGAAACTCTCTCAACTCTCCTCTTGTCCGCCCAACGTAAGCGTGCTCAACGTAAGCGTGCTCTTAAGGCATGATTCGCTGCTCCCCGATCAGGAGGCGGGAGAATCAGTGCCTCTTTTGCATATGAAAGTTTTCGCTTGTTAACTCCTCCTTAACTTTTAAAAGGCGAACAATTCCTTAGGCAAAAGAGGCCCCGAGTTCTCTGGCCTCCTCCCATAGTTAACACTGAGAGCAGACACCAAGCCACTGTGACTTTGAATCTGGTAGCAACTACCCTGGCTTTAATTATTTAAAAAATATTATTTAAAATTCTTCCTTTCCCCCAGGAGACTGGTGAGGCCCCGCCTTCCCTGCCTCTAGTGACTGCATGTCCCTGGTAATGGGAGCTAATGTAACATGCTATTACACAGCTATGCGTTTATATGTTTATAAATTATATGTTTACTGCTATGAAAATGTTATCTAGATATTTCTGTTATGTCCTTTTTCTATTTTTCTCTAGCTCATTTATGGTTCTGCTCCAATAATGAATGATAAAACCCCTGGCCTTTCCTTTTATCAGATGATTCCTCTAGAAGAACTTCAGCATAACGGAATTGTCTCTCTGCTCCTGCATTTTAACTGGACATAGATAGGGATCCTTATTATGGATATTGATAAGGGAGGACAATTTGTAGAAAGTATAATTCCTCTTTTTTCCAAATTTAAGTGTTTGTGTTTCTTTCATTGAAAAATTTCACAAACTGATTTCAGTAGACTTGATAGCATGCTTCACCAGGGGTCAAAAATCTATGATCATGTCATGGGTGGTAAAGTTAATGCACTGGTGTTCAATGGAGAATCCTTTGTAATGGGCTATTTGTTATGGCTGCAGTATATTCCTAACATAGAAGAGGTGAGAAGTTAACCAAAAGGCAATGTTTGGATAATGACAGCACAGATGGAGTTCAGTTTAATCTCTTTCCAGTGAATTTAGGATATCAAAATAATCGATGGTGGCCTTTCCTTCACAGTACATTCTACTGCTCTACCAAAGTTCAGATTATTTTCTGGGGAACAAAATCCCTTCAGTGTAAAGAAATATGGATTTATCAGACAGTTCTGGCAAGAAGACTTTGACTGTGTATTCCCAAATTTTGTTATGAGTGATGTGCCTGAGAATATTTGCAGTGGTACAGAGAATTTGGTAAATCTTCCTGGACCCTTTTTTAAAATGGACATGATTGGCCACAGCTACAGCATCTACAATGCTATTTTTGCCATAGCTCATGTATTACATGCTATGTCCTGCTCTAGAAATACTGAGAGATGAATTTTTGATAGAATAGGAAGGAAGATTCATAGTGAAGATTTCTAGCCGGTAATATTCTTATTAGTAAAAATACTATGAAAATTTGATCTCAACTGGGAGAGATATATTTTGACTATATTCCTGTATCCTAGAATGGGAAAAAAATCAGTCAGAATGCTATGGTTCTTTAATTATTGATAATCTTTACCTTAATTATTATTACATTACAATAGTCCTTTGATTTTTGCATATATATATATATATATATATATAATATATATATATAATATATATATATATAGTGTGTGTGTGTGTATATATATATATATATATGTTGTATTTGTGCTGATAAATAAATAAAGGGAGACTATATAGATCTATTTCAAGGTATTTAGCTCTCATCAGCTAGCCATACCCTTACTGGGATTCGAACCTGGGCTGTATTACATATTAGGCAGATGTGTTAACCATAAGCCACAAGGTTCTCCTCCTTTATCAGCTGAGCCAGGGAAATATGTATTTAGTATTTGGCATACCGGGGGTTGTGACACTAAATACATACATACATACATACATACATACATACATACATACATACATACATACATACATACATACACACACTTAGTGTCACAACCCCTGGACAACTTCCTCACATATTTCAACAGCCTACACCCCAAAATACAATTCACTATGGAAATAGAAGCAAATAACCAATTTCCCTTTCTGGACATCCTAATCTACAAAAAACCCAATGGCTCCCTAGGACACATCATCTACTGGAAAAAAAAAAAAACACCGACCGCTACTTAAATGCAATCCCATTACCACCCTGCACAGATCAACTCTGTAGCCAAGACGCTAATCTCCAGAACTAAATGCCTAGCTGACAAAGACCACCTGAAAACTGAATTACACACTCTCACAAATGTATTAATCTCCAACAGATTCCAAAGAAAAACAATTGCCAACCTAATCCAAAGGGAGACTGCCCCCCAAAACCGAGACACAGAACAGGACAACAGCATCACTCTCCTCCCTTACATCAAAGGCACTACAAATAAAATCAGCAAAATTCTCCACAAGCACAATATCAAGACAGGCTTCAGCACTGAGCGAAAAATAGCCAGCATCTTAAGAAACCCCAAAGACACGATCCAGCTAGAAAACCAAGGAGTCTACGAAAGAAATGTAAATGCCAATTGTTCTCTTGGCTACAACTCTGCATCATCTAGCACTACAGGTGGGTCAGAATTATCTCCTGTATAGTTCATCCCCTACTCCTACATTCTCAGTACTAGAGAAAACTGCACTTGCAACTATGGCAACCACAATATAGTACATTGTCTACTATAGCCTAGGAGCTCTGTGTTAGCCTTTAAACCAAGGCTGTCAAACTCCTGGCCCATGGGCCAGATGCCGGTTTAGTGAAGGAGGGAAAGCCCCAATACATCACATGATGCTACCGTGACATGAGTTTGACACACCTGTTTTAGACTGTTAACTGCTTAATTATCCAATTTACATAAACTTTGCCAGTGGTGAGATACAAAAATTTTTACTACCAGTTTTGTGGGCATGGTGTGGCTTGGTGGACATGACTTGGTGGGCATGGTAGGGGAAGGATACTGTAAAATCTCCATTCCCACCCTACAGATTGGCAAGGCTACTCTGAAAGGGGCAGCCCTGCTCCTCCTAATGAGTACCACCAGTATTTGATGATGGAGTATTTCTATTAACTCTAAATGGTTGTTTGCCCTGTTTTGGACAACTACAGATCTATCACCAACATTCCTTTTCTTTGAGAAGTTATGGAGAAAGTGATGGCCTTTCAGCTGCAAAGGTCCCTAGAAAAAGTAGATTTGAGCTTCTTGCAATCATGGTTTTTATGAGGCTACAGTAAAGGAACTATATCAACCTTAGAGAGATCAGGATCAGTGATCTTCTTAATCTCTCAGCTTTCATAAGAATACTATCCAAGTGCCCAGAATCTTGAAACTCCTTCTGAGCTTTTCAAAATCCAATCTGATATAGTTATAGACGTTTTCAACAGATTATTTTCCCTAAACTGTACTGGCAGGAAATTGTCTTTGTCAGGTAACAAGATTACTTATATTATTAAAGGTTTCTATTCCATTGGAACAGTTGCTTTTTTTCATTTTGAACATCTAAAAGGCTGACTTATAAAATAGATATCCCTTTTTTTAAAAAAAAAATTTGATTTGGACTGAATAATTTAAAACTCCATCCCATTTATTCCTCTTTAAACAGTAATGATTCCTATTTATACTGATATAAATCATTTAGTGGTGTCTCGTTTAAGTCAATTTCAGATCTGACCATGCTAACTTCTTTAATATTCCAAGGTTGGCCCATATTATTAGCATTTCAGTTTCAGAATATATTCTCAAACAAACACATAAAATCTCAAGCACGATTTCTGGGCATAATTTCTTTACCCACCATCACCATCAAACAGTCACCAGAATATGAATGTGCCTTTTAGTCACTCAGATGTTCCCCATTCATGATTAATCCTAGTTCCTATCAGAGTAGGAGAGAAAAAACAACATAATTTCTGCAGGACTTGCCTAGAGGGAATTGAACTCCGATTTAATAAATCACCTTCTTGTTTGTGCATCTAAAGTACTATTTTTAATTCTTCTTTTTCTCAAAGACCCACTGAATCTCAGTGTTCATTAGAAAGATGAATAATAAAGATTAATGTATGGTGTTACTTCTCTCTCTTTCTCTTAAAATATCAATACCATTCAGAGCTAGAGAGACACATGTCAGGCTTAGGGATGTGTAAGAATCACTAAGTCTGATCCTAGATAAATTCGTGTTATACAATGTTATTCCAAACAATGCTAATGGTCTTGATATAAGAACAAACACAGCATCTTTGAAATCTGTTGTTATAATAGGGATGGCAACTCTATTGGTTGGCTGCTAGTGCTGCTCCCTCATGTGGGGTGCAAAACTCAAAGGTGTGGCATTTTTCATCCATATCCTCCATATCACAAATATGATCAACCAAGAGACGTTATGATGGGGGGGATTTATTCTGAAATTGCTCCAATCTCAGATGAAGTCATCTTTCAAGAACACCCCCTTCCAATATTACCTGAACAACATATATAAGGAATGGAATTGCTACTCTTGTTATATATTTTCATAAACTTCTGATTGCTGAAATAATCCATTATAGATGATTGACAGGGGTCAGTATAAGTGGATGGTAAGAAAAGCATTCTTTTCTCAATCAGAGAACATTTTCTATGGATTTATGGGGAATGGGAAAGCCCATCATTATGCTGATATTCTGTGTTAGCACACTTCTCAAATCAGAGCACTTTTGCTGTGCTGCTTGGGGAATACTCCTTGGTGACATACGCATAGTTCAGTATCACACAGGAGGACTGATTTAAAGCTCTTTTACCTTTTTGTTGTTTGTCCTCTGTAAAATTCTCTGCACAATTATCCTTCCAAAATGTCTGACAATAAATATTACTGAAGCACATTCAGCTGTAGATATGTTCTTATTAATTCAAATACAGAAGGAAATCACTTATAGCAGCATATATAAGGGATAAATTGGTGAAACTAGCCTGATAAATTCCCCTTGTGTATAACTATTGATGAGAATGTAAGAATTCACACCCTGGCTTTGCATTTGCAGTAAAGGAAATCAATGATAACTCACAAATCCTACCCAATCTCACCTTGGGCTTCCATATTTATGATAGCTGTAACAATGCCAGAAGGACTTATCAAGCCACCATGCTAATTCTATCAGCAACTGAGAGACTGAGCCGCAACTATCTATGTAACCTCCAGAGTAATCTCATAGGTCTTTTTGGAGGACTGGTGCCCAAATCTCCCTTTCTGTAGCAACTATCTTGGATATCTATAAGATTCTACAAGTAAAGCATCTTTTCAATATAAATTTCATGCTACATAGTTTTACAAGGCAACTTCATATTGGAATGTTAAATATATTCAAGTTGCATAGATGAAAATTTATTCTCCTGAAATTTCTAGAGTCAGATATTCAGAAATGATCCATGCAGCTCGCAAAATCTTCCAGGACTCCTTTAAAAAGTAAGTAAACATAAAGTAAAAGTAAAATAATTTCAAAAAAATAATTTCAAAAAGTAAAAGTAAAATAATTTCAAGAATCTATCATGTTCAGGTTTCCTGGACTGTCCCGCCTATTTAAAAAGCTTGTTGGAAAAACATTCTGGGAATAAAACTGGTTATTCTGATTAATGTTTACAGTGTTTATTGCATAGATAGGAGGGAATGCTAATAAGCAACAGGCATGAAACTAATAGCGAGAAAATCTCAAAATGTTTACCAGGGAAGAGACAAGTGGCAGAAGGAGAACAACATTATTGTTTCAGTACAGAGAATGCAGGAGGAATAGAAAGAAATTAAGTGAACCAGTAACCTATTCTACAAGTCAACGAGGGGAGATGAGAAAAAAAGGATATGGACTGTAAAAAGAAACCATTGCACAAGAAAACACCAATCAGATTTCAGAAAAGAAAAGGAGACTTACTCAGAAGTATTGAAGGAAAGTTGTAACTCTTCAGAGAAACTGAAAAGTTAAAAAGCGCACTAGTTCTCCAAGTCAACTTGGATCATTAAAAAGTTTTATTTCACTAGCTGATAAGCCAGCACTGTCCAGGTATTTATTTATCCCAACCCTCCTTCCATGAACATTGCCACAATTTATAATGTTGGATTTTCCCCCTTACCAGAGGAGCCCCCTTGTGGAATACTGTGAAGCTGTTACCAACTCCACAGCGTTGTACAGTAGAAGCGATTTACTGCAACTGAAAGAGAGTTGGAAGTCAATGCTTTTCTTTTCTTTTTCACTATCTTTCCTCACTTCCCTTCCCTCTTTCCCTTCCCTCCTCATTGTTCTTTTATTTCCTTTTGTATTTTATAATACTTAATAACTTAATAAAAATGTTTGTCAAATAAAAAGAATTTACTGCTTTGGTTTGGATGAGATCAGGTTCCATAATATTCAATTGAAGATTCCTCCTCATCCATAGCAACACTGAAAGGCAACTCAACAAACCTTTCTTCTTGTTCTGCCTTCTAGAACTATAAAATATAGGTGCCTTTTAAAGATGATTCATTTTCTTCTACAGAAAGAGAAGTCTTCCCATAAAGTATCAGGACATTGGATCTCAACATAGCCTCTGACTGAAGAAGTATTTCCATCACCCTTGATGGAGTTGTAATATGACTCAGGATCATGAGGATCTAATCAAGATATATGATTGTTTTGGATAACTATGGAACTATCTCTAACATTCCTTTCCTTGAAAAAGTTGTGGACAAACTGATTGCCCACAACCACAAAAGCCCCTAGAGAAGCAGGTTAATTGAACATCTTGCAGTTAGAGTTATGAGATGATTCAGTAAAGGAACTACCTCACACTTGCACAGACCAGAATCAGAGGAGTACAACTTTCCCAGTCCATATTTATCTCTCTGTTTTCATGAGAATCCTTATTCAGTACTCAATACAATACAATAGCAGAGTTGGAGTGGACCTTGGAAGTCTTCTAGTCCAACCCCATGCCTAGGCAGGAAGCTCTATACGGTTTCAGACAAATGGCTATCCAACATCTTCTTAAAGACTTCCAGTGTTGGGGCATTCACAACTACTGAAGGCAAAATGTTCCACTGATTAATTGTTCTAACTGTTGGGAAATTTCTCCTCAGTTCTAAGTTGCTTCTCTCCTTGATCAGTTTCCACCCATTGCTTCTTGTTCTACCCTCAGATGCCTTGGAGAATAGTTTGACTTCCTCTTCTTTGTGGCAACCCCTGAGATATTGGAACACTGCTATCATGTCCTTCTTTTCATTAAACTAGACATACCCAGTTCCTGCAACCATTCTTCATATGTTTTAGTCTCCCCTAATCATCTTTGTTGCTCTTCTCTGCACTCTTTCTAGAGTCTCCACATCGTTTCTACATCGTGGTGACCAAAACTGAATGCAGTATTCCAAGTGTGACCTTACCAAGGCATTATAAAGTGGTATTAACACTTCACATGATCTTGATTCTATCCCTCTGTTTATGCAGCCTAGAACTGTGTTGTCTTTTTTGGCAGCTGCTGCACACTGCTGGCTCATATTTAAATGGTTGTCCACTAGAATTCCAAGATCCCTCTCATAGTTACTACTATTGAGCAAGGTACCACCTATACTGTACCTGTGCATTTCGTTTTTCTTGCCTAAATGTAGAACTTTACTCTTTTCACCATTGAATTTCATTTTATTAGATAATGCCCAATGTTCACGTTTGTCAAGATCCTTCAGTATCTTAAGCCTGTCTTCTGGAGTGTTGGCTATTTCTGGCAGCTTGGTATCATCTGCAAATTTGATGAGTTCCCCATTTATTCCCTCATCCAAATCATTGATGAAGATTTTGAAGAGTACTGGGCCTAAAACAGAGCCTTGGGGTACTCCACTGCATACTTTCCTCCATGTAGATGCAGTTCCATTGAGGACTAAATGTTGAGTGCGGTTGGTCAGCCAGTTACAAATCGATCTGGTGGTGATACTGTCAAACCCACATTCTTCTACTTTATCTAGTAGTAGGTTATGGTCTACGTTATCAAATGCCTTACTGAAGTCCAAGTAAACTATATCGATGGCATTCCTCTGGTCCACTAATTTTGTCGCTTTGTCAAAGAATGCAATAAGATTAGTCTGGCATGATCTGTTTTTGACAAACCCATGTTGGCTTTTGGCTATTACTTTGTTTACTTCTAGGTGTTCGGTAATTCATTGCTTGATTATCTTTTCCAGAATCTTTCCTAGTATTGAGGTCAGGCTGATAGGTCTGTAGTTTCCTGGATTTATTTTTTTTTCCTTTTTTGAAGATGGGAATCACCTCAGCTCTTTTCCAATCCTTTGGCAGTCACCCGGTGCTCCAGAATCTCTGAACGTTATAGTTCAGTGGTTCTGAGATCTTAATGACTTCAGGTTTCTACTGAGCATCTCAAACTCCATTCTGATAGGGTGATAGCAATTTTACACAAAAGCATCTCTTCTAAATTGTATCGTAGTGCCATTAAATGTTCCTGGTAATTCCTGTTCACTTGCCAAGTTGGGGTGGGGAGGAGGATGAAGGGTTTTTTCCCACTTTTTGTCATTATGAATATTTAAAAGTAACTAACTTTTCATATATAAAGTAGTCTCACAGCAAGGACACCCAAAACTGATTATGCAAGAAAATGATCAAGTAGTCATCTGGACTGAATTGTTCATGACTCCATACATTTTATTCCCATGAAAGGAACAATGCTTTCTATTTTCACTAAAGTGACCCCACATTTACATAAAATGGAGTTCTGGCCATGCTGATTTCTTTGATCATCCAAAGTTGTCACCTATTATCAAAATGGCAGCTGCAAAACATATCTTCAAATTAGTTTACGAAGTTCTGAAGCAGATCTCTTGGCATCACCACTATCAAACTTTCCTTAAAATATTAATGACATTTTACCACTCAAATATTCCCGTTCCTGATCCTTGCCAAATGTCGTACTTCCTATAATAATAATAGGAGAGAAAACGAAATAGTTATATACAAAAAATGGTTTCTTCGGGACTTCTCTACGGAACTGAATTCTGACTTAATAATTACCTTCTTGTTTGTATATCTAAATTGCTATTTTTCAATTCTGCTCCGGCTTGAAATACCACTAAATTTCAGGCTCCTTTAGGAAAAGAAAGACTGATGTAACATGTTGACTCTCCCCCCTTTCTCTTAAAATATCAATAATATTTAAAGTAAGAGAGAGATATGGCAGGCTTATGGATAGGTAAGGATAGCCAAGTCTAATCTTTGAAGAGCTTCAATTCATGGTAGACACTGTTGACTACTAATGATCATGATGTACAAATAATTAAAGCCTCTGTGAAATCTGTCCTTTTGATGTGGGTGGCAACTCTACTAGTCTGGCTGCTAGTGCTGCTCCCTCACATGGGGTGCAAAACTCACATATGCAGCATTCTTCATCTATATCCACCATCTCACAAGTCTCATCAGCCAGGAGATCTTATGGTGGGAGCCATTTCTTCTCAACTTGCTCCCATCTCGGATGAAGTCACCTTCGAAGAATACCCCCCACCAGTGCTACAGCATTTGTAAGGAACAAATTACTGCTATTGTTTTATATTTTATACATTTCTAATGTCTGAAATAATCCATCATATCACTGTCATCAAAGAATAATAGATGATTGACTGGAGTTAATATCAGTAGATGCTAACAAACATGCTCTTTTCTCAACCACGAGACATAATTTGTGGACTTATGGTGAATGGAGAAGCCCATCTATGTGGTGATGCTCAATGTTTAAATCACACTTCCCAAATCAGGGCATTGTCACATGGATGGGATTCCAATCTTCCATTATTCTCCACTATTGCCATCTGATTGGAGAGCACTTTGTGCTGACAAACACTCAGCTAAGGATTACACAGATTGAGGAATGTTGATTTAAAGTTCTTTTGTTTTTTTTTTCATTGTCTTCCTGAATAAGCAAGTTCATTGTTGCCTTATATCTAAACAATAACCCATCAAATTCTAATCCATAACACAGTCATTGCCTGACTCAAAAGGAAAATTATTCAAAGAATGTCAAACAAAGGGCCTGACTCTTTGCCAAATATCTGACTATATTTCTTTTGGGAAGACAAAAAACATACATGATATATGTGGATTCCAGATATTCACTATGCCCTGTGTTTGAAATTCTTTGCACAAGTTTCCTTTTGAAATGTCTGTGTTATGCATATATTAATTCAGATACAGAAGGGACATCATTTATACTAACAGAGATATGAGACAACTTGATGAAACTACCTACTGAATTTATTTATTTGTATAACTACTGATTAGAATATAAGAACTGGTAAAATATACTTCTGACAGGGAACTCTCGTTGTAGTGGTGTTCCAAAGAATTACCAGCACATCCTGGCTTTGGCATTTGCAGTAAAGGAAATCAATGAAAACACACAAATCCTATCCAATCTCACCCTGGGCTTCAATATTTATGATAGTTATAACAATGCTCAAAAAACCTATCACACCACTATGCTACTACTATCAGCAATTGAGAGACTGGTCTCCAACTATCTATGTAACATCCGGAATGTCATAAGTATTATTGGAGGACTGGATGCACAAATCTCCTTTTTTGTGGCTACTATTGTAGATATCTATAAGATTCCACAGGTAAGATATCCATATAAATTTCATGCTAGTTTTATTGTCCTATTTTCACAAGACAATTTAATATTGCAATTTTAAGTATACTCAAGTAGCACAGATGAAAAAAAACTTCTGAAAATTCTAGAATCAAATATTGAGAAAGTGATCCATTTGTTACACAACATTACATCATTTATATGGAACTAAATCCCTTGAACCTAGCAGAATGTACTGTATATAACAAGACATATGAGTTTTCTTATTACTTCTCTAACTTCTGTAGGATTCCAAAATTCAATCCAAAATTGTTGGGTGGTTCTAAACAACCGCCTTTCTGGGACTAAAATGCTATATAATGAACTACATATAATGTAGTTCAGTGACTTGTCCAAAACTCAGACTTTACTTTAAGCAAAATAAATAGCCTAAATCATGCGTTATATTTAGCAATAATATAGTTCATATTTATGGATGTAACATGTTTATAAACTTTGTAACTGGGATTTGTTAATCCGAATTTACCTTTAAGTATGTAGCATAAACTCAGCAATGAGATAAAAGTGAAATCAGTATGAGACATAACTCTCAAAAATTTATGATTCACTATTACCAAAGCAACCAATTTGCAAATTAATGTACATTGATATTAGCATGGTTTTCATTGATAAATTCTAAGATAAATTCAACCACCTATCTTGTTTACCTTAATCTAGATGAATCAAACCACTAAATATAGATATAATTTCACTACACTCATACCATTACGAGAAACTATTGTTGCAGAAAAAATGTATAACTATAAATTTTAATTATATATTAATAACCAACAATCCTCAATTACATATAAAATTTACAAAATAGTAACAACTGTTTGTGAACTGATTTCCAAATGTCCCTTCATATAGAAATTAAACAATGATATTACCCATCCCCTAGCAGCTACTGCTTCATTTAAATGAGGTCATAATTCTATAATATTCTATTAGAAATTCCTCCTGATTAATAGCAACACTGAAATGCAATTCAACAAACTTCCAACAACTTCCATTCCATTGTGATTTCTAGAATTACAAATTTCAGGAATAGAAATTCAAAGAATTTTTCAATATGGCAAGCAAAATTCTTTTAAAGCATTGGTAGAAGATGAATAATGAAATATATGTTGATTACTATGAACACTTAAATGTGTTATCTAGATGCTGCTCTTATCTTTTTTCTTCTGCTTCTCTCTAGCTCATTTATGGCTCTGCTCCAATAATGAATGATAAAACTCCAGGCCTTTCCTTTTATCAGATGGTTCCTCCAGACGAACTTCAGCATAATGGGATTATCTCTCTGCTGCTGCATTTTAACTGGACATGGATTGGAATCCTTATTGTGGACAATGAGCACAGTGAAAAATTTCTAAAAACAGCTATTCCTCTTTTTTCCAAAAATGGTATTTGCATCTCTTTCATTGGACATTTTCTCAGAGTAACAGAGGTCATTAAGATTGATGGGGTGCTTCAACAGGGGGCAAAAATGTATGATCAAATTATGGATAGTAAGGCAAATGCAGTGGTGTATAATGGAGAATCTTTTGCAATGGGAAATTTGTTATGGCTTCAGTATATTCCAAATCTAGAAGAGGTGAAAAGTAAACCAAAAGGTATTGTTTGGATTATGACTGCACAGATGGAGTTCAGTTTCATCCCTGTTCAACGTGCTTTTGATCTCAAAATAATAGATGGTGCCCTTTCCTTCACCATGCATTCCACTCCTTTACCAGAGTTCAGATCATTTGCTGAAAAACAAAATCCCTTTGGCACAAAGAAAGATGGATTTCTCAGACAGTTCTGGCAAGAAGCCTTTGACTGTGCATTCGCAGATCCAACTCTGACTAATGAGCATGAAAATATTTGCAATGGAAAAGAGAATTTAGGGAGCCTTCCTGGGACCTTTTTTGAAATGGAGATGACTGGCCACAGCTACAGTGTCTACAATGCCATTTATGCCATAGCTCATGCTTCACATGCTCTGTTCTCCTCTAGAAATACTGAGAGATCAATGGTGACTAGAATAGGAAGGAAGATTCCTCATCAAGACTTCTGGCAGGTAATAGCCTCACTAGGCAGAATAATATGACTCTAAGGTTGATGGGAAACCTGAATCATTATTTGGGTTGACTTCCCACACGGAGTTTCTGGTGCTTTTTGAGATTGGTTGTTTTCTGGCAGGAGTTTCATTATCCAGTTAGGTAACATCATCAATGCTAAAAGGAGTGGGATCTAACAGAAAGCTATTCCCCATGAATATCTGTTTTCCTATGTCTTTTTTCCCAAAAAATTTATACTTTATTAAATATACTTGCCCAAAACAAACTATTCATTTTCTTCACTGCGCAGTCTGGCATTTGTACTGGTAACATTGATAGCAAGTTGAGCTCCCCAATTATCATCCTGTTATTTGATAAAATGTTATGAGCAATTTCTGTGCAAAATGACTTGTTGCTCATCTTTAGCACCTCCAGTTTATTGACATTATGAACAAGAAACTTCTGGAATCCCAAGGACAACATGTGTTCTGTTTTCTTATTGCTCCTATAGCCAATATTGGGCATCAACATCTGGCCTTTAAATCTTCTGCGAACTCTGTTGTCAATACTTCTTGATTTGTGCCAGTTATGCTTGATTTTGACATAGCAATCAGATTGATGACCAATGAACTTCTTGGTCCTCTTTTTGAGGACCTATATCTTTTTAACTAGCTTACTTGTGAACATCTTTAATTTGGTAAAGATTTTTTCCATTAAGCAATATATTGAGGGGGAGGTATCAATTCCTTTCATTTATTTCATTTTTCACCAAAAAATAATCTCCTCTTACTGATTATTTTAATTCGTATCCTTGGTTCCAATTTTCTCTTTAATTGAAATACTGTCAGTAAAAAAAATGCATAGAATGCAAAAGTCTGATTTTCTGATCTAAATATTATCACCAGGGGGGCTAGCAATTTAGTCTCCCTAAAGTGTTTCCTTTTCCTTTCAATTTAGCTCCACTACTTTCTGAGAAATGTTGCTTTTAACAATGGTGCTGAGGAACAGGTCTCCTTTGATCAGAATGGGATTGTAGCTGCTGGCTTTGATATTATCAACTTGATGACTTTCCCAAACAATTCATTTCTTCATGTGAAAGTTGGAAATGTGGACCATTCAGCTCCTCCAGATAAAATATTAACCATCAACGATGAGATGATTACCTGGCATAGCTGGTTTAACCAGGTAGAGTTTAATTATTGTCCTTGATTCTGAATAAAGCAGGCTTTCTCTAATTTGATATGTAAGTTCATCATATTGGAAAAAAGGACATTATTACATAAAGTTATCTCCCTGTAACTAACCAGCAGCATATTATCATATCTGAATATTTGTAAGCATTAACAGTTTTTAAGTAAAAGTGGGGCATCATTACTTCATCATATAATATAGTTATATAATAAAACATTTAAGCAATATTTGTCTCAGCTCACCATAGGCCTATGATAAACTTATTATTCAGTCCAGATTTTTCTTTCTTTTCTGATCTCATGATTTCACTTGTTTCTTTTAAAACATTTATTTTTAACATATTTAATTGAGATTTATATTATTGCTTTTACAATGTAAACCTCTTTCCCAAATTATTGTTTCTATTCCTAAACTGGAAAGATGCCCATGCCATATTTGTATCACTTCAAATGTGGACACTTGACCAAAAGCATCCATGTGCATAAGTTTCATCTTTAATTACCAGGTGATACCTGTTTCTGTCTGCAGTGAGAGCTGTTATCCTGGTTATAACAAAAAAGTGAAGGAGGGAGAGCCATTTTGCTGTTATGACTGCCTCCCATGCCCAATGGGGAGGGTTTCAACTGAGAATGGTAAGAGATATTCATCTACTAATTAACATATTTTCATTAAATTCAACATGGTGTGGGATGAATCATTTCTGCTTTCTGGAATATTCTGGCATAAATTTATCCTTACTTTTGATAGTAATGATGAAGAAATTAAGTTATCAGATCTTTGTTGACACCTGTAAGAGATTTCATGTTGCAAAGAAGGATGAAGAAGAATGAAACAAGGCAGGGGGTGTGGAGCCACATCCCTTTATTAACCTTCTTTCCAACTCTATTCTCCACTGCATATGTAGGACAACAAAAACAGTCTGTGGGACTTTAGTAAAAAAAATAGTTCAGATTTTCCAACCTCTCTGGATCGGGAGGCACTTCATACGGTCACTCATGCCCTCGTCACCTCAAGACTTGACTACTGTAATGCACTCTACATGGGGCTGCCCCTGAAAAGAGTTTGGAGACTACAATTAGTCCAGAATGCAGCCGTGCAAGCGATACTGGGTATACCAAGGTACAGCCACATTACACCTATTCTCTGCGAGCTGCACTGGCTCCCTATTGGTCTCTGAGCGCGATTCAAGGTGCTGGTTATTACCTTTAAAGCCCTACATGGCCTAGGACCCGGATATCTGCGAGACCATCTTCTGACGCATACCTCCCAACGACGATAAGATCACACAGGGTGGGCCTTCTCCAGGTGCCGTCAGCCGGACAATGTCGGCTGGCGGCTCCCCGGGGGAGGGCCTTCTCTGTAGCCGCTCCAAACCTATGAAATGAACTACCCCCAGAGATCCGGACCCTGCCCACTCTCATGGCCTTCCGAAAGGCTATCAAAACCTGGCTATGCCGGCAGGCCTGGGGCTGTTGACCTCATGACCGAGGTCCAGCCCCGATTAGACTGGGTTCATGATGTAGCTTTTTAATCTGTTTTTCCTCCGTTTTTAACTTTACACTTTTTAAAATTTATTCTCTGTAAGCTGCCTGGAGTCCTTCGGGATTGGGCAGCCTATAAATTCATTAAATCAAATCAAATCACAAAACAAAAATATCTCACAAAGTTGGAAGGTCCGAACTATTTTTTTTTACTGTGGTCCCACAGACTACTGGTATTTTTCTTGCCCTGCATGTGGCAGTGGAGAACAGAGCTGGAAAGTGAAGAGATGTGGCATGTGTGTGGAGAGAGAGAAAGAGCACACATCACCACCAGCCATGGATAACCTGGGTAACGAGATTAGATCAGATATCACGCGCAAACGCATGCACACATGCACACACATACACACCTGCTTTCCAGCTCCATTCTCAGCTGCACAGGCAGAGCAAAAAAACTACCATTAGTCTGTGGGACTACAGTAAAAAAAAATAGTTCAGACCTTCCAACTTCTCATGAAAAAAAAAAGATCTTGCGAACTTAGAAGGTCTGGTTTTTTTACCATAGTCCCACAGATTACCAGTACTTTTCTTGCCCTATATGTGGCAGCAGAAAACAGAGCCATTAAGCAGGTTAGTGAAGGGATGTGGCTGCCCTTGTGGGGTGAGGACATGAGGTAGCGTTGATCCTATGTGCACTCACTGCCTCTTGCGCTGGTCACGCCCATCCTCCAGCCTTATATTCAGGGTAGGGCTTATTTTCAGGATGGGTCTTATTTTTGGGGAAGCATGGTACTGATTTTTTTCTAAAGAAAACTATACAATAATTAATACATTTTGATTCAATTCAACATGATTTGGATATGGAGAACATGCTTTCCAAATCTGAAGATTAATCATTTCTGCTCTCTGGAATTGTCAATACAAACTGATCATTAATTTTCAGTAATAATGATGACTTAATTAAGTTATCAAATCTTCATTTACACCAGGGGTGGGTTGCTGCCGGTTTTACTACTGGTTCGTAACCTGCAAGTGCATTAGATGCGCGCTGCATGCGCTGTTCAATGTAAATTGTTCTTTGTACATATGTAGAACAATTTACAATGAACTGCACATGCGCAGTCACTAAAAACCAAAATGCAGGCGGCCCAGAAGCAGCGAGGGAACCACTTTGGGAGTGTGGCAGGCCTGGGTAGCTGCCAGTTCTGAGATCCAGGCCTGAATTCCACTACCAGTTCAGCCAAACTGGGCCAAATCATGACCAACCCACCTCTGATTTACACTCTAAAAACTATTATCAAGTCATCTATGAAGCATTATTGAAATAATGTATCTATTATGAACACTATTAAACCTTTTTCCCCTTCTTTTACTGTCCAGTTCTGTTAGGGTACAATTCCTGTCATATCCATTTAATATAAAATAAATAAATAACTGAAGTCCAATAGCTCTGGAGTATAAGAAAGTTCAAGAGGAGCTATCACAGAACTTTAGTCATTTTGCTCCTACAACTTTCAGTCAACTAATTTAGAAAACAAGCTAGAAGAAGTGTACAGTGCATGCTTTTACACTTTTTTCCATTTTTTTTCTGAAAATAGTTCCAAGTCAGAAGACATGGGCAAGGAGTTATCCTTATTCTGGCTGGCTTCCCCACTGCATTTTCCTTAGTAGTGAATTGAATGAGTTTATAGCCTAATCCCCAGTCCCTTTTTAAACTGGATCTTCCTTTTTGTATCTTCTATCTTCACACCAAAATGAGACTCATTTTGTGGAGTTTTCAGATATATATCTTGCTCAGGACAGGAGCAAAGAACCCTGAGTTCTTTTCTTTGGTTTTTTTCTTCTCCTAATCACTTTCCATTGGATTTGAAAGAATTAAAAGAAAAATATTTTAAAAGTTTCCTTTTGTTTTGACTTACATATAGAATTTTTCAGAAGTAACTTGTACCATGAAGTGTTTTATAATCAAACAACAACTGTTTATCACAAATAAATGAGAATTATTCATACCTATGTAGGAAGGGTGAAAGAATAAGACCTAACATTTTTAAACTGGTGAGAGTTCAGGAGAGAAAACACAAAGTATTTCATATGGTTCCCAAGCTCTATGTAACTTAAATTTATTTAAGTAAAAACGATGTTATTTTAAAATGTATTAAAATAAATATACAATATATATCTAGTCTATTAAAGTCCCTATTTTAGGTGATATAGTCTATCTTGGCCACCTTTATCATGTATTGTTTACTTGGTATCAGTAATATGTTTTCTTTTGGTATTTGTTGGCTTTGACATTTCTTCTTTCTTTTATGTCACCAAGACTGTCATAGCTTCAGAATAGTAGCCATCATTAAATAAAGAAATATAAATATTGGCAAATGGGTCAGAGCACATGAACATCTATCATTGCTTCAGATTATAAACTTTTAATATCCACAGACTACCTGGAGAAAGGAGGGAGGGAGGGAGGGAGGGAAAGATAGACAGACAGACGGACAGATAGGTAGGTAGGTAGATAAATAGATGGTAGGTAGGTAGATAGGTAGATAGATAATATTGTTAATTTAAACAAAGTAATTACTATTAAATGAAATAAAACTTGCATGCCAATTAAATTTAGCAGGAATCATGGTAATTATATAAAGATTATAAAAAATCTAATCTTTCTAACTTTATAATCATAAATTAGATTTATTGCTGTAATATGATGAAAAGGTCATACTCAACAGATTTACATAACCTATATGAGAATAACATCATCTTTTTTTTCCAGATAGAAATGAATGTTCCAGATGTGAAGACAAATTCTATCCAAACAAGAAACGTGATTTTTGTATTCCCAAAACTATTACATTCCTGACTTATAGAGAACCATTAGGGATCACTTTAGCCTGTCTTGCTCTTTCTTTTTCTTTGTCTACTCTTCTTGTGCTTGGAGCATTTATGAGGCACCACAACACTCCCATCGTTATAGCCAACAACCGGGACCTCTCCTATACACTCCTCATTGCTCTCCTGCTCTGCTTCCTTTTGGCACTGCTCTTCATTGGCCAACCAGGAAGATTTACCTGCCTCCTCCGACAAACAACTTTTGGTGTGGTTTTCTCAGTGGCTGTTTCTTCAATCTTGGCAAAGACCATCACAGTGATTCTGGCTTTTATGGCCACCAAACCAGGATCCAGAATGAGAAAATGGGTGGGGAAAAAATTAACTAATTCCATTGTTGTTAGCTGTTCCCTGATCCAAGCAGGCATTTGTACTCTCTGGCTATCAATTAACCCTCCATTTGCAGATGTTGATATGTTTTCAATTACTGAAGAAATTATCCTGCAGTGTAATGAAGGCTCTGTGACCATGTTTTATTCTGTTCTTGGCTACATGGGTTTCCTGGCTCTTATCAGTTTCATCACAGCTTTTCTTGCCAGGAAATTACCTGACAGTTTCAATGAAGCTAAGTTCATCACCTTCAGCATGTTGGTCTTTTGCAGTGTTTGGTTGTCCTTTCTCCCAGCATACTTGAGCTCCAAGGGAAAATACATGGTAGCTGTGGAGATCTTTTCTATCTTAGCTTCAGGTGCTGGACTTTTGGGTTGCATCTTTTCCCCCAAATATTATATCATTGTGTTTCGGCCAGACCTGAACAACAAGGAACAACTAATGAGAAGAAAGGACTGATCAATATAATCACTCTTTTATTCTCTTTCAAAATTTAATATAGATGTTTCATTGCTATACAATATAGAATATTCATTGAAAAAGGTTTCAAAAGGTTTAATTTTAAATTCTACTCTATCATTTCTACTAATTCTGTAAGAATCAACTATAAAGTACAGCTAGCATGCCTAAAATATAATAAAGATAGGCAATCTCATGGTGTTTCTCCTTGTCTCAGTGATAGCTAGACAGCTGTGCAATGCCTCAGCAGCAACACTAGGTCTCCATTTCATAGGCAGTAATTTAAAGGAACTGGCATCTTGTTCTCAATTCAAAGAGGCTGCCAATCATTATCATTCAGATAGCTATCCACCATTGCTACAACCTCAAACAGTTATGCAAATGGGCCTCTTGTCTACAATTCAGCATCATCTGGCTGTACAGATAGATCAAAATCATCCACTTGTATAAAGCAAGCTGCACTTGCAACTAAGGGAGCTGCAATATGGGACATTAACTACTGTTCCTTAAGAGTTCAATATTAGCCTTTATTTTAATAAATTGTATTGATTGGTTGCTAATCATATTTTTATTTCTGGGCTCCCCTAATTATATATCTCCTTAAAAATCCATGTCATTTGATGCTATTTGTACTGTCACTGTAAAAGACCTTAATTCATTCCTGAAATGAGGAATGGTGAATAATACATTTTTTGAAATACATTTCCATTCTCACATGAAGTTGGAAATTGACTGACATGAGTGGAATGTCAACTTTGATTACAATCATGGAAATCACTAAAACGATAAGTAAAGCCAGGCAACAAAAACTAACACACCAAGGCATTTGTCTATAATTGATTGCCAAGCAGTGTCCCCCCTTCCATCCATGAGACATTTCACATATCTGGTAGAATTAGAAATATATTGGGTAGTAATCAAAATCAGCAAGCAACAGGACCACCAAAGGGTTAACAGATAAAGAAATGGAAACTTTTTTATTAGCTATGTCCTAAGCGGAGATAGGATGTCTAAGTTGGATAGAATGGCTAAAATACAACGAACAAAAACTATGTCTCTATGGAACTCATACAATTGATGACATTGTCCAAGTGACACAAAAGTAGCCACAAGTGCCCCCTCCAGCTCTAAATGATAGATTACCACGCTGCCCAGTCCAATTGCTGGGTACTGGTAGAGTTCTCCCATTTTGTTATGTTGAAGGGGTTCATCACAACTTCCCCTGTTTAATTATTCTGATTTATCCAAGATTCTATGATCACAAACAACCACAGACATACCAAACTAATCAAGGGCCTTACTGTGATGCTTCCCCAGATACTTGGAGAACAAGGAAGTGCCAGCTCCAGGAACTTCAGAGGGAGGAAAGGAGGAGCATCAGGAAGATAACAAGTCCTCCAAGGCAGGAGTAGAAGGGATAGAGGAAGAAGTGAGGCTGGAAGCCTTGAAAGAGGCCTCAGAAGAACAAGCATCTGGCTGGAGAGGAAAGGGGTGAAATGCAGATGGTTTGGTTAGAACAGGGTGTCAAATTCATATCATCACAGTGGTGTCACATGACATATCATGACTTTTTTCCCTTTGCTAAACTGGGCATGGGTGTGGCCAGTGTGTGATGCTGGGAATTTGATACCCCTGGGTTAGATGTTCAAGTTGAACAATCATAGCTGCAACTGGTCAACAGGTCTAAGGAGGAATTGCCTCCTTCAATGGATCTCAGAACATAGAGCTGAATGGAGGGAGGTGCAATGGAGGTCAATGAGGGTACACGCAAGGGGGCAACCTTGCCCCTCCTGATGAGTTTCATCAATACATGCCTACTTAGCCTGACACATAGAGCAACACAATGTTGCTCCCATTTTCTCTGCCATGTGTGCGCTCCAACTCCATGACTCTGATTATCATGACTTTGTACATGTGCTTTATGTGACATCATGTTTGGATTTTGGACCTACATCTTGGACTTTGGACCTCTACCTTGGCTTGGATTTACTATTATGGACTCTAATCTGTGTCTGGATTTTGGACTGTATGTGTAGACTTGTAAACTTGTGCCTTTAGCTGTGGACTTTGCAACTCTGTGCCTAGGCTGAACAGACATGGATACAGTAGCTGATGTGAGTGGAACCTGGAGAATACTAAAGAGGACTTGTGGTTCTTAATAAAGTCTTTAAAGCTCCCCATGTGTGTGGACTGGAACAGGACACCTACACATGTCAGAGGACACACACAATATCTAATTTATCTCCATGCCCTATGTTAATGAACTTCACCCATTCACATGCAGATCTGAAATCAGAATGGCCTCTCTAATTCACTGCTATCATTTGATTTGAGGTCAAGGAGATGAGATAAAGCAATCTAGATAAAGCAATCACTTGAAGATTTGTACAAGTGCATGTATGAGAAGACAGTGATAATAACACTAGCAAAAATAAATATTTTGCACTCTTATTGCATTGACTGAATGCCACTCAGCTGTCTTTCTTAAGGTGATTGTCTCCTTAAAATAAGGATGTTCAAAAAAAATCACAATGCCAAGAAGAATTCTCAAAGATTTGGTGGACAAAACCATTCAGTTTCATGAGAATCTCAACTTTAGACAGACAGCAGCAATGGAGATGATTGGAGTCTCATCTAATAAAATGAATTTAGAATATTTTGAATCTTTGGGTTCCAAGGAAATGGCTAGCAACCTCCTCAATTTTTTATTTATATATTGTTTAATTAAATGGATTTGTTTCTCTACCCAGCTCATAGATGCAACACATTAAAAAATAGAATATGAACAATTGAAAGCTATGATAAACAACCCCAAAAAAACTTTTCTTCTAGATATGCTAACAGGTCAGTGATGGATAGAATAGAAAGGAAAATTCATAATCAAGATTTCTGGCAGGTAATAGATCAAGAAAATCTTCATTCTTCTGGTTTTAATATATTATTATATATTATAATGTAGATGTAATATATTATAATGTAGATCGTATATTTTGTGTATGTAAATGCACTGTATATCATTTAATGAAAAGAAGGACTAGGAGTAAGATAATAGCAATATTCCAATATCTAAGGGGCTGCAACAAAAAAGACAGGGTTTCCTGCCTGATCAGGGGGTTGGACTAGAAGACCTCCAAGGACATTTCCAGCTGTGTTATTCTGTATATTCTATCTATATCTCTACTTCCTTCCCTCCTGAATCCCCTGTGGAAATATATCTATGTATGATTGTATGATTATCTGACTCCAAAAGTCGGAAAATGTCCAATCATTTTTTTTATAATAACTATGATTAAAAGTTACTGGGGGAAATGCACAGTAGTGGAATTCATTCTGTCCATCTCTTTTGAACCAACAGTATTTTGGTTTCTTCTACTAATCTTTTAACATGTGTCTCACTTCCTCTTTAATTTCATATGGATGACTTAATGACCCATTGGGTCATTCTTTTTTCATATTATATAACCTTGTGCCAGTTCCTCTATCTTCACAACTCTCAAAAAATCCCCAGTGAAGAGTTCTCATCCTCCCTCTCCTCAGCTGATCCATTGAACTGCTTTCCATTTTGCTAGGAGAAAAGAAAGCTATGGGAACCAAAAATCATGAGGAAAATTACATTTCCATTCCCCAATTGAGCATATCCCCAGAGGCCCCTTCCCCTAGAGAAAAAGAGGACTCACCCAGCAACAACAGGAAGTCCAGCTGTATCTCACCAGCATTCTCACAGGAGTCATGGGTCTAAGCATTCTGTACATTAACCTATCTGAGTTACCTTGGTTCAATAATATTTGTTGCACACTTTCAAATTTTTCCCAGTTGAATGTTACAAACAAAGAAACACAGGGTTTTAGTAATATGTAGATATAAGAAAAAGAAAATTGCTTAGAAGACAAGTTAAGTTAAACTGAACAGAAACTGATCAAATACTTTTGTTTGATGATTAGAGGCAATTTCACTTGTGACAAATCCCTGTTAATTTTCAATTGTCCTGTAGAGAAATTGAAATTATGGATTGCTGATTTTCTCGGTCTGTAATTATCTAAGGACAAGTAATTTTCTTGCTTCTCCAAACCTCTACTGAATTTCAGTAAACAATATCAAAATTACAAAGAAAAATAAGGATGTTATTAATATAACCCACACAGTTTACAGTTGGAATGATTATGAAAGTGCTCTTGTATGTTGCTCTTACTATGATTAATTGTATTTTTCAGTCCTCTGAGTAATAGAGATTTGACTGATATAAGCCTGCAGACAAAACTAAGAGTATTGCAGATGAAAATAGATGGATATGTGTATTGAAAGAGGATTTGTATTTGTATTGAGGATGTTAATTTTAGTGATTTTGATAGTGGGTTGTTTTCCAAATATGGTAGGCAGAGCTCACAATTTAAAATGCAATATCCATGATCTTCACCCTCCACTCCATAAATATCATAAGCAAGGAGATCTTATCATTGGTGGTGTACCTACTCTTTCTGGCTTGCTCCCAGTGTCAATAGGCTTCAGAAAACTACCACCTGTGGCATTGTCTGAAGAAATTCTGTAAGGATTTAAAATTTTGAATATGTTTATTTGGCTTTCTTATGTCCTTGGAAGAATCCATTTTAGAGCTCCAAATAAATACTAGAGCTGAAAAACATCCCATGCAAGATATGTCCCTAAAAGTTATATTCGTCAGATTTGGCTATTTTGACTCAGGATGCAAATCATGTTTTTAGTATTGAAGTAATATTGAAAAGGAGGAAAGAAACACTCAAGAAAACGTATTTCAGCCCATTTGTGTAACTTGTAACTGAATAGTCTTCAGTTTGTTTCTTTCAGTACTTCATTCTTTGACATCACAATCTTCCATTTTGTCCGCTCCACTCATCTTGTAACTCATTTTTTTTGACTGCATTGAACAATTCGTATTATCAGCTGTTTCCATTATAAATAATGTCACACAAGCATTATTTTCTCTTCAGAGTCACGGGAGTGTTTCCTATGAACATAGCTCCTATGTACTGTCATACTGAAATATAATCTATTGATGTTCTTTGCGAAATCTATGAAATTAAGTCTACTTAATTTTCTGGACATTTTAGAATTTTTTAAAAGAATAAGATAGTTGGACTGGACCATGCTCAGGCAGGAAACCCTATGCTATTTCAGACAAAGTGTTGTCCATCCTCTTCCTTAAAATGCCCAGTGTTATAGCATTCACAACTTCTGGAAACAAGACTTCTGGTGGATAATTTTGAGTTTATTGATGCCAGATAGCAAAGTTGCCAATAGTTTTTTTTTTTAAAACTGCCTATTTCTCCATTTATACTCATATTTTCTTACCTAAGTACACCTTGAAGTAAGGAGTTTCTTCATATCTTCCCTTGAGATGGAATGAAATTATAGGAAATCAAGAATAGGGAAGATGTTCAGGAGATAAGATGTTCTGCACATTCACCCTCTTAGCCTAAAGCAAAATAAGAGCTTCCCACAGCCTTGAGAAAATCTTCCTAATTTTCTTCTACTTTGAAGAACAAAACATTTTCTAGCAACTACATTGGCATTTAAAAAAAACAACCCACATAATTTTGTGAGAAAGAAATTGTATTTGATGAAAATATGTTATGGTTTTATATGGAATTACTACAAACTGCAAAGATCAATTATTCATGGGAACTCTTCTCCAAATCCTGAGACTAAGGCTCTACTTAAAGATCACTTATCTTGATCATGCATATGCATAACATGCCCTCTTTTGATTTTGAGGAGATGGTAGTTATAATTCTAATTTTGTTTCTTTCCTCATTGCCTCAGAAAAGATAACAACACTGTAATAATATCCAAATCTCACTGACAATCATAGAAACAAGCAATACAAACAATTTAATATATATGGTATGCATAGGATTTTCCTGTAAATGCTAGTCATCGTTCTGATATCAAATACAACTCCTGTTATAGGCTGATACCTAAGAATTACCAGCACATCCTGGCCTTGGTATTTGCAGTAAAGGAGATCAATGAAAACCCACTGATTTTATCCAATTTCACCTTGGGGTTCCATATCTATGACAGCTATGACAATGCCCAGAGGACTTATCAGGCCACCATGCTATTTCTATCATCAGAAGATAGGTTGATTCCCAACTATACATGTGACAACCAACACAATCTGGTAGCAGTTATTGGGGGTCTTGATTCCACTGTGTCTCGTTATATAGCAACTATTTTGGATATCTATAAAATTCCACAGGTAAGATAATTATTCATTTTTTCATACCACTATTTTATAACATAACCATGTATATTTCCAAATTTGCTCATTTTATTTGTATTATATCAGAAGCAACAATGCACAATTAATTCTTAACTGAGGTCAGAGTTCATGATATCAATAGAGGAATATCTTTGAGGAATTTTTTTAAGCCTTCTGCTATTTACTATACACAGACCCTACCATCCCATTCTAACCTACCAGAGGCATAACACAAATCATTTAAGTGTTTTAAAGTCTTTATCCAATGGAATTTATAACCATTGGATTTTTTGGACTGACAAGAATTCAACATATCATCCTATATTCTCTAGAACTTGCTTAAGAAATTCAACATTGTGGTCTTAATAATTCTTACCCAGTACTGCCTATATACTTTATTTTGGGACTTACAATATTTCAGCATCTGTACATAAACTTTATGTGCTCTATTTAATATCTACCTCAAACACATGACAGTGAAAAGAATTCATTTTCCCATACTGAATATTCAAGATAATTAAACATTTAAATTTAAAATTGTGTCTATATTCTAGATGAAAGTTGTATCAGTAACTTTTTCTTCTCTACCAAATAATTTGGTGAAGCCCATTTATATTCCATTTTTTTCAGAAACAGGAAATGGTAATTCAGGTTTTCCCAAAGATGCTTTTTCAAGAGGCAGCTGGACGTTATTGTTTTTCTTTGAAGATGTTTTGCTTTTTATTCAAGAACTTCAGCCACCTACATTCCACTGAAAGTTAAAAAACAATATCCTGGTATTTACTAGGAAAAAACTATTAATAACATCTCATGTTATGTACATTAATTTTAGGAAGAGTAGTGCAGAATTTCTGACATGACTGATTAGGATATATAGATTTATTGTTTTCTTTACCAATTGTTATTTCTCCTTAGCTCACCTATGGCTCTGCTCCAGTCATGAATGACAAAACTCCAGGCCTTTTCTTTTATCAGACCACTCCTCATGAATCTCTCCAATACCCAGGAATTGTCTCTTTGCTGCTGCATTTCAAGTGGTTTTGGGTTGGAGTCATTGCTATTGATAACGATAATGGAGAAAGATTTTTGCAAGCAATCTCACTGATTTTTTCTCAGAGTGATATCTGCTTGGACTTCATAGAAAGGGTATTTATTTATTTCCTTCACATCAGTTACATGCTGCTACAGGGAACAAAAATATATTATAAACTGATGGGCAGCAGAGCTAATGTAGTAATAGTTCATGGAGAATCCTATTCTATGGCTCTTTATGGTTGGCTTCCATATTTTTATGAATCAGAGACAGAAAGGGTTAAAGGTAAAGTATGGATAGCAACAACTCAGCTAGAGTTTCTATCACTTGCTTTGCAAAGAAATTGGGAAGCAGAAGTGTTTCACGGGGCATTATCATTCAAAATTCACTCCAATGATATATCAGGATTCAGGTGGTTTCTTGAAAGCATAAGTCCTTTCAACTCAAAAGATGGCTTCATTGGTGACTTTTGGCGACAAGTTTTCTCTTGTGCACTCCCAAACTCCATGGAAGAAGATATGAGTATTTGCACTGGGAAAGAGAAGTTGGAGACCCTTCCTGGAGCATTTTTTGAAATGGCCATGACTACCCCCAGCTACAGCATCTACAATGCTGTTCAAGCAGTGGCCCATGCTATCCATGACATGACATTCTCTAACATCAAATTCAGAGCAAAGAGGGATGCTAAAGGACAGAAGTTGCAAAGTCAAGAACACTGGCAGGTAATGTTCCAAAAGTCTTTATAAAACAGTGAACTAGAGTTTTTTTTTTAGTTTACTTTATTGTCATTGCACCTCGTACAATGAAATTAAATGGCATCTTCAGTGAACCTCATACATAAGAAAACTATAAAAATAAAACCTCGTACAATGAAATTTAATGACATCTTCAGTGAACATCATACATAAGAAAACTATAAAAATAAAACACAAACACACACCTTTCACATTCTATACAATTGAATTGAAAACCCCTGATACTGCATTAATATTGCACTATACAGTAGAATTCAATATAGTTACTGCTCTGGGATAGAAGCTGTTTTTCAGCCTATTTGTCCTTGTTTTTATTGTCCTGTACCATCTGCCAGATGGTAATAGTTCAAAAAAAAGGGTGCCCAGAATGAGTTGGACCTTTAAGAATGTTCCTAACTTTCTTAAAGCAGCAGGAGCTATAAAGCTCTTCCAAAGATGCGGGCAACCAATGATCCTCTGGGCAATAACATTAACCCTCCGAAGCTTTCCTATCTGCCAATGTGCAATTAGCAAACCATACACAGGTACAGTAAGTTAAAATACTCTCTTTAGTGCAATGGTAGAGGGTCACCAGCAATTTTCCATTCAGTTGTTGTTTCCTGAGAAGTCTCAGGTAGTATAACATCTGCTGGGCCCTTTTGACCAGTGCTGCAATATTTGTATTTGTATTTGTATTTATTGTCACTTATAGGCCGCCCTTTTCCCTGAGGGGACTCAGGGCGGCTTACAACTCATGGGAAGGGAGTGCAAGACAGAACGTAAAATAATATGTGGGTACAAATAAAAATAGCAATAAAACACAACATTCATTCAACATTCGGGTGGGGTGTATGAAGATCTTATCCCCAGGCCTGACGGGATAGCCAGATCTTAAGGGCTGTGCGGAAGCTCTGGACTGTGGTGAGGGTGCGAATCTCTACGGGGAGATCGTTCCAAAGGGTCGGAGCTGCTACTGAGAAGGCTCTCCTCCGCGTAGTCGCCAGTCGGCACTGACTGGCGGATGGAACTCGGAGGAGGCCCACTCTGTGCGATCTGATGGGACGAAGGGAGGTAATCGGCAGAAGGCGGTCTCTCAAGTACTCAGATCCACTACCATGGAGGGCTTAATGAATGGTAAGTAGCACCTTGAAGTGCACCCGGAGATCAACAGGTAGCCAGCGCAGCTCGCGGAGGATGGGTGTTATGTGGCCGTACCGAGGTGCGCCCACTATCACTCGCGCGGCCGCATTCTGGACTAGCTGAAGTCGCCGGATGCTCTTCAAGGGCAGCCCCATGTAGAGCACATTGCAGTATTCCAGCCTAGAGATCACAAGGGCTCTAGTGACTGTTGTGAGAGCCTCCCGGTTCAGGTAGGGTCGCAACTGGCGTACCAGGCGAACCTGGGCAAATGCCCCCCTGGTCACAGCCGACAGATGATGGTCAAAAGTCAGCTGTGGGTCCAGGAGGACTCCCAAGTTGCGAACCCTATCTGAGGGGTGTAGAATTTGACCCCCCAGCCTGAGCGATGGAACACTGGCCAAATTATTGGGAGGGAAACACAACAGCCATTCGGTCTTGTCCGGGTTGAGTACCAGTTTGTTAGCTCTCATCCAGTTCTTAACAGCCTCAAGACCCTGGTTCATCACGTCCACCGCTTCATTGAGTTGGCACGGGGCGGACAGATACAACTGCGTATCGTCCGCGTATTGATGGTATTTTATCCCGTGCCTCCGAATGATCTCGCCCAGCGGTTTCATGTAGATGTTAAATAGTAGGGGGGATAAGACCGAACCCTGTGGCACCCCACAAGTTAGGGGCCTCAGGGACGATCTCTGCCCCCCAACCAACACCGACTGCGACCTGTCCGAGAGGTAGGAGGAGAACCACCACAAAACAGTGCCTACCACTCCCACCTCCCGCAGTCGTTGCAGAAGGATACCATGGTCGATGGTATCGAAAGCCGCCGAGAGGTCAAGGAGAACCAGGATGGACGCATGGCCTCCATCCCTGGCTCTCCAGAGATCATCGGTCAACGCGACCAAAGCGGTTTCTGTGCTGTAACCAGGTCTGAAGCCGGACTGGAAGGGGTCAAGATAACTTGCTTCCTCCAAGGTCCGTTGGAGCTGGAAGGCCACCACCTTCTCAACAACCTTCCCAAGAAAGGGGAGGTTGGAGACTGGACGGTAATTGTTAAGAACAGCTGGATCCAAAGATGGTTTCTTCAGGAGGGGTCTCACCACCGCCGCTTTAAGTGCGGCGGGGAAGTGCCCCTCCCGAAGGGAGGCGGTTACAACCGCCTGGATCCAGCCTCGTGTCACCTCACTGCTGTTGGCAACCAGCCAGGAGGGACACGGGTCCAGTATACAGGTGGAGGCACTCACAGCTCGTATGGCCTTGTCCACATCCCCAGAGGCAACATCCTGAAACTCAACCCAGAGATGGTCTGCCAAGCTCTCCCCCTGTGTCTCGGCTGGATCTGCAGAGATGGAGTCCAAGTCCGACCGAAACCGAGCAATTTTGTCCGCCAAGAATTGGACATATTCCTCAGCCTTACCCTGTAGGGGTTCACCCGCATCCCTCCTATTTAGGAGGGAGCGGGTTATCTTAAACAGGGCGGCTGGGCGTGACTCGGCGGACGCAACCAAGGTGGCAATATGTGATCTTTTAGCTGTCCTTAACGCCCTGATATATTCCTTGGTGCATGTTGTCAGGAGTGCTCGGTTCGATTCGGACTTATCGGACCTCCATAGGTGCTCTAGGCGTCTCCTCCGGCGCTTCTTCTCCCAGAGCTCCTCGGTGAACCAAGGAGGTCTCCGGGATCCGCTGACCCGGAGGGGCCATAGTGGCGCAATTCGGTCAAGGGACTCCGATGCCGCCAAGTGCCAGGCAGCAGCCAGAGTCTCCGCCGAACTGTGGGTGAGAGTATCAGGAATAACCCCAAGCTCTGTCTGGAACCTTAAGGGGTCCATAAGACGCCTGGGGCGGAACCACCTGGTCGGTTCCTCCTCCCTACAGTGGGGGTTTGGCCTCCAGAAGTCTAGCCTCAGTAGGCAGTGGTCTGACCACGACAGGGGTATGATCTCACTACCCCTCAGACCAATGTGAGCACCCCAGTTCAGGTCCTCTTTTATGATAACATCCAAAAACCTAAAACTGGCCACTTGCTCCTCTTGGTCTTCATTGATAACCAAGGACTGGATGTCTGATCTATTCCTTCTGTAGTCCACTATAAGCTCTTTGGTCTTATTGATGTTAAGGACCAAGTTATTGTCTCCATGTCACAAAAACAACCAGTTCACATCTTGATAGGCAGACTTATTTCCCGCGGAGATGAGTCCCACCACTGTTGTATTATCTGCAAATTTAATAATAGTATTACTGGCATGAGTGGGAATGCAGTCATGTACATAAAGAATATAGAGTGAGGGACTCAACATGCAACCCTGTGGTGTACCTGTGTTAAGAATAAGGGCCAATGAGGTATGATTACCTAATCTGACCCTCTGAGAGCGGCCAGACAGGAAATCCATAATCCAAAGGCAGATTGAATAAGAAAACCCAAGCTCCATAAGTTTAGACACTAATCTAAGTGGAAGAATTGTGTTAAATGCAGAACTAAAATCTACAAAAAGTATCCTCACATAGCCCCACCTGCTGTTCCAGATAAGTCACAGCAGCATGAAGAGTGATGGCTACAGCATCCTCTGTAGATCTATTTGTTCTGTATGCAAACTGATGTTTATCAAATATATATCAAATATAACTATACTGTAGCTTGTATCCCATAAAACATGTGCATATAACTATCACGACTTTTTCATTATCTCATATTTGTTCACCATCTTCTCTACCAGTTAAATGAAACATCCTGTATTTCATTTGTTTCCTGCTCTCCTCTGGATATCGGTGGCCTTCATTTAGACAAAAAGTGGGGTTACTATCATTTATACCTCTATTAATTTTTAGAGAGCACTAGAAGCTCTGATGATTAAAATAAACAAAACCAAACAATAATAAAGAGAAAAAGAGAAAAGAATAAAGCAAAATAGCACAGAATTTACAAAATCAAAGGATTTCTGTTGTGCCATAGTTTGTAAGGCACTTCTGCTGGTTTTGGCTCCAAGTACTATGTTATAATATAAAAAAATGTTGGGCTATTGGTTACAGTATGTAGAGTTTCTATTGCTCTATCATTATGTTCTTGATGACCATGAACATTTCTATCGCATTGCACTCATGTCAGAAGCAAGAAGATGCTTCCTGTTTGAAGGATTAGCCAATGGCATCACTGTTTCCCAGGGAATACCCGGTTGAGGCTCCTTTGATGTCCATGGCAGTAGTGGAATCAATGGTGGGATTCAAAAAATGTTACTACCAGTTCTGTGGGTTGTGTGGGGCTTGGTGGTCAGGTCTTGGTGGGCATGGTAGGGAAAGGATGTTACAAAATCCTCATTCCTTCCCCACTCCTGGGGGAAGGATACTGTAAAATCTCCCTTCCCTTCCCACCCCACTCCAGGGGAAGGATACTGCAAAATCTCGATTTCCACCTCACTCCAGTGGAAGGATACTGTAAAATCCCCATTCCCACCCCACTAACCTGCTTTCCAGCTCTGTTCTCCTGTGAAGGGCAACAGAAGAAGACCAAGCCGATCAGCTGGCATTCAGGAAGCAGTGAATAGATGGGGGCAGAGCCAGCCAGAGGTGGTGTTTGCCGGTTCTCCAAACTACTCAATATTTCTGCTACCGGTTCGCCAGAACCGGTCAGAACTGCCTGAATACCAATTCTGAGTGGAACTCAGGACAAGAGCTCACCCTGCCCCATGGCAGCACTCAGGTTTCAAACAAGGATTTCTGAACCTCCAATCCAGTGTCCTAACCATATGAGTCACCATGCTTCTATTATTCCTATGATTCACTTGTGAGATCATTTCCAAAGCAAAGGACTGTACAATGAGTAACTATTAGGAATGGGCAGTCAATCTCAATTTGGAAGCAAAAAGGGGCTCAGACGTATGTGCAGTACTTATGGCAAACAAAAAATACTGCTGGCTTTTGTTGTATGGTAGACAACAGCTTTTTATTCAGTCAGTCAGTCAATCAATTTCTATGGTCACCATCTCAGTCAATGATTCTGAGCAGCTTACAGTTAAAACAATATGTAATAGAATTAAAAAACATTAAAAGCCATTTTAATATCTTATTTTAAAACCAATAAAAACAGTAAAATCAATTTTAAAAACCATCCAAATTAAATATACTTAGAAGAAATATACTTGGCCAGTTAGCAATATAGCCAGGAAATGGGGTCCTTGACACATTCAATGCCCCAGGCTCAGGGACAGGGGTGGCTTCCAACAGTCACTACTGCTGGTTCACTCGTGGGTATGCCGCACATGTATGCACAGTACAAAAAATGTTCTGCGCATGCGCAGAAGCAAAAAACAAGACACAGCACCTATGGCACTGCCTGGAGAACCGGTTCAGGGCATGGCAGGCCTGGTTTGTTGCCAGTTCCAGCGACCCAGGCCTCTAAACCACTAATGGTTCAACCGAACCAGTCCGAACTGGTAGGAACCCACCACTGTTCAGGGATATAGCCAAGGTTCATATGCTTCTCCCTCCCTAACAGCATCAAATGCCATTATTTTGCTCCAACCATCAGAATGTAAAATTTCACTTTTTTCTTAAATGCCACATTTCTGTTTCTAATGTAGCTCCACCACTTTCTGAGATGTGTCTCATTCAACAATACTGCTGAAGATAGGATCACCTTCAACCAGAGAGGAGAGCTGGTGACTGGATTTGATATCTTCAACTGGATTATTTTTTCCAACCTCTCTTTACAGAGAGTGAAAGTTGGGAGTGTAGATCCCCTGGCACCTCCAGATCAAAGGTTCACCATTAATGATGATGCCATTACCTGGCACAGCTGGTTTAACCAGGTAGGAAACAACAGCAGATGGGTACAGTGCAGTGGTGGGATTCAAAAAAAATTACTAACAGTTCTGTGGGTGTGACTTGGTGGGCGTGATGTGGCTCGGTGGAGGTGGCTTGGTGGGCATGGCAGGGGAAGGATACTGTAAAATCTCCATTCCCTCACCACTCCAGGGAAAAGTTACTGCAAAATCCTCATTCCCTCCCAATTAGCTGGAACTCGGGAGGCAGAGAATAGATGGGGGTGGGGCCAGTCAGAGGTGGTATTTGCCGGGTCTCCAAACTTTAAAATTTCCACTACCAGTTCTCCAGAACTAGTCAGAACCTGCTGAATACCACCTCTAGTGTACAGTGATTAATACTGAATTCTAGAATGAATTCCACTGGAGAATTTCATATTTTTTAAAAAAAATTCTAAAAGTACATAGGAATGTGAGCATGCATATATATATATAGATGGATACAGATACAGTCCTCGACTTACGACCACAATTGAACCCAACATTTATATTGCTAAGTTAGTTTTGTCCTGTTTTACAACCTTTCTTGCCACAATTGTTAATTGAGTCACTGCAGTTGTTAAGTTAACAACATGATTGTTAAGCTTCCCCATTGACTTTGCTTGTCAGAAGGTTGTAAAAGGTGATCACGTGACACTGTAACCATCATAAATATGTGTCATTTGCCAAGCATCTGAATTTTGATCACGTGACTATAGGGATGCTGCAACAGTCATTGTGAAAAATTGTCATAAGTCACTTTTTTACATGCCATTGTAGCTTTGAATTGTCACCAAATGGAAGGAAGGGAGGGAGGGAGGGAGGGAGGGAGATACTGACAGAGTGGGGGAAATCAAAGTAAGCAGGAACTAATGCCATTTAGAGATCCTTTGGGCCAGAAATGTTCATAACAAGCCAAAATGATGCCAAAGGGACAATATATGACATCATGAGTTTTCTTAGCAATGATAATATCCTAAGAGCCAAACTACTTAAAATTACTTTACATTATGTCTAATATTCTGCTGTCAAGCAGCTCCCAAATGGAGATATCTTAATTCCACCTACCTACCCCATATATTACACAGGTCTGCGACTAAAAAGCTGTTTGATTATTTTCATCTAATTTCCATGTATTTTGGTGTGCTGAAAACAAATAAAATATTGAAAAAACTCCTAGATGTCATGATTTGCCACAACATGCAAAATTGTCTTCAAATTTATCAATTATTTTTAATTTTTTACATTTTTTTATATTATGGGTTTTTAACCAAATTTAAAGTCCAAATTACTATTAATTAATTCACATAAGTGCATTTAAGATATAAAATGCCAAAAAAACCTTAAAAGGTTTGTCCGAGTTATGTAAAAAAAATATAGCACTGTAAATCTGATGGTCAGCAATATATACATAAGCTAAGCAAGTTTTAAGTCTGTGCTTCTAATGGTAGAAGGGGTTAATCTTTCCTGAAGAATCCAGTGGAAGGGAAACACAGGGCAGATAGCAGCATCTCCGGTCAGTGCAGGGGGTGTGGCCAGCACTGTGACGTCTCGTGTACAGACACAGAGCTGCTCTCTCCTGCATGCCACACTTGTGCATGAATCATCATCAGGTTCTTGGTTCTAGGCTGTTCACACTTTTTCATCGCAATTCATGTTAGTTCATCTTTCTTCAACCTCTATGTTATGGCTCCGCGAAAGTGTATTAATTTTCCAGAGAGTTTCTGTTTCATCTGAGGTGAATATACAGTGTTGAAGCAACAGCAGAATATTACAGACTTTGTGAAAAAAGTATACTTTGCATACTTTGGACTAAAAATTGGAGATCAAGATAAAGTTTGGGCACCTCATAAAGTGTGCAAATGGTGTGTTGAGGACCTCCGAAACTGATTCAAGCGTAAGAGAAAATATTTCCGTTATGGGATTCCTATGGTATGGAGAGAGCAAAAGTACCATAGTGATGACTGTTACTCTTGTTCATGCAATATGAAAGGGTTTAATTCCAAATAGAAGCATTCCATTTCATACCCCAATCTTCACTCAGCAAATTCATCCCATCCCCCATGGCACAGATATACCAGTACCCAAGCCCCCTGCTACCTTGGAAGAGATACCTAGCTCCAATGAAGGTGAAGTCATACCTGAACCAGATGACAAATCAAGTTCTGACTTTGAAGATGATACAAGACCAAAATTGTTTTCTCAGAAGGAGATGAATGATTTGGTAAGAAACTTGAATCTTCCCAAAGATGCCACTGAGTTACTCGGATCAAGGCTGAAAAGCAGGAATTTATTGTTGCCAGGAGTGTCATCTTCATGGTTCAGACATCATGAAAAGGAGTTCATTCCTTACTTCGCCCAGGAAGACAAATTGGTTTATTGTATCGATGTCAAAGGTCTGATGGGTCAATTTAAAATCCAATATGATTCAGAGCAATGGCGTCTTTTTATAGATTCTTCAAAAACAAGTCTCAAAGCAGTTTTACTCCACAACAGTTTTTACACTTCCATACCTGTAGGTCATTCCGTAGACTTGAAGGAAACCTACGAGAACTTGGAATTGGTTCTTCATAAACTTAAATATGAAGATCATGGTTGGCAAGTGTGTGTGGACCATTGTTGGCAAGTGTGTGGGGTTGGCAAGTGTGCTCAGGCAACAAGCTGGATATACCAAATACCCTTGTTTTCTGTGTCTATGGGACAGTCAAGACCGACAAAATCACTGGACCAAGAAGAGCTGGCAGCCGAGGGTGCTAACAGTCGGTGAAAAAAATGTCCTCCGAGAAACTTTGGTACCTTCCCATAAAGTTCTTCTACCACTTCTCCACATGAAATTGGGATTGATGAAGCAATTCATAAAATCACTTCCAAGAGATGGAGAATGCTTCAAATACTTGGTCACCAAGTTTCCATGCCTGTCGGAGGCAAAATTGAAGGAAGGCGTGTTCGTCGGACCAGACATTAGAAGGCTTATAGTTGATCAAGAGTTTGTCAATACCATTACAGATCCTCAAAAAGAAGGGTGGATTGCATTTAAAGAAGTCGTACAGAAATTTTTAGGCAATAACAAAGATCCTCACTACAAAAAGATTGTCGGAAGAATGCTGAAAGCATTTCAAGCTTTAGGTTGCCTGATGAGCTTGAAAGTACATTTTCTCCAGTCCCACCTTGAGTACTTTCCTGAAAATTTGGGAGCTGTGAGTGAGGAACAAGGTAAACGATTCCACCAAGACATTAAAGAGATGGAAAGGAGATACCAGGGGAAATAGAGCATTATAATGATGGCAGACTACTGTTGGATGCCTCAGAAAGACATTCCAGATGCTACAAGCGTAAATGCACCAAGAGTAGCCTCACAAGGAAAAAAAATCGAGTTTAGTGTATGTAGATGAGATCATTTCAGTTCAAAAAAGGATTTTCATGAAAATATTGTAATAAAATTTTAATTTTATAAGTCTATTTCCATTTATTTTGAGGTATTGCCTTATTTAACATAGTTACCTAAATTGTCAGGAAACGTGATGTCCTATGACAAAATGGAGGTCATTTTCAGATTCAGCGCACCAAAAAACATAAAGATTACATGGAATAACCAAAACAGCTCTCAGAAAAAACTTTTTTTGCAGACCTGTGATTATTGAAACATGTTTTACCAGTTTAATAACATACAGAAAAACCCAGGAACTAATCTTTTCTGTCTTATTTTCAGTATGAATGTCCTTCTCTTTTATTTTAGACTCGGCCTTTATCACTATGTAGTGATCCCTGCCATCCTGGCTCTAGTAAAAAAGTGAGGGAATGGAAGCCATTTTGTTGTTATGACTGTGTCCTGTGTCCGAAATGGAAAATTTCAGACAAAGAAGGTAAGAAATACTAGTTTGCAGATAGGAGATAGATGACTTCATTTTGAGAGTCAAGTTAGATTGCATGAAATGGTCAGATGTGCTCCAAGCTTATCTTGGATTTTATTTATATAGTTAGTCAGTTTCTCAAAAATGTATGAGATACAGTAGCAGGTATAAGTATAAACATGGACATGAACACAGGAAATTGGTATGAATAAATGGGGACAATAGGTCAGGGATGGTAGGCATGTTGGTGCGCTTATGCACATCCCCTACAGACTTCTTAGGAAAGGGGTGAGACCCAGGGGTGGGTTTCAACATTTTTTACTACTGGTTTGGTGGACGTGGCTAGGTTGGGGAGCATGTGACTGAGTGGGCATGGTCAACTTGACATCACTCATGCACACACCCACTCAGTCACAGCCCCCCCCCTTAGCCATACCCACTGAACCGTGTGAAAAGTTCTATTTTGCCAGCTGGGAGGATGGCAACGAAGCCTCACTTTCCCTGCCACAATGGCTGCTTCTACCTCAGCGCCCAACGGTCCGCGCCCTTCCCCAAGACTTAGGGAGGTGAATCAACTCAGCTGTCTGAGAGAAACACAGGTGATCCTTAGCTTACAACAGTTCATTTAGTGACCTTTCAAAGATACAAGGACACTGAAAAAAAAGGCTTATGATTTTTCACAATCTTTGTAGCATCCCCATGGTCATGTGATCAAAAGTCAGATGCTTGGCAACTGGTTTATATTTATGATGGTTGCAGTGTCTTGGGGTCATGGGATCCCCTTTTGAAACCTTCTTACAAGCAAAGTCAATGGGAAGCAAGATTTACTTAACAACAGTATTACTAACTTAATGATTGCAATGATTCTCTTAACAACTATGGCAAGAAAGGTTGTAAAATAAGGCAAAACTTACCAAATGTTTAATTTAGCAACATAAATTTTAGGCGATGATTGTAACTGGAGGACTACCTTTAATTAAGGCAGAGAATTATGACAACTACAGAAGTTAAACACTGTCTTGTCTTTTCTTTTTCAGATACGAATGAATGTAAGACATGTTCAGACAAAGAATATGCAAATAAGAATCAAGATTCCTGTTACCCTAAGATGATAACTTTTCTGACTTACAAAGAACCTTTGGGAATCACTTTTACCTTCCTGGCTTTTTTCTTTTTTTCACTGACAGCTTTAGTGCTTGGCATATTTGTGACACATCATCACACTCCCATTGTCAGAGCCAACAACCAGAGTCTTACCTACACTCTTCTTATCTCCCTCATGCTCTGCTTCCTTTGCACATTGCTATTCATTGGCAAACCAGGAAACGTGGTCTGTCTTCTCCAGCAAACAGCATTGGGCATCATTTTTTCAGTGGCTGTTTCTTGTGTGCTGGCCAAAACCATCACAGTCGTTCTGGCTTTCATGGCCACCAAACCAGGATCTAGGATGAGGAAGTGGGTGGGGAAAAGACTTGCCAGCTCCATTGTTCTTTCCTGCTTCCTTGTTCAAGCAGGCATTTGTGTTGGGTGGTTGACAATTTCTCCCCCATTTCCAAGCATGGATATGTATTCAGTGACTGGAGAAATTGTACTGCAATGTAGTGCAGGTTCTACGGTTATGTTTTACTCTGTATTGGGATATCTGGGCTTCCTGGCCATTATCAGTTTTGCTGTGGCTTTCCTTGCCAGGACATTACCAGACACTTTTAATGAAGCCAAGTTTATCACTTTTAGCATGTTGGTCTTTTGTAGTGTTTGGATCTCTTTTGTTCCAACCTACCTGAGTTCCAAGGGAAAATATACAATTGCTGTGGAGATGTTTTCTATCTTAGCCTCTGGTGCTGGACTCCTAGGATGTATCTTTTTTCCAAAATGCTATATCATTGTGTTAAGGCCTAAATTGAACAAAGTGCAAATAATGAGAAAAAAATGTTGAAGCATTTAATCCTATCCCTTCTCAGAAGCCACCCTTCTTTTTAGTCTTGAACTGTCTCAGTGGTTTCTTAAAATATTCTCAAGTGGACACTTCTAGGACTTCCAGTATCTTCTCTAGTCAAAAAACTGAATAAAGGCTTGCCAAAAGAAAACAAAGACAGGAATTTTCTCCCTGATTATTTTCAGAAACTCTTAATAAATCTCATATGCTATTGTTCTTCTAATTTTTGGCATTGAGTTCTTCTAGCTGGATTATTGTGGACAAAGAAAGACCAATTGTTGAAAACATATATGCGATAGCACACTTATTTAAGGACAAGCAGCAAATATACCTTCTTTCACAAGAACAAACTTGGGTGTAACAAGTTCCTTTTATGCTACTCACTGTCCACAGTATAAAGAGAATGATCTATTGAACTATTAATTTAAAGTCATGGCATTTCTTTCAAACAGGATCTGTCTGAAATCACTGTATCAGAAAACTTCTGTAAGATAAATTGAACTGAATAATTGTTCTAAGGTAACCTGGAGATATTCTGCAGGTGGTAATAGATATAAATCTACATTTCCATGATTTTAGACCTACAGATGTATTATTAAGATTCTGACAAGTTTTAATGAGTGATTCAGTTTGACAGTTCCAATCCCTCTCCCTCTCTCCCTCTCCCTCCCTCCCTCCCTCCCTCCCTCCCTCCCTCCCTCTCTCTCTCTCTCTCTCTCTCTCTCTCTCTCTCGGAGGGAGAGATAGATATCCATATATGGAGAAAAATGGAGGTACTGAGTGACAGCCACACTAACACTGACATGAGCAGTCCACCAATAAGAGTTATAATCTCACCTTATGTAACAGATCTCTTTGAGTGAAGCAAGACTAATGTAATTTTGGGTTTTATTTATTGTCATTTTTAAAAGTATATATATGTCCAGCTATGAGCCTTACCTTTCTCTTGTGTTAACATTCTACACTGGAGTAGCCCACACAGCTGGAAGAAAAACACAGCTCTCAACACTCTATATATCTGTTGAAAGTCAAATGGCCATTTTCCAGAATATCATAACTTTAAGATATTCAAAGCCATATGAATTAACACAGCTCTCCCTCTCTTCCTATTACAGCATGTCAAATACTAAATAAATGCCGAGTACTGGGACAACAGTTTCACATCAAAATGTATTGAGTACCAAATTTGACAAGTTTTGAAGAAGTTGTGTACTGAGGTACCACTGTACAGGAATAATATTGGGAGACAGATGAAACAGCCACAGCCAGTGGAATGGTTAGATAAGAACCAATTTAGCCAAACCAGAAATGAGGGCAGGGCAAATGTCTCAGAAGGGATTCCCTTATCTTCTTGGGCTGTAAAAGCAACAGGAGAGAAATGTACTTTCAGATTTGCAAGATTCTGCTAATGTAAACTTACAATAAAGTAGAATTAATTTATCTGGTAATGCTTCTTCTGGATGGCCTCGTAAGGCTGACAAGATGGGATTAAATGGTATTAATTTTCTTCAGTTTATCAGAGGAATAATCCAGTATTGAGAAACTAAGACAGAGAAAGATGGATCCTATAAAAAAATGCTGTTCTAAGCATAGCATATTTATCTGCAGTTTCTTTGCCACTGATTAATTTGATTTTTGCATTAAAAATGTCACTGACAAAATATTGAGAGTTATATTCCTCCATGGCCTTTGCTAATTATACCATTGTTTGTGCCACAATTCATGCAGAAAGAAGTCATTCAATGTTTCTTCATAATTTGTGTCACTTTTTTTATTCATATGCCTTACCTAACTGTAAGCAATTCAACTGCTAGAGGGCAATGTTTATTTAAAAGTCTGAAGAGAATGCTATGCTTAATCTAGATAAATACTCAAGATTAAATAAAGAACGCATTTCCAATCACAATTGCC
This sequence comes from Thamnophis elegans, assembly GCF_009769535.1. NCBI lineage: Eukaryota > Metazoa > Chordata > Lepidosauria > Squamata > Natricidae > Thamnophis > Thamnophis elegans. Next base: position 115,094,681 of record NC_045558.1, read on the forward strand.
TAATTCAGCCAAGAGAAGCGTGCAGTTCCAAATATAAAGGAAAAATATAAGATTTCTTCAAAATGTTTACAGTTCTAAAAGCTGGGAAGAAAACCAGATTCTTGAGTTCACACAATTCACCTTAAATAACCTCCCATTGACATCACTGGCAATAAAAGTGTAGCAATTGCAATATGCAGCTATTGGCAGATAAACATACCGAGTTTCTTTTTTAAGGCAGAGTTGTAAAATACAAATTATTGTTTATTTTAAAAAAGAAAAGGTATAGAAGTCTATTTGCATAGCGGAAAAAATTGTTCGCACAGAGAGGGGGGAGGGAGGGATAGATATATATATACACATATATACATATATACATATATATATATATATATATATATATATATATATATATATGTATGTATGTATGTATGTATGTATGTATGTAGGTAGGTAGGTAGGTAGGTAGGTAGGTAGGTAGGTAGGTAGGTAGGTAGGTAGGTAGGTAGGCAGGCAGGCAGGCAGGCAGGCAGGCAGGCAGGCAGGCAGGCAGGCAGGCAAGTAAGTAGGTAGGTATGATAGATAGATAGATGATAGATAGATAGATAGATAGATAGATAGATAGGTAGGTAGGTAGGTAGGTAGGTAGGTAGGTAGGTAGGTAGGTAGGTAGGTAGGTAAGTAGGTAGGTATGATAGATAGATGATAGATGATAGATAGATAGATAGATAGATAGATAGATAGATAGATAGATAGATAGATAGATAGATAGATAGATAGATAGATAGATAAGCAGGCAGGCAGGCATATGTACAAACATGCATATACATGTAGATATAGATCTACATACACACACAACCATACACAGAGAGAAAGAGAGAGAATATAAAGTGTGATGACCTCATGACTTTGTAGGGGGAGTGTGTGTGTGTGTGTGTGTGTGTGTGTGTGTGTGTGTGTGTGTGTATCATATACTCTGTCCTGTACATAGCTGCTGTCTAGGTGGGATGTGCAATATGAAGGAACCGAACAAATGCCTGAGGGAAGACCTTCAAATGACCAAGGGGCCCTTGATTCAGGTGGCCTCCTTAATAGTTTGCATTTGTCGATGCTGGCTGACAAATTATCAACACTTCTACTTTAAATAGGAACCAGGAAGGAGGAACCACAGAATCCTTCGGTGAAACTTCCTGTTCAGTGGGCAGAACTTTGTGGTCTGTCCCAAGAGCTGTTCAAATAAACTTGGCTCAAGCACAATTGTACGTGATCACCACGTATAGATTGAGTCATGCCGAATTCTTCTTCATCATTCAGATAATAAATCATTTCATAAATGTAATAAATAAAATCCAATTGCATCAATCATAGTATGGTTTCTTTCATGATTTGGTATGAAGAGATAGCATTTTTACATGTGCCACCTATAGTTAAATCCCTTTCTCCTTATTCTACCTGCACAGATAGAACCTTAAAAGGCCCTTTGCATATGCTCAGTTTCAATTGTCTCATGTGAACAATTCATGGTTTAATCCTCTTTGCTTTGAAAGGAAGGTTTATCTGGTCCATAAAATTTATATGAATACCATGCTTTAAGTAATTGTGCAATCAGATATGAGTTGCTTTCAAAAATTGGAACATTTAGGAATTAGAAAATGCAAAAATCATTTGTTTAAACTTAAACTGTTTCTAGCCCAGCATGACATGCTTTTATTTATGCATTTAGTCAAATTGTCTTAAATGATGAAGTTACACTAGGCAATATGCCACAGATTATAACAATTAAAACAAGGCCAGAGAAAATATAAACCATACCAAAATCCATATTATATTGGGAAGGAATATACCATAAATACTGAGAGAATAATATCTCAGTGAGACCCTGTTTGATGTAGTGGTTAAGGCTTCAGGCTAGAAACTGGGAGATTCTAGTACTGTCTTAGGCACAAAGCCAGCTGGATAATCTTGGACCAGTCACTTTCTGTCAGCAATGGCAATGCACTTCTGAAAAACCTTGCCAAGAAAACTTCAGGACTTGTCTGGGCAGTCTGCAAGATCTGACACGATTGAAGAGAAGAAGCAAAAAAATCTCAACATTAGTGTATTCAGGTTCACAAAACACCTTGTTCCTTTTTTGTAAGCCTTTCCTGAATGAGATCAGCCATGCAGTTATGGGGACAGATGCAATTCTGAACAGCAGGCAGACATACCATAAGTATACAGTATGTTTCCTAGATGGCTGAGTACTCCTAGTTGGCTGAATCAAGCCAACAATCTGAGGACTCAGATTGTTGTTGGCAATATGCTAACTCTATAAACTGCTTAGAGAGGGCTATAAAGCACTGTGAAGAGTATATAAGTCTAAGTGCTACTGCTATTGCTATCTTTTCCATTGTCAACAATATTCTTGGCTTGGTGTCAATGTAGGCTTTGCATGAAATTTAAAAGGAGATAAGTCAAAGCCTTCCAACATTGTTGGAAGGCCCTTTGTCACCAGGCTTGACTTTATATAAAGTTAATATAAAGTTAATATTAACTTTATGTAAAGTTATAAAGTTAAACTTGGTGACAAAGGTCATTCCAATAACCAACAAATAAAAAGTGATGTTGTGATTTAGTGGGACTAAGAAGTTTCAGATTCCCAATCCTTTGCAGGTGTCACTGAGTGTCTTGGGGTGAGTCACTCCCTTTCATCCAACCTACCTCATAAAGATATTATTATAAAACTAAAAGGAGGGGTAAACATCATGTATGCATTTGAGCTCCTTAAACAAACCAGAATAGAAATGTAAGAAATTCAATTAATAGGTAAAACTGTTTGTTTCCGCTCAAAACTGGTTCCACTAACTATCCACTTTCTGATGTAAGGCTTTCTCTCATCCGGATGGTATGGAAATCTCAAAAAAAAATTGAAAATGACATTTCCCAGGATACCACAGTTCTGAGCATAACAAGGCAGAAAACAAAGCAATAAAAGTGCCAGAGAAGATTCAATTGAGGTGTGGCCGCTTTGTACACAAAGTCACTGGTCCAACCCATGTCATTTTTTTATTAAGTCTAGGACAGAAATTTCCCTGCAAAAGCAGCACTGCCAATTCATGCCAAAGTAGGTGAGTCACTCTCTAAAAGGCAAGTTTTAGCAATTTTCTTGAACCTGAGCTCTCTAAGTACAAGTTATAGTGACAATGTCTAGCCTGTGAATTTTGGGAGAACTAAATTGTCAGATTGGAGAAGTCTCTGTCCAACTCCTTTTTTTCCACTCACTATCACTTTTATACAATCCAAAACTATCTTGATTTCTGGCTTTCTTGTTTTCTTTCTGCCGTGTCCTTGTCCTTCTTCCTTTATTTCTCTTCTTCCTTGACCCATTAGTAGATAAAATCAATGAAACCAGGCAGGCATAGATACTTATTTCAATATTCATGAACTTTATTCAAGTAACAGAAAGCAAATGCTACCCCATCTGTGTTGTTTTACTGCCTCCCAATGGCCAGGTCATTAAACAATAAGCCTATTTAAAATATTTTCAGTTAAAAGCCCACACTCAAGTTTAGCAATCTGCTGATGTTCAAAGATGCCAGCTGAATTGTAGTTCAACCACAGTGAGTTTTGTTGCTACTTCCTTGACATTTGCATGCAGTAGTCACACAGTATAACTCTAAATAACTCTGCAAAATACTTCTTGCCAGAATTCATTGGTTGATTTCAAACAACCAAATAAACAACCCTTATGGTTATGTTGTTTGTACTTCAACATATTGTGAAAGTTCAGCCAACGTGTGAACCAGACATCACATGTGATCAGATGTTTTGTTAGGCTGGGTTTAGCATTTATCATGCTGTGTAATTTTAGCCATAACTGAATAAGAATTTGCTTATATCAGATAGAATAATACATCCAATTGAAATGCCCCTAATTTAGATGGACTCGGTGGTTTTAAAAGGAGATTGTTAGTTTTATTAATACTCATGGTGTGCTGTCAAACCAAAGACAATATTTGTTAAATAATTGCTACTTGGAGGCAACAGTTGTTACAGGTAGGCATTATGCAGGGGGTCCTGCCTGAACAGGAGGTTGGACTGGAAGACCTCCTAGGTCCCTTTCAACTCTGTCATTCTATTCTATCTTCCCGATTATTCTTTGTAAGCTTCCTCAAAACATTCAGTGGCCCATTGTGTGGCACAAAATGATGGATCAGATGAACTGCTGACCTGATTCAGCAGTCTTTGCTTGTGTTTTTCTACACGAGACTAAAGGCCATATTCAACCTGACAGGTCATCAACTGCAACAAAAAGAACAAAAAAATGAGATAAAACATTGATATTGTGGTGAATACATATACCTAAGAAGGGTATGACATTCTCTGAACCTGCTTTGAGGGTTGCAAACATTTTATTACTTTACAGATATTAGCATTAGTACTATATTATCTGCTACAAGATATCAGTTTTGGCATGACTTCAAAATTCCTGCATTGATAATATTAGCTAGTAGATATTGAGATGCCTGCAAGACGCAAAACCAGGTATGAGAACTCAATGTTTTTCATTTAAAAAGGTAAACTAATGTGTTCCAATGTAATGTTAAAGGGGAGGGGGGAATTCAATATTATGATTTTCTCCACACAGTCAGATTTTTTAGCTTATTGATTTCAATGGATGAAAAATAGAAGAAAAAAAAACATTGGCACATGTAACAGTAAAAAAATGTATTCAAGGCATTTATTAGTTTGGGGGGCCACATAGAAAATGCAGAAAGTAAGGAAGATGGCCATGAAGAAAAGATACAGAAACAGTTCCAAAGCCAATAGGTAAAAACATATATTTAAGTCCAGAGCAATGCAATAACGTATAGAAGCAACTCAAGCAGATGCCTTCCTAGTTCATGGCATTGAAGTAGCAATAGCAATAAGAGTTAGACTTATATCTCACTTCATAATGCTTTACAAACATCTCTAAGAAATTTACAAAGTCAGCATATTCCCCACCCCCAAAATCTGCTTTCTCATTTTACCGACCTCGGAAGGATGGAAAGCTGAATCAATCTTAAGCCAGTCAGAATCGAACTCCTGGCAGTGAATAGAGTTAGCCTGCAATACTGTGTTCTAACCACTGAATCACCACAGCTCTCAAGTACAGCCAATCAAACTTGCAAGATTCTGCTATTATAGCACATGGTCTGGTCTATGTAGTGAGGCTGACAGAGGGTTACAAAGGCGGGGTCCATTTTGAGGAGAGGCTTCTAGCATTATGAAACACAAAATGGATCACTTAAGCTATGCAGGTATTTAAAATACCTGCTGAGATTAAGGCATCCATGTGCTCCTAACCCCTGCAACAATACAAAATTGGGCCCATACTTTTGAGTCCATTCTGAGGATGAGGGGTCTGGGGACCACATAATAATTCAAATGAGCTACTGATCCTTTTACTACTGGCAAAGATAAGTAGGGAGGGAACCAGTGAGCCTTCTCATCCCTGGGTTGAGTCTTGAGATATTCTTAAAACAGCTTATGAAAAAAAATTCCCAGAATGGGATTCCTGTCTTACAACACTGTATATACAATCCCATGTCCATCAGTAGCCTATATTGGGGTTTGGGGATTTTTCTAACCCTAAAGTCAAAGAATAGGGATGTGGTGGCTCAGTGGCTAAGATGCTAAGCTTGTCGATCAGAAAGGTCAGTAGTTTGGTGGTTCAAATCCCTAGTGCCACGTAACAGAGTGAGCTCCCATTACTTGTCCCAGCTTCTGCCAACCTAGCAGTTTGAAAGCATGCTAAAATTCAAGTAGAAAAATAGGGACCACTTTGGTGGGAAGAGGTAACAGTGTTCTGTGCACCTTCGGCGTTTAGTCATGCTGCCCACATAACCATGGAGACGTCTTCGGACAGTGCTGGCTCTTCGGCTTTGAAACGGAGATGAGCACCGCCACCTAGAATCAGGAACGACTAGCACATACGTGCGAGGGGAACCTTTACCTTTAAAGTCAAAGAAACACGTACATGAAGATGGAAGTGAGCATTAATCACAAATTGTTTTCTATCACTCAGCAAGTATTTGTTTCTGCATTTGTCATTCAGCCAAGACAAGGAAATTCAGGTTAGGAAATCAAGACTGAGAAAATAACAATAAATGACACAATTGGCATACCACAGGAAATGGAAAGCAATGAAATGACTAGTCAAAGACAATTAAGTGACAAAGAGAGGAAAATGGATGTACACGCACCCACACTGATTATATATATCCACATGCGGTCTGGAAAAAGCTGCAAAAAGATTATTCATAATGAAGGTAACAGGATTCTTTGTCTGGGTTATACACAAGGAAATAATGTATTATTCTTTATTGTCTCATTCTGGAAATTATTTCCTATCTTTACACAATAGATGGCAGAAATTTACTAACAGGAATCTGAAACTGTTCTTGAGTTCATCCATTTCTTACTTTTCTAATTTGGTTTGACTCTGATCAAAATATATACAGTAGATGTTTATATGTGTTTCTCCAAGTACATCTTATTTCTAATATATACATTGGCTGTGTGTAATTTTGCCTTCAGTGTGTGTTCGGTACACTTCTTTGCATCAACATTCTGATATTTTTATATATGTCGTGCAAATACCAACACATTTATTATAATCATGTTTATTTAAGGAATACATTGGCTGAGATATATATTTGAAAGTATAAATGAGAGAGATCTGAATTAAAAATTCTTCGCAAGCAGTAATTTTGACATCTCAACAATAATTGGATGTAGGCAGTGTCCTTTAAACCTATAACTCGGTGTTTTTCTTGATAACGGTGAACATAATTACAAATTGGGAAGAAACTATTTGTTTATTTGTTTATTTGTTTATTTGTTTATTTATGAGATATCATATAGCAACAGATAAACTATTCATTCTATTTTAAAATTCTTTTAAGAAACCACCCAGAAACAAATACTGTAAAGGGAAGTCCTGATTTGATGGCATATAAAAAATGCTAGTTTTTTTTTAAATTAATAAAAATGTTTTAAAATTTTTAATTTCAGTTTTAGATCAGGACAATAGAGAGAATTCCTAAAAATCATTGAGTGTTATTTTGTTCTTCCCTGTAATGTTAGAGTTGAATGGGTTCCCCCCCCCCCCCCGAGTGAACAACAGATGAACCAAATTGCTTATGTGTAATTTCACTTAGTGTTGCAGTATAAGTTTCTGGCTTCAGTCGCTATAGGGTTTTTTTCTTTTTTTTTTTTTTCTTTTAAAAAAAATCAGAACAAGACATTGTGTGTGTGTGTGTGTGTGTGTGTGTGTGTGTGTGTGTGTGTGAAGGGGGGAGGGGAGTGATTCACAAAACAGTTGACATTACATTTGTTCCAGTTATGTACAAGTAAGTAGCTCTATTCCAGTAGTAGATGTTTCTTTCTTTCAATCATCCACCATTGCTTACTGGAGGAGAGTAACAAGAAAATTATTCTTAATACATTTCCACACCCAAATTTTTGTACACTCATCTCTATCCATGTACCATTTCCGAGCTAAGTAAGTGGAAATAGTCTAAATATGAATGAGTAATCCAAAACTGAGTAATCTGGCTGGCATTATTGTTATTTTGTTTTTTTTCTTTCTGATAGAAAAACAAAAACTCAAACAAGATACTGAAAAGTTTCCTCAGGTGTTTTTGTATTATTTTTATCATTTATTACACAATCAAATGCATGTTTACTTTAAAATGCCCCATGACATCTTATATGAAGTACTGTACTTAGAATGTTTGACTGAATGAATGTTAAATATTAAAATAGCTGTTCTGCCCTAGCAAAATTCTATTATGACAGTTACTTTGAGGCAAGAAACATTTCATTGTTTAGTGGAGATGTCTTTACATGGAGAGACAATGGACTTTTTGACAAAAATCTTTCCATGCTCTGGAATAGTAGATAATTAATAGCAAAATATATCAGCCTCACGTGTTAATAACGGGCCCCATCTTTCCTACCTCAAACATATGGATCTGTTACATCCAGATTCTGAATATTCCCCCTGCTCCTTCCACCCTATCTTTTTTTAATATTTAACTTGTTAGTTTGGTTTATTAAAAACCAGTATGATCTGCCTTTTCAAATAAACATCAAGGCTGAGAGTTAAAATTATGTCTAATTGAAAAATCAGAAGTATCTTTTAGAACCCAGGAAGTCTGGATAAAGACACATGCCTGTACTAAATCAACATTTGTTTTAGGACAAAACCTCATTCTTATGGCTTCCAACCATACAGCTATCTATTATCAAAAATACAACAATTAAACAGCATGATATAGGGGGAGCTGAATGTTTTGAAAATGAATTGGATGATGTATCTTACAAGCCCTCTCTGCTATTTGTTAAAACAGCTCAATATTTTCCAAGCTTCTATTGAAGTATGCAACCTTGAAAGAAAAATGATGATGCTGCTTTAAGAAATCCACTTGTTAAACCTGGTTCTATTGATCTTCCTCTGTCTCTTCCTCCCAGGACAGCTGCTTGCCCTTCCTCTCTCTGATCTACATAATCCTTATCTAAACCATGGTCTTTCCTCTTTGCTCCAATCCAAAACTTTCTGAAGTCCATCTGGCACCAGATTTGGAAGCAATGTGCAAAGATACACTGTACAGGACAATTGTGTTGTTTTAATATAGAGATTCATTCAATATAGAAGGAAGATGCATTAGATGATGATCTACATACTACATACTAATGTTGGGTCCAAAATTCATATTGTCCATGACTGCTATAAAAACATAAAAGCTCTGCTGGATCTGTCATCAGCTTCTCTAGTCCTTACTTTACTGCCACAAAATGGCCAACTTGATTCATCTCAGAAACTCATAACTGGAAGATAATGGCCTCATTCTAATGCTACCTCTTAGGAACCAGAATTTAAGGCATACCACTATGGTCTAGGACAGGAATGTCAAACTCAAGGCCCAGGGGACGAATGCGAGCCACAAGGTGCTTAGAACTGGCCCATAGGGCCAACGAAAGGACCAGCCTATGGTGCTTCTGCCTATGAGAACGGAGCTCCATTTTTACTGGCAGGGGGCTGCAGGAGGCCGTTGCAGCTGAAAATGTTCAGGAGCCCATTTTCACTGACACAGCATAAGAGCCACCACAGGTGCCCCCAACACAAGTGAAGTCAATCTGGCCATGCCCATCCCAGCCACACCTACCCTGACCCCAAGGTCAAACACAACCCTGATGTGGCCCCCAATGAAATCAAGTTTGATACCCCTAGTCTAGGAAGTAATAAACAGCCATCAATATTAGCAGCAAATGATAATCTGATCCTCCATGAACTGATTGGTCCACTTTTCAAAACTTCTACATCAGTTGTTTTTGGCAGAACTGCTAACACCAATATATTGTGTGAAAATCTCATCATCTAAATTTCCTTATCTTTATTTTATTAACTTTTGCTCTACCAAGAATCCTACAATAATTGCAAAAAATAAAATACAAACTATAAAGCATAGGAATAAAATCAGTGTCTGTTAGAATCAAACTCTGAAATAATGATTCAAGGAATGACATAAATTTATTGCATTATTTCTGCCATGCACATGGATGTCCTTGGGAGAGGCAAGAGGAACTAATGACAAAATGTACGTCACAGCATCACATTGCAAATTTCACTCTTTTGGTCGTGCCACAATGTTGTAAACAAGTACATAAGGGAGAAGCTTATAGCATGATATCATGTTATGTCTTTCTTCATTTTAACATCTCGGCTTGCCACAAATGCCCCTAATCATGCATAATTCTTACTTTTCTATCATGTCTCCCCCCTTTCCTCTTTCAGGTTAACCTACCTCAACATTCTTGTAAAAAAATATTACAAATTATTTATTATATACTTTATTCATTAAACATGAAACTCATCCATGTGAACATTCAAAAATGCATTACAAATACCAGTGGCTGGTGTTAATGGTTGATATGGTTTGCTGCCAGCATCCTAGGTATCAACCAAGTACCTTCTTAAAATATAAGGTGTTCTGAGTAGCGCAGTTTTTTGCAGTTCTGCTGGTGTTATTGCAGGAAGCTGCAATTTGTTGATGTATCTTGTAAAATTCTTGGACATGGTGCCATGTGCCCCGATGACAATGGGTATCACTGTTACATGCTTCATCCATAGCTGTGTAGTTTCATTGGCCAGGTCACAATATTTCATTATTTTTTCTAGTTCTTTTTCTTCGACTCTGGCATCTCCAGGAACAGCGATATCAATAAACTGTACACTTTGGCTCTTTACAACCATGATATCTGGCGTGTTGTGCTCCAAATGATGATGATGATGATGATGATGATGATGATGATGATGATGATGATGATAATCTTTGGTGGGATTCACAGCCTTTGGGGCTGGTTGGTAGCTCAGCAGCTTGAGTCCTAACCAAGGACCTAGGAACTGTTAAGGTAACGTCAAAGAATATAAGCTGTTCCAATAAGGTTGCTTTTTTTTAGAATCAGAATGTTCAAGTCTGATAAATTTAGAATTTCCAAATAGCAAGGTAGCCCTTTAGGTATTGCTCCAAGGGCTCCAATTACAATTGGGACAATACACAATTTCTTTTTCCACAGTCGCTCAACTTCAATTGGCAAGTCTGGATACTTTGTGATTTTTTTCTTGCTGTTTATCTTCAATTCGTGCATCTCCAGGTATTGCAATGTCAATGAACCATATTTTTTTCTTTTCAACTATTGTTATGTCAGGTGTGTTGTGGGCCAAGTGCCTGTCAGTCTGAATTCTGAAGTCCCACAAGATCTCGACTTTCTCATTCTCTAAAACCTTCTCAACATGATGTTCCCAGTGGTTTTTGTTGTACTCAAATCCAAACTTTTGGCACAATTTCCAGTGAATGGTCTTAGCAACGCAGTCATAGCATTGTAGGTAGTCAGTTTGTGAAATGTTGCTGCATCAAGTGGTCAACTGTCTCATCTTTCTCATTACAGAGGCGACATTTGCTGTTGGTGGAAACATGTTGAATTTTTGCCTTCATGCAGTTTGTGGCTAAGGCTTGTTCTTGAGCTGCCAAAATAAATCCTTCTGTTTCTTTTTTCAGTGCTCCTGATCTTAACCAGTTCCAAGTTTGCTTTTGGTCAGCTTTGCCTTCAATACTTTTCAAGTATTGGCTATGCATAGCTTGGTTTTTCCAATTTTCAGCTTGCTTCTCAATTACTTCTTTCTTATATTCAGCATTTGACTTAGTTGTCTTTAAAAGGCCTCCTTTATTTACTTCCTCAATCATTGGTTCTTCACTTTTCTGAATGTAATCATTCAGGCTGTTGTTGTTGTTGTTGTTGTTGTTGTTATAACAGTTTATCATACAGTCAGCCTGACATCTGTTTACTGCATTTGGCATTTTTATTCTTATTATATTATATTCAAAACAATAAGAAATTACAATTGCCAGTTCTTTAGCTCATGTGGACCTTCATGTGCAGATCCAAGCAGTATGGCCTTTTGTAACTAACAGAAGGAAATGTTGTCAATGAGCAGATTTTCTAAGTACTATTGAATATTTGGGGGAGGTGTGTCATTAACCAGTGGTACTACCATTGCAGGTTTTTGCCATAATCTTTCAGCTTGAATTTTCAGATCTTGATATTTTCTGAACTTCTCTCTTTATCTTCTATTGTATTATCTCTTGGCATTATCACATCAATCATCCACACATTTTCTTTTCAGCCATAGTTAAATATAATATATGCAAAGATTTTATTGGTTTATATTTGAAAATCCACCATATTTTAATCCGCTCATTTTCATCTAGTTTTTCAACTACTGTTTCCCTGAAAATAAGACCTCCCTGGATAATAAGCCCAATCAGGCTTTTGAGTGCATGTGCTAACATAAGCCCTCCTCCAAAAATAAGCCCTCCCCAAAAATATTGCAATATAGCAGCAGTCATGAGGTGACATGCTCACCTACTCCTGCACCTCAAAAATAATAAGATCTCTGCGAAAATAAGGTCAAGTTCTTATTTCAAAAGAAAATAAAACCCTGTCTTATTTTTGGGGGAACACAGTATATGTTCCTACCAATTTTTCATCATTGTCACATAATAATGTTTATAGATATTCTACTGAATTATTTTGGCAAAGGCATTATATCAATTTGTATTATCTTTTTTGCATTAGGTAAGTATATGATATACTGTTTCTTTGCTTCTTTGCATAGACTGCACTTTGAATCATTTGATGATTTTTCTATTCCAGCCTTGATTCCATTAGTTCGAATAGCTTGCTCTTGAGCAGCCAAAATCAAGTCTTCCATTTCTTTCTTAACGTTCCATTTGTAAGTATTGTCAAGTTTTGTCTATATTCATTTCCCCCCCAATCTTTTATAAAAAATTGAACATGTAATGTTTTCCTTACCAGCATTTTATTTGTATTTTTATCACATTTTTATATTTGTGTTTTTTTTCATGTACATTCATTGCATTCTATTTTTTAACCAGCATCAATGTTTGTTCTTAACTGCCTTTTATGTAATCAGCTAATCCCTTCTTTGACAGTTTGTTTGACTTGACGTGAGCCTCTACCTCCATTTCTATGGGGCAAGAATAGTCTATGTAGTGCATAGTAAACAGCCATACGTTTTCTTGTTTTCCACTGTTTAATTTTGTCTTCAGCAATTTTCCCACTTTTTGGGTGGGAATATTTCTTTAATAATCATATTTTAACTTATCCTTGCTTGATGTTAGCCAACTGTAAAATGAACAAATACTTGTAGGCTTCATCCTGATGACTCCTGATAGTATGACCATCAATGTATGAGTAATCTACTTTTAGATTCTCAGTCTGATACTGGTGGAAACTTAATAATTCAAATCCTAACCAAGGATGTAAAAATTATTATGGCAGTGTTTAAAAATATAGGCAGTTACAACCAGGCAATTAAAAAAGAAGAAGAAATTGGGCATTCTGGTCTGATAAATTCAATATTTCCAGAATCAAGAGAGTCCTTTACTATTGCTCCAAGAGCTCCCAACAGGATAGTATCATCACATATATTTTTTTTCTACAGGTATTTAATTTAACAGAACAGAATAACCAAGCTGGAAGAGACCTTAAAGGCCTTCCAGTCCAGCCCCCTGCTCAAGCAGGAAACACTACTCCATTTCAGTCAAGTGGTTGTCCAATCTCTTCTTTAAAACATGCAGAGTTGGAGCGCCCACAACTTCTGGAGGCAAGTCATTCTACTGATTAATATTAAGAAATGGTGGATGATCACAAACCACAGTGAAATTTCTCTCTGAAAGTCCCAGTATTTTGTAGTTTGTTTTCCAATTGTTTTTCCTTAGGCCTACCATTACGCAGAATAGCAACATTAGTGAAGTAGACAGCCTTCTTTATAATTACTGTTACATCAGGCATGTTATAAACAAGATGGCTGGCTATACCTTAGTCCCACAAATCCTTAACCTGCTCATTTTCCAAAACCTTCTCAACTAAACTATCCTCCCAGTAGGTTTTCCTACATTTGTCTCCAACAAATACTTTTGGCAACTTGATCATGATGCTGCTTATAGTTAGTTTAACAAATTTTGTTGCAGCCACTCATCATTCCTTTCACTTCAAAAGTGACGTTTGCAATTGTTTGCTACAAGTTCACCTTCATGCAGTCAGTTGGCAAGGCTTTTGTTTTTGAGACAATAAAGCCTTCAGTTTCTTCCTTTAACACTCCATGTAGGATTTATCATTTTTTCCTTCTACATTGTTCAAGTATTGACCATGCATTGGCTTATTCTTCCAATTAAGATATTAGTTTTGATGTGTTTATTTTTTATATTCAGCCTTCAGCCTATTGTCTTCAAGAGCTTTTCTAGGCTGATTTCCTTTAACAAAGATTCCTAGGTTTTTTTAATGCAGACTTATATACAGCTTTACAGTGCTAACCAGTTTACAGTCAGCATATTGCCCCCAACAATTTGGGTCCTCAATTTACCCACCTCAAAAGGATTGAAAGCTGAGTAAACCATACAGATGATACTAGGGGTATGTAAACAAGGCAAAATCCTGTTCAGATCATTTATTTGGTTTAGAGAATCATCCTAATTCACATATTCAGATCAAATCTTTGAATTAATTTACTAAAAGACATTAAATTAGGTAAGCAATCATCCCGTCCACGGGGCCTGAGATTGAAAAGGTTCTTTATTCACTAAAGCTCAAGTGATGTAGATAACCACAGATGATATGGTATTGATTAGCAGAGCTGAAAACTGCAGACAAGTAATCACTATTTTGTTTTTAAACCACTTGTCCCATCATTTATTCCACATATTGAAAGCAGCTTATAAAGATTTGTTTAACAGAACATTCACATATATGTCCTAGATTTTGCTTTGAAGTGAAGTCTACTAGAATTCAATGTGACCTTCTCCAGTATACCTTTATATAAGATTACAATTATTAGTAAAGTCATTACTGAGGCCATGGAATACAGTAGTTTATATATATATAAACCCAACATTTTTACTGTTGCCTTTGTTATATTTGTGTGTTTTTTTATTTGTGCTGATAAATAAATAAAGGGAGACTAGTATAGATCTATTTCAAGCTATTTAGCTCTCATCAGCTAGCCATACCCTTACTGGAATTTGAACCTGGGCTATATTACATTCTAGGCAAACTTCTTAGCCATTATTAATCAGCACAAATAAAAAAACACACAAATATAACAAAGGCAACAGTAAAAATGTTGGGTTTCTGTCGTGATGGACTCTTGTGACGAGCCGATAGACAGATGATGGAAGCAGTTAGCTTCCTCCCATAATTGGGGCTTACCAGGGGTTGTAAAAAATCTAATAGATACCTTTCACCCTGGCTTCGCTGATAACGGATAAGAGCCTGTGGCCTAATGGCTAAGAAGTTTGCCTAGGATGTAATATAGCCCAGGTTCAAATCCCAGTAAGGGTATGGCTAGCTGATGAGAGCTAAATAGCTTGAAATAGATCTATACTAGTCTCCCTTTATTTATTTATCAGCACAAATAAAAAAACACACAAATATAACAAAGGCAACAGTAAAAATGTTGGGTTTCTGTCGTGATGGACTCTTGTGATGAGCCGATAGACAGATGATGATGATGGAAGCAGTTAGCTTCCTCCCATAATTGGGGCTTACCAGGGGTTGTAAAAAATCTTATATATATATATATATATATATATATATATATATATATATATATATATATATATATATATATATATATATATATATATTCTGTATTGTTTTTTTATAGATTGTGTTTATCAATTTCTTAACAAAATAAATGATCATCCAGAACCCATCTCAGCTATTTTTCAAATAATTTGAATTCTACTCTAATGGTAATACTAGAGCCATGAAAGCTTTGGAATAAAAAGAAGATTGGACAAGCTGAAAAGATGACTGGTGAAGTTGATAATTAACTGACTGGTTAGTTATCCTGTAAAAGCCAAAAAAAAATAAAAAATAGAGGAACTCTTAGCTGCAGGGAGGGGGGAAACATACACATATAGATTACACTGTATATTGATCAGATTTGAGCTTAAGAAGGGTCATGTTATGGGTCATATGGAAGATGATTGGCACATAAAAAATCCCAGTAGTTGTACTGACTTGATGGAACAATACGCCTGGAAATGGGTAGCTTGAAAGGAAGGAAGCAATAGCAAGGTACATTTACTCAGCAGGTTTCGTAACTATCCCAGCAGGGAAATACCAAGAACTGGCAGGATTCCTCGGATGAATACGCCCTTCTGGGGTGTGTGTATGTGTGTGCGTGCGTATATATAAGCATCCAGAGTCTGAATAGCTTAAATTAATCTTCTTATTTTGTAAGAGTACCACATCTTTTTTGTGTATGAGGAAAACAAAGGAAGGAAACAAAGAAATCAGCAGTGGTGTTATGGCCCACCACCAGCAAGGGCTAGAGAGAAGATTGTTACTACTGGTGCTCCTGCAAATGATAACAAGTAAGTATTGATGGACTTCCTGCACAAACAAATGATTTTCATTAATGAGAGATGGGACAGACACAGCAATATGCAATATCCTAGATTAAATGCCAAAATTCCACCAGGGCACAATCTTCTCCTCTCCTTTTCTTTCATTCGAAAGATGCTTTTTTTTTTTCCCAAGAGGCTGGTTTTTCTTTCCCTCTCTCCTCCCCCTGGCAAAATGCAGTACTAAGCTTCTGAAAGGATTTACTAAATTTTCAATGGCAGTAATATGAAACATATTTAAAAACAAGGTGTACAATTTCTTTTCTCTGTTTTGGGAAAATGATGGGGAAATTTGGCTGGCAAGCTTGGGTAATTGAGATGAGCAGCACAACAGCTAAATTTTATTTCATTACAGTTACTTTTGTACTTAATGAAATGGTCGTGTTGGACTTATAATTACTCTTTGGGCATGTTCTAATCCTTCTTTTAATTGTCATAGTCAACACTAATTAAAATTGACTTCAGGAATTCCAGGCCAAACTTTTAAGGGCAATTAGGGGAACTCAAAGCTTCCTACTGTCACCATCATGACTAAATAAGGAGGGAGCCTAATTTAGGAGATAGCCATCAAACAGCACCACCATTATAAGAGCAAGCTCAACAATTTGAGAATTGTTGATCTTCCTCTTATAGAAACTTTGAAATTGGTAGAAAGAAACTTTGTCTGGGAGGAGCAGATTTTGGATCATGCAAGGACAGGCTTAGGGCACAAATGAGGTATTACTGGGTAATGTTGTCTGTTGGGTTAGGTTTGCCAGGTATGTCAATGTTCTACTATCTGCTGTCCAAAAAGTGATAACTTTAAAAAGAAGGTGTTTCACCCCGTGAGTCAGCCTGGCTCTCAGTTAATGAATTTGTGTCAACATTTGTTGACCTTATTGTTCTGAACTATTTTATTTTCATTGTCATTGACAAAACCACATATGAACCATCTAAAATCCAAACTTCCTGGTAGCTCTGATTTAAGCTTCTGTGTGAAAGCATCCATCAATGTAGAATGAAGTATGCTGATAATATCTAATTATACATCTCTGCCCCTGGAGAACTAACCAATGCTGTGATACCCTCTCTTAATACCTGAAGACTATGAGAGCCTGGCTGGAGAACAGCAATTTTCAGCTCAACCCTGGCAAGACTAAATAACATGTGTTTGGGAGCCTTCCAGATCTGAGAGTTTGCCATATTTTTAACTGGATGGATTTACACATCCCCAAACAGACATTATGAGCAATCTGGGGATATTTCTGGACTAACAATTTTTGCTTAAAGATGGCTTGGAGGGCTTTTGCACAACTTTGTGTTGGTCACCAGTTGTGCCAGTTCCTGTAGGCTCTAGAGCAGCAGTTCTCAACCTGTGGGTAGGGACCCCTTTGGGGGTTGAACGATCCTTTCACAGGGGTTGTCTAAGACCATTGAAAAACACATATTTTCAAAAAATAATACAGAAAACATAAAATAATTTTATTGTTCGGGGGGGTCACCACAACATGAGGAACTGTATTAAAGGGTCGCAGCATTAGGAAGGTTAAGAACCACTGAGCTAGAGATAATCCTTGACTTATAACTGATCACTTAGCAACTATTCAAAGTTACGATAGACTTCTCCAGGGCTACTTGTGATTTGGATTCAAAGTTCCAATGGCTAGACATCTCCTGTGATCACATGATTGCATTTGGGGCACTTAATAATCAACCCACATTAATGACCGTTCGTGATTTACAACATTTTTTGCTGGAAACTGGTGTTTATTTCCAGTTTCCAGCAAAAATCCTGTTTGCGGACAATGGATCCATTTAATGATCATGGAATTTGCTTAACAAGCAAAAAATGATGATGACCAGCAAGATTTACAATAGTAATTCTGGGCTCAATTGTGGTCATAAGTCAAGGACTACCTTTACTCTCAGTTATTCATGCTGTGTGACCAGTTATACGTGCTCCTCAGTGGACATTAAATTTCTGTTCCATGGCCGGCATCAGTTGCTAGTGTGCTTCTGGGTTCAATTCAAGATAGTGATTTTGACCTTTAAATCTCTGTGTGGCATGGTTATTTGAGGGATTACTTCTCTGCAGTTACATACACCCATTGCATCAATTCCAGCTGAATGGGAATATTAGGGGTTCTTTATGTTATGAAGTTTCATTTGATGGGACCCATAAGGCAAGCCTTTTCTGCCATTGCACTCACCCTTTGAATTCCCCCTCCCCCAACCCCTGGTAAAATTGACCCTGACCCATTGACTTTCTGGAAATCTCTTAAAACCTGGTTTTGATGACCCACAGGGATGGGTGACCCATAGAAATAGGAACTTTGTGAAATGTATTGAAGATCTTGAATTTATACTATTTATTTACTACTATACTCATGTACAAGATAACAGGAATAAAAATAAACATGAATAAGAACGCAAGAAATGGGTACAAATAAATGGGAATAGTAGGACAGTGATGTTAGGCATGCTGGTGCATGCCCCTACTAACCTCTTAGGAATGGGGTGAGGTCAACAGTAGGCAGTTTAAGGTTAAGTTATGGGGGTTTGAGGATGTCCCATGGTTGTCCCATGGTGTTGTTTATATTTATGTTTTAATGAGTTTTTAATGTTTTTTAAACTCTGCTTTTTTGTTTTAGTTGTACATCATCCAAAATTACATTTGTGAGATGGTCAGTTAGATAAATGTGATAAATAAATGAAATAAATAATATAAGTAGGTTAAATATAAGTGACACTTAGACGGCAGTTTCCAAATTACTTCTATTGTATTAAAATAGCAATCTAAGCTGTAACTCTCATGATTTTATATATCTCTTTCTTTTTAGATGTTGAACCAAGCTATGCCACCAGAGGTGAGCATCAGTTATATCTGCTTGCATATTGACTTGTTAGCATGCTATTGATTAGAAAGATTATCCTACTAAATACTGAAATATAGGGAATGTGAACAAATATAATGTTCTGTGAAGAGTAGCCATCTATACTACTCTACAAACTATATGATAGAAATCATGGCAGTGCTGTACTTCAGTTAAAGCTGAAAAAATATTGAATATTGCCTTACTAGCATCCAAGTCATTTATGGAAAGTTGTTAGTCATGGGTTTCACATGCACCCCAATCGGTCATCACCAGGCTTAAGAGGTACATGAAAAAATTTCCAAAAATGCATTAAAAAGTTGGAGGTACCTAAAGGATTCTTTAAGAAATGTGAAGGAGGCTGGATAAGGAACAAGATTGGAAGAGGAAGCCTAGTTCCTGGATTGGCAATGTGGAATATGAAGAATAAGTGGACGGGTGGACAAATAAAAAACAGGCTAGGAATAAAGGTCTTTGTCTAAACGTAGTTAGAGGAGAGGGTCTAAAGAGGAAGTAAAAATTAAAGCAGAAAAAAGAATGGAAATATGGAGTAAGGAGAAATGGGGCTTATGGTCAGGTTGGCCACAGGGCAGCAAAACACTTAAGAATTTATAGATTCATACTTTTTAAATTTTAGATTTTTTCACAATTCCAAGATGATAGAAGAGCAAAAATCTAAAATCCAGATAACTAGCAAATACCATGTAATTCTACAGGAACAGTAAATCTTTCCCTTTTTTTGCTCAGTTTGTGGAAAACAGGGCTATCTGAACCGGATTGTAGGGGGTACAGATTCCCGGGATGGAGAGTGGCCTTGGCAAGTGAGCATCAAGCTGAATGGACATCATCACTGTGGCGGTTCTCTTGTCACAAATCAGTGGATCATCACAGCCTCACATTGTTTTAGTCTGTAAGTATGCACTCTACAATCTGCTGACCATCTTTATACTCTGTTTCTTGGGGAAACAAAATTCTTGGCAGAGTTTCAAAGCAGCCTTCCAAAGTCTCCTGATGCCTTCCCAGCAAGGGTGGGTTTCAAAATTTTTACTACCAGTTCTGTGGGCGTGGCTTATTTTGTGGGTGCCTTGGCAAATTTATGTTTCACATTGGAGATAGGAAATAAAATATGCTGTAAAACTTTTTTTTAAAGGCCAAAGAAAGCAGCAACCTGAGCTGCACTGAACTGAACACAGGAGAACTGGAGGGTCCGAAGAGTGTGTGGTTTTGTTCGCTGCTATTAGCTTTGGGGGTCAGCAGCTGAGCAAGCAAGCCAGCAATCTGCCAGCTGCCAAGCACCCTGCTCTTGAGTAAACTTGCCAATGAGTAAACTGCAGATTAGAAGCAGCTGGCAGATCCTGCCCCCCTCCCCCCTGAACTCACAGGCAGCAAACGAAACTGCCGCCTCCTGTGTCCTTGCATTGAGGAGGCAGGGAGGCTCAATCCCATTTAGGAGGTGGTGGTTGCAAAGCCTTGGGGCTCCCTGAGCAGCCCATGCTGCTTACCTGTGCATAGGCACTAGGAGGCAATTGTATGGATGCACGTGGTGAAGACAAGGCAGGGCGAGCTTCAGAGTGAGTCAGTTTGGGGGCATGGCCAGCCAGCCATCACTACCAGTTTGGCGACCCATGTCCAATTACCACTACCCGAACAGATCCAAACCGGGAGCAACCCACCTCTGCTTCCCAACCTTTGTGGGAATTCACAGGCAGTCTTCTAAACCAGACTCCTTATTTAATAATGGCTGTAAGTCGTATATGGTAGTCTAGACTAAGAAACAGACACCATGTAGATCTACTTTTTATTAGAACAACTATGCTAGCCGAATGTTACCAGTTTTGAATTTGCTCCATTTCCTCCCTCTTTTACCTTCAGGTAAATGATGGGAGCTATATGAGCCATTTTCATAACCCCCCTTTTTTTCCTGGGCTCAAGCTTCTTTATCTGATCACTGCATTGATAACAGAACTTTTCTCTGTTCTTTTTTTTTAATAAATTTTTTATTTTTAATTTAAAACAAACACAACATCCTTTTTTACATGCTCTAGAAAGTGTATCAGTGGTTACAAAAAAACTTCCATGCATCTCTTCTATAGTCAACAAACATAATTCATATTAACTCAAGCATTTTAACTCAAATATTTATACATCATCATATCTCCCTTTTCATTTGACTATAATTGTTTAAGCATCCTTCATCATAAAATATACCAAAATTTAATACATAACCGCATACTGGCCTTTCAATTACTATTTCTAAAATCCTCCACTAATACTAAATTCTTATGTCCTATTCTAGCTAAACATCCATAATATTTAATAACAAAGTTTTCTAATCCTCCTTTCCAAATCATTGTTTAAAATTTACATCCAGTTTCCTTATGTTATACCCATATCTATATTCTTATTTTATACCCATATCTTGTTATTCTTATCCCTCCTTTATTTGACTATATTCTGTAGCATAACATTTTCCCCCTAATAATCAAAACTTTAACTGTATCTAACTTGGTTCTTTTTTTTTATTAACCTTTATATATAATCCAAAGGGATTTCTAATCTTCTTTACATGGGTACCATTCCATATTCATACCCAATCATACTCATCATAACACTACACACTGTATACATTAGTAACATTATCAATTATTTATTTAAACTATATCTATTGTCAATAAATTTCACTAAATTAAACTAGTTTTAAATTATATTCTTCCATCTATCAACCTGTATCTTTCCAATAGCAAAACAGTCTCATATCTTCTGCCATTTGTGGTGCCAGTCCTCTAATCATCTCCTTCATCAACTTTGTATGGACTCCTCTTAGGAACTCCTTGCTTATAAGATATCTCATGTAATCTTGTAATCTGTTTCCTTAGTCAGTTTATCTTTGATTGTCAGTAGTGTTATCAATGTTATTGCTAATAAAGTTTCTCTCTTTGAATCCATAGATTCTTTGGTTTTTTCTTCTTCTGTATCTTGCCCTCTGGGATAAATTTCCCCTCCATTTAATTCCTCTTTCAATATTCCACTCTTTCCATTTTCAGAGACAAACCAATCATCATAAATATAAGCAAATGTAATCTCTTTATATTCATTTTCCACTTCGATTTTTTGGGTTTTAACCACCATATTTTCCATTTGATAATCATCCTCATATTCATCATATTTTGCTATTATATGCTCTAAGTCTTCCAGCTTCTTCTCTATCCTCTCATATTTATTTGATAATTTCTGAAAATATCTTTTGCAAACTTAAAATTTTTGTTTGCTTTTGAAATTGTGCCATTATTTCCAGCTAACAAACACAGCTGCTCTAGCTTGGAAGGTTAATAAAATTAAGCATAGATTCACAAAAACATTTTGTTTTCACTTTTCTCTGGTAAGTAAGTAAGTAAGTAAGTAAATCTTTATTATGGTCAAAGACCAGCAATATACATTAGTTTTTACATTATATTAAAAAATACTGACATTAAGATATAATTAAAAAATATTGACGTTAAAAGTGGGAAATAACATACGTTTTCTCAGATTGTTCAGGTCACTCCCTGGTTTACCTGGGTGCAATGCTGTTAAGTATAGGAATAAATACAATGGTCCAAAGATTGTTAGAGAAATGTCCAGATAATTAGTACAAGATGACAACTATACTTCTGTAGCCAATTTTTTTCTTATGGATATTGCAGCAGCACAGAATTTTGCCACTGCATATGTGATAATCGGGTTAGTGTCCTGGAGGAAAAAGGCTAGATAAAAATTGTCTGACCTCCCTGGCAATCTCTCTAATAAGGGGAGAATATGTGCAGACCTACAAGCTCTGTATAGCTCGCAGTGTAATAGAACATGTAAATTATCTTCCACTTCTCTTTTATCACATATACAAACCCATTCTGCTATAGGTGTTCTCTTATACCTGCCCTGGAGGAGTGCTGAAGGAAGAATGTTAAACCTGGCTCTGAAGAAAGCTGTTCTTTGTTTTGGGAAGATCAGGTCATTTAGATATCTTGCCGATTTGCACCCTATTTGATTCTGTCCCTACTGTGGAGAGGCAACCTATTTGGTTCTTCTTGGAACTCCATGTCCTTCATTCTATTAATTGCTTTGCTTGATCAAAGCCTAGGGACATTAAGAATAACAATGAGAGCCCATAAGAGTCCAGCTTATGATCAATTGCCTGTTTCCAGGGGGAGCGGAATTTCTCTGGTTAGAGATAAACTTCAAAGGGACATCTGTATGCTTCCCTTCTTATCACTCTCTATAATCAAGCAGTGAGACCTTGTAGTGCCAAGCCAAAACAATCAGTGAAGAAAAAACAAGGGTTCCATTTCCAATACACAAACCTTCCAGCCTCCGAGTAGCAGTGTTGTTGTTGCAAATTTCCTTATTTCTTTTTGTAACTTTTTTGTATTTCAAATTATAAAAAAGAGTCCAATTTTTAAATGGGTTAGAAGAACACCCACAGTAATGAAAGAGGAAAATTTTAGACCATAGGTTACAGAGAATAATAAAAGAAAAATTAGAATAAGAAAACTTAATCCATTCATTTTAAAAGGCTTGCATAAATTCCATCCATGAAGATAGCATTTAAAAAGTAAGATAACCACTGTCCAAAACCATTCCAAATTTAATTCCGCCGTTTGATTCTTCTGTTCTCCAATTTAAATTAACATTAAGTTTTTTATAGGCAGTCTTTTTTAAAAACAGTAAAAGTTCCTCAGCAGCTGGAAACACTTCCTCTTTCCGTATCCTTCCATTTTGGAGCCGCCCCGACTTCGTCAGCCTTAGCTGGATGTTTTGTCACCAGCTCGAAGAATTTCTCTTGCGGAACTTTTCTCTGTTCTTAAAGACCATCCTTCATGTTAATTACAATTGCAGCCATTAAGGAAAACAAAGGCTGCAAGTCAGTCTTCACACTTAGTGAGTGCCTAGACAAGTTCTTGCATTTTTCATATATTATAAGAGCAATAATATTAACTATAAAGATAAAAATGCCCTCGAACTGAACTTATTTCCTGCAGGTTTAGGAAACTCTAAATAAGTGGTTAGCCATTGTTGTCTCCTGACTTTTTTTAACTTCTCAGAATAATCTGAGATTTCATATAGTCTTCTATCCAAGAACCATTAATCAACCCTCATCCTGTCTGGCTTCTAAGCCCAGAAAAATTCAGCCACATGGTAAACTTGCAAAATTAAATGACTTGATTTCAACTTGCATTTGAATCAGTTTGAGATGAAACTGAAAATTTTATCATGACTAATTTAGCCTTCAGAGTTGAAGAAACAACTCAATAAAAACTTTTACTTCTTATTTTTGCAATCTTTTGCTTATCTTTCAAAGAACATTTTCATTTTCCCCACTGATTTTGTTGTTCCTTTTTATTTTTTCCATACAACTAGGATGTCCTAAAAATTAAGAAAAGATATTAATTATAAAAGCATAAATCCTGTTGATAAATAGTAGAAACTTTCTTCAGGATATTTGGAAGGTTATTAAATGTATACTTCATGCAAGAACAGTATTTTTGTTTTGATGGTTGCATGTATTTTCATATATGTTCATTTTTAAACATGTAAATGTAATTCTATCTTGATATATCTGTATATGTTTATGTGTGCATTACGCACACAGGCACGCACACACACACACACAGAGGGGTGAGAGAGAGAGAGAGATCGTCCTCTTGTGCCAGTATAGACTAGTTCCCCATTTGATACATCCTTCTGCCTCAGCCATTCTTCGTGCTACACTAGCAGAGTGTATGTATCTTGTGTTTCCCAATACATGCCCTTCTCTCCCAATGGTATGTTCTGTTTTTCTTCCTTTTCTAGCTATTGTTCATTCATTCTGGTCAAAGCTGCAGAATTGGCAGATATAGAGAAAGCATCAGCCAACTGAGTCAGAAAGAGTAAGCCGTGTGTGTGTGAGAGAGGGGGGGAGAGACAGAGAGACAGAGAGAGACAGAGACAGAGAGAGAGAAAGACAGAGAGACAGAGACAGATACAGAGAGAGACAGAGAAAGATTAAAAAACAATGAATCTCTTGGACTTTGGTTCAGTGATCCATCATCTCATGATCTCACATATCATCATGTTTTGCTTCAAAAATAATTCCATTTGTCATACATAGTCCTTTTTTTCTTGCTTTGTGCCTCTCAGGATCAAAAATCCTTCTAATTTTACTGTACTAGTTGGAGCACTGAAGCTTTCGGACCCAGGGCCTCAGTCAATCATAGCCTCTGTGAAGCATATTATTCTCAATCCCAGCTATGAAGGAGATTCGAGGATTGGAGACATTGCCCTCGTCCAACTGGAGCAGCGACTGCCCCTCAGCCAACAGATCAGCCCCATCTGTGTCCCCAATGCCAATGTCAACTTCCTCCCAGGACAGAAGTGTTGGGTCACTGGCTGGGGGAACATTCTAAGCAAAGGTAGGTATGGAAAGACAAGTGAACCTACAGAACTTCAACTACCAATATATTTAATACTAGCTGATAACCCACATTACCCGGGTATTTATTTATAGGGGGGAAATGTCCGCATCCAACATAATTTCTAATGTTGGATGTTCCACCTTACCAGAGGGAACCCATTGTGGAGTACTATAAAGCTGTTACCATGGCAACTCCACTGCACTGTACAGTAGAAGCCATTTTATGGCACAACAGGCTGTATCGTAACAGAACACACTCCGAGAGGTGTTAGGGGTGTCTTACCCCCATAGTATTTGTTTCCAGAGAGTAAGTCATCTGTGTACCAAGTTTGGTTGAAATTGCTTGAAGCGTTCCAGAGTTACGCTGTAACATATACACATACAAACACACAGCCATATATTTTTATATATATATATATATATATATATATATATATATATATATATATATATATATATATATATATATACACACACACACACACACACACACACACACACACACACACACACATATAAATATATATATATATATATATATATATATATATATATATATATATATATATATATCATCATCATCACCTGTAGTCTCCCCAGTCTCCATGGTTCAAAAGTAGTTAAGTCTAACAATTTACTCTCTTTGCAGAAGGACGACAGAATTCTGATATACTACAAAAACTAGAAGTTCCCATAATCAGCACAAAAAAATGCAACTCTCTCTACCGCCAAGACTCTAGACAGCGCAGGTCCTCAAGAGAAATTAAAGAAGATATGATATGTGCTGGCTTTGCTGCTGGACAACGGGATGCTTGCCAGGTAAGATTTTGCTGGGTTTTATGCAGTAAATTAATTAGAATGTACATTTACAGTTCATGAAGTTTGGGCACCTTCTTCATTTGCTGTCGATGTTTAATTCCAGAATAATTCTAGTAAGGATAGTTGGGCTGCAAAATTCTGTATAATCACCATACAATAGCCAAGAGTTAGCATTATCTTAGCTGTCTTCAGATAATTATCCCAGATATGGTATCTTTATGCCTTGTATTCTGAAAGGCACGTACACACATATGCAAATATAAAAAGAAAATTCTCATTTCACTCTTATACTGTATGTTACACGTGCAGCGTTAATAATAAGCATTTGATTCCATCATTGCCAATGTTTTTTCCTTAAATGCTGCTCCTTCTGCACAGGGTGATTCAGGTGGTCCACTGGCCTGCCGGATGGAAGATTTTTGGTTTATTGCAGGAGTAGTGAGCTGGGGAGATGGATGTGCCCAGAAGAATCGTCCTGGAGTTTATGCAAAAGTGGCATACTACCAGAAATGGATCCACAGTCAAATACCAGAGCTTAGAGACACCCATGGGTCAAGAGTAAACAACAGTAGTATCAGTCACAGTGCCTCTACTGGCAGTTTCAGTTTCATCTCCCTCCTTGCTGCCACTATTGTTTTGCAGCTATTATCCCAGCAGACTTTTTAAAGAAGGGAAGGCAGTTCTTTCTCCTGTTTGTGTTAATTTTTTTACACTCCATTTTGAAAGAAAACCAAAATTGTCAGAACAGTCAATGGGGAAGCAAAGAATTTCATTTTTTTTCCTTCTTTACTGTGATGAAGAATTCACTTCAGCATGCCACCTTTGGTGTGATACTCGTGAAACTGACAGGTCTACAGGTCTATTTCTATACCCTCTTTGCTCTCACTACCTCCATTCATGGATTGAATTCCACTCCAGAAATAGTATTGAAAGTAGAGGATTGGAACAGAGGAACCCACAACTTTTCCAGTTCCTGGAACAGATTCTGTAGTAGGCATAGCAACATGTGTGGCATTCAATAGTCCCTGGTTATATTATGACTCATTTGCTTGGTATATATCCATCCAAGAACTGCATTTCATGCTTAGGCAACTTAATAAATGGTTTTGTTATCATAATTGCTGTAATTGCTGCAGGGAATGAGATCCAGCCTACGGCTCCTATTTTGTAGGGTACTTCAGGGTTTGGTTCTCTCTCCCGTTCAGTTTAACATTTACACGAGGCCACTGGGTATGGTGGTCTATCAGTTTAGGGGGGGGGTGAGATATCATCATTATGCAGGAGACATTCAGCTTTATATCTCTACCTCAAGCCCTTTGAGTGATGCATGGACATCCAATCTCAGTGTCTGGAAGTTTTTGAAAAATGGATGAGATAAAACAGACTCTTGACTCAACTCTAGCAGGTGGGCTGTAGGTACAACCCTCTGGAGAAAAAGTTCTTCCATTTTTAGTTTTGTATTACAGTAGTCCAGGCAGATCTGCAACCTGGGGACCCTCCTAAACTGTTGGCTCCTGTTCAAAGAGCAAGTGGTGGCCATGGCTAGAAGAGCCCTTGCACGCCTTCAGGTTGTGCACCAGTTGCAACCATTCTTAGATCAGGAGGCCCTGCTCACAATTACTCACGTCCTTATAATCTTTCATTTACACTATCACCATGCACTCTATGTGGAGTTCTCCCAAAGAGCATTCAGAAACTTCAACTGATGCAAAGTATGTTTGTGCAGGTACTAAATGGTACCAGGTATACGGCATACATAACATTGCTATTGTGTGAACTCCATTGGTTAGCAGTATTTTTCTGGGTGCCATTGAAGGTGCTAGTTGTCACCTTTAAAGCCCTATATGGCTTAGTACCAGGTTATCAGGGGGACAGCCTTTTTCCAAGGGTCTCTACCTATCCAATTCCATCTAGTAGATTCGGCTTGCTACAGATAACTGTCAGTCAGAAAATGTTGGCTGGCAGGGATTGGAAGATGGGCCTTTTCTGCAGTAGCCCCTTCCCTTGGAATTTAGAATGCCCCCAACCCTGTAGGACTTTTGTTAGGCTTTAAAAACCTGGTTGTACTCCCAAGCCTGGGGCACTGAATGTGTTAAGGTCACTGTTTCCTGGCTTAATTGTTAACTGACCAAATATCTCAGCTGCTGCACATACAGTATTTATTTTGGGTATGTTTTTTATTGTTGTTATTTTTTTAGAATGTTTTTATTATTTTAATTGTAGTATTTTTTTTAATTGTAAACCACCCAAAGCCATCGACTGAGATGGGAAATTTAAATAAACAAACAAATACTAGCCAGATTAATCGGTGGGGTATCACACTTGAAAACAGATGCATATATATTGCAACTCAAGAGGATCTGATATTTGAAGTAAGAAAAACAACCATCTTTTCCTCCACTGTTCTCTTTTGCACACCTTCTTCTCCTCCACTGTTCTCTTTTGCACACCTTCTTCTCACACCTAGACACTCTCCAACAGGCTAGATGGCCAGGCAAACTATAAGCATCATACACTTATTGTGGATCTTCTTGTGAGAGGTCCATAGCAGCACTCCTAACAGGAAGTAATAAAAGAGAACAAACGAGTTGTTCTTTATTATCTCTGAGTTTGTTTTTGTTTTTTTTTTGCAGATGATTCATTACCCAGACTAGGTAACATCATCAGTGCTAGAGATAGCACTGGTTAGGAGGTTAGGTGAGCCTTTGCACAAGAGGTGATATTCATCAGGTTCTAACCAGGTCTGGAGAACTGGTAGCAGAAATTTTGAGTAGTTCAGAAAACCAATAAATTCCACCATTGACTGGCCCCGCCCCATCCATTCTCTGCCTCTCGAGTCCCAGCTGATCAGGAGGGAATGGAGATTTTATGGTACCCTTTCCCTGCCATGCCCACCAAGCCATTCCACGTCCACCAAGCCACACCCACAGAACCAGTAGTAAAAAAAATTGAATCCCACCACTGCTTTGCACACTTACAGGTGGTGTGCCACTTGAACCAGGGGGCCTTGCTTACAGTGACTCGTGTCCTTATAACCTTTTCTTTAGACTACTTCAATACAGTCTGCCCCAAAGAGCATTCAACAGGAGATACTTCATTTCTCCTACTGGTAGAGATGGTTTTGCTTGGCAGTTGTGATAGTGAAATATGCTATCTCAGAGGTCAGCAAACTGTGACTCTGGAGCCGCATGTGGCTCTTTCCTCTCTCTGCTACAGCTCTGTCACCAGTCTGCACCACAATTTTGAGAGAAGCATGCGGTGGGTGGGGAGAGAAGCACAGTGTGCCAGGAGAAGACTCTATGGCAAGGGGAGGGTTTTCCAGTTGTCTCCACAATTGATAGGGCTTTTGGTTATAACAGGTAGAGTAAAAAGTAGGAGGAGACTCTATGGTGGGGGAATTGAACACCCAGCTCCAGAAATGAACAGGGGGCTTCCAGTTAGGAGCCGAGGTGGTGCAGTGGTTAGGGTGCAGTACTGCAGGCCACTTCAGCTAACTGTTATCTGCAGTTCAGCGGTTCTAATCTCACCGGCTCAAGGTTGACTCAGCCTTCCATCCTTCCGAGGTGGGTGAAATGAGGACCCGGATTGTTGTTGGGGGCAATATGCTGACTCTGTAAACCACTTAGAGAGGGCTGAAAGCCCTATGAAGCGGTATATAAGTCTAACTGCTATTGCTATTGCTATTAGGACCTTTGTGGCTCCAGCAGTTTTCTTTTTTGTGGGAAACAGGTCCAAATGGCTCTTTGAGTGTTTAAGTTTGCCGACCCCTGAGCTATCTTATTGCCAAAGGTGCTGCAGTACCTTTGTTTTCCTGTGAGGGTCACCCAACATTTTGGGGAGGAAATTTAGATCAGAAAGTAGATGCAGAAGAAAATCCAAGGCACCTTTGAGAATAGGAAAAATCCAACAGAAAATCCCATTCAGAAATTTCCCAACATTGTTAGTGACTTAAAACCTTACTAGGCAGAAGATTGGTCAACATCTATTAGTACAGGTAGCACACAGGTTTTTCTTTAATTATTAAATTATATTGCTGGAATCAAGACTGTTCAGAGTGAAACAGAAACACGATTTAATGTGTGAAAGGATTGATGTAAATGTGCTCAGGAAATTTTTATTGCAACATTTTATGCCAGATATGGCTATTCATTATGTTTTTCCACCTACCTCATTTTTGCACTTCCCAGAACCTTATGATGTTTCCATTAAAAAGCACTAGTAAAAAATACTGAATTCCAAATTTTCTTGGAGCTGTGTTTCTTGTGTATTAAATTAGAGGGAAAAGCAAGAAGTGAAGGCCTTACAAAATTTCTCAACCTTCGCAACTGGAAGGTGTGTGGACTTCAACTCCCAGAATTCCAAACACTCAGCAGGGCCAGTTGGAGAATTCTGAGAGTTGAAGTCCAGACATATTCAAGCTGCCAAGGTTGAGAAACACTGTTAGAACCTCAGAACAGAAGCATTGTTTTGCTGGATAGAATTCCTGGTCCATCTAATCCAACAGTCTGTTCTCGCTGTGGCCTTCGAATTGCACAAAGAAGCTCAGTAGTTTTCCACAGTTCTACCTTTCAAAGCAGTCCCACTGCCATCAAAAGCCACTGATCCCCACTCAGGAATTCATCCAACCCCTTTTTGAAGCAGCCAAGTTGACAGCCAGTATCACATCATATTCTTTCTTATTATGGAACAAAATTAATTGATGGAGTTTGGTTGGGTGCCCCCCCCCCAAAAAAAAAAATCCTGAGCAAATAACAAGGCACAGCTACTCCATTCCTTATCTTGAGCCTCCTAGCTACCATTATTGGGCATTACAATTCACACTTTGCTTAAATGACAGCCCTGCTTTAAATATGTATTTACTGTTCTCTACCTTTGAAAATGGATGGGGAGAGATTGCTTCTTTTAAAAGAAAATTGCTGCTGGCACAAGCACTCTTAGAAAAGTTATTTCATGAAATGAAGGTTTACTGAATGCAGAGCATGGTGCTACATATTTGAGACTTATTTATTGTTTGCAGTATAGAAGGTAGATGGGTTTTTCTGAGACATATATTGTTTCTCAGTAATGTTCCCTTCCCTCCTTCCTTTTCTTACCTATGAGTGGTGGGATTCAAAAAAAATTGCTACCAATTCTGTGGGTGTGGCTTGGTGGGCATGGCAGGGGAAGGATAATGTAAAATCCCCATTCCCTTCCAATCAGCTGAGACTTGGGAGGCAGAGAATAGGTGGAGGTGAGGCCAGTCAGAGGTTCTCCTAACTACTCAAAATTTCCACTACCAGTTCTCCAGAACTGGTCAGAACCTACTGAATACCACCTCTGCAGTGGTGGGTTCCGGATCCCGTTGCAACCAGTAAGGTGCAATGGCGCCTGGCGTCCCCCACATGCACGCATGCAGCATGCACACACACAGGCACATGCATCCTTACCTCCATGTTGCCTCAGTGATGCTCCAGTTGCTTGGTGGAGTGTCATGCAGGCGCCGTATGCTCCATGCACATGCGCAGAAGCGCTGAAGAGCTCAAATACAGGTAAGAAGCTCGGGCAGGTGGGTGGCCCTCCAGAGCACCATACCAAAACGGTACCCATTGGTTCCGGCAGGCACTGGTACACCTGTACTAGGGTGTATGTCCTGCAACCCACCACTGCACCTTTGTTACCTACCTACTTTTGTACCATCCTACTTCCTTCCCAAAAAAAATCCTTGAACTTGGACACCCAGATAGAACACGATTTCTCTATGATTTGAGACAACTCTTCTTTAGGGTGACCCAAAGATGTTGGAATGGGAATAATGCCATTCTGCTAGCTGTTATTACCTAATAGTTTCAAATGGTGAGAGATGAAAACAGGCTTTTGACAATCTCCTGGAAAATTGTTTGTTATTCTGTGTTTAAATATACAGAAAGTTAAGCTCATCACCATCCGCATAGCTTCAATACCCGCCCTTTCTCACTTCCTCACTCTTTCTCTCTTTCATTCAATTCAACTAGGGCCTTTTACAATCTTACAATAGGAGTCGTTAATCTTCAGTTTTGGGTCTGATGGCAGCTTCTGGGTGTAAATTTGAAACTGGTCTAACAGAATGAAACTCAATGGCTGTTCATGACTCTTCTGCCATTTTTCAATGCAAACCCACTAATCTGAAGCTGATGACTATTCTAGACTGGCTTAATGAATAGTATCTACCACTCTGCCATAATTTGCAGCCCTTGGAAAATGACACAAAATTTAAATCACCAATCTTTTCGCTTAAGGCCAGGCAATCATTTCACTCAGAGTTATTTCTTCCAGTCTCTGAGCAGTGGAAAGGAGATAATGATGGTATCATTATATTCTCCAAAGGAACAAAGCTGGAAGGTTTGGTTCTCTTTTGTGAAGCTTTTCTTTCAGATGTTTCATTACCAGACTAGGTAACATATTCAGTGCACTGAACATGAAAGATGTTACCTGATCTAGTAACAAAAAATCTATAAGCAAACAGAATAACAGAGTTGGAAGAGACTTTGGAGGTCTTCTAGTCCAACCCACTGCTCAGGCAGGAAACCCAATACTATTTCAAACAAATGATCATCCAATCTCTTCTTTAAAACTTGTAGTGTTGGAAAATTCACAACTTCTGGAGGCAAGTTGGTCCACTGATTAATTATTCTAGCATCAGGAAATTTCTTAGTTCTAGGTTGCTTTTATCCTTGATCAGGTTCCATCCATTGCTTCTTGCCCTGTCCTGCCCTGATAACACCCAAACTCAGACACCACCAAGACTCCACAGTTCAACTTTGAAAGACATATATACTCTTCTCTTGGTATTTTATCTTTTTATTATTGTTAATAAAATAATTTTGGGATTCAAGGAACGTTGTAAAATATCTATCAGAAGATTGGTATTTTCCTGCTGGGGTGGAGGGATTAAGTTCTACTGTCAAAATTTAGTGTTCTATCATAAATGTTAGCATTGCCACCTTCAGGATTCTGACACCAAGCAAAGAAATCCATCTACATTCATTATGTGTACTGCGAGCTATCCATTCCAGCCTTATATAGAGATTGAACTGATTTTTTTTTTTAGTTCAATTTACTTTATTTGTATGCCACCCTTTTCCCTGAAGGGACTCAGGGCGGCTCACAGTTCAAGGGGGGGGGGGGGGGGAGAACAGACAAGTTACAAACATGAAAACCATACACCATTAAAAAAGCACAACAGTCATACCATTCGAGTGGGGTTGCAAGTCTTTTAGCCCCAGGCCTGTCGGAACAGCCAGGTTTTAAGGGCTATGCGGAAGGTCTGGAGGGTGGTGAGGGTACGAATCTCCACGGGGAGTTCGTTCCAGAGGGTCGGAGCAGCCACCGAGAAGGCTCTCCTCCGGGTAGTTGCCAGACGACATTGGCCGGCAGATGGAATTCGGAGGAGGCCTAGTCTATGGGATCTTTTATTATCATTCCAGACATTTTTAGAGACAAAACAATGCTTTCAGTTGGAATCCTCTTCTGTCATAGGGTGTGTCTGCCTAAACCCAAACATCTAGTGAACAAATGTCCCTTTAGCCAAAAACTGAGGCTTAATGCTATCATTTCATCCCCAAATCACATTCTGGATTTGCAAATGCTGAAGTTTGTATCCTATAAATGCATTCAGTTACATTGTTTGGCTTGAATCTACTTACAGCCCAAATGACATACAGTTTACAGTTGTAAGCTTAAACTTTGGTTTAAAAACCTGCACATGATGGGGGAAATAAAATCTCAACACACTTTCATTTGTTTATCATATTTTGGGATTTAGCGTCTCTTGATCACTTGAAAACCTGCTTTGGAAGCCTTCCCATCTCCAGTTTTCTTGAGGAACATACACTGTTGTTCTAAAAAGGCAACCAATATATTGCTTGGAATTAGGGCTACCAGGAAGTCCGTAGTGTGTTGGGTAAAGTGGAAAGTTGAAAAGAAAGGAAGAAGGAAATAGCTAACCATTTCCATAACTCTGCCAAGAAAATTGCACATACCTAATTACAAATTATTTATTTTCTTCACAAAGAAATTGAAAACATAACTATACCATGAATGTACCAGGAACCTGGCAAAATCTCTATTCATCTGCATTTTGTCCTTAAAAGCATATTTTCTCATCAAAAGCATATTTTCTTTCCCATCAAACCCAACCTAGTGATAAGAAAACATACCTGAAATACTTAGCCCTATGTGTCAAAAATCCAATAAGATTTGGTTCTGTGGTTCTTTGCAGTATTTTCTCCAGTTATTATTTAAATTATTCCTAACAAGAATGCTATATAAAGAGGAGGTGAGGGAAAGTCTCTTCCAATAGATTTAAAAAGCATAGATTTTAAGAAGCATTCTTGGCCAAGCCTTCTTTCCAATTGATACACACCACATATTTTCCAATATTTCTAATACTCCCAGAGAGATGTCAATACGTTGTTAACTAAAAGCCACTATGGATCTATTTCATTTTTTTCTTCTTCTTAATGCATTATTTGGGGAAGAAATGTGGGAAGATAACCAAAAGCATTTCCCTGTCTGCATTTTCAAGTGATATGATCTACCTACCATTCTACAACTTTAAGATCCTACAATTTCATTCAACTGTATGGGTAGATCAAGTCTAAGGCTAAGTCTGAGGTAGATACTGTGGCAAAATGAGATTCCTCAGATGTGGAGCTCTAGTCTTCTAAAGGAACAAGGTTACATTTAGCTGTTTTACTATATCACTTCCCTCACCATTTCAAATTCAGAAAAAGGAACTGTTGGGTTAGAGCAGTGCCAGCCAAATACTATCCAGAAGCCTTGATGAAAATTCAAAATGACTTGAATAGGGTGGCTCTTCCATATTTCCTTTTCCTATTATCAGTGGAAAGAGCTAAAAATAATAGATAAAAAGTAGCCCTTTGGTAAGTGGGATGGTATGTATATATGTATGTGTCTGTATGCATGTGTGTGTGTGTGTGTGTGTGTGTGTGTGTGTGTGTGTGTATGTGTGTATGAAGTGACATGAATAACCCCTTTGGGAAACAAACCTGGGAGCTCTTGTTCTCCTTCAGAGAGTTAGATGAACAGAACAAAATGAAGAAATATGATTCTCTCACCAGTAAAATATCTCTCCACATCTCTAATGCCCTAAAAATCCATAATATTCTATGATAAAAAATAAACTTCACATTTCACAATCCATTCATTTGGGAGAAATGGACTTCTAATGCCACGTCAAGGATAGAAGCTGGTGGTGTTTCCATAAACTTCCATAAATGTCTTCTTTAGTGTAAGATGCTGCCATTCCAAGGAGACTTTGGTTAAGATTTATTTTTCCGTAAAAAATCAACTTGGTAAATAAAAGCACAGAATGTCTTATTCCCAATCGGTCTCAGAAAATGATGATAAAGCAGGAGATCAGAAGCTGGAGAACAAAATTGAAATTTTTGAGGACTTGGCTTGAGGCATGTTGAGGTGAAGAAACTCGGTAATAAGTGACATTCACAAGACCAAATTGCACCCCAGGAAAGTGATTCTGAATCCAGTCTTGATAAAAACTAACACTGGTGTAAACTCCTGGGCGGTTGGGAAGGCCACACATATCACCCCAGCTCACAATGCCTGCAACAAACCAAGCACCATTCTTTTGGCAGACTAATGGACCTCCGGAGTCACCCTGGTTGAGAAAAGTAAGCAGTAAGAGTCTATGTTATCCCTCTGTCCATAACAGATTATTTGTTTTCTATTATGCATAGCCTGGACCAGCATAAAAAAACACTGTAATGCTACAATTTTACCAACAAAATCCACCATCTTTCTAGTGGACTTTCTGCCAGGAGAAACTCACAAAGAGAATATTAAGGAACTTTTGCAATATTGCCTACAAGGATTTGAAGACTGCCCTCTCCTCAGCTCTGGAAAACCTACAATGATATACCTATTAGCAATCAAGGGAAAAGACCTAAAATAGGCTGAACTAAAATTCCTATTGAAGAATGCAATCAGAAAATTCTCGGTCTACTCTTAAATACACGTGCTAAAATGCCAGCTGTGATACTTCCTGCAGTAGTCATGTGTGGTTCACTGACAAATGTGCGCTCGACAAAAGCACGCCGATGAAACCACGATGAGAAAACTGTGAGTTCAAAATCGCACTGATGAATGAGTGCAGAAGCGCACCGACAACAGCGCGCTGACAAAAGCACGCTCTAAACCTAACCCTAAACCTAACCCTAACCCTAACCCTTATCCTTACCCTTACCCTAACCCTTACCTTAACCCTAATCACTCTTCTGTCAGCGCTCTTTTGTCGGCACGCCTTTGTAGGCGCGCTGTCGATGTTGCGGTTTTATCGCCACGGTTTTGTCGGCGTGCTGTTGTTGGGCACGAATTGGTCGGGTCACGGTCATGTGTCTCATAACATCACAGAGCCACACAGCCCTTCCAAGAAGTGCAGGAAAGAAGCAGCAATCTCTGTTGAGAATGCTATAGTGCTATGAAAATAGAAAGAAAAACCTTCAATCACCCTCAAGGGTAGGTGCATCCCTCTCTGCTCAAAAAGGATTTTATATCATGACAAATAGGACAACTTGGCTAGGCACTTTAGTTCACTCTTAGAATCTTTCCATCCTTGAGCGATCTTTGAAAATACTGTTTCATACTATGTCCATTAACATCCTCTCTTACCAAACAAGCATCCTTTTTTCCCTCTGCATAGCCAGCACAGAACATGTCATCCTTGATCTCTCTGTTGGTGGGACTGATATTCGTACCAATATGAAAGAGCGCATCACAGGTCATGGTGTCTATCAATGGCAACTGGACCTGCTGCAATGTTTTAGGACCTCCCAGATTGGCTTGAAGAAAAAAATACATCATTATTGTTAAGATTATTACTATCCTTTTCCTCTGCTCAGTCACGTTCAATGTTCAGAGACAGCCTGGACAAGTCCCTACAGTTCACCCAAAATGATTTGCTGTGACTGGCGCAAGATCACCCAGCTGGCTTAGTGCCTAAGGCAGAACTAGAATGCACAGTGTCCCCTTTTCTTAATTGATTGCTCCAATGGTTATTATTACAATTAAATATACCCTGCTTTGAGTATAACCAGCTTCACAAAGAGGTTTACATACAAATAAAAATGAAATAAATATCCATTCCATTTGGAAGGTTGGTGGCAATGACTCTTTGTGGGCATAGCTTATAATATAGCTGGGCAAGTTTCTTAATGAAAGGCATGTTTTCCATAGGATAAAAATAGCAATAACACTCAGACTTGTATACACTCCACAGTGCTTTATGGGCCCCTCTAAGTGGTTTACAGAGTCAGCATATTGCCCTCAACAATCTGGATCCTCATTTTATCAACCTCTGAAGGATCCAACTCTGAGTTAACTTTGGACTGGTGAGAATTGAACTGCTGGCAGTCAGCAGAATTAGCTTGCAATACTGCATTCTAGCCACTGCACCACCACAGCTCTGATAGAACAGAAGTAATCAAAAATAAGTATGAGAAATTAAGTAGTTCACAGTAAGTGATATACTACCAAGAAAGAATGTTATTTTCATTTCAAAAAATTAAAACTTTTTTTTACTCTCCCCAAACCAGGTCCTGACCACCACATCACCAAATTGCCACCTTTCTGAGCAAAAGCATCTACATGATCCACCACCTTCAGCAAAATGACAAAAGCCAAGATGCACATCATGATGAAAATTCTACCCCTTTTATTTATGTAGATGACATCATGACACATTCTACCACGTTGATGCAATGTTACTCTTGTTATTTGCCCTCCTGCAACCATTGTTTTAAATTCCTGCCACAATTTCACCTTTTTCATATGGAAGGAGCACAGGATCCCACTTTGTCTTTGAATATCAAGGGCACCATCCAGGCACAAAGCCACAAAAACAAAACAAAACCTCACTCATTTTAATGTAATATAGCTGCATTCTGGCTAGGGGATTCTGAGAATTGAAATCTACAACCCTGCCAAGGTTAGGGAATGCTGGATTAGACTAAGAAATGTCTATTGCTGCTTTGAAATGGACATGAATATGTCCATCTATTTTTTATTTTAGTTCATTGTTTAATATAGTGGGGAAAAAGAAGATACCTTTATCAAAACAAGCAGAAATGACAAAACACAATTAAGAGCAAAAATATACAATATATCATAACATAGCTTAAAAATTACATTTTTAAATGTGATATCTTAATGTTGAAATATTGGTTAGTTTTTCCATTACGTCAATAAAGAATTAGTTCATAAGCAGGATAATAACCACATATCACCAATCCAAGAATGTAAATCCAGGGTAACACAGTCTGTTACCCCAGGCTTTTTTAATCCATAGCTCTCCATACAGCGATAAATTTTAAATATGTGAGTCATAGTACATAATACTTTTTCAAAATCTATTAATAAAATTATGAATGTTAAGCTAATATAGAATCATTCCAAATTTCTTGCAAATAACTAATATCTATCTTAACAGTGCAGTACTCTTTAACTGTCAACAAAAAATGTTAAATTTAGTTTTTTCGCTGTCATTTGAGACATCTTGGTGGGCACATCTATCCCACCCACCAATGAGGCAGGGAATGTTGTGGGAGGTACACTTTGTGGGACCTGGATGAAGGGCCTTCTCTGTGGTGGCTCCCTCTTACTAGAACATATATTAGAATGGCCCTTACTCTAATACTCTTCTAGAAGATGCCGAAGATTTGGTTCTGCCATCAGGCTTGGTGAATCCAGAGCAGGATAGAGCCCATTAAATGGCTCGTGTGATCTGCTGTCGCCAGGGCAGGGGGATGGGGGTTGATTTTGTTATATTGTACTATATTAATTTATTTGATTCTTTTTCTTAGTTTTTATTGTTTTAAATATGCTTTGAGTCACCATGGGTGAATAGGAGGCAATAAAAACTCAATAAATAAATAAATAAATAAATAAATAAATAAATAAATAAATAAATAAATAAATAAATAAATAAATATAAATATATATAAATAAATAAATAAATAAATATTAAGTTAAATAAATAAATAAATAAATAAATATTCATTAAGTTCCTTAACCACTGATTGCAAAATGGGATGTCCCAACTCTTTCTTCCAAATTTCTTGCAAATAATTTCCCTCTTAACAGTACAGTTTCTTTAGCAGCCCACAAAAAAATTAAATTTAATATTACCCCAAATACATTACAGTGGCAATACAAATTCAAGCATTTTAGATGCAACTAATGTATTTGGTCCAAAATGTGAAATGAAAAGATCTGTTGACTATGCTGCCATTCTGAAGTTTTAGAAAACCTGAATTTCTCTTGCAACAACAGAATGGTTCAAAAACAGGATTGGGAATTAAATTATCTAAAATAACAATATTCTTATTAGCCCATTAAGTATTGACTGTGAACTGACTTCAATTTAAGAAGCCTTCACATTAAATATGATCAATGCCAATATCTATGTTTGTGTATTTGCCAAATTCCAGTAATGCCATGTTTGTGTGGCAATGGGATTACTATTTTTTTTAAAGCATACCTACATAAACTTTGTGTTGATTCCACTTTCTAAATATTGAAATCCTATTAAATTCATCTAAACCAAAAAACCTTTCTTCTTAATCACATGTTGCTTATGGTCTTATTTAACTAGCAACATTTCTGAATTGTTCTTTGAAATGCTGAGTGGTCTTGGTACAAAGGAAACACAAAAATGTTAAACTTTAGAAAGGCTCTTAGTTGTTTCCTAAATACCATGCAATGTAACCATTTTGTTCACATTTCCTTTCTTGGTTCATCTCATTGGAGTTAGACTCTCTGTGCTAAAGAAGAACCACTCTCTCTCTTCTTCAGGTCTTCATCCCACAATTTTCCTCACCTCCATATGCAGGTGAACCCCACCCTGTCACCCAGCAAAGGGTGCCGTTTGGGAACTGGATTTTGGCATGTGGGAGACAGGCTGGAAGGATGCCTTGGGTGAAACGTACAGGTTGCTCTAGCTGAGCCACAGCTATGTCCCCACTGGTTCCATCTCCGGCATAGTCCTTGTGCACAGCCACTTGAGACAGTTTCCGCCACACAGCATTTGGGTCTGGCTTCAAGAGCTGGTAGTTTCCCAAGTTGGCTTGGTAATCAGAGAGCATGGCTTTCCTGTTGGGAACCACAATTAAGAATTAGACCCTTCAGGAAAATTCTGCAGTATTTGTCCCCAAGTATCCATTTCAGTTATCCAGTTCAAGATTTGAGGGGTGGAGGGTTTCCACTTGAGAAATACAACCATTCCACCCATTTCCCATCCCTCCTGGTTATCCAGGGTTTCCCAGTGACCGTTCCAATAAAAGAGAATGTATGTAGCTCAGGGCTGAATTGTGGAATTCTTCATGCTCTGAGCTTAGTTGTTTGCTTGTTTTGCTGTACCTCAGACTTTCCTAATCCAGCTCCCTTTTAGATATGTTGGCCTACAATTTTCACATCTCCCAGGAATTGGGTCCAACACTTCTGGGGGACCTCAGGTTAGAGCAGGATGGCATACATAATAAACAGACCTCACAGAACCAACAGCTTTTTTAAAACACAGTTTTAACACAGAAGCATATGCTGCTTTTAGAATAGAATAGAAAATAGAATAGAATAGAATAGAATAACAGAGTTGGAAGGGATCTTGGAAGTCTTCTAGTCCAACCGCCTGCCTAGGCAGGAAACCCTATACCATTTCAGACAAATGGTTATCCAACATCTTTTTAAATACTTCCAGTGTTGGAGCATTCACAACTTCTGAAG
The DNA here is from genome assembly GCF_009769535.1 of Thamnophis elegans. Classification (NCBI taxonomy): domain Eukaryota; kingdom Metazoa; phylum Chordata; class Lepidosauria; order Squamata; family Natricidae; genus Thamnophis; species Thamnophis elegans. The sequence continues at coordinate 115,135,549 of NC_045558.1, forward strand.
GCAAGTTGTTCCACCAATTAATTGCTCTAACTGTCAGGAAATTTCTCCTCAGTTCTAAGTTGCTTCTCTCCTTGATCAGTTTCCACTCATTGCTTCTTGTTCTACCCTCAGATGCTTTGGAGATTAGTTTGACTCCCTCTTCTTTGTGGCATCCCCTGAGATATTGGAACATGCTATAATGTCACCCCTAGTCCTTCTTTCATTAAACTAGACATACCTAGTTCCTGCAATCTTCATATTTTTATATGCCTCCAGTAAATGGCGGCTTAGGCAGCTAGAGCTGAAGTCTGTGCAATTCCACAACTGGTCCTTCTCACACTTACTCACTTAGGGAAGCAATGGGCTGCTGTCAGTATCCATTGAGAGCTGATGAGGGTCGCCCCACAGACATGTCTCCCTTGGTATTGGAGGCTGGCTTGCCATGGCCAAGCATTTCGAGAGGCATCTTCTCCTCCCACAATACGGTTCTGATTCATCACCTGTCCACACACTGGCAAAACACAAATGTGTGTAAGAGGGAGAGAAAACATAAAGTTGTGGAAAATGGAAGATGGCCTCACAATTATTGGGTTTTCTTTATTGTAAATTATTAGAATAAGTAATAAAGGCCGAGAACACCAAACAATAAAGGAAGAAAGAACAGGTTTTCTTGAGCTAGGGGTAGGTACCACTTATTTAGAATTTGAGGGGATTTGATTACTATTATTGTTATTGTTATTGTTGTTGTTATTGTTGTTGTTATTGTTGTTATTGTTGTTATTATTGTTGTTGTTATTGTTGTTATTGTTATTGTTATTGTTATTGTTGTTATTGTTGTTATTGTTGTTATTGTTGTTATTGTTGTTATTGTTGTTATTGTTGTTATTGTTGTTATTGTTGTTATTGTTGTTATTGTTGTTATTGTTGTTATTGTTGTTGTTGTTGTTATTGTTGTTGTTGTTGTTGTTATTGTTGTTATTGTTATTATAGTTATTATTGTTATTATTGTTATTATTGTTATTATTATGTTAATCTTTGGTGAGAGTCGCAGCCTTTAGGGCTGGTTGGTAGCTCAACAGCTCGAGTCCTAACCAAGGATCTAGGAACTGTTAAGGTAACGTCAGAGGATATAAGCTGTTCCAAGTAGGGGCTTTTTTTGTAGGATCAGAATATTAAAATCTGATCAATTTAAAATTTCCAAGTAACAAGGTAGCCCTTTAGGTATTGCTCCAAGGGCCCCAATTATAATTGGGACAACACACAATTTCTTTTTCCACAACCGCTCAACTTCAATTTGCAAGTCCCAGTACTTTGTGATTTTTATTATTATTATACAATTGTATCACACGGCCAGTTGTTTCACCGGATTTGGCATTGGTTACTAGTCGGGCCCCACCCAGGGGCCTAGGACGTCGTAACGTATTTTCGTAATATGCATGCAGATCCAAGCAGTGCGGCTTTTTGCATTTGACTGATGGTGATTTTGTCAATTTTTAACTGTTTTAAATGTAATTCCAGTGCTTTTGGAATAGCACCCAGTGTGCCAATTACCACTGGAATTACCACTGCTGGTTTGTGCCATAGTCGTTGAATTTCGATTTTTAAGTCCTGGTATTTTGCGATTTTTTCATGTTCCTTCTCAGCGACCCTGTTATCACCTTGTATTGCGATGTCTATGATTGTGACCTTATTTTTCTCAACCAGTGTGATGTCTGGTGTATTATGCACCAGTATTTTGTGCATTATTATTATTATACAATTGTATCACAGCGGCCAGTTGTTTCGCTGGATTTGGCATTGGTTACTAGTCGGGCCCCACCCAGGGGCCTAGGACGTCGTAACGTATTTTCGTAATATGCGTGCAGATCCAAGCAGTGCAGCTTTTTGCATTTGACTGATGGTGATTTTGTCAATTTTTAACTGTTTTAAATGTAATTCCAGTGCTTTTGGAATAGCACCCAGTGTGCCAATTACCACTGGAATTACCACTGCTGGTTTGTGCCATAGTCGTTGAATTTCGATTATTATTATTATTATTATTATTATTATTATTATTATTATTATTATTATTATTATTATTACACCACAGGAAGTCCTCAACTTACAACCATAATTGAGTCCAGAATTCTGATTTTAAGTCATTGAGGTTATAAATCAAGGCATCATAACACTGGTTTTGATTTTTAAACATTTTTGTGAGTTTTTTTTATAGCAATAGCAATAGCAGTAGACTTATATACCGCTTCATAGGGCTTTCAGCCCTCTCTAAGCGGTTTACAGAGAGTCAGCATATTGCCCCCAACAATCTGGGTCCTCATTTTACCCACCTCGGAAGGATGGAAGGCTGAGTCAACCCTGAGCCGGTGAGATTTGAACCGCTGAACTGCTGATCTAGCAGTAGCCTGCAGTGCTGCATTTAACCACTGCGCCACCTTGGCTCTTAAGTTATTAAGAGTTATTAGCTGAACACTATGGTCATTAAATGAACACCTTGATTATTAAGTGAATACCATGGTTGTTAAGTGAATCTATTTTGCAAAATGGATGGGTCCCTAAATTCATTTATGACATGACAAAATATACAAGTAAAGTAACTAACTTTCAATGCTGTGACTCTGAGACACCCTCCCCCACAAGTTGCTTGTAACCTTAACTATTTTGTTCCCAAGAATAGGCTGCCAGGCTGAGGAGATTCCTATTATAGGAACAGAACAGAACAGAATAAGGTAGTTAGCTTAAACTCTGCACATGTAGGTCTTGTTGTTCCCACCTGACAATTCCTGACAACAAAGAAGTGTTTAATTTTTTTAACACCCTAATCCTCCTATGATGTAATTACATTACTAGCCTCTCCCTCTCTCAGCTTTAGAAGCTGCAAAATATTAAAGAGTATCACATCACCACACGGCTGGAATAAAACACCATCTATCCATTCTTGAAACAAAAGGTGCAGTTTTAATGAAGAAGATGTGGTAGATACTTGTTCTTTTGTCTGGCAGAAAAGAACACAAGATTTTGCTAACACAAAACTACAGTTTGTACTTGCCAAAAACCAGAAGAATGTGCAGAAGGGAAGCAAGCAGATGTTAAACCTGAGAGAGCCAATTCAGGAAAGGTTTTATGTTAAATTGTTTTCAATGAAGTCATTCCTACAATGCCTTCCTTATCAAGCTGCTGAATCTTCCCTGCCTTTGAACATGTTCAGTTGTAGGAAACTCATTTAAAATTGAGGAAGTCCCTCCACTTGTTACCTGTTTAAGTGCCACTTACCTGTTTGAGTACCATTTTGGTCATCTCCTAGAAAGAAATGAGGAAGCAAAAGAAACTGGCATGTAATTCTCTGATTAAGTAAATTTGAGATTAAAATGAACAAAACCAACCCCAGGTAAACAATCTGTTTTTTAATCTTAAACCAAAGGCTGTGACTTTGATTGTAAAGCTTATGTAACCAGTTACAAATCTGCCAAAGGTTTCAATTTGATTATTGGTTTGTTAATCACAGGAGTGTCAATCGGAGAAGTAAAAAAATACAGGATAGTGACTACAGCCACACAACTAAAGCTCCAATCATGCAGTCATTGCTGCCAGCCAAATATTTTAACCCTCCTGTGAGTGCCCTCAGTTAATCAGTTTGTAAGTGAGGTGCCAAATTAAATAGGAGTGGCTAAACACAGAATTCATAAATTTGTGTGGATGTGAGGTACTTCCCAAATTTCTTAAATCTTTATGTCAAAACTGAGCAGCAAGGAACCACTTTTTAAATTTTGAACCTTCTACCAAAATAGGAGCATTTGAGCCCCTTTTAAGATAGCACACCTACTTTACTATTTGAAAATTGTAAACATAGAAGACAGCAAAAAAAAAAAAAAACCTTAGCTGTACCTATCTGTTGACTGTGTCACACCATGTCCTGTACTATCACAAATTCTATGTCACTAATACATGTTCCACATCACTAACACACAGGCAGGGGCAAGGCTGTATTTCCACATTCCAGTCCCAATCACATTGTATATAAAATAGGTAATGGGAACAATATGCAAATAAGAGGAAAGGTTCAAAGCTGTTAATCTTTTTAGGGGTATTTGGAGGGTGGGGCTTGAAATAAGGAATAAAATGTCCTACAGGGGCCTAAAGTATGCATATAGTATTCATATTAAAGTCTTCCAGGTTTTGAAAGAAAATATTTGATTTCCATTGATGAGTATAAGAGCAAAAATAATGGATTATTTATAGATGGCCCTATACCTTTTGTAGATGACCCTACATAAAAGGTGCCAGATTTTAACCTTCCTCGCCACCATTGGTCAACTCTGAACAAGTTGTACCCAATGTGTACCCAACATGATGTCTGCCAGGACTCATTTGAGTGAGGTCTCATCTCTACCCCTAAGTGTGACTTTGGTACTCCTCAACAAAATATCCATCACATTGTGTCCGAATGTCCATCAAGAGTTTACACCGGCCCAATGTCTGATTTTTTTTCAACATAGGTCACCTGTCCTTGAATGGCTGGATGGACTGAACATTAACATTTGAACCACTATAAATCCATGTATTTGCCATACACTAAATATAAAATAAAATGGATTATTTAATCTTTACATCCACCTACCCAAAACAGGTTGAATGGATTGCCTTGATGATATCAATGGCTCCATTCCTTGCAGTTCTTTGGGACCAAAAAAACTAAAAAGATGCAAAGTTTAACTGCCACTTCTTTTGTATGCCTTCAAGTCAGTATCAGTTACAGAAAGTTTCTCACTTCTACCCTTCAGTAGTAGTACTCAACAGTAGTATTAGAAGTAGCAAATAAATATCAGAAAATCTTTTGGACATGCTTCAAGTTTTATCAGTCTGGCATCTAGAAGCTCTTAATCAAACCAACAGACTTTGCTTCCTTGCGAAATATGTTTATGCTAAGGGAAAGCTTTAGAAAATTAAAAGTAGTGGGTCAAAACACAATCATGCTATGTTGTTGTTTTTTTCAAATTCCAGTAAAAAATAAAGAAGAAGAAGAAGCATTTCTCTTTTTTTGCCACTTTTTGTGCCAGGGGAAGCAAGAAGTATATTTTATTTCATTTTTATTTGATTTCATTTGATTAATATATATTGCTACATGCTGCCTCTTCCTGAATGGGCCTAGGTAATATATATAATAAACATCTCTAATGTTAAAGATATACATACAGAAACAGCAACAAAAGGCTCTAAATTTCCAAAGAGTTCCAAACAAGATTTAAGCTTTAACCCATTTTCTAAACTGTATTTAGGAAAGGGCTTCCATCTAAAGAGACTGGCCTCTAAGGGTCTCCTGCTGCCACTGCTGTCAATGCAACTCTCGTGAGGGGAAAAGAAAAAAATAATAAAAGGCTCCTGCCATGGATCGACCCACCCCGCTCCCCCGTCCAGCAGAGCTTTTTTTCCCCCTCAGCTTAGCTCTTCTTTGCCCACTAAAGTGCTGCCCCCGCTCGGCTGCCCTTGCTGTCACCATGCCCTCTCTGCATGCCAATGGCCTGAGTGGGAGAGAATGATGGCGGCATGGAGTGGCTGACGGTGGCTACTACTCCTGGGCTCGCTGTGGGTAGCGGGCAGTGCTCTGACTTCCCTGCTGCCTCTGCCACCATGCCGCCTCAGCAGCAGACTTCCCACCTGAAGAACCGAGGCGGGGAAGAAGAGCAAAAGACTTGGAGCCACAGACTCCCCCCTTTCCCCCGCCCCACAGTTTGCCTTCTTGGGTAGGACCAGAGTGTGCGCAGGGTTAGTGGAGTTTGTGACCAACTTTAAAGTGAATGGGGCTGTTTGTGACTAAATGGGACAGAGAACATAGAGGAATGCAAGGGAACATGGAGGTAATCTAATCCAACCCCTTCCCAAGGCAGGAGTCTTTCCTTCTCTTTGAGAGCGGTCAGTGACAGACATGAGGGAAATGGTGTGTGTGTGAATGAGAGAAAGAAAAATGAGAAAGAGAAAGAAAGAAAGTTAGCGAGAGAGAGAGAGAAGGAGGAGGAAGGAAGGAAGGAAGGAAGGAAGGAAGGAAATAAGTGGGGGAGAGAGACTCAAGAAGGAAAGGAGGGAGAGAGGGGGAGAGAGGGAGAGAACTTATGATCACAATTGAGCCCAAAATTTTGGTTGCTAAGTAAGAGTATTGTTAAGTGAGTTTCACCACATTTTGCAACTTGGCCACACCCACTTGGTCACTTGACTGCCAAGCCACTCCCACCCAGTCACATGACTGCCAAGCCACTCCCACTAAACAGGTCACACCTACAGAATAGGTTCTAAAAAAATTTGAAGCCCATCACTGGAGGAAGGTGATCTTGATGGAAATATGTGGGACCATTACCTAGGCAAAGAGGGCTGAAAGATATTTTTTAAACCCAATGAAAAAAGATAATATTAGAAAGTATGCAAACACCTCTGTGATTCACTGGGATATAAAAAGGAAGAACACTGTAAAATTAGTTGAAAGAATATGTTATTATAACCAATCGCAATAAAAATAGGTCTTGTATTCCTTGGAATAGAGTTCTTGGCATAGTTTTATTTTATTTTTTTTATTAACAAACATGTAAAACACACACACACAAAACTTAGACGTACACCACATTTACACAATACAATACGAACAGGGGCTTCCTGTTCTTTCTAGAGCCAAGGTGGCGCAGTGGTTAAATGCAGCACTGCAGGCTACTGCTAGATCAGCAGTTCAGCGGTTCAAATCTCACCGGCTCAGGGTTGACTCAGCCTTCCATCCTTCCGAGGTGGGTAAAATGAGGACCCAGATTGTTGGGGGCAATATGCTGACTCTCTGTAAACCGCTTAGAGAGGCCTGAAAGGCCTATGAAGCGGTATATAAGTCTACTGCTATTGCTAATAGCAATTATCAATCGATACTGCTCACCTTATATTATTTCCCCCTTCTATTGTATTTCATTCGGATTTCACCATTCTTAAACCTCTTATTTTACTCATAACTATTGTTTTTGAGTTTTGTTATATTCTTTCATTGATTCTTGTTTCTTTCCTCCATCCACCTATACCATTTCTCCCATATTTGGTTCTTTTTCCTGGATTTCTTTAGTTAGTTTGTCCATTTCTGCACAACCCATAACCTTTCTTATTATTTCATTTTCACTTGGAGTTCATTTGTTTTTCCATTTCTAGGCAAAGGTAATCCTTGCCGCTGTAATTGTATGTAATATTAAATACTGGATTTCTTTTTTGTATTTCGCAGACATTATTCCTAATAAAAAAACTTCAGGTTTCCATTCTATATTAACCCCTGTTATTGCCTCCAGCCAATTTTTGATCTTTTTCCAAAAAAATTTAGCCTTCTCACAGGTCCACCATAAATGGTAATATGTTCCGTGTATTGATTCGCATTTCCAACATTTTGGGGAGGTATCTGTTAAGATTTTAGTTAACCTTGTTGGTGCCAGTTGCCATCTGTAAAACATTTTGTACTGGTTTTTTTTTTTTAGCAATAGCAGTGGACTTATATACCGCTTCATAGGCCTTTCAGGCCTCTCTAAGCGGTTTACAGAGAGTCAGCATATTGCCCCCAACAATCTGGGTCCTCATTTTACCCACCTCGGAAGGATGGAAGGCTGAGTCAACCCTGAGCCGGTGAGATTTGAACCGCTGACCTGCTGATCTAGCAGTAGCCTGCAGTGCTGCATTTAACCACTGCGCCACCTTGGCTCTGTATGCAACTGATAATGTCATTTTTATCAGTTTGTTCCCCAAAATGTTTCCCATTTGTCTAATTCAATATTATAGCCAAAGTTCTGCACCCATTTCATCATTTCTTCTTCGCAATTTCCTCTTCCATTTTATACTTCAGGAGAAATTTATATATTCTCCCTATCATTTTTCTATCTGCACTTTGAATAATTTTATCCAATTCATGTGGTTCTGTTTTGATGTCATATAATTTAGTATCATTATTGTATTTAGTTTTGATTTGGAGATAGGTTAGCCAGTCAATATTCATGTTCTGTTCTGCCAATTCTTCAATTGTTTTTAAATTTCCCTGTCTATCAATTAAATCTCTGTATCTTAGCATTTTGTTCAAATCTATAAAATTTGGATGGGTCTTCCTTTCTGTCAGAGAGAGCCAATTTGGGATTTTCACATAGTGGGGTTTTTTTATATATTTTGAGCCATTTTTGCAATAACGCTCTTCTAATTAAATGATTTTGAAAGTATTTGTGCATTTTATTTTTATCATCCCATAGGAATGTATGCCAGCCTGCTTACAAATCATGGCCTTCTAAGGTCAAAATTCTTTTATTCTTTAGCTCTATCCAATCCTTCACCCATGTTATTGTTACTGCTGATTCATATAAATCCCAATTTGGTAATGCTAAACCTCCCCTCTCCTTGCTGTCTTGCATTGACTTTAGTTTAATCCCCGCTTTTCATCCCTGCCAAATGAACCTAGTGGTTATTTTGTTTAATTCTTGAAAGAATTTTTTACCCGGATTAATAGGTGCGTCTTGCAACAGGAATAAGACTCTTGGTAAAATATCCATTTTAATTGTTGCTATACGTCCCATGAGTGAGAGCTGAATATTTTTCCAATTTTCTAAATCTTTCTTTATTTGTATCACTAATTTATTATAATTATCATCTTTAATTGTGGAACATTTTGCCAATATCCAGATCCCCAAGTATTAACGAAATAGATTTTTATGGGGCCGATATGTATTTCACAACACCTTTAGATAAAGTGCAAAGTAGAATAGGTAAAATCTTCCTTGACTCAAATCACACATCCATGTCATATTCTTGGCAATAGTATGGAGTAGACTAATTTTCTTCCTCTAGAATGCATTTTGCCTTTTTTCCCCTGTCCATCCTACAGCTCTATATTTTGATGGTTTTCCAAATCAAGTTCAAAGAAGACGAGGACCTGCTTTGCTTTTTTAAGATTAGCTAACTGCTGTCTCTGTTGGCTTGAGATTATAAAAACAATACACAAAGAACCAAACAAACCAATAGCTTGCAATTATCTCTCCAATGATCTCTTTCAACATTTTTAATGGTTTCTCTGAAATCATCCACCATCAGCCCAAAAGCTAATAGGCTTCATAACAAAGGCTTGGCTATGTCAATAGTTATCTGTAAAATATTTTGGCACTGATTAGATAAATTTGATATCCCCAAAACTTTTAATTATAGCAACAGAAGCATTATACCCCAGAGAAAGCATGTTGTTTTTACAGGCAGTTACAATTTTAAAAAGTCCATGTTTGCTGCCAAATGAACACTTAAGCAGTTATTTAGTTTAAGTCGATACTCACTATTTTCAATTTCATTTTTCAGAGCACCTGTACGAAGAAGGAAAACAAAAACATATGTAAAGTTGGAGAACCGGACAGTTAGGCAAAAGAACCAGGAAGAAAAATCTAAACTGTTATGAAAAAGAATGTGCCAATACTATACAAAGTAACTTTTAGGTGACAACAGTTAACACCCATCTGCCTTAGAACTGACGTCAAATAAAGGGGGGAGAGAGAGAGAGAGAGAGAGAGAGATCACTCATTTAGCTTGTTATCATTGACACTGAATGGTTTTTGCTGAATGTGTATCCTGAAAATTAAGAATAAAACAACAAACCAAAATGAGTTGGCAACTTTAGAAGTTGGAGTATTTGTAATATTTACTACCGCTGGCTAGAAAAATATGTGTCATATATAGTTCAGAGTGGTCTCATACTTTTATGGAGCAATGTTGGCTTTTCTTTCAAGAAGAATTTTTTTTCTAGAACAAAAGGCAGAATTAGTGACAGGAAAGAGATCTATGGAGGCCAGTGTCACCTGTTCTTTTCCCAGAAAAAAAGGATAGCACTGACTGAGGGTACTTATGAGTTGTCTTTTTTTTTTAAGAAAATATGGTAGTTTATTATACATTTGCTGATTTAGAAAAATGTATAAAAAATTCAGTCATTTTGAAATACATACATACATACAGAACAAATCCCTGTTGGTTACTGAAAATGGCAAGAATATTATATGATTGAAGCAAAGCATGCATAAGAAAAAATAGAATCCTTAATTAATGATTCAATATTGAGCAGGAAGAAAATCAAGGGTGTGTGATTTCCCCTTTATTGCTTGATCTATTTATGGAGAAATGAATAAGGAATGCTTGCAATGACATTAGAATTATGTTGCTTGGAGATATGAATTTACTTTTATTTTATGGTGCTGTATTGGAGGCAACCCCAGATCATTTGCACCAAGAACTAGATAAGTTTTTTCTCCCTTTATTTTTTTTATTTAAAAAAGGTTTTATTTCTTTTAAAAAAACACAAATATTTCATCATTCGTCAATCATTAAAACATTGAAGTACAATTTTTTTTGTATGCCCCTCCCTCCCTCCACCCCCCCAACCCCCCTCTTCCTTCTCCCCCCCCCCTCCCGACTTCCCAGAACCCATACACGGTATGGATTTTTAACTAACACAGTCTAAAATCTATTGAGAAAAAAAAAATAAAGAAATTAATGACATTCTACATTGACCTTAGCTTCTTCTTACTGAACTAACTTTAAACAGTTTAAATCATTTCTGATCTTAAGCATAGGCTAACTGGAATTTCTTGGACTTATGATCTGTCTTAGATTCCAGGTGTTGCAGCATCCTTGATTTTAGTCCAGATCAGAGGTGATATTCAGCGGGTTCTGACCAATTCTGGAGAACCAGTAGCAGAAATTTTGAGTACTTCAGAAAACTGGCAAATACCACCTCTGACTGTCCCCATCCCCATCTATTCTCTGCCTCCTGAGTCCCAACTGATTGGGAGGGAATGGGGATCCTTCCCCTGTCACGTCCACCAAGCCACACCCACCAAAGCCATGCCGTACCCACTAAGGCATTCCCACAGAACCGGTAGTAAAAAAAATTGAATCCCACCACTGGTCAAGATGATCAATAACCAGCTCATAATTATAATGGCCGCAGCATACCATAATCATGTGATTACTATTTGTAACCTTCCCAGCTTCAGGCAAGCAAGGTCAATGGGGAAACCAGCAGGAAGTCAGAAATGATGGCCATGTGACATCAAGCTTACAGAGAAAAAACTTTTTTATTTTTCTTTGAAAAAAAAACAAACACAAATATGTCATCATTTGTCAATCATTAAGACATTGAAATACAATTTTTTTTGTTGTGTGTACCCCTCCCTCCCTCCACCCCCCCATCCCCCCTCCTCCTTCCCCCCCCCGACTTCCCAGAACCCGTACACGGTATGGATTTTTAACTAACACAGTCTAAAATCTATTGAGAAAAGAGAAATAAAGAAATTAATGACATTCTAGATTGAACTTAGCTTCTTCTTACTGAACTAACTTTTAACAGTTTAAATCATTTCTGATCTTAAGCATAGGCTAACTGGAATTTCTTAGTCCCGTATTTATTTTGTATATAGTCAATCCATTTTTTCCAGTCTCGTTTATATCTCTCATTTGAATGATCTTTGAGATATGCCGATATTTTAGCCATTTCAGCTAAGTTTGTTACTTTCAATGTCCATTCTTGGATTGTAGGCAAGTCTTCCTTCTTCCAATATTGCGCCACCAACAGTCTTGCTGCAGTTATCAGGTGCAGAATCAAATTGGTCTCTACCACTGTAAAATCAGTACATATACCTAGTAAAAATAACTGAGGAATAAACTTTATCCTTTTTTTAAAAACATTTTGCATGACCCACCATATTTTTATCCAAAATGCCTTAACCTTTTGGCAGGTCCACCATATATGATAATATGTAGCATCGAGAGAACCACACCTCCAACATTTAGGCTGTACATTCGGATACATAGAAGCCAACTTTTTAGGATCTAAATGCCATCTATAAAACATCTTGTAAAAATTTTCTCTCAGATTTTGAGCTTGTGTAAATTTCACATTTCTTACCCAAATTCTTTCCCATGTATCCAACATTATTGGTTCCTCAATATTTTGAGCCCATTTTATCATACAATCTTTAACTAATTCTGTTTCCGAATCCATCTGTATTAATACATTATATATCCTCTTTATATGCATTAAGCTTTGATCTCTTATTTGTTTAAACAGATTATCCTCAACTTGAATAAAGCCAATTTTTTGATCTATTTTCCACCTAGCCTGTAATTGCCCATACTGGAACCATGTTTGAACTACCTTCTCCTCTTTTAATACCTCTAAAGATTTTAATTGTAATACCCCCCTTTCCGAGGTAAGAAGCTGTCTGTAAGTAAATCTATCCTGTTTTTGTGCTGTATTCATATTTTCAATTGCATGTCTAGGAATTGCCCACATGGGTATCTTGTCATTTAATTTATATTGGTATTTCTTCCAAACCCGCAATAAAGCATTTCTCAAAATATGACTTTTAAAGTTCTTATCCAATTTTTTGTTGAATAACAGGTAAGCATGCCAACCAAATACCAGATCGTGTCCCTCAATGTTCAATATTCTATCATTGGTTAAATGAATCCAATCACTAATTACAGATAATGCCACTGCATCATAATATAGTTTTAAATTAGGTAGTTTCAATCCTCCTCTCTCACGTACATCTTGCATTATTTTCATCTTTACCCTCGGCTTCTTTCCTGCCCACACAAATTTGTTGATACCCTTCTGCCATTCTAAAAGGTTCGCATCTTTTTTAAGTATAGGTAACATTTGGAAAAGAAATAAAAATTTTGGTAAAATGTTCATTTTCACTGCCGCTATCCTGCCCAGCAAAGATAAGTGCAATTTCTCCCATTTTTTCATCTCTGTCTGTATGCTATGCCAAAGTGGTTCATAATTATGCTTATATAATTTCCCATTTGAAGTTAAAATATTAACTCCAAGATATTTGACTTTTTTAACTACCTCACATCCTAGCATCACTCCTAATTCTTCCTTTTGTTTAATATTCATATTTATAGCTAATATTTTGGTTTTTCCTAAGTTTATTTTAAAGCCAGACACTTGACCATATTGATTAATCGTATTCATTAAAACCATACTGGATTCCTGCGGTTGTTCCAATATTATAACCAAATCATCCGCAAAAGCGCGGACTCTATATTCTTGCTGCCTAATCTTGATCCCTTTTAAACCATCCAAGCCCCGTATTTTATTCAACAATACTTCCAAAGTTATAATAAACAATAATGGGGACAAAGGACAACCCTGTCTTGTACCTTTTCCAATTTGAAAAGAGTCTGTTAAACTTCCATTGACTATGATTTGTGCTGTTTGCTGTTGGTATATTGCTTTAATTGACTGTAAAAAATTATCTCCTATCTGCATTTTTTGCAATATCTTCAGCAGAAATTGCCAGTTAACTCGATCAAAGGCCTTCTCAGCATCCAAAAATATAAACGCAGCAGGGATCTGGTTGTTCTTTCCCAAATATTCTAATGCATTAATAATTAATCTGACATTACTTTTCATCTGTCTCCCTTGTATAAAACCTGTTTGGTCCGTATGTATCAATTGTTGAATGACCAACATTAACCTATTTGCTAATATTTTAGTAAAAATTTTATAATCTACATTCAGTAATGAAATGGGTCTATAATTTTTGGGTTGAGTAGTATCTTGATCTTCTTTGGGTATCAAAGATATAAACGCTGTCTTCCAAGATGGAGGGACTTTACCTTCCGTTTGAATCATATTAAATAATTCTCTAAGAGGTTCTACCATTTCTAACTGTAAGTTTTTGTCGTAAACCGCTGTCAAGCCATCTGTACCTGGTGCTTTCCCTGGCTTTAATTGCTTAATTACCTGCAGGATTTCCCCCGAGGTTATTGGTTGATTCAATTTTTGCCTGTGTTCTTCTCTAACTGAAGGTATTTTCTCCTTGTCTAAATATTTGTCTATGTCTAAACCATTAATTTTATCCCCTTTATACAGTTCTGTAAAAAATTCCCAGAAAGCCTTTTGAATCTCTTCCTGTTGGAACACCTCCTTCCCTCTGTAAATCAGTTTAGATATATTTCGAGTTTTCCTTTTTTTCCTAATCTGATAAGCTAACCATCTGCCAGGTTTGTTTGCATTACAAAAAGTATTGTGTTTTGCATATAATAAATTAGTAGCTACCTGGTCAGAGATCAACATGTCAAATTGAGATTTTAATATGTTAATAGCTTCCTTAACCTTTGTATCGTCTGGTTTCCTTGTTAACTCCAACTCTTTTCTCTTAATTTCCTCTTCCAGTTCTGTTCGTTTTAGCCCTTGCTTATTTCTATGTGTTTTATTTATATTCATCAAAACTCCTCTCATATACGCTTTGCTTGCATCCCATACAAATTCCATAGATGTACCCTTATTCATATTCAAAACAAAATATTCAGATAGTAATTTTTTACAATCATTAATATAGTTTTCATATCTAAATAAATTTTCATTCAGTCTCCAAAACCTTCTTGCCTGCACTACCCTTCCCAACTCCATCCAAACTGGGTTATGGTCCGAAAGGACTCTAGCTGCAATCTTTGTTTTCTTGACCCTAGAAAGCAAATCATTAGTGGTTAGAATAAAATCGATCCTTGAAAGGGATTGATGCCTGTCCGAGAAGAAAGTGAAGTCATATTCCTCTGCATTTCTTTCTCGCCAGATATCTCTCAATTCAAAATCATCCATAATGTCAAAGAAAGATTTGGGTAACTTTGCTCGCATCTTGGTATTTAGGCGGGAAATCTTCTTATCTCTCTTAGTATCTATCACTCCATTCCAGTCACCCAATAGTATACAGGAACTATAGTCCCACTGTACTAATTTAGCATGAAGATTTCTATAGAATCTATCTTGCTGTTGATTGGGAGCATAAATTCCCAAAAGTAATGTCTTTTTCCCTTCTAAGATTAAGTCTAAAGCAATATATCTTCCGAAGGGATCTGCTTCTATTAATTCAGCTTTCATATCTTTTCTTAAGTATACAACTATACCATTCTTCTTTTCCATAGCAGAAGCTGCAAAATGTTGACCAAGTTTTGAGTTGATCAAATATTTTTGATCAGTTGACTTGATATGAGTTTCTTGCAAACAAATTACATCGTTCTTAAACTGTTTAAGATAATGAAATATTTTCTTCCTCTTCTGTGGAGAGTTCAGTCCGTTGACATTCCATGTTAAAATCTTAGTTGTCATCTTTGGTTGGTTGAAGCATTTTTAGAGCTTCCTGCACGGCCTGTTTAACCTTAGGTCTAGCTCCTCCCACTGCTTCCAGATTTGTTGTTGTAGTTCCTTGATCGATGGCCGATGATTGTTGATGCTGTTGCCTCTTAGCTTGTTTCTCCATACGTCTAGTAGTCATGCGGCTAGGTCTTGGTTCCATAGCACCTTGCACTTCTAGAGAAGAGAGATGCTCCATCTTGTCTGGTGGTTGTGTAGTTTGCTGTCTATCCTGTCCTTCTTGTGGTCTTTCTCTAGGTCCAGATGGTGCAGGGTGTCCGGCCTTCAATATATTATAATAAAAATCTCGGGCTTTCCATACAGAGTTGAGGCGGTACCTTTGCTTATCAAATGTAAATATGATGCCAAATGGTGCATCCCATCTATACTGTATCTGACGATTTCTGAGTTCTTCGACCAAAAAAGCGTAGTCTCTTCTGGCTCTTAACATTTGAGGTGGTATCTCTTTCAAAACAGCCAGGTCTTGACTGCCAATTTGAAGCTTAGTGTTATAAGACGCTTGCAGTACCATATTTCTGAACTCTCTTGTAGTAAAATATATAACGATGTCTCGAGGAAGCTGCTTCTGCTTTGCCAGCCAGGAGTTAACGCGGTAAGCTTTGTCAATTTGCCAGCCTTGGTTGGTCCCTGGTCTTCCCATCAGGCGGTCAAAAGCTTCCGATAGGATCTGTTTCAGGTTCTCCTGTTTCTCCTCACGCAGCCCCCTTACTCTTAATGCGAACTCCATTTGTCGGTACTGTATCATAATAATTTCTTTTTCAGCATTTTCCACTTTTTGTTCCACCACCTCTGTTTTCAATGTCAAGTTAGCATTGGCATCATTAAGAACCTCTAGAGTATCTTCCACTCCAGAAATATGTTCTGTTAATACAGTTACAAGACTCAGCATGTCGTCTCTAATTTTATCAACCTTAGCCTCAAATTTCTCATACAACTCCTGTTTAAGTCCTTTTATTTCACTTTTAATTTCACTTTTAATTTCTTCTTTCATTTCTTTTATTTCCTCTTTTCTCTCCTCTCTATTATCTCTAAATTTATCTTCCATTTTAATTGTCTGTGCATTAAAAGCCTCGCTTAGATTACTCAGAAAAAATTCTTTCGTTAACACATCCCCAGCAGGGGGCGTAGGAAGCGGAGGCTGCAGCTTTGTACCAGGCACTGAGGATGTGCCCCTGGAAGTAAAGGGTGACGTCTTCAAGTTAATATTTGGTTTTGAGGCCATTTCAAAATTTGTCTGCCTGCAGTTAATAAAACTCTATTGCTTAAATATGCAGCTTTAAGTAAAGAGGCTTTTATTTTGAAATTTAAGGCTTGGCAAAAGTTTCAGTGAGTAAACATTGTAACAAGACCGTTCAACAGATTCATCACCATTTAACTTCCAAATAAGCAAAGTTAATGAAGGAGTAAAATTCTTCTATTGTGAAACCAAAACATGTGATAAGCTATCTCTTTTGTTTTGAATTCTTTTGAAGTCTTGTGAGAATTAGCAAAAAGTGTTCGTTATTACCGGAGAAACCAGCCTGCTCGGCGCCATTTTAAAAGCCTCTGAGTAAATAATTTTTCGGAGGAGAAAAAGAGAAGAAGCTAAAATGTTGATAAGCAATTATTGTCCTCGCAGTAAACGGATTCAGCTCGTGATAAGATTAAATCAAACAAAACTTAGAGCAGAGTGGGAGAGACCTACTTTGTCCTGCACAAGGCAGTTGGAAGTTCCCAGCACGGACAGCCGTTCTGCCTTGGGCTAGCCCCCCTTTCCTTGCAAGCACAAAAGCTGCAAAAATCGAAGAGCATTTGCCAGCAAAACAGTTTCTTCTTTCCCTCTTGCCTGAAGGATAAGAAAACCTGATAAGACGTCAGATGGAAGATCCTCTAATCAGGTACGTAGCCAGGAATTCGGAGGCAGCTGATTTTTTGCTGCTTCCACCAGTAAGCTCCTCCCAGGAAGTCAGTGACATCAAGCTTAAAGACATTATGGCAGTCACTTAGGGCAGCAGTCAGAAATTCCCAAATTTCCTTCATTAAGCGATATTGTCATGTCATGTTGCATTTTACAACTGTACCTCTTAGTGATGGAAATTCTGGTCCCAAATGCCATTATTAATTAAAAATTACTTGTACACTCAGAAATGTCCTGAGAGGTAGGAAGTTTCCTGGTCCTAATTGCCAAGTCCTATATTGTCTATTGACAGCTTCACCAAATTTTGTTTCTGTTCCATTTGATCATCAGGAGAGAGAGGGTGGGAGCCCTAATTTTTCCCCTAACGTATGCTGATATTGGAATAGGGAAGGGTGGATGGGCAGAACAGCCATTTTAGTTATTCCTTTTATAATTAACATGTCACAGCGACAACAGTAATCTGAACCAAGTATCTGACAATCACCTTATTCCTGAATACAGATGTAGTGCTTTTCTGGTAGGAGCAGTCTGGCACAGTGATTAGAATGCAGTATTGCAAGCTAACTGCATTCCACTGCCAGGAATTCAATCCTGACTGGCTCAAAGTTGACTCAGCCTTCCATCCTTCCAAAACCAGTAAAATAAGGATCCAGATTGTTGGGGGCAACATTCTGACTCTGTAAACCATGAATCGCTTAGAGCAGGCTGTAAAGTCTATAAAACATATCAGGCTAAGTGCTATTGCTATTGCCCCAAAGTAACCTGGCTGACAGCCACAGGCATGGAGGTGGGGCATAGGGTGAAGCAGGAAGAGAAATATTAAAAACCAAGCTTTGTCCTCAGCTTGTACAGAAAGGGAACAGCAGCATTGGCAGCAAGTGGTTGTGGTAGACACACCCTGAAGTATAGTAATTGGTGGAGTAAGAAAATAGTGCTGCCCATTCAATCAGACAAAACAGCTTTAACTGCAGAAGTAATGAAAAGCCTGCAATTGCTCATGTTGTTAACCAAACGAGTAACATGCAGTTAAGAATAACAGAATTGGAAGGGACCTTGGAGTCCCTTCTAATCCAACCACCTGCTCAAGCAGGAGATCATATACCATTCCAGTTAAGTGGCTGGCTGTCCAATCTCTTCTTAAAAGCCTCTAGTGATGGAGGACCCACAACTTCTGAAGGCAAGCCGTTCCACTGGTTAATTGTTCTCACTGCTAGGAAACTTCTTTGACAGGTCCTAGTTCTTCTTCCTGGTTTAGATCACACGCAGCACAGAACTATCACTTTTAAGAGTCCCTTTTTTCATGCAGATCTCACCCTCTCTTGAAAGAGAATTAAACTCATGTATCTAACAAGCGTGAATAATATTGTTCTCAAATGAAGGCAGGTGTGGAGTCGTCCCCCCCCCCAGGAACCAAAGGCAAAATGAAAATGCCCCCAATCAGAGTGTAGGAGGAATACATGAAATAGAAAAAGTGACCAATCAAAGCTGAGCAGAACCCAGCCTTGACTGAACCCTCAACCAAGCTGTCAACCAAGCATACTAAATCACTTCTATGTCAAAATGTTTCAGAAAGGAAAGTGCTACTGAGAGGAAGGGATACATACCACAGGCACATAAGGGATGTACTGTACATATTTGTGGTCATATCCTGAATGGAAGGGAAAGAGAAACCTCTAATAGTCCAGCAACAGCTACTTTCTGAAGGACTAGCCCTGCTGTTAGAATGATGGCACCTGAAGCTGCCACGGTAAACTCTTTCCTTTCTCCTGACCTTCCTCAGTTGTCCCACTTGGTTCAAGGACACTGAGACATAAATTCTTTCACCACTAGGCACCTCCTCTGGGAGATTTGTCTTGGGGCTCAGAAAGTTCCACTTCTCTTAAACTTTGGTTTGTCCATAAAAGGCTAGAATGAAGGAGAGAGTTTGAACAGCAGCTTATCCATTAACAAGGAATGGTTCATCAATCCTTTGAAGAAGGATTGTGGAATTGTTCGTTGTTTTTCTCTGCAGACGTTCCTCTGCTCTTTATTAATTCTGTTTGCATTTGTAGAGTTCTGAAAAACCTGTCTGTGCTGTTGATGGAATATTTGCCTAGAAAATATACAATTAATCCTTTTAGATTCCCTGTTCTTCCTCCACAACCTTTCCAACTTACATTTCTAGGCTGGAACATTTCCATACTATCTATAATTTTTTGGAATAACAGGAAAGATTAGCAAAACCTTTCTCCTTCCAAATCAGTAAGTTTCTTTTTCTACAAATAGCTCTTCATCTGGAATTGAATAGCCTTGAGCACTTTTTAAATACACTTAAAACAAAGCATGCATTGAGCTTGAAGCTGCTAAGAAAGCATTTCAGAACCAGCCTTGCTGGTATGTGGAATAACTTCATGAAATGGGTACAAGGAAGTATCTTGCTTACTTCAAAAATATGTACCCACTTTTGTACATATGCATTGCCATCAAGGTAGGCTTATATACATGCAGATATGAACACACACGATTTTGATCTGGACTCATGTCTGGTAAAGTGTGGAATTCAAACTACTTGCTTCTGCTTTTGCTTTTATTTATAGTATGCATTCTTTCCCCATGACCCCCCAAAAATTATTCCGAAACTCCAAAAAGGGTTTTTGGTCAATTAAAAAAAACACCTAGCAAACAAGATGCTCTCAAACAAAAACACTCAAATATAGCAACAAATGAAAATTAAAATTAACTGAATTCCATTCTATAAATTAATCATAACATCAGTCTTATAGATTTCAATGCAATTAGTACCATAATTCTGTACAGAGATGTGTAGAAGTAAATATCATTAATATCTGTGATATTAGTTTTGGTAAGATTAGTGGTGAACAATGTCTTAATCCCAACCCATGGCATTTTTTTCCAGAGATAAATAAATGTTTTCCCTAATAAATTATGATATCTAAAATATTTGCATTTGGGGGATAACAATGTGCACTTCTATGTCTTACATTTTAAAAAAATTGTTAGCTAAGGTACATTATTAGAGAAAAAGCTAAGGCACAATCATTTTCACTAATATACTACTTTTATATGGGTCACGTGTTTAACTTGACATAATAGCACATTCAGGCATGGGAACTCTCACATCCACAAGTTAATTACTTTGCCTAAAGTTTGTGATATCTCTAATTTATTCTAAGTTTTATGCAACTTCCGTGGCTAATAGATTTTGCAAGAATGGGGAGAGCTCTTGCTTTTTTTCTTGGTAGTTAAAATAGAGACACAAGAGCATATAAAAGAATGCAACATATTTTTTTAAAAAAAACAATTAATCAGAGAAAATGGTCAGGATCCAATAAACTCTTCATGAAGCTTTTTTTTTTTTTTTTTTTGCAAAAGGTGGGTATGCTTCAGTTCAAATGTGAAAGAATTAAAAATACACCCCTAATCTGCACTAATCACAGATACTCATTGATTTCTCATTATCGAAGGCCAGGGTATTCAATTCTATTATAGCTGAGGACCTCATAAAAGTCATGGGAATATTTGACTTAATTGAGAAATGAAAGGTCAACATGAAACCCTGTTGAAATAGAAGATCATCTCACCTTTCTGGATTAGAGGATTTCAGGGAATTTTACAACCCCCCCCCCCCAAAAGGCATTTATTACATACACATGCTCATAAACGTAGATATCTTTGCCCGCATTAGCAAAGTAAGTTTTCCAATGAAATGTACTGGGTGAAAGAGGAAAAAAAGAGCTGGCTGTTCCCATTTTAAAACAACTTGATTCCAGTATGCAAGGCAAGCCAACCACTGAAAGGACAACTGGCAACCATTGTCAGGCTATTTGCATAGATAAAAACTATAGATCAAGAGCTTAGGGATTGGAACCCAAGAATGTCACCATCATCAGTTTCCCTCCTTGATCTTACCTTTTTCAATATGCATGCATAAATATACCTTATTTCAGATTTTTTAAAAAACCATGCTGCTCTGAAATGTTGGTTACAGACCCCAGTGGAACAAGCTTTGCAAACATAGAGACACGTCCGTTGCCTACTTTTGTTTCAATCCCATGCCAAATAAAAATGAAGTCCTTAAAATATTCATGGACTTACCTCTGGAAAAGATGAAAGAAAGGACACAGATATCCCTTCTCTATCTTTCATCTGCTAGATCACATTCCTGAGCTGGTTTGTGATCATCCTAACAATATATGTGCAAATGCAAAGTGTTCCTAAAGAAATACTGCCTGGTGTGGAAGAGATGGTCTGATCACTAGCTTCATAGTCCTAAAAAAAAAAATCAAGTACAGGAATTGCACCGTTGTAATCCAAGTCCCTTCTCATTAGAAGGCATATTCTGAGATATCTGCTGTATATCAGTAACTTCCTTGCTTAATTCAGAGAAACAGGATATTATAAACACGTACTGGGAGTTTATGCACCATAGAAAAATTATTTATATGAACAATCATTCTTGGCCAATAAAGAATACTCCAATACACAAACACACCAAGGGCCAACTTACTTACCCTGTGTTAGAGAAAGCGTGACAAAGACATAGAAAATAAAGACAGTTCTCATACTGAAGCAGGGCCCCTGCTTCAATTCCAAGGAAGAAGGCAGTTTCCAGCCTGTAACACTCCAGTTTTGCTTCAGTGAAAATCTAGGAGCACGCAAAATAAATTTTTAACAAGGCAGCCACTTCCTGGCAGCTTCCTGGAAGAATGTGATCCAACAGGTCTGCTCACCTGATCTGTTCTCTGCCACCCCTCCAATAACCACACCTTACTGGCCTTCTGTCCCTTGCTAGGCTGGTCAGTCTTTGGCGTCACACTCATCTAAGATTGAACAAGAATTGTGTACCATTTCTCAGAACAAGGTGCTGTTTCCAAAGAGGCAAGAAAAAATTAATTAGTGCTAGTCTGGGTGCAGAAATATGATGCCTGCATTATCAACCTTCCCCTATCAGGTGTTCTCAGATGCCAGACAAGAAAAGGCATGGAATGGCGGCATAGAATGTTTGCAGTGCCGTTCATTGTAGAATCAATAGAAAACTTTGTATAGCTACCACAAACAATGAATAAGCTTGTTTTATATTTATCTAGTTCATAATGGGAAATTTACTTTTCTTTAGCAGCCAGTATAGAGCAGATTTCAGCTGTTATTCCAGTTTACTTTCTCAATTCAACAATTTATTTTCCAAGAATTATTCAAGGAGGCATTTACTGTATTTTTTTATGTCCGCATTTTTTTCCTACTCAGATTCAAAAACCATAATACGTCACATTCTAAGGTAATTAGAATGGCTGCATTTAAATCATCAAGTTTGACTACCACTACAGAAAGCAGAAGAATGTTGGGATATAGAGCAAAGGAAGTTCTCAAAAAAAATACAAATAACAAAAAGAAACCCAATGAAAGAATGATTAATTGAAGAAAAGTTGTGCCTTCCTATAAACTCTGTCCCCTTGTTCAGCATTCTCAATCTGGTATTCTCTAGACCAGGGCTGTCAAACTTGTGACTTGCAGGCCAGATGTGTCACATACTGGCCCCACCACAACCCAGTTTAGCAAAGGTGGAAAAAGTCCCAATATGTCACATGATGACGCTGTGATGATGCGAGTTTGACACCCCTGCTCTAGAGGCACTGGAAACTCCCACAATTCCCTGTTGTGCTCCAGTACTTTTGGAGGTACTAAGCTAGATAAGGGTGCCCTAATTTCCAAATGCCTTTCAATGAGATGTAGGATTAACAAGCACTGTGAGCTGTGTCCGTCTATCATAAAGCATAAATAAATCAACAAATAAAAATGGCAATGTGCTCTGCCAGATGCAGCACTTCAGTATTAAAATTTAAAATATTTAAAACTTAAAAAACCCTCCCAAACCTCATGAAATTTCATTTTTATATGAAATCCTACATGGAAAGATTACTAAAGTCTATGTAACTTGGTAACTTTATGAGATTTCTGGTGGTTTTGATCTATTGCTATTATTATGGGTGGTTGGACAATCAGTCTGTTTAATTGGATTTGGCAGACTCACCTGTTGAGTCTTTCCCAAGAAACTGGGATAGGCAAATGTTCTTGTTTGCATAATTGTTAGTACTATTAGCATTTTCATTTGTGGTGATTTTTTTTAATAACTTTATCCTTTCACTGTACTGGATTTCATATGCAGCCGGACTCTGTATAATAATTTGCTGTTGTGCAGTTAAAAAGGGATATGAATGGGACCATAATCACATTTCGTGTGTGTGTGTGTGTGTGTGTGCAATTTTATTTAAAAAAATTAAGCAAGAAGATAAAAGTTAACACAAACTAATAGAAAGTAAGAAAGGAATCAAAGAAAAAGCAAGAGGTACAAGAAAAGTTACTTTTTAAGGTATTATGATTGTACATGTATACTGCTATTTTTTCTTTTTTATGTATATTGAAATGGAATTATAAATACCATCAACACAAAAGGGAGTTTGCTCTGAAGCTGAAATACACCAAGTGAATTAGAGGAAAAGTGGGAAGCAGAGGAGAGAAGAAAGATAGGAAGAGTGGGACAGGAGAGAGGGGGAGGGGGGAAGATGATGTGTACAAGGAGGAGTGGTAAGGGGAGAGAGGAGAAGGAGAAAGGAAGGGGAAGTAGAGTAGAAAATGATGGAGAGAGGAAAGGATGTAGAAAGGGGAAGGAGAGAGGGGGAAGAAAGTGTCGTATAAGGTATAAATATGGTGTATGGAGAGTGGAAGAGCCAATAACTGCTTTTTTTTTCTTTCTTTGGTAGTTGATGGTAAGATGAATTGATTTAATTACTTAATAATACAACATGATATTGACTATGTAATAGTATACATGTGATTATATGCTATGAAAAATGGAAAATAAAAAATTTTCTATCATAAAAATAGAAGTACAAGAAAAGGAAAAAAAATAAAGAAAAGTTAAAATAGAGAAGAAAGGAAAAAAGGAAAAAGCTTCTGGTGTTCTTCACAGTCTTTATAAATTCTAATATATCTTAACTTCTTTAGTTGTAACATATTACCCTTCTTTCTATAACTTATCCCACCTAGTCATCATCATCATCATCCTAGCATTATTCCCGCAAGTGCAAGGTCCACCTTTCAGGTTGACGAATGCCATCTTACATGATCAAACACAGCATTCAGGCCCAACTGGGTAATTTGCATGTCTTCATTTATTGTGTCTTGCCATCTTTACTTCAGTCCTTCATGTGGACGTTTGCCATCTGTGTTAAAGTGGAAGGAGGTACAGGCAATGGTGCAGGTTGCTGTTCACAGGACATGGCCATACCACAGTAGGTGTTTCCCCTGCATGTTCTCAAATATTGGTTCAAAGCACACATTCTGGTGGGAGAGAATTTCCTTGAAGATTGACTCCAGCATGAATCTGAAAGCTCAGAAGACTAAACCGATGGTCCCAGTGACCAACTCAGATTGGATCCTGCAACATTATCCTCAGATGCGTATATTTGGCTTCATTCATATAGGCACAATGCCCATTTACTGCCCTACTGTTTCATTGCTGACAGGGTCAACAACAGAAACACCTAGTGACCGAACAAAGCATCTGCATCTACCCTGCCCAATCAACGCACTTCAAAACAAAATCACAACACGGGGGGTTGTTTTTCATTTTTAGGCATATTCACATTTCCAAAGGTATGTATGTAAATGCATGTGTATTCCCCTTCATTTTATGGAGTTGTTACATTTATATAATGGCAAGAACATGTTTCTTCAGTAGGGCACTGTTTCTTATCTTTCCTACTGTTTTTAACATATAAATGTCCTTTGTATGTCAGTGAAAGCTAATTGACATTGACTACAGAAGCATCTCTACATTTAGTTCAGATGTCAACCACAACCATTTCCAGTCCTAATTGTGCAATGTTTAACATCTGGGTATTCCTTTGACTGAATTGCCTTCTTTGCTTGACTAAATTTTAGCTCAGGCTTCAGGTGGAAACAACAAAGGCTGTTGTTTTCTGAACAGTCCAAACAACTGATCTTAGTTATATAAATTTACATTGGCAAGGTGGTCAAATTAACTGCTAAAATCTGGAATAGTCCAAAAATATCTGGATCTTAGCCTCAGGGGAGAAAAAAATAGAATCCCCACATTTATTGCCAGTGAATCCAATAGACACCAGTCTCACCAATGGTATACCTAGCTAATCTCGAAAGTGCCTAACCACCTTTATTCTGGTACATGCCCTGTCCTTGAAGACTGATACAGAAAAATTCACTGGGATAGACAATGCACCTGTGAACAGAAACAAACAGTCACCCCCAGTGCTTGTATTATCAACACATTCATCACACTCATCCCACCATTACTGCCTAAATACCCACATCGCACAGGAAAATTCTGCACCTTCCTGCAGCTTGAACATACTAACCCCACTGCTACATATAATGTTGCCAGGTTTCTGCAGCAGCATTTAAAATCCATCAGATGATGACCTGTGCCATAAATTAGTCTCAACAAGCATCTGGCTCATTATTCAAGGGTGTTTTGTATTGTGACAGATATAGTTTGCCATGCATTAACTTTTCAGCTCCCCTGTTTCCAACTAATGTTCCTACTCTTCCCTTTAGATTCTTTTTAGATTCATGTATATATTTCAGCTTTTTGAAAATTACATTGTGATGTACCTTTTATAGTTATCTTATATCTTTATATTTAGCTTTTTAAAAATTAGTAATTATTTGTACACAATAGCTCAGTGGCTAAGACGCTGAGCTTGTCAATCAGAAAGGTTGGCACTTCAGTGGTTCAAATCCCTAGCGCCGCCTAATGGAGTGAGCTCCTGTTACTTGTCCCAGCTTCTGCCAACCTAGCAGTTCGAAAGCATGTAAAAATGCAAGTAGAAAAATAGGAACCACCTTTGGTGGGAAGGTAACAGCGTTCCGTGCGCCTTCGGCATTTAGTCATGCCAGCCACATGACGTCTTCGGACAGTGCTGGCTCTTTGAAACGGAGATGAGCACCACCCTCTAGGGGAACCTTTACCTTACCCTCTTAATGGTGGTTTACAAATAAGTATTTGATTGCCGAGTTCTTTATAATTGCACTGAGGTGAAAAAACCAACAACTTTACAGTCAGAAATTCCTTTATAACCCATATGTTAGGCCCTAATTTTGCTCTTTATATAAAGTATAGCCCAAGTTATTTTTTTAAATTAGAAATTAACATAATCATTTCAGGAGCCAGCAGGGAAATTAGTTATTTAATCTAACCCTCAAATATATTAGTATTAACACATTTTCTTTAATTTATTTAACTCTTTTCTCCCATTAAGGAGCATTTAGAGCCATTTAGAAGTTTTTATTACACACACACGCACACACGCACACACGCACACACGCACACATGCACACACACACACGCACACACATGGACACACACACATGCACACACGCACACACGCACACACGCACACACAAACAGATACCAGTCAAAAAAAATTCAAAAATTTGAAAAAAAATTTAGAACCTCTTCTGTAGGTGTGGTCTGTTTTGTGGAAGTGGCTTGGCAGTCATGTGACTGGGTGGGCATGGTCAAATTGGAAAATGTGGTGACACTCACTTAACAACGCTCTTGCTTAGCAACCAAAATGTTGGCTCAGAAACTCTGGCATATGAAGCACACAAAGCTGTCAAGTTACAAGACAGCTGTCTTAAAGCTGTCAAGTTACAAGACCCTTGCACGCCATCCATCCATCTTTAAAATGACCTTTATCTTGACAATATTCACATTACATTTAAAAGATAGGTAGTGGATATTGCATATCAAACATTTTGTATATCGTCTTAAAACATGCTCACTAAATATTGGAATTCAGTATGATACCAAACAGAAAATTCTTTTTCCTATTAAAAAATTGTACTGAGAAAATGAAATTAATTCATTGCATCATATTGTTCTTACCTTGATATGTGCTTTTTTAAAAATTTAAGATGAATGGTAATCTAACTAGTTTCCTCCTCTTGCTTTCTTAATGTTATCAGATTTCAGAACCTAAAAAGCCTCCAGTATTTGATCAACCTCTTAAACCAGTGACAATAGATGAAGGCAAGATCCTGCAACTTGTTTTCCATGTAGTTGGATCATAGTCCATTAAGATCCAGTGGCTCAAAGCTTGGAGAAAGCTTAGATCCTCTGATAAATGCACTTCAGCTTTGCAAATGGAACAGCTCTCTTAGAGATCCAAGCAGTTACTAAAACTGATTCTGTGGAATATGTGTGCAAAGTCAAAAGTCTTCTAAGTCAAAAGTGGCAGTGAAAGGTATAGTTAAATTGAATATTTAGAGAGAGAATAACAATTCAAAGGCTGCCTGATCCTCCCTCACTTGCCGGGAAGCACAGAGAAGAGTGCGAAGTCCAGCGGAGGCAGGAAGGTTCTGGGCGCTTTGGGAAGCCACGAAAGCAACTGGGGACCGCCAAGAACCTTCCTGCCTCCACTGGACTTCACACTCTTCTCCATGCACTCCTCGTGACTGCAGTAGACATCCTGAAGTGGCCGGGGCTGTCGGGCTGGAAGCCCAAGCCCTATTAGCCCCAAAAGCCGCTTCTGGACATCTATTGGAGTCACGAGGAGTGCGTGGAGAAGAGCACGAAGTCCAGCAGAGATAGGAAGGTTCTGGATGCTCTGAGAAGCCGCGAAAGCAATTGGGGAGTGCTGAGAACCTTCCTGCCTCCGCTGGACTTTGCGCTCTTCTCTGCGCACTCCTCGCAACTGCAATAGATGTCCAGAAGTTGCTTTTGGGTCTAATGGGGCTTGGGTTTCCAGCCCAACAGCCCCCACCGCTTCTGGATGTCTATTGCAGTCGCAAGAAGAGCGCAAAGTCCAGCAGAGGCAGGAAGGTTCTCGGCACTCCCAAGAACCTTCCTGTCTCCGATGGTTGATCAGTTGGTACGGCCCCACATGCGCACCTCTTCCTCCTCCTCACTCCCCAGAGACTCTTCTCCTCCTTCCCGGAGCTCAGCGGGAGCTGGGCACGAGGGATGGGAGGAAAACCATACCTTGGAAAACTTCTCTGGGAAGGGAGGCAGGGAATGAGTGGGAAGGGGGTGCCCTGGAACCCCCTGTGCTTTGCTGGTGGCCATGCCTCCTAGGCAAGTTTGGGAAGGTCCTAGGAGGCTCACTGTGCCACACAAGCTACCACCAGTGAGCAGCGATGGAACAGGGCAGCGGAAGCAAGCGAGGGGGGCAGGCGCTTCATGAGGAACAGATTCTAACCGGTACGGTAAATTTGTGGAACCTCTTCTATGGAACCGGTTAGAACCGGCAGAAACCCACCCCTGATTGATACATACATACATACATACATACATACATACATACATACATACATACTAATATATATAGGACTCAAGACTAATTCCAAAGCCATTTTGTGATTTTTACATCTGAATGAGGATTTGAACTGTTGTCTCCTTGAATCAGGTCCAACATCAAGAAAGCCTTGCATTTACTAACTGATAAGGAAGTATGACTTAAGCAATTTTGTATGTATTTCCTTGTAAAAGTTGAGCAATAACAAAATCCTGACCTAATGTCCAGTGCATATTGAGAAAATAAATGTTATGGCTTCTGCAGTATAAAAAAACTGTTTTAACATGCTTGCTTCCAGAGAAATCTCACACTTACCCCTTCTTAATTAAGTGATCAATTGCTATTGAATTGGATGAAGGATACAACCTAGGGATGTATGATTTCATTACTTGTAAATAAATTATTTGCCCTAGAAAAGAATTTAGACAGAGGTAAGATGAAACTGGAGTAAATAACATAGTAAAGAAAATTTTCTAAAATACTTTTCTCCAACTAAGTTGACATCCATTTCATACTTTCTTAAGTACAATAATCATTAAAATACAGTTACACTTTGGAATAAAGGTATAGAGGTTTGCACTATAGATTGGCAACCTTCATTTCCTGCAGAGTAAACACTGAACTGCGTGATATTTCTGATTAACCATTAAAAGCATGCAGTATTTAGAGAAACACTTTGATTAATTAGAATTTCTGAGTAAATTGTAATCAAACATTTCTGAACTGATTCTGAAATAGTTGCACTTATTTCAGTGATTTGGCAATGCTAATAGACGCCTAACTATACTTTTTTCCCAAATTAATTCAAAATTCCAAATAGAATTATTAAAATTATTGATTTGTGAATATATGTAAATCAAATCAACTTTCCAAATCACAATGAAAGCCCAAATTGGGTATCTAGATAGACAAAAGAAGGACAATTGGAAAGATGGACAAATGGTTGAAAAGACCCCCTTTATGAACTTACTTTTTCCAGTGTGAAAAAGAGGGGTTTTTTTCAATCATAATATTTTTCCACAGATTTTTATTTTTAAGAACATGTGATAACGATCATGTAAAATGAACAACAATGTGCTTTCCACATAGCAAAATAGGATTCATGCTTTCTACAGTCTACAGGGCCATTGATCGGAAGGGACTGGATTGAGGTTGAGGGCTGGAATTAGAAAATAAATTAAACAATAGAGCCTAGGTCTAGACTATTGAGATCATTAATTAATTAGGAAAGAAAGAAGTCAATAATTTACATATACAAAATGCAAAATTTTACATATACAATATACAAAAGTTTACATTATTTTAAGCGAGACAACATCTGATTTTAAGAATATACTTGCTGGAGGGAGAACAGAAAGGATGACATTCCAGGAGACAGGAGCTGATGTCACAACGGTATTATGTGTGATCTCGGAGCTCTGAGATCACAGTCGATACTTTTGCCGCTGGGTGGTCCTTTTGGACCTAAACCATCCCGACAGGGAAGAGTACGTCTTGCTAATCTCAGGGACATCGCAAAATCCCTGATTGATCCAAGAGAATCTCTTCTTGCTGGCAACAGAAGCGCAGCCAGAAGCTGCTGAAGTTAGGACAGCTCCGCAATGGGAGGAAAGTGGAAAGAGAAAGTGTGTCCATCTGGTGAGGAAATTTTATTGTTATAAAAGAGACTGCCCCCCAAAAATCAAAGCTACTGTAAATTAAACTTGCAAAGAAAAAAAATAAGCGGCAAAATTAAGCTATATTGGACAGTGTGTTATCCTTTTTTAATTTTCTTTTATGGATGGAAGTTTTGCAAATATTTCCTATTTTTTAAACTGAAAGTATTGGTTTTTCTTCTTCTATTTCTTTTTTTACCGAGTTGCAGAGAAGTCCACACAAACTTGATTAAGGAAATAACCAGAAGACTAATTCCACAAATGGCAAAAGACATAAGACTGCACTATTACTGGAAAGACACAGGTTGAGTTATGAAAACTAACAAAAAATATTAGTTAAATTTAGTTAAAATAAGAGCATTGTGTTAAAAATGAAGTGATAGTGGATATAGTTAGATAAATTATTGATAATGATAATAATGTAATATTTATATTGACATGATAAAAGGGAAGTGACTTCCAGTTTGCTTATTGGGTCATTTTTCAAATACAAATCCAATCTAAAAATGTATCACTAGATATGATGACAATGGCAGCAATACCAACTTTGGATCAACTTTGGTTGATCCAAAGGTACCTCCCTCATATACCGTACATCTGCATATAATTAATTCTTCATGAGATGCTGCTGGTCTTGACTATCAGCTGAGTATCCTTAGATGCTCATTCTTTTTATAGTTTCTCATACATCAAAGGACTGAGAAGGGCTAGCTACAAATTAGGGGTCAGATCATGACCCAGAGTAGGGTTGGGTTGTTACCAGCATTACTGCTGGTTTGGTGCACAAAAAAATTATGATATTAAATTAAATTAAAATCCAGAGAACACCTGGCATTAGAAGGCTTCAATTGTCAGTACTTTTCGTATTTGCAACTGTGAGGAAAATATAATGGTGGCCTACAGTTCTTTGGTGTTGATGTTGTACCCTTCACCTGCCCTTCTAGCCAGTAAGGCCTGTGTAGCTGGGATGGGTTCAATATTGGCATTAAATGTCTCTTTCAAGTATAAAGGAAAATGTGTAATCAGCCTATGTGTACTGATGATGGTAGCTGAAATGAGGGTGTTGGTCATGGTTCGTCTTTTCAGCTACTATAGTTCCTTATATTTCATGATGAGAGGAGCTATGGCTGTGGGAAATGGGGAATTAGGTGCTAACACTAGATGGCATATACAAAAGTAGAAATGTTGAAATGTGTTGGGCTAAAGGGCAGGTTTCTACAACAATGTGGAAAAAGTCCGAAAAGTTCTGTGTTTATATACTTTTAAGGTATAAAAATGTGACTCAGAGCAAGCTGGTCCAAGCCGTCTCCTGTAACTGCTTGTCTGATTGACCCTCGTTGCAATGTGATTAATGTAAGTCCTTTATGTTGTATATGCTTTAAATTCTAATAAACATCCAAATCCAAAAGTGATGTGCTGTCTCTTCAATTTTTAATAAGTGCAACTATGCTCATAATTTGGAATTTCCCCTGAAACAACTCACAGAGAGATTAAGTGATTAATCACTTTGTGATTAATCACAAAGTGATTAAGAAAGTGTATTATTTCAAATATAAAACTATTTTTTGAAATGGAATGGTATAGAAACAACAAATACCTTATCACTAAAATGTATAATTTTTGTTTTATGGTACATACCATAAAAACGGTATGATAAACTGGGCAAAAAAAAAATATGACATATCAATTGATCAATGGAAAAACACAATAAAGGAACTAAAATTTACTTTATGCTTTAACCTCAAAGAGAATTTCTATAAAATGATGTATAGATGATATTTATCCCCAGATAAATTGGCTAAAATGTATAAAGGATCCTCAAATAATTGCTGGAAATATAAGGCTCACATATAAACCTTTTATTACCTTTGGCAGACTTGTAAAAGAGTTAAAATATATTGGAGGGAAATTAGTAATGTAATTCAATTTTGCTTTAAAAAATTAACCAGAAACTTTTTTGTTAGGATTTATGGATAAAACAGTGGAAAAATCACATGTTTTATTATCATATATGATAACTGCAGCATGACTTTTTTATGATCAGAATTGGAAAGATCCTATAATACCAACAATAGAGGAATAGTTAATAAAGATGACAGAACTGGCAATGATGGCTAAATTAACAGCCCTTGGGAGAGAAAAATCATTGAAAAAAATTATCTATAATAGGAAGCTATTTTTGGACATTTTGCAGGAGATAGAGAAAAATCAAATTTGAACATATGGATTTGATGACTGATAAAATTTAAAAGGCGGGGGGATTTAGTAACCTCTTTTTGGGGAAGGAGAAGAATGGATATTTTATTGTAGTCTTAAACTAAGAATAAGTGTTGTATATATCCATGGAAGAAGAAGTTGGGTTATTCTTTGTATATACAGTATTTGTCTTTTCCTTTTTTTTCTATATACTGTTTCATACTTCTATCCCCATTCTCTTTTTACTCTTTATCACTTATTTTGGTGATTAGTATTTGTTGTTGGTTATATATATGCTTTGTAAAATGTAATAAAATTATTTGAAACAAAAAACGTTGCCTAAATTTGCAAAAGGGAAGTGCATGATTATCTAATCCACGCAGAAACTACCATGCATTTACAGAATCCAGGCTTTTGAGTAAAAAAATCCAGGAACAATCCATACAAAAGTGATTTTTAAAAAACTCAGTTGATGCCAATAGATTTTTTTAAATAAATACATTACAGCAATTCATAGCAAATGATGCTTAAATGAAAGGAGAGGAGAAAGGAATAGACTTTCCCATATTAAACATCACAATTTGTGATAGTAAGTTAGTTAGATAATTATCTATAGATAGTTAGTCAGTTAGTTTATAAACCAGGCATGAAAGTTCAGAAGAAGAATTTCATTAGTGATTTTGCCGAGATGATATATTTAAAGATGGTTTATGTAATATCACAGAATTTCTGAATTGAAATTCAAGGTTACCCAGTGATACATACTACTGTATATAAATGTCAAAACTCTGAAAGGGCCAAACTTTCATCAATCCATCTTTTGTACATCTAGACACTTTGGTTCCCATTTCCCTCACTGATTTTTTTTAACTTTTTCAAAATATATTGACACAGAGATATTGATTTTCATTTTAACTATATAAAGAGATATGGGGAATACAATATAAAACATATGATGCACTGTTTTCATTATTGTAGTCCATTATATAATTTAACTGAATAAAAATGCAAATTGCAAATTTGCAAATGTTTAAAAAGTAAGTACACTCCTACACACATCACTTCCTGAAATATCTAAAATTAGAAAGAGGTGCGTCCGATCAGATGCAAATAATTAGAACGTTTAAAATTGCTCTCAGAATCATCTGATTTTTCCTAAATATGTTTTACTTCAATTTTGTTTGTTTGTTTGTTTGTTGGATTTATATGCCGCCCTTCTCCCAAAGGACTCAGGGTGGCGTACAACATAAAAAAAATACATATTACAAAAGTTAAAAAGGAAATTAAATAAAGTATCCAAAAAGAAACCCAATTAATATTAACAATAAAATTTTAAAAATTAGATTAAAATTAACAATTAAATTAATCATTTATTTTATTCTGTTCAGGCCAGGCCAGGCCGGCTTGCTAGAAAAGCCAACTTTTTAGGGCGCGTCGGATGGACCGGAGGTTGGGGATTATGCCAAGCTCCGGAGGCAGCTCATTCCAGAGGGAAGGCGCTCCCAAAGAGAAGGCTCTCCCCCTGGGGATCACTAGCCAATTCTGTCTGGCCGATGCACCCTGAGGAGGCCAACTCTGTGGGATCGCACTGGACGGTGGGAGGCTACTGGTGGCAGTAGGTGGTCTCACAGATATCCATATAAGCCATAGAGCGCTTTAAAGGTCATAATTAGTACCTTAAATCGCACCCGGAAAACAACTGGCAACCAGTGCAGGCTGCCTAAAGGGGGTGTAACATTGGAGAACCTAGGTACCCCCATGATAACCTGTGTGGATGCATTCTGGACTAGCTGAAGCCTCTGGGTGCTCTTCAAGGGCAGCCATGTAGAGAGCGTTGCAGTAGTGCAGGCGAGAAAGGACAAGGGCATGAGTGACTGTGCACAGAGCATCCCGATCCAGGAAGGGGTGCAACTGACGTACCAGGTGAACCTGGTAAAAGCCATCAGGTGTTCTTCTAAACTAAGCCACGTATCCAGGAGGACTCCCAGAATGCGGGCCCTCTCTGAGGGGGCTAAAATTTCTCCCCCTATCATCAAAGATGGAACAAGATGCACAAATTGGGATGATGGAAACCACAGCCACTCAGTCTTGGAGGGATTGAGCTTGAGCCTGTTCCCCCTCCATCCAGATCCACACAGCCTCCAGGCTTCGGGACATCACATCGAGAGCATCATTTGTGTGGTTTGGGGTAGAGATGAAAAGTTGAGTATCATCAGCATATTGATGATACCATACCCCAAAACCAAGGATGATCTTGCCCAGCAGTTTCATATATATGTTGAACAGGAGGGGTGAGAGAACCGACCCCTGGGCCACTCCACAAGTGACTCACCTCAGGGTTGATCCCTGTCCTCCAGTCAACATGAACTGCAACTGATCTGACAGGTAGGAGGAGAACCACCGTAAAACGATGTTCCCCCACTCCCAACCCCCCGAGTCGTCACAGTAGGATACCATGGTCAATGGTATCAAAAGCCGCCTAGAGGTCTAATAGGACCAGGACAGAGGAGCAGTCCCTGTCCCGGGCCCACCAGAGATCATCAACCAACGTGACCAATGCCGTCTCTGTGCTACAAAGTGAAGGTTGGAGACCGGACAATAGTTGGCTAAAGAAGCTGGGTCCAGGGAAGGATTCTTAAGGAGGGGTCTCATCACTGCCTCCTTCAAAGCGGTGGGAAAGAACCCCTCTCTCAATAAAGCATTGGTAATCGCCTGGAGGCAGCCTTGTGTCACTTCCTGGGAAGCCGAAACTAACCAAGAGGGACATGGGTAGCACACAAAAATGGCAGGACTGAGTCTCCCCATAATCCTGCCCATGCCCTTGGGGATCACAGGGTCAAACTCATCCCAGATAGTCTCCACAAGATTCATCCCCATCGACTCGCCCGAATCTACCCAGTCAGAGTCCAAGCCTGTCCGGATCTGAGCGATTTTATCCTGCAGATACTGAACAAATTCTTCAGCCCTATTCTGCAAGGGGTCTTTCCCAGTTCCTTGGTTAAGTAAGGAGTGGGTCACCCTAAACAGGGTATTTGGGCAGTTATCTGTGGACACACTAAGAGCAGAAAAATGTTGCCGCTTTTATCGCCACTAAGTAGGATTTAATATGAATTCTTACTAGTGTTTGATCAGATTCGGACCGGCTGGCCCTCCAACCACTCTCTAGGCATCTTTTCTGGCATTTCATCTCCTGGAGCTCCTCTGTAAACCAGAGAGCTACCCGAGATCGACACTGGGTCAGAAGCCGCAGAGGCACAGTGCGATCCAAGGCCCCAGTGGCTACCCTATCCCAGGCTTCCACTAGGGCTTCGGTCGAGCTGTGAGAAAGGGATTCAGGAAAAGTCCCAAGTTTCATGTTTTATTTATAGATATCAGAAAAATTGGGCAGTGATCAACCATAGAGAAACAAAATAAGCATGACACATGCCTGAAGCATTACTTACACTCACAGTTCTTTGGAGTTGACATCAGAAGCAACAAGAAGATAATTCCTTTCTTGGCCATGAGCCCAATCTCTTCATTAACATGTAGAAATTCCAGTGATTAAAAAGGATCAGTCATATATACAATAAAAAAGGCACTCAAGGTCACAGACGGATCCAAGAAGCTGACTTTAAATAAAGGCAGATAAAAATCAGGAATCCAGCTAAATGAGCAGGAAAGATTCCCCCCAAAAAACTATTTCTCAAACCATGTAAACACAAACTGACCCTCAGAGAAGGAGCTCAGAAGTTCTGGTATTCTACTTGTTGTAGTATATCAAGTAACATAAAGATTTCTCAATGCTCCATTTTAAAATATACTAAGGACTTACTCCTGTGTATTTAGGTATCCTAGATCTTATTAATTATGTGCTACCAAGACATTGTCAATTCTTAGCAACCATATACAAAGATTTTCTCCATAACAATCTATCCCTAATCTTCCAAGTCTATCAACAGTACACCCATTATCATTGTAACTAAATGCATCACCTTGCTATTAGTTACTCTCTTCTTCTCTTCCATTTTTCTCATCATTAGACTTTTTGCCAGGGAACTTGTACAAAGCATACTGTAATATTATAATCTTACTAAGCTTGTCCTTCAGGAATGTGGATCTGGTTCCCACCAAATTCCATGCAATCTGTTCCAGCATCTCTACAAAACTTGAGAAAATTAAAAGGTCTTTGTTTGGTTTAAAATGATGCTAAAATGGGTTCATTGATCTTCTTTGGAAATTCCATAATTAAAGTAGAACCATAGAAAAAATTATTTCCCTACTAGAGACCTACTTCATCTCCCTTTTTGAGTTGGGGACAGCTGGAAGAGGTCACAGTAGATACATATGGGAAAATGCATTCCTTCAAACAGTAAAGTGTGAGTTGAATTCAGATCAGTTCACTATTTTCTGTTTTAATTTCAGTGAATGTGAACAAAGTAAAATCCCCTTTATGTTGAATGTAATCTTTGTGATTTTATGCAAAGATCTGGGTGCAGTTTTCTTGCCAACTATGGAGAAATTGTTTGTCACTGCCTTCTTCATTTCTTCTTTACTTTCCAGTCTAGAGTAACCAGGTCCTATGAATGATCCCTCTGTGTCAAAAAATTCTGCTTATATATCTTTGTTTTGCTTTGGCAATTATTTCATCAAAATACTTAATGTTTAAAGAATATTATCCTCCATGAGAACATGACGCTCTGGAATCTTAAATACATATCATTTTTCTTTAAATCAGTCTGTGAGGGAAAAGGTATATTTTTCTTTTACAAAAACAATATCCACAGATTCTATTCTTAGTTTAGCATGGCAAATAATTCACATGAGTAACTAACACGTTCCATGTCAAGGGTTGCATATTTTTTATTTAATGGGATTTTTTGAACCTTGAGCAGGAAAGAAACATGTATTTAAGCCATCTGAACTATAAACAAGTGTTGTCCATTTCAGAGAGCTAAACTGGCTTCAACAAGAGTTCTTTTATATTCTTCCTAATCCTAATCTAATATTTATTTATAGTCATATCAAATGTTTAAGAAAACATTCATGAGCAAACTAAAACACCATTTTCTTTTTCAATTCACATATTTCTCATGTCTATAACCTATATTAACCTTATTTCCCTTCACAAAGTGTTGTGTACTTCAGAATCAAAGGAGGAAGCTATAATTTTAATAATTCCCTATTTTATGTCCCTTTCTGGTCAGAGTTCTACAGATACAGTGTCACTAAATACTAAAGTGTGAAGTTAGCGTGAAGGGAAAAAATATGTCAGTATCTATGACTTTCTTCTTCTCAAAATGATATTCAGCTATTACTTTTTTTTTTACACAGGATTTTCCTTAATTTGTCACAATTCAAAGGCAGAATAGGTTTCGAACATCAGGGCAGCACAGTTTATGCCTGCATATTTTTCTGTCAAGTCCAGAAATGGTCGATAGCACATTAATTCAGCTGTGAAGAATAAAGCTCCAATGTTGAACCAGTTAAACAATATCAAAATATGTTATCGCATTGTTCAAAACGGGAGGATAGTGTTTTTAGGATGAGTAACATGTAATGCTATCATAGGTTTTGGTATGTACTAGCAATTCTGGGTCTTTATAACCCAAAGGAAATTGCTGGCAATATCTTCATTTCCACCAGATCCTGAAAGAAGCAGGTAAGAAGGAGCATTGATGTATTTTGAGAGTGACATTGTTAAAGAATAGTGAAATAGTGAGAGGTCCAAAGGAGCAAAATAGTCATTAGATGGGAGAATCTTGATTTTTTTCTTTTAGAAGTAGCTTCAGCTACTTCTACCAGCATCTAATCCTTCCCAGTAACATCAGTTCAAGAATATTTAAACAAAAGGGTGGAAAATGTATTCCAGAAAGAGGACTATATTTTATGCCATTCTATCTTTGTGTATGAACCTATATAGTACATGTTTCTAATTCCCGAAAAAGGAAATAGAAATTGTATGAAAGCTGAGGTAGGTTACAAAAGAAAAAAGTCATCAACTGAAAATATACCTGCTCTTCCAAAAGAAATTGATTATTGATTAATTTTGACCACAGATTTAGACCTTCTACTAATCTTGCCAATATACAACCAATATGTTGTGAGAATCCTGAAAAGAGTTAATTCAGTAATTGAGCTATATATTTTGTAACAATACAGTCATTTAGTTAATGAGTTAGGATAATTAGACAATGTACAGCTTATCCTGAGGCACCAAAGGTAGATGAGAAAAGTCAAAATATCTGGATACGTTTATACTCGAAAGAACAAATGGGGTCCATGAAAGCAGTCATCAAATAACTAACTATCACGAAAATGGAACAAAGTTGTTTGCTGTTGCTCCAGAGGACAGAAAGTGGAACCAACAGATAAAAATGGTAAGAAAGCAGGTTTCACCTAAATCACAGAAAGAACTTTTAATTATTGAGCTGTTCAATGGTAAGACAGTCTCAAGAGTCAGGAGCTGTTTTTTGTTGTAGTCATTTAAGAAAATGATGAATAACCATCAGTCAGAGGTAATGAAACTGCAAAAAGCAAAGCTGGAAAACACTGAACAGTGGTGGTAACAACCCCCTGCCAGCCTTAAATCACATCACTAAAATCTATATATATATAAAAAAGGTGTATGTATGTATGTTTGAGAATAACTTTGGAGTGCCTCGAGCAATTTCGACCACACTTGGTACACAGATGACCTACCCTCTGGAAACAAATACTGGGAGGGAGACACCCCGGTGTGTGTGTGTGTGTGTGTGTGTGTGTGTGTGTGTGTGTGTTCCAGCATAACTCTGCCCATAAGCCTGGCCCATTAAGGAGAGTGACTGCTGTGTCCTAGAGCGGCAATTGTTTGTAATATCATGGGTGGGAGAAGGAAGAGCTTGTGCCATTAAGGAAAGCAGATACAGCATCCTAGATCAGCAATTGTTTGTGATGTCAGTTCCTTCACAGCTTCCTCTGGAAAGCCAGCCAGGAAGTTTGTCCTCCAGTAAACCAATCAGGAAGTGCCTGATGGATTTGGGGCAATGTGCCAGGATTGTAGACAGGGCGGGAAAGAGGAGCACATCGGAGGGGGAAGAGAGAGCGCAGGGATGGTAGGCATGGGAATAGGGGGAAGAAAAGCCCCTCTCAATGGCTCCCTGTCAGACAAATGCTTTGACATCTATAAATATCTGGGCATCAGCTAGTTAACAATAAAGGACATCTATTTGAGGTCCTGTGTGATATAGTAGGTCTGGAGAAAGCCTGATCTGAAAACAACAGCTTTCTCAAAGTCTTATGGAAAGAAATTGATTTAAGGATGAAAAGGTGTACCACCTTGAGCTCTTAAAGAAAAAGTAGGATATAAATACAGGGCTCTTATGTCCTTCTTTTTATAAAGCTCTGTTCTTTATTACAGATAGCCATCTTCAAATTTATTTCATTCAATTATTTATTTTCTTCATTTTGCTCTTCAATTTTCTTTTGTGAAGAAAGTTACATACAGTTTTTTAATCCTCATGAACCTCTTCAGATTTATAAATTTTTCAGGTTCTCCTTTCTTTGTTCCAAGAAAACATGTTCTCTCTAGATACAACTCTAAAGAAAAATAAATCTCTAAGATCATTGTCTATTTTTCCTATCGTGTTTCTGCCATGGTGATTCAAATTGTATGTAAGAGACTAGTTACTC
Source organism: Thamnophis elegans (assembly GCF_009769535.1). Lineage (NCBI taxonomy): Eukaryota > Metazoa > Chordata > Lepidosauria > Squamata > Natricidae > Thamnophis > Thamnophis elegans. The sequence goes on from NC_045558.1 coordinate 115,175,446, forward strand.
ATGTGATTGAAAGATACCTCCAGAATCCTAAAAAAAGATTCACAATTTGCCATTCAGATGGTCTGCAGCCTAAGTCCACCGTTTCAAGCCATTTTGCAAACTTCACCATAATTTGTTCTGATTATGTAGGAGAAGGAACGACAGAGCCTGGAGAAGGAGTGAAAAGAAGTATCAGTCTAGAATTCCTACATAGCCACAAACAACCTCCATTCCACCCCATTTATGTGCCATTGTCCCTTATCTAACTCTAGTCAATCAGGTGCTGAACATTTGTTGAAAAGGATTCTGTGCATAGGCTTTTAGCGATAAATCAATTTAATTGAACTCTCATATGTAGACCTTTCATACCTGACAAACTACTCATTTTGGTTGTATTGTACCCACTGCTGCCATGTAGATATTACCAGATTGTCTCTTAGAGAGCAGGGGTGAAATCAATTTACCTTCACTACCAGTTTGCAAATGTGAGCACCCGCACAGGACCTTCCGCACATGCACAGAGCATCAAAAACGAGACATGATGAGATCCAGATGGGTGGGCGCAGCCTCCTTCCACCAGCACTACCAGTTCGCCCGAACCGGATAGAACCGGCTGAATTTCACCACTGATCTAGAAGCTGTAAAGAACTGACATTTCTAGATTTTAATACCTTTACTCTTTGTGTTACAGTTTACTAAGCCAATACCAAAAATTGAGAAACTGATTGGAACTGAACTACTTTCAGATCACAGCAGAAGACAACGATGACTTTTTCAACTATTGTGTTCATTGTCTGGTTTCTTCATCTGACTAGATTGCAAGGTGAGAAAAGATGCTGGGGAGGTGTTTGGGGGAGGCCATATTTAAGGATGTGTAAATCCCCTCCCCCCCTTTAATTACCCCTTGACTTTCAAAGGAAATAAAGATGGGTGTGAGATAAGTAATAAATACACGATTTAATAAAAGTGCACAGAGGAAAATCACAAAGTCAAGTTGGTAACTGCAACTGTGCAATTGAAGAGACACTTTGATGTGGTTTTTAAAAAATGGGTCTTTGATTATTTTTCCATATCTGTAATCTTGACTATTTGACTCCCCAATCTCAGACACCTCTGTTCTTTTAAAATATTTTAATGATCCTGATTTTAATTTAGGGTCTTCATTTTAATTGTAGTATTACTATAAATTTTTATTCATGTTCTTGTATTGTTGTACATAATGAAATGTATATGAGCACTTCTACAAACAAAAGACCAGGATATAGATTTAATAATGCATAAAATAATAACATTACAATTTCATCACCGCATTTCTTCCTAGAAATTCCTCCTTTACACACTCACCAAATCTAGACTTCATTAATTTCAACCAAAATGACATAGCATATACCATTAAACGATACTATGTTGTGACGATATCTATTGTAAACAGAAATGTAGAAAAACAATTACTATATTCCAGGCCAGGGTGGGGGGGAGGATGAGTGAAGATGGATGGTTTTAGATTCAATTGCAATGGGAAAGAGAGAGCGATAAATATTTGGACAGTCATTCTATTAAGCTAGCGAAGTTACATTAAAAATACACCACCTATTCCCATTCTCAATAACATTTTATGAGACTAAAGGTAAAGGTTTCCTCTATCCTGTCATGTCCAACTCTAGGGGAAGAATGCTCATCTCCAATTCTTAACCAAGGGACCCAACAATGTCCAAAGATATCTATGTGGTCATGGCCAGCATGACTCACTCAGAACACTGTTACCTTCCCACCTATTTATCTACTTGCATTTGCTTGCTTTTAAATTTCTAGATGGACAGGAGCTAGAGAAAGTAATGGGAGCTCATCCTGTTGCATGGTTTTGGGTCTTGAACTTGGGCTGTCAGTTTTACAGCTGACATGCTCAGTATCTTTAACCAACGAGCCATTAGTTATGTGCTGTTAGATTTTTGATTGCTGTATATTCTCCAGGTTTAAGTTCCAGTCCATTATTTTCAGAATTGTATCTTTCTCTCAATATTGAACAAAATTTATTCTGACTCCTATAACACTTTTAACAATTATAGAGATATTTAATTTTATTTATTAATTATATGTGTGTAAGTGTGTGTAGCCTGTTTCCCCAAAAATAAAACCTATCCCCAAAATATAAAACCTAGCAATTTTTTATATGTGCCCCTCATATGGGCCCTCATATTTGCTGGTAAAAAACTGAAGGGAGACTAGTATAGATCTATTTCAAGCTATTTAGCTCTCATCAGCTACCCACACCCTTACTGGTATTCAAACTTGGGCTTCTTACTTATTAGGCAGTTGTACTAACCTCTAAGCCACAAGTTCTCCTCCCTTTATCAGCTGAACCGGGGAGAGATTAAGTGTTTAAGCATAAAATATGCTCGTGTGTATGTGTGTATGAATTTATATATGAATTTATTGATTTTAAAATTGAATTAAATAAATAAAATAAATATCTGAGGGACTTTTATGTGTGTGAGAGAGAGAAAACATTTAACAATAAAACAATAATAATAATAATATAAAATTTTAAATTGTATCTCATTCTTCTTTAACTAAAGGTATTGTTAAGTTTACTAATTTTGGGCTAGGACCCCCCCCCCCCAAATAAAAATTGGGAGATGAGTGTCTCAGGAGCTCACAGTTTTATCATTCTTTGATACATTTGTGTGACATCACAATGCATATAAAAAAGGGGCAGGGCTTGTATTACAAGACCACAGTGCTGCTTTGATCATTCTGGCCTCCCCTCCCCACAAGCCTCCTCCAGAGAAGAAATAATGTATTGGAGATGTTATTTCCATCTACCAATTGTTTCTTTCAGGGTGCAAAATGGAAAAAGGATCACTTGGGCTCTCTTTCCATCTTACTCCTACATCTATTGCAGTAAGAGAGTTAAATCTAGAATAGTCAACGCCACTCCTTCTGGGATTGTTTATATTAATTATGCACAGCATTGATCTGGGTGACTTTGAGAAGGTTCAGTGCCCTTTATATAAATATACATATATATATAGTTTGTTTCTCTGTGTGCTTTAGCTTGCCCTCTGTCCCATTTTCCTAGTTAACTATTTTATCTTACTTTTGCTGGTGTTTTAATAAACATTAAGCTATATTTTTGCTAGCCAATCTGAATGGCAGGTGTGTTTCCTCATATAAGGAGGAAGGGAGCAAGGGAGAGTGTGCTGGCTGCAAAGTGAACTGGAAATTATTCACAGTAATTTTCCAACGTGTGGATGTCCACATTTTGGCATCTAACAAAATGTGAAACACTATAAAGCCAAATTATCCCAAGCTTCCCTTAACCCACTGAAGAAAGCCATTAGCAAACAGAAAACAATAACAGCTTTCTTCAAGTAAAAATAACAAAATGAGAAGACATACAGGTAGTGTTTGACTTATAATTGTTTAGTGACCATTTGAAGTTACAATGGCACTTTTAAAAGTGACTTACAACCAGTCCTCACACTTACAACTGATACAGCATCCTCATGGTCAGATGATCCAAATTTAGCCACTTGGCAACATGTGATCACCATTTGTGAGAGAGATTCTGACAACCAAAGTCAGTGGGGGAGTTGGATTCACTTAATGACCATGTGATCCACTTAACATCTACAGTTATTCGCTTGATAATCATGGCAAGAAAGGTTGTAAAATCGGGCATGGCTCACTTAATAACCCCCTTGTTTAGCCACAAAAATTATGGTCCCAACTGTAGTTATAACTTGAGGAGTATACTTTATTAGCTTCAGGGTCAGTTCTTCACCTGGTTTTGAAATACTTCTTGAAGTTAGAAGAAAAGATACTGAAATGGGCACTATAAACTAGGTAGGACTAGAGTCCATTTTAGCCCATTTCTTCTCATTAGCCAACCATCTTTCTTGAGATAATAGGGATCCTGAACTCCATCTCTGATGGAACTGGCAATCTGCAATAACTTGTCATATGTATCAGTTTTACAACACCCCAGAACTAACTATAACCAGAATCTCTTATTATATTTTACCCCTTTTTTAAATTCCTTGGGGTTTTTTTTTAAATCTTATTTGGAAAATTAAAATTACGTATCTTTTCTTTTTCCAACAGCTGCTGCTGACCCAGAAATAGGTAGGAATTTCTATGTACCCTAAAAACCTTTTGCAAAATTGGCACTGAATGGTGAAAAGGAAACCCATTTGCCTTTTACAAAACCTTAGATATGTTGTTATGTTGCTTCTAGTACAATATAATCTTCAGAGCCATTGCTATAACTCCAATTGCATTTTGTCATTTTCTTATTGCTAATGAGTTAGGCAAAGAAATGTTATAAATAAGTTATAATATGAAACAATGAGTCAGCTAGCTTGGTCGCTCAACAGCGAGACGCTGGTGTAGCGGGCATGGCAGCACCTGCATTTTCTACACCATAGCAGAAGAGCATATCTTTCTTCCCCCTGTCCTTACCACTTTCTACAGAGGGACAATTGAAAAGAGCCTCTTATATTGTATTAGTGTTTGATTTGGAAGTATTACTGTTTTGGACAGGAAGGTGGTGCAGAGTGGTAAGGACAGCAAAAAAGATTATTGGAGGTTCAGTGCCTTCTATCAAGGACATGGCATATAAGCACTATCCAGGACATAGTGGGTGTAGGTGTCCTTTTGAGAGCAGGCATCAGAATTTCAGTTTTAATATATACATAGAAAAATGGCAACAAAGGTTATTTTATAATATCTTAGAATGCTTTGTTCCTTGACAAGTAATTCATTATTTGACATGGTTGAGTTATCCTCTTCCATATTAAAAAAGAAACCAGGCTTTTTCTTGGGACTGGATCAAAATCGACATATGAATGAAGCCTATGCTGATCTAAACACAGGAGTGAATCACATACTGACAAGTTATGTAGATATTCATGTTAAATATTAACTTGTTTCCCAGGAGACACAAAATCATTGGAAACTTTCTTCTGAAAGTCATATACAAATTCATTCAAAAAGAGAAAGTTTTTTTCTTGCAGGGTTTCAGTTGTTGAGCTTCAGAGGTATGGGGAAAAGTTCCCTTAATTTCTTATTATAATCCAAAATCTAAATCAATTTTTTTTGTTCCTTTTCAAGTCAAGGTTGACTTCCGGCAACTGCCTGGATTAGTCCCTATAATGTTCAGGCAGTATTTTGAAAGTGGTTGAAAGACAATGACTGGCCAAGGTGATCCAGTAGCTTCATATCTAAGATACAACTAGAACTCATAGTCTTCCACTTTTTAGCCTGGTACCTTAACCATTACACCAAACTCCTTCTCCCTCTCTTTCTTTCTCTCCCTGGTCTCTTCTATTCTGCTCTTTCTTGGAAGGTTGTAAGAAGCCACTAACCTCTACAAGAATTGTTGGAGGCCAACCAGCTTCTGAGGGGGCATGGCCCTGGCAAGCAGGTCTTACAGTACTCAACATAACTTTTTGTGGTGGCACCCTCATAGACAAGAACTGGGTGCTGACAGCTGCTCATTGCTTCAGCTGGTAAGTTACTGGACTGTAAAATTAAGTGAGAAAAATAGATGGATGGCTATTATTACGATGCTATTCTTTTTAATAAACTAGAGTTTCCAGGGAACAGCAATATTATGGCTTGTTACATAGCCAGATATTTAGACTGGATGTGCCATTTTTATCCAACTATCAAATCTTTCCCAAGAACATGGAATAGGCAGATGTTGTTTGATGGTGTTAAAGGTGCTGTTGCAAAATGTAGAAAGCTGCCTTTTTGCAATTGACTAATGGTGATTTTGTCAATGCCAGGGGTATTCAAATAGGTGCTTTGAGATTGCACACAAGGTGGCTGTTACAGAAGTAGGTTTCTACTGGTTCGGCCCAGTAAAGCCAAACCGATAGTGGAATTCCGGCCTGGGTTGCAGAACCAGCAGCAACCTAGGCTGGCCACGCCCCTCAACCAGTTCCCCAGTCACCGCTGCCGTCGTTGCCACCACCATCTTTTTTTTTAGTTCTGCACATGCGCAGAACAATTTCTATTGAATTGTAAAGCATGTGCATGAGCAAACCAGCAGTAATGTCAGTTGAAACCCACCCCTGGGCTGTTACTATTGGTATTACCTTTGCTTTCTTTTGCCAGTAGTTCTATTTCTCATCTTCAAATGTTTTATTTCATTTTTCATTTTCATTTCATACAATCACATATATACTGTGCATGATTGGGGCCATATAACATTGAGCGATAAACACAGCCCTCCTTATGTTCCCCCAAATACAAAACCAATATAACGCTTCAACCCTCCATACACCCTTTCTTTCTCCCCCCTCCAACTTTCCTTTCTCCCCTCCAACATTCCCCTCTCCTACTTCCCCTCCCCCTCTAACACTCCTTTCTCCCCCTCCCTTCCATCTCACCCTCCTTCCAGTCCTCTCTCCCTCCCTCTCTACCCCTCCCTCTTCTTTCCCTCTGCTCCTCACTTCGGTGTATTTCTACTATCCATCGATATATTCAACTTCTTATTTTTATACTAAAATTAAAAAAAGAGCAACAGTATACAAGTGCAATCATGTTATTTTAAAAACTGGCACATACTATATTTCCCCCCTCCCCCCCCCTCCCCCCTATTACCCCACCTCCCTTCCCCCCTCCCGACTTCCCGGAGCCCGTACACGGTATAGCTTTTTATCAAACACAGTCTAAAATGTGTTAAAACCAAGTAAGTTAGGGAAAAAAATAATAAAGAAAAAAAAGGGGGGGAAAGAAAAAAGAAAGAGAAGAAAGAAAGTCAGTAAAATCTCTACATTGAACTCAGCTTCTTACCATTACACAAACTTAAGCAGTTTACATTGTTCCTAATCTTAATTGATTGATTACCTACAGGATTTCCCCAGAAGTTATTTGTTGATTCAGCTTTTCCTGTACTCTTCTCTAGCTAGGGACCTTATCTCTTTATCTAAATATCTATCTGTTTCCAAACCCTTAATTTTGTCCCCTTTATGCCTCCTTCCTCTATAACACAATTTAGATACATCTCAAATTTTTCTTTTGGTTTCCTCTTCCAACTCTTTTTGTCTTTGCCCTTGTTTATATATATATATATATATATATATATATATATATATATATATATATATATATATATATATATATATATATATATATATATATATATATATGTATATATATATATATATTCATCAGTACTCCTCTCATATATGCTTTACTTATATCTCCTACAAATTCCCTGAATATGCCCTTATTCATATTCGGAGTAGTTCTATTTCTATTCGCAGGTCTTTGGATTCAGTGATTTAATGACCTCCAGTTCTTTCTCTTCTATTCTGCTGCCTCCAGAAACTACCACATCCACTGTGGAGATTTTTTTGTCTTTCAGAAATAGTCACAGAGGAGTCAAATGAAGAAAATGGCATTACATCAAGGCTATTTTACTGCCAATTCTTTCGTGCTTGCATCACAAATAAAAGAACATACAAGTAGTCCTTGACTTGGGACCACAATTGAGTCCAAAATTTATGTTGCTAAGTGAGAAATTTGTTAAGTGATTTTTGCCCCATTTTACAAACTTTCTTGGCAAGTTTGTTAAGTGAATCGCTGCAGTTGTTAAGTTAGTAACATGATTATTAAGTGAATCTGACTTTCCTATTGACTTTGCTTGTCAGAAGGCTTACAAAAGGGGCTCCCAGGACCCCAGGACACTACAACTGTCATAAATATGAGTCAGTTGACAAGCATCCGAATGTAAATCACATAACCATAGGGATGCTTCAATGGTGATAAGTGTGAAAAATGGTCCTAAGTCACTTTTTTTCAGTACCATTGTAACTTTGAACAGTCACTAAACAAACTGTTTATAAGTTGAGGACTACCTGTATACAAAAGGGACACAACAATGCTTTTTTTTTTCTTTTTGACCAAAACTGCTTCAGTTATATATTAATAAAAGTTTGCATTACTCTGCAGAGTTTCAATGGAAGATACTTTCCCATTTGCATATCACTCAATGCACCTTGTGGATACTGTATGTGGAAATCAGAGCTGGATTTAGATTGAAGCTAAATAAGCACTGACTTGTGGGTGCCAATGCCAGTAGTTCCTAATCATTCCAAAAATGCTAATCCCCAGATTGGCAAGAAGCGAAGCCATCAGCCAATGTAGCCTAGGGACACCATGTACTCCTGAACCAGCACTGATAGAAACAGTATACAAATGAATAAATATTGTTCTTTCCTGCCAAACTCCAACAAGGCTGTTGGCATCTTTAAATATGGCAAAGCTGGATATGAGGAAACATGCTGAAATTAAATGCAGACAAAATCTGGTGCCCCTGGCAACAAACTTCAAGATTTTTTTCAGCAAATGTTGAAATCCTGCAGCACTCTTAATAGATCCACATCCATAAATTGCTGTTGACATTTTTTTTTTAATTGTCCCTTACAGGATGCCTGAAGGCTTTGAGGAAATTTTTGTGGGGCTAGGTCACCATCAACTCATGAACCCTTCAAATAACTCAAAGAAGTTTGGCATCCAACAGATTATTCCTCATCCTAACTACTCAGCTAATGACACTATGTATGACATCGCTTTGGTGGAGCTAAATGACACTGTGGACATCACCAAATACATCTTGCCTATGTGTCTCCCAGAATCTTCTGTGAAGTTCCCTGACAATACCAGCTGCTGGATCACTGGATGGGGAAGAACAGATACTAAGGGTGAGTGAGGGAAATGGGTTGCGTGTTTGATCTGACACTTTTTCATCCTTTCGCATCTTAATCTATGCAATTTGATATGTTTAAAGATTCCGTGATTTGCTTATTACACCAAAGTAACTTGACGTTACTTTAAGAACTAACGGGGCACAGTTTAATCCAGGAAGATGCTGGAGAATATTCCAGATACAAACCTGAGAGGATCATTATTCTGCATTGAAACTGAGGCCAAACTAGAGTTTTGCATAAAACCCTGTATAAAGTTACACAGTAGAGTTATAAATCAGAGGGAATCTGAAAAGACCCCTTTAATGTAGTAAATGTTATTAAATGACATAAACTTTCATTAGACGCATGGAGTAGCTGAAAATGATGTAGGGTTTAAATTGGGATGAGACCAGGTTAGAGACAAGAATGAAGAAGGCAAAACAGAGCTTTGTGTGGGTTTAAAAATCATTTTGGCTTACTTAAAAGTAGTAGGATTCTTCTTTTTCTTAAGGTTCTTTTTAAGGTTCAAGAATTAGCAGCAAGCTCAGGATAGTGACATAGGTAGTAGAACCTATTGCCACTAAAATCCATAATAGCACCAGCAAAGATTAATCTGAGTCAGGTCCCAGACATCAAATGAGGTCCTTATTTCCAGTGGCAGAAAATGGCACTAAAATATCTGAAGGGTGTTTTGATTCCAAAATGATCAGTTGAGTCACCCCATCAAAGTGAAATTGCAGAAGAAATCTGGGAACCTGGTTGGAAACAGCAAACCAAATTAGGTGATTTCTAAGTGTTTTTTTAATCTTTCCAGAAGTCCAAACTGAAGTTTGCTCCCAAATTTTAATATGTAAATTTGAACTAGATCACACCAAATTTCAAATCTTCAGTTTTAATTAATGGAGGATTCTTCACGGCAGTCTGATTATCTTAAAGAGGTTTGGATTCCAATCAAATCAGAATCAAAGCAAACTGCAAAACTGAATCAGGTCACAAACTAGAATTGATTCTGACTTGAACTGAATTTTCTCTGATTTTATGCACACACCAATAGCTGCAAAACAACAGGGATCAAGTAAAGAAGTAATGCATTTGGGTTCTGAATTGGCATTCTTTTCATCCCAAAGACCTATACATAATATGAGGGATAGGGTGGGATGGAGGGCCACAAAGCAAATTAAACTATACAGTGGTTAGGCGTTAGAGTTAGAGTTTAGAGTTAGAGTTTATTAACATTTATAGGCCGCCCTTTTCCCTGAGGGGACTCAGGGCGGCTCACATAAAATCAGGAAAGGGGAATACAAACAATGACGTAGACACACATAAAGTAAAAATAATGAGCAACATTCATTCATCATTCGGGAGGGGCGGCTATCTTTGTCCCCAGGCCTGACAGGCTAGCCAGGTCTTAAGGGCTATGCGGAAGGCCTGGACGGTGGTGAGAGTACGAATCTCCACGGGGAGCTCGTTCCAAAGGGTCGGAGCTACTACTGAAAAGGCCCTCCTCCTTGTAGTTGCCAGCCGGCATTGGCTGGCAGATGGAATTCGGAGGAGGCCCAATCTATGAGATCTAATTGGTCGCAGGGAGGTAATTGGCAGAAGGCGGTCTCTCAAGTACGCAGATCCACTACCATGAAGGGCTTTATGGGTGACTAGTAGCACCTTGAAGCGCACCCGGAGATCGACAGGTAGCCAGCGCAGCTCGCGGAGGATAGGTGTTATGTGGGTGAACCGAGGTGCACCCACGATCACTCGCGCGGCCGCGTTCTGGACTAGCTGAAGTCGCCGGATGCTCTTCAAGGACAGCCCCATGTAGAGCACATTGCAGTATTCCAGCCTAGAGGTCACAAGGGCCCGAGTGACTGTTGTGAGAGCCTCCCGATTCAGGTAGGGTTGCAACTGGCGCACCAGGCGAACCTGGGCAAATGCCCCCCTGGTCACAGCCGTCAGGTGGCGGTCAAAGGATAGCTGTGGATCCAGGAGGACTCCCAAGTTGCGAACCCTCTCTGAGGGGTGTAAAATTTGACCCCCCAGCCTGAGTGATGGAATATTGGTCGAATCTTTGGGAGGGAAGCACAACAGCCACTCGGTCTTTTCTGGGTTGAGTACAAGCTTGTTAGCCCTCATCCAGTCCATAACGGCCTCAAGGCCTCGGTTCATCACGTCTGCCACTTCATTGAGTTGGCACGGGGCGGACAGATACAACTGGGTATCGTCCGCATATTGATGGTATCTTATCCCGTGCCTGCGGATGATCTCTCCCAGCGGTTTCATGTAGATGTTGAATAGTAGGGGGGATAAGACCGAACCCTGAGGCACCCCATATGTTAGGGGCCTAGGGGTCGATCTCTGCCCCCCCACTAACACCAACTGCGACCTGTCCGAGAGGTAGGAGGAGAACCACCGCAACACGGTGCCTCCCACTCCCACCTCCCGCAGTCGTCGCAGAAGGATACCATGGTCGATGGTATCGAAAGCCGCTGAGAGGTCAAGGAGAACCAGGATGGAGGGATATCCTCCATCTCTGGCTCTCCAAAGATCATCGGTCAATGCGACCAAAGCGGTTTCTGTGCTGTAACCGGGTCTGAAGCCTGACTGGAAGGGGTCAAGATAGCTTCCAGTCTTGGTTTAAAGGAGTGTCAGAGATTTTTTTTAAGTGAAATGCCTATTTATATTTCATATGTTCTCCAGCTAAAATAGTTTATGTTGGTTTACATCAACCAGACAGCTTGGAGAGAAGATATAATCACAAGACTGCATCTTACTCATCCCTTAGTCAAAATTCTAGTACATCAGCTAAGAACTGGCACCTGTGATCTCACATTGTTGTATATGTAATTATGTGTAGAACATAGTGGTTGAAAAGTTTTAGTTTTTCTTGCCCCATCATAATTTACTTTCAACAGACAACTAATGTGCCTATGACACATAGGTATGTTTCTTTCCTGTCCTGTTCTATTATGTTTTGGGAGATAAGAGCAGTAAAAATATATGGGAAACAACTCTGTTAGATCTGCCATCTTCAGCTTGGCACCATGCTGGATCCTGCCATCAAAAGATAAGAGGGAAGAGCGGGACCTGGGAGAGGGAACAAATGGGCAATTACCTTCCAGGTATATGTGATGGGAAATTGAGAGCGGGGAATGACAGCTTGTCAAAGAGCAGGAGAGCTTAGAACCAGTTTTTACCAGCACTCAAAGCCATTCACCCTGAGAAAGTATGTGAATTACCTAAACATCTCAGGGTTCTCAAAACACTGGAGTCTTATTGGATGAAAATGGACTGGTCATGAGGGGAGAGCTGGGATGTGGGGAAATTTTCTATATCTTTTGAATGCAAAAAAAATTAGCCTGACTTTACTGCAGCCAGCATATTTTAGTAAAAGAACCTATCACTTCAACCAGTTAGAGTTGAGAACCTGTCTTTCCTAAGAGATCGGACTGGGGCAACACCAATATTTCCCTAAAATAATCAGTGTGGTTAGCAAGTCTGTCTTCTGGCAAATCGCAACAAGAAAAACTAAAATTGTTTTTTTATAAATGAAGTTGAGGAATATTAAAGATTTGGCACGAAAGTTACAGTGAACATAAACTCAGTTACTTGTTCTCTGCATTTTATAATGCAACTTTATCCTTTCTTTTCAGTGGACCTGGAGCCTCCCAAAAACCTTCAAGAAGTGGAAATATCTATCATCAATACAGATTATTGCAACTCTATCTACAACATGTTCAATATTTCAATATTGCCCCATTCCCCTATCAGAGACGGTATGATCTGTGCAGGTAGCTTTGAGGGTGGCAAAGATTCCTGTCAGGTATGGCGCTGAAAACTTAGCTAAATTTCTATGATACAAGATAGTTAAAATTGTAGTGATTGAATTTGTGTAATGTGTTAAACTGGGTTAGTTTTAATCTTGGGTGGATAGTGAAGTTGCTAACAATCTGATGAGTTATATATGACATTAACCCTTAATGTTAGTTTATGGTGCCATGAATTGAGCAATGAGAATTAATTAATTGATTGATTAATTAATGAATGAATTAATTAATTAAAAATTAGGTTTGATGCATCAAACTTATCAATGATGACATGGAAAACTTATGAACCTGCTCATAAAGGATGCAGAGTTCTCCCAGAGCTTCCTTCACTCAGGGAAGTGTGCATTCAGTGCTTTTCAAATTCCCAAGATAGGTATGGGCAATCATCAACAAGAAACCTTATATAGTGTCCAGAAAAACTCATCAAGATTCAACTCCTGGAATTTGATGGAAAGCTTCATGGAAATTTTCAATCAGTGGAGTGATTGCTGCTGAATTTTGCTGATTAAGACAAAAAACAGAGGAGCTAAGAAACTCTCAGAAACTCAATGAAACCCCTGCAAAAATATTTAAAAATTAGGCCAAACATTTTCTGATCTTCTATCTCCAGTAATTATAAAGAACACAGGGCAAAATAACATATCCAACTGCCCTGCATAAGATAAAAATTGCTCAGCCATGTGCTAAGAGATGAAAAATAGCAATAGCACTTAGACTTATATACCACTTTACAGTGCTTCACAACCCTCTCTAAATGGTTTACAGTATCAGCCTCAGTGGTAGGTTCCGGATCCCGTTGCAACTGGGGCTCTGTGTCCACCACATGAATGCGGGCACTGCACGCGTGCACATGCGCACAATGTGCACATGCGTCCTTACCTCCTGTGATGATCTGCAACACCTCCACAATACTCTAGCTGCTTGGCAGAGAGTCGGGAAGTTGCCATGCGCTCCATGCATGTGTGCGGAAGTTCCAAAGAGTTCAAATACAGCTAAGGACGGCAGGCGGGTACCAGAACGGTACCCAATGCTCCCAGCAGATACCGGTATGCCCATATTGGGGCATACCGCCTGCAACCCATCACTGGTCAGCATATTTCCCCCAACAATTTTGGTCTTCATTTTACTCACCTCGGAAGGATGGAAGCCTGATTCAACCTTGAGCCTAGTGAGATTTGAACTGCCAAATTGCAGGCAGCCAGCAGGCGGCAGAAGTAGCCTGCAGTACTGCATTCTAACCACTGGGCCACTGTGGCTCATTTCTCATTAAAATGCATTACTGGCTCAACTTGTTGTTGTCCAAATATTTTGGACATGAATTCCTATGAATTCTTATTCCTATGAATATAAATCCCTAACCAAATTTAAAGTCCAAAACAGTTAAGAGGGATGACCCATATACTGCTTCTTTTGACTAGTTCTGAAGAGGATTTAAGCAATAGTAATAAATTCATATGGCTTTAAATTCGACTGTGTAGCACTTTGGATTTCATTTTGGATATGAGTTTCAGAGTACCTAGGACAGCCAGGTGATTCTGGGAAAAGGTGTGACCGCTTTAAGATGGTGTGAGTAGGACTAAATTCATACTCCTGAAAGTTGGGAGACTGAGTTCAAATTGCTACACAACACTAGCTGTCATCCAGCTAAGGAAAGGATAGTGTATGTATGTTCATTTAGAAGACAAAAATAAACATGGAATAGAGTATTCATATGTTTAAAATGATCAACACAGATGCAGCCAAACTGACCATTTTAGAAGCAATATTTTTCTTTCTCCAACAATGCATCAAATGCATCCTTCACATTTTTAACTAAAATATTAGATCACTCTTATGGTTCTTTAGATTATATTTAATCAATTTCTGTGCAAGAGGATGTGATTAAAAATGACAATTACAAGTAGTCAGTCAAGTGATGGATATCAATAGTACCATGTTTCCCCAAAAATAAGACCGGGTCTTATTTTCTTTTGACACACATCGCTAAAATAAGTGATTAGCCTTATTTTCAGGGAGGTCTTATTATTTTTGAGGTGCAGGAGACAGTGAGCGTGGTCACCTCATGGGCTGCTGCTATGTTGCAATATTTTTGGGCAGGGCTTATTTTCGAGGGAGGGGTTATTTTAGCGTAAGTACTCAAAAGCATAATTGGGCTTATTTTCCAGGAGGTCTTAGTTTTGGGGGAAAGGGTAGTTTCCCCCATTCTCCAAATGGCATCGTGATACCATTGATTTGTCTCATGACATAGCAAAGGAAATATTATTACCTTGCATGGATGCAGTTATGTTTTTCAGAACAGTTAACATCCTGCTGTTTATTAACAGTGTTAATTATGGTTACCTTTTGAGGGGAGGGAGGTTGTGGGACTTAGAGTATGGTGCAGTGTAGTGTACAGACCCATTTCACTGAATTATCAATCAATATATTTCATTAACCCAAAAACTGTGATAAGTATGTTTGGCGAACCAGCAATTACTGAAGATTCCCAGGCAAAAGTTGAGCTGTTTAGTTTAAGGAATAAATACTTTGCTGCAAAGAAATTTGCGTTTCAATTTCTCAAAATCGGAATGAAGCAGTCTTCCTATAAACATGTGATAACATACATCTTTCTCTTTCCAGGGTGATTCTGGAGGACCTATGGTTTGCCAATGTGATGGAAATGAAAATTGGCTCTTGACTGGGATTGTGAGCTGGGGGTTAGGCTGCGGCATAGCTGGTGTACCTGGTGTTTACACTTCAGTAGCACACTATGCTGATTGGATTCGGCATCATATACCCCACATAACATTTTCAGACTGCACACCTGAAAGTAATAGTGTAACACCTGCTTTTAGTGTAGGATACAATACTGTGCTTTTACTGATATCTGTCAAATTGATTGTCTTCTGAGATCCTTCAGCTTACCTATGTCCCCAGAGCTGGTGCAGCAGCTCTACATAAAAATCTACACATTCTCCAAACTGGAGGAAGATCAGCATTAAAGTTCTAATCAGTTTTAAATCAATAACAAAATGATTTAAGTCATGTTGCTTACAACAAGAATGAAGATAATACTGACCATTCTTCGGTCTTTGGCTGAGAATCATGATAAGAATTGCATACTACCAAACTTGAGAGGACCTTTCCAAAATCTTCAGAAGCCTAAACTCTGATTGCTGACTATGGTACTACTCTTCCTCCTCCTAATATCATATAATATGCTGTTGCTCTTCCTTCCCCACAAAAGAGTTTCCATTCTCCCCACCAAAATGTATTTCCAACAGCACTTAGCCTGCCAACAAAAAGAACAACAATATTGGGCTGCCAGACAGACTTGATTCAAGGAACATACTCTGTTTTCAAATAATCTCTGAGATCACTATGAAAATACATGTATCTTTAAAACAGTGAAGATGTTGCAATGTCCACCTAAAGGGTGGAGTGCTTTCTCCATTTTTTGTTTTCTTCAGCACTCAACTAGGCACCGGGTTCTGATTTGAACCTTGTTTCACTGACCTACAGGTAACACTCCAGTGGTGGGATTTAATTTTTTTTACTACCAGTTCTATGGGTGTAGCATGGCTTGGTGGGCATGACTTGGTTGGTGTGGCTTGGTGGTAGTGGCAGGGGAAGGATACTGCAAAATCCCCATTCCCTCCCCACTCCAGGGCAAGGATATTGTAGAATCCCCATTCCCTCGTCATCTCACTAACCTGCTTTCCAGCTCTGTTCTCCTGTGCAGGGCAACAAAAGAAGACCCAGACAATCAACTGGGACTCTGATCATCTGGGACTCAAGAGGCAGCAAATAGATGGGGTAGGAGCCAGCCAGAGGTGGTATTTGTCAATTCTCTGAACTACTCAAAATTTCCACTACCAGTTCGCCAGAACTAGTCAGAACTGTCTGAATACCACTTCTGTAACACTCCTATCAATATAAATTCATAAAAGAATTTGTGTCCTGATTTTGGACATCATCTCAACATCTGATTGGCTACAAAAGTGACCAACTGGATCACCCAATCTGGCACTCATTGGAAGAAGATTTTTGAAGTCTCCAGAAGGGTGATTCCTGGCCCTGTTGAAGAGTTCAAAGTGCAGAATTGTTCTACCCCTGAACTAAAATTAAAATCTCCAAGTCTTCTTTAACTATGTGAATTTTTCAGGAAAGGAATGACTTTGCTACAGCTACTCTTGTTAGAAGCCACTGGATTTCACTGGAATCATCTTACTGTAAAATTTGTAATCTATAACTTTCTTTAATTATTGTACTTAATTCCCATCCCTTTATTTCTCTCCTTTAACTTATTTTAATATGTGATTTTGTTTATTATTGTATTACTACTGGATATTTTTCCATATATATTATTTTATGCTGCTCCTGGAACAAATTATATCTATCACTGTAAAATTTCACTCTGATGTATCATAACAATAAAAGCAATATTTACGCTTTTAAAACACCTTGAGAGATTTAATTCAAATGATTAAAAGATATGTGGCCTTGATATTTAGAAGCAGAATGTACATTCTTGCTTTTCTTATTTACTGGTGAGTTATAAAGAAGCAGATCACCCAGGAAAAGGAAAGCAATTAAAACAACTTTTATTTTCCAAATAGTTTTGAAGAAGCTAGATTATTGGCTTAGGTTGCAATCCTCTGTGAATTTATTTTAGCAGAATGGTTGCTGGATTAAGCAAAAGCCCCTCTTAGGTCAGATATTTAGTATAATAACATAGAATAAGTGAGTTGGAAGGACCTTGGAGGTCTTCTAATTCAACTCCTTCTTCAGCAAGAGATCCTGTACCATTTCAGATAAATGGCTGTCCAGTTTCTTCTTAAAAGCCTGCAGTGGTGGAGCACTCACAACTCCTGAAAGCAAGCCATTCCAGTGTTCAATTGTTCTCACTGTTGTGAAGTTTCTCCTTTGTTCTAGGTTGCTTTTCTCCTTGATTAGTTTCCATCCATTGTTTCTTGTCTTGCCTTCTGGTGCTTTGGAAAATAGGTTGACCCTTCTTTTTAGTGGCAGCCCTTCAAATATTGAAACATTGTTATCATCTCATTCCTAGTCCTCCTTTTCTCTAAACTAGACATACCCAATTCCTGCAACTGTTCTTCATATGTTTTAGTCTCCAGCCCCCTAATCGTCTTTGTTCCACGTCTCTGCCCTCTTTCTAGAGTCTCCACATCTTTTTTTATATTGTGTTTCTCACATGGCCAAGTAAATATCGTTAGAGTAAGTAGGAGATATAAAATGTGCAAAAGTGTGTACATTTTTATATTGTGTTGGAAACATTCCAGAATAAATAGATACTCTTTCAAATGAAGGAAACTGTTTCCCAAGGATTATTTTTATTTTATTTGTTACCTTAAATTGGAGCCAATCAGTCTGGGAACAGATTTTGTAGAGTGGTTGTGTGGCATGGTTACATAGACAGAGACCGTAATACAAAGCCATATCCTGTGGGTCCTGTCAGTTGACAATGTTTCAGGCAAGCAACCTGAAGTATGTGTTACTAAACATTTAGGATGCTTTTGTGTTACCAGTCAGAAAGACTTAGCAATAGCAATAGCACTTAGACTGATACACCATTTCATAGTGCTTTCAAGCCCTCTCTAAGCGGTTTACAGAGTCAGCATATTTCCCCCACACCCAACAATCTGGGTCTTCATTTTTCCAGCCTTAGGATGGAAGGCTGAGTCAACCTTGAACCAGTCAGAATTGAACTGCTGAACTGCAGGCAGCAAGCAGGCAGCAGAAGTAGCCTTCAGTACTGCATTCTAACCACTGCACCACCACAGCTTATAAAACATTCTCTTTTTTCTTAATGAAATTAATGACATAATCATCATATTAATAGGCAAGTCTTTACAATTTCCTCCTAAGAGACTAAGATAAGCTCCAATTATTTGAAGCCGCCTGCAAAGTAATACAGACAGTTAGGGAAGAGTGAATTTCTATATCATGTTTCAGTTACAATATTACTTCACTACTTCTAAAGTTTTATATATATATATATATATTTCAGATATAAATCAGTACTTGTTGAATTCAATAATATTTAAATTCCTCTACACTTTGTATTGCCCTTGGAATACAGACTAAAAGTCTGTAGCTATACAATTTGGGATGAACACTCTTTGAATGGTGTGGGAGTAGGAATGGATTTCCAGAGGAAAAATTGTAGACTACAGGAACCAGGAGGACTACTCAGGTGAACCTGAGAACACAGATAGACTTCTAAGTACTTCAACTTCCCTCTGAAAGGATGCAAATGACCAGCTGTCTGCAAGGAGTATAAATTCTTCCATTCCCCACTATCCTGTCAGAGCTGAAGAAGCTTCTTGGATGAGAAGAAAAACGTCATCAAAGAAAAACCAAGAAAGTCCAATTGCCTCTTTAAAAAAATCACCTTTGGGACAACTATGACTTGGATGACTGAGAATCTCTACAGATAGATTTAGTAGTTTAAAAATATTGGCAGTCTGTTTTGCAAGGGCTGGGAAACTAATCTTGAAATAATGTATTAATCAGTATTCAACTAAGAGGAGTAATATGGGCATATGTGTTGGGTTTTATAATGCACTTCTTTCCACACAAATATTTTCATATTCTAATTCAATTATCTTCTTGTGCAGTTTTCCATAAAACTCTTCTTGCTTATTATTACATGCATAGATCCCAATCAACAGCATTTGTTTTTGGTGTATTGTTATCTCCACCATCAGTATTCTCCCTCTTCATCTGTTTGTTGGTGTTTTGCATTTTAACTTTTTTTAAATAAAAGTTTAACAAGTTTTATTCATAAACATAGAAATCAAATCATAAGGCTGGAAGGGAACTCGGATCCAACCTAATCCAACCTCCTCCCTAGGCCAGAAGATCTTATACTATCTCAGATAAGCTCCCCTGCTTCAGACAAGATAGAAAGTTGGATCAGAAGACTTCCAAGGCCACCTTTCAAGCACTATGATTCTAAGTCCTTGTTCCAGTCAGATATTAGGAAATGAAAGTTAATTTTCTTCAGTGTAGACATTGATTTCATTTCCTATTGAATGCATAAATGTAGCAGGTTATACAATGAAATAGTAGGAATTTTTAGGGACATGGTGCCTTAGTAGCTAAGACGCTGAGCTTGCCGACCTGAAAAGTCAGCAGTTTGGCGGTTCAAATCCCTGGTGCCGCGTATTGGAGTGAGCTCCCATTACTTGTCCCAGCTTCTCCCAATCTAGCAGTTGTAAAGCACGTAAAAATGCAAGAAGTAAAATAGGGACCACATTGGTGGAAAGGTAATAGCATTCTGTGTGCCTTCGGCATTTAGTCATGCTGGCCACATGACTACAGAGATGTCTTTGGACAGCACTGGCTCTTCGGCTTTGAAACGGAGATGAGCACCGCCCCTTAAAGACGGGAATGACTAACACATATGTTCGAGGGGCACCTTTACCTTAGGAATTTTTAAGAAACCCGGTTTAATATGGGCAAGCAGCCTGATGATGGAGGTTGATAAATGTTATTTTGGCAACAAATGCCAAAGCTGAAGCTAAACCAATCATGAGAGCAATGAAGCCTTAGTTGCTCCACTATGGTTTGATTTGATCATCTCTTCTATTTAAAATCTACTATGAAAGATTGGGACAGATATCTACAGATCTGGAGCTATTATCTATATATGAAGAAAATTGATTATATATTTCTATCCCAAGCCAAGCCAGAGATTGGGAGGAAAACTTTAACCTAGATGCCTGGATGCCATGACAAGGACATAGAATTAGGGCATTAGGTTTATTTGCATTGATTAAATCTTTACTCATGCTGTTCTTTCTGTCTTGTATGCCTATCAATAAAATTATATGATGAATTCAGCAAGCGTAAATCAGAGGTCTGAGTACAGTGGTGAAATTCAAACTTTTTTACTACTGGTTCTGTGGGCATAGCTTGGTGGGTGTGGCAGAGGAAGGATACTGGAAAATCTCCATTCCCTCCCCACTCCAGGAGAAAGATACTGTAAAATCCACATTCCCTCCCCACTCTGGGGCCAATCAGAGGTGGTATTTGCTGGTTCTCCAAACTAGTCAAAATTTCCGTTACCAGTTCTCCAGAATCTGTCAGAACCTGCTTAATTTCACCTCTGTCTGAGTGCCTTTCCAACCTGTGGGCTGGTAACCAAAAATTACAGGCTTCATTTTTGTGGCTTTTTTTCTGATAATTCAATGACTCATATTTCATTGTTACATAAACCAGTGTATGGGAATAAAACCTATGGTAGCTAAAGTAAGTCATGTAACAATGAGCTTCTCTTCCATAATGCTCATAAAATAGTCTTGGGAGGAAATTTTTAATTTTTCTAATTTTGCCACTGAATAACAGCCTCATGTTTGCACCAATAATATTTAAAAGAAATATGAGTATACAGCTATAGCTAGTCCTTATTTAATGAGTGCCTTATTTAGTGATTGCAGTTACAACAGTGATAAAAAAGTAACTTTGTGACCAATGTCTACATTTATGATCTTCTCAGCATCTCTCTCCTTCTGTTACATGTTCACTATTACAGTCAGTTAGTACATTGTCCTCTGTTTAACCTACTTTTTTCTTTTTCAGTCCCTCACAGAGGAAAGATTGTCCTCTGTGTAAGAAGGAAATTTCTTACTGAGCTGATTTGTTCCACTGCATACCAGCTCCCTAAAAAGTGCTAACCGCATGTTAACAAGCTCAATAAACTAATCTTAATTAGCCAGCTGATAACTGCTGTAGAAATTGACAAGAGCCTAATCAATTTTTGCTTGCTTCCAAAGCAGCATGTATCAGATGCACTAGGCCAGGGCTGTCAAACTCGCGGACTAAGGGCCAGATTGCATCATGTGCTGGCCACGCCCATGCCAGTTTAGCAAAGAGGGAGGGAAATCCCAATACGTCATATGATGCTGCTGTGATGATGCGAGTTTGACACCCATGCACTAGGCAAACAGCTGGTACTAGCTCACTCCTTTCTATGTCTATTCCTAATTGTATACCTGTTTACTCTCTTATAATCCCTTCCTCTCCAATGAATGTAAATTTAAAAAATTCAATTCTCTTCTTGCTAATTATCACAGGATTGGAGTGAGCATTCCAAAGGGAGTCAGGGTAAAAAAAAGTCTGCAAGATTTGCCTTTTTATTTGACTCCCATGGTGTGTCACATTCCCCAAAATTTCTCTACTGTTTGTGCTCACCAAGAAATTTGGGGTCATATACTTCTGACTTTGCAAATCAAAAGAAAACTGAAGTAAAATCCTAATCACAGTCAGTTATGTGTCTCTTCACTTAGCAACCATTTTGCCTAATCACCATGCGGTTGTTAAATGAGGGCTAGCTATACCATCTAGGTTTAGTGTTTGTTTCATCCAACATGTGATATATATATTATTTTATTTATGAAATTTATTTGTTCTCCATCTCATATCCAATAACTCTTGGGGTTAGGATTAGGGTTAGGGTTAGGGTTAGAGTTTAATAATGCAGACAGATCATCATTTGGAACATGCCAGATATCACGGTTGTAGAGGGCCAAAGCATACAGTTTATTGATATTGCTCCCAGGAAATGTCAGTGTCAAAGAAAAAGAACTAGAAAAAAATCACAAAATATCATGACCTGGCTATTGAAACTGCACAGCTATGGATGAAACATGTAAAAGTGATACGCATTGTCATCATTGGCACCATGTCCAAGAATTTCACAAAACACATAAAGAAATTGCAGTTTCCTGCAATAACATGAGCAGAACTGCAAAAAAAACTGTGCTACTAGGAACATTATATATTTTAAGAAGGTACTTGGTTGGTACCTAGAATGCTGGCAGCAACCCGTCTCAAACATTAGCAGCAGTCAATGGTATTTGTGACACATCTTTACATGTTCACTTGACTAAGTTTCATGTTTAATGAATAAAAGAAATAATGAAGAAGAAGAAGAAGAAGAAGAAGAAGAAGAAGAAGAAGAAGAAGAAGAAGAAGAACAACAACAACAACAACAACAACAACAACAGGTGCAACCATATCAGACAGGTCTTAGGTAAAGGGCCAGACAAGATTTGCTCCACAACCCATTCAAACATGGAGAATATGAGAAAAATGAAATTTATGCCAGCTGAATCATCACCTGGATTAACAAGGGTTCTGTTGGATGCTATGGCTCCTGGGCATTCTGCACAAAATGAGCTACAGGGCTCAGCTCCCTCTGCTAGGCAACCAGGGCATGGAGCTGACAAGCTACTGGAAGAAAAAGCTAAAAATCTGGACTAGGGAAGAAAAAATATCTTTTATGGAAGCTTACTATCAGTCTGAGCCACAAAAATGTGGATTTCAAAAATGAATGTATCAGATTTGGAAGGTGAACCACACAGATTGTGATATCAATGAACAAAGGCTAATGGACCAACGATGTGTGATTCTGAGCCACAATTTTTTCATTACAGCAGAATTAACAGAAATCAAAGATAAAGCAACTAATGGTCTGAGTATACCAACAAAGAAGAGTAACATCAAGAATGATTTGCAGACTCAAAAGCAAACTGAGGAAGAAAGGGAGGAAGAGGCTGCTGAAATTGATGAAGATAAAGAACAAGGAAGCACTGAAGAACAAGCACCAACAGATATTGCTCAATTAGCTGAGAAAATAAAGCATCAAATGGAAGATGCTGAAATAACACATTTGCCAAAGCTGAACCAAGTGAACTGGAAAGAATTGAGAAATGTACTAAAAAGAAAGGTCAATGAGGCTATGCAAATCATTCAAACCATTACATTAACTGAAACAAACCAGCTGATATATGCAGCAGTCTTCATAGCCACCAAAGAATTGGGTTTGAAAATACAAAAGAACCAAAGAGGCAAGAAAAGGAAGCCTAAGTGGAAAATTTAGTTGGAATTGAAGATCAAAAAATTTTGCGGAGACTCGAGTAACTTGAAGACCTAAAGCAAAGTCAGCTAAAGAACAAGCAGGTCAAAAGCAGCCTGGAAGCAAGATACAATTTAAAGAATAAGGAGATTGCGGTAGTAATTGAAGAGCTGAAGCAGAGGGTTGTTGCCATTGCTGAAAAGATTAAATGGTATGAAAATCGAGTAACTTAGTTCAAGAAAAACTCACCGTTCAGAGCAAATCAGCACCAGTTTTATAAGAGCTTAGAAAGTGGAGATGGAGTAACAACAAATGAAAAGCCTGATAGGGAGAAAGCTCTGAAATTCTGGAAGAATTTGTGGGAAAACAACAAGAAGCACAACAGAAATGCAAAATGGATCAAGCAGGTTGAAGATTCTAATAAAGTGCATAAAATGGAAGATGTGAAAATAACAAAAGAAATGGTGCAAAGACAGTCAAGAAAATTGAAGAATTAGAGTGCACCTGGACCAGATGACTTCTGGTTAAAGGCACTTTAACCAGTGTGCAGAAAATATTGGCAGCCCAAATGAACCAGATCTTTAAAACACCTGAAAATGGTGACTGGATGACAACTTGAAGGACATTTTTGATCCAAAAGATAAAGAAAAAGGAAAAGATCCTGGAAACTATAGGCCAATCACCTGTTTGCCAACAACATACAAGCTCCTTACTGGTATCATTGCAAACCAAATTTATGGATACTTGGAAAGAAATAACTTGTTTCCTGTAGAACAGAAAGGATGCTGCAAAAATTCAGGAGCAACAAAGACCAACTGCTGATTGACAAACTAATCCTAAAGAATTCAAAGAAAAGACGAACCAACCTGTTCATGGCTTAGATAGACTATAAGATTGCATTTGATTCAGTTCCCCAAAGCTGGATCAAGAAATTCCTGAAAATCTTTGCCATTAGCAGCAACATACAAAAAATCATGGAAACTTCAATGAACCTCTAGAAAATGAAGCTTATAGCTAATGAAGAAGTACGGGTGAAGTTGAAATTAAACGAGGCATTTTCCAGGGCGATTTCCTTTCACCCCTGCTTTTTATACTCTCAATGCTACCACTGACAATCATTTTGAAGAAGATGGACTGTGGATACGAACTTGCAAAGAAAGGACTGGAAATTTCACACTTAGTGTACATGGATGATTTGAAGCTGTTTGGTAAAACAAAAGCTGAACTGAATTTATTAATTGAAAGCACAAAAGAATTTAGCCAAGACATTGGTATGCAGTTTGGAATTGACAAATGTGCAACAATGGCAACCAAAGCAGGCAAGGTCATAGAAGATGATGGAATAGAACATGAGAATGAAGAAATGATAAAGGCAGTAAAACCAGAAGAAGGCTACAAGTACTTGGGGATTTTAGAGGCCTCTGACTTAATGCATAATAAAGTCAAGGGATTAACTTCAGCCAAGTACATTCGACAAATTTACAAGATATTAAAGTCCAAATTGAGTGGAGGAAACATCATAAAAACCATAAATACCTGGGCTATACCTGTGATTCGATACTCTGAAGGAATAATTGACTGGATCTAGATGGAGTTGGACAATTTGGACAGAAAAACAAGGAAGCTTATGACAATGAATCATGCTTTGCACCCTAAAAGTGATGTTGACCGATTATATCTACCAAGAGCAGAGGATGGTCGAGCACTCCTACAAGTAAAACAGACCGTGGAAGAAGAAAAACACAGCTTGAATGATTACATCCAGAAAAGTGAAGAACCAATGATTAAGGAAGTAAATAAAGGAGGCCTTTTAAAGACAACTAAGTCAAAAGCTGAATATAAGAAAGAAGTAATTGAGAAGCAAAAATTGGAAAAACAAAGCTATGCATAGCCAATACTTGAAAAGTTTTGAAGGCAAAGCTGACCAAAAGTTAACTTGGAACTGGTTAAGATCAGGAGCACTTAAAAAAGAAACAGAAGGCTTTATTTTGGCAGTTCAAGAACAAGCCTTAGCCACAAACTACATGAAGACAAAAATTCAACATGTTACCACCAACAGCAAATGTTGCCTCTGTAATGAGAAAGACGAGACAGTGGACCACTTGGGTGGGTGTAGCAAAATTTCCCCCTTCCCTGATTTGAATTGTGAGCCGCCCTGAGTCCCCTTTGGGGGAAAAGGGCAGCATATAAATATAATCAAATCAAAAATCAAATCAAATTTCACAAACTGACTACCTACAATGCCATGACCATGTTTGCTAAACTTATTCACTGGAAAATGTGCCAAAAGTTTGGATTTGGGTATAGCAAAAACCACTGGGACCATCAGGTTGAGAAGGTTTTAGAGAATGAGAAAGTCAATATGTTGTGGGACTTCAGAATCCAGACTGACAGGAACTTGGCCTATGACACACCTGACATAACAATAGTTGAAAAGAAAAAAGCATGGTTCATTGACATTGCAATACCTGGAGATGCACGAATTGAAGATAAACAGCAAGAAAAAAAATCACAAAGTATGGGGACTTGCAAATTGAAGTTGAGCAACTGTGGAAAAAGAAATCGTGTGTTGTCCCGATTGTAATTGGAGCCCTTGGAGCAATACATAAAGGGCTACCTCGCTATTTGGAAATTCTAAATTTATCAGGCTTGAACATTCTGATTCTACAAAAAACCACCCTACTTGGAACAGCTTATATCCTCTGGCGTTACCTTAACAGTTCTTAGGTCCTTGGTTAGGACTCGAGCTGTTGAGCTACCAACCAGCCCCAAAGGCTGTGAACCTCACCAAAGATTAACATAATAATAATAATAATAATAATAATAATAATAATAATAATAATAATTTAAAACAGTTAAAAATTGACAAAATCACCATCAGTCAAATGCAAAAAGCTGCACTGCTTGGATCTGCACGCATATTACGAAAATACGTTACGACGTCCTAGGCCCCTGGGTGGGGCCCGACTAGTAACCAATGCCAAATCCGGCGAAACAACTGGCCGCTGTGATACAATTGTACAATAATAATAATAATAATAGTAACTTTGCAAAGAAGCTGATGAAACTGTTGATCACATACTCAGCTGCTGTAAAAAAATCGCGCAGACTGATTATAAATTGCGGCACAATTCAGTAGCACAAATGATCCATTGGAATTTGTGCAAAAAATATAATATTAAAACAGCAACAAACTGGTGGGAACATCAGCCTGAAAAAGTCACAGAAAATCAGATGGTCAAGATCTTGTGGGATTTCCGTATACAAACCGACAAAATACTGGCGCATAATACACCAGACATCACACTGGTTGAGAAAAATAAGGTCACAATCATAGACATCGCAATACCAGGTGATAGCAGGGTCGCCGAGAAGGAACATGAAAAAATCGCAAGATACCAGGACTTAAAAATCGAAATTCAACGACTATGGCACAAACCAGCAGTGGTAATTCCAGTGGTAATTGGCACACTGGGTGCTATTCCAAAAGCACTGGAATTACATTTAAAACAGTTAAAAATTGACAAAATCACCATCAGTCAAATGCAAAAAGCCGCACTGCTTGGATCTGCACGCATATTACGAAAATATGTTACGACGTCCTAGGCCCCTGGGTGGGGCCCGACTAGTAACCAATGCCAAATCCGGCGAAACAACTGGCCGCTGTGATACAATTGTACAACAATAATAATAATAATAATAATAATAATAATAATAATAATAATAATAACTACTACTACTACTACTACTACTACTACTACTACTATTACTACTACTACTACTCCGCCGTTGCCGGTCCCAAGCCCGAATGAGAAAGGAGGAGGGTTGGGGTCAGGTTGGCATCTGGTCCCGTAAAAAAAACCCCGCCAACCCATACAATGTGGTGAAAAACACAAATAAGAATTCCATACCGCAAAGGTCGTCGCGCGGGTTAACAAGGGCCGCGGCGGATGTTGGGGTCCCTGGACATCCGTCGACAAGTGGGCTACAAGTGGACCAGCCAACAAAACGACAAAAATATAGTGCAGATGAAAACCGTGCCATAATGGCCTGTTACTACAACTCAGAGCCAGAAAAAAGAGGCTATTTAAAGCGAATGTATGAATTATGGAAACAACAATATCCAGATTCAAATGTTAGTGAACAATGACTAGCAGATCAAAGGCGATTTATTATACGGAATAAAGCGTTTAGTGAAGTTGAACATGAGGAAATTCAGGCAAATAGCAAAACCCAAAAAACAATATCACAAGCGGAAATAACTGATATTCAAGACAAAACTAAAGACATTATAGTAGAACTCCCAGAAGAAGCTCTCGGGGAGGAAATAACATCACCACCACTAGAACCAGTTATCACTGAACCAACTGATGAACTAACTCAAAAACAAAAAGAATTGAAGGATAAGATCATGGAGCATTTTCTGCTTAATGAGGAAAGGCAACGTTTACCATCACTAAAAACTGTGCCTAAGAAAATTTTGGCCCCTATCATGAAAATGGTTAATGCAGTGTTTTCAACAATTGAACCGGAATCCATCTTGGAAACAAACCAGTTAATGTACAGCGCAGCTGTAATAGTCACTAATGAACTAGGCATTAAAATTAAAGTACCTAGTCACACAACAGAAATAGCATCAAAGCCAAAATGGAAAATCCGTTTAGAACAAAAAATAAAAAAATTAAGAGCAGATGCTAGTAACTTAAAGAACATGCATGAGCAATGGCTTAAAAACAACAAAATCATAGATCGGCTAATCAGAAGATATAGATTGGATACAAGAAACATCAATGAAGCTGTAGAGATTGTAAAACAGCAGATAACAGCAACAGCTAGAAAAATTGAAAGATATGAGGCACGAATCATCCAATATAAACAAAATCAGCAATTTCGATCAGACCAACGGCGTTTTTATCAAAGTCTTAATGTGAATGGTGACACCAAAAGTGAAAAATCAGAAAAACAGGCCACAGTTGAATTCTGGAAAGAATTGTGGGAAAATGCAAAGGACTACAACAAGGAAGCAAAGTGGATACATGACTTTGAGAAAAGCATTGGCAACAAACAAATGCAAGTATTAGAAATAACAACTGAGATGGTCAAAAATCGAGTTAAAAAGGTAAAGAATTGGACATCACCTGGAAAGGACCAATTACATGGTTTCTGGCTCAAATATCTGACCTGTTTACATGCAATATTGGCCAGGCAACTGAATGAAATTTTACAAAAGGGCCAAATTGATGAATGGTTGACAACTGGAAAAACATACTTGATTCAGAAAGATGCAACTAAAGGAACAACACCTGAAAACTACAGACCAATAACATGCTTGCCAACAACCTTCGAATTACTCACAGGCATTATTGCAGATAACATGATGGATTATTTGGAAACAAACAACATCTTGCCAGTAGAGCAAAAAGGCAACAAAAGAAGGAGCAGGGGCACAAAAGATCAGCTTCTAATTGATAAAATGATATTAGAGAATTGTAAGAACAGAAAAACGAACTTGAATATGGTCTGGATTGATTACAAAAAGGCATTTGACTCACTGCCACATAATTGGATCATAAAATGCTTAGAAACAACTGGCATTAGCAAAAATATTATATCCTTTACTGAAAAGGCAATGAAGCAATGGAGAACTGAGTTGGCGGTAGGGAATGAGAGCTACGGAATGGTTAATATCAAGCGAGGAATTTTCCAGGGTGATTCACTTTCACCTCTTCTCTTCATCATCGCAATGATCCCACTATCAGTAATCTTAAAAAAAATGAAATTAGGCTACCAAACAGCCAAAGAAGCTGAAAAAATTTCACATTTACTATATATGGATGATTTGAAACTCTATGGAAAGTCAGAAATAGAAATCCAATCATTGACAAACACAGTCCGAGTATTCAGCACCGATATTTCAATGCAGTTTGACATGGAAAAATGTGCCACTGTATCCATAAAAAGGGGCAAAATCACTGCATCTGAGGGAATTGAAATGCCCAATGGCCAATTAATTAAATGCAAAGAAAATGAAGCCTACAAATACTTAGGCATTCTGCAGTTGGATAACATCAAGCATGGAGAAGTAAAAACTATTGTCAGGCGAGAGTACACCAACAGAGTTAGGAAAATTTTGAAATCTAAATTGAATGGTGGAAATACAATCAAGGCCATAAATACCTGGGCAATACCAGTTATAAGATACAAAGGTGGTATAGTTAACTGGACACAAGCTGATTTGGACCTTTTGGACCGAAAAACCAGGAAACTAATGACAATGCACTACAGTTTATATCCACGTAGTGATACTGATAGACTATATCTGCCCCGAAAATCAGGTGGCAGAGGATTATTACAAGTGAAGCAAACAGTTGAAGAAGAAAAACATGCACTGGCTGATTATTTAAAAGAGAGTCAAGAACATCTATTAATCGAAGTAAAGAACAAAAATCTACTGAAGGCCCAACAGACGAAACAAGAATACAGAAAAGATGCGATAAAATCAAGAATGGAGAGTTGGCAGAACAAAGCACTGCATGGTCAATTTCTGGAAAAAATAAAAGATAAAGTGGACAGTGAACAAACTTGGTTATGGTTAACAACAGGTACATTAAAGAAAGAAACAGAGTCACTAATCCTGGCTGCGCAAGAACAAGCTATCCGCACAAATGCCATTAAGGCCAAAATCGAAAAATCTTCTGATGATGCCAAATGCAGACTTTGCAAAGAAGCTGATGAAACTGTTGATCACATACTCAGCTGCTGTAAAAAAATCGCGCAGACTGATTATAAATTGCAGCACAATTCAGTAGCACAAATGATCCATTGGAATTTGTGCAAAAATTATAATATTAAAACAGCAACAAACTGGTGGGAACATCAGCCTGAAAAAGTCACCGAAAATCAGATGGTCAAGATCTTGTGGGATTTCTGTATACAAACCGACAAAATACTGGCGCATAATACACCAGACATCACACTGGTTGAGAAAAATAAGGTCACAATCATAGACATCGCAATACCAGGTGATAGCAGGGTCACCGAGAAGGAACATGAAAAAATCGCAAGATACCAGGACTTAAAAATTGAAATTCAACTACTATGGCACAAACCAGCAGTGATAATTCCAGTGGTAATTGGCACACTGGGTGCTATTCCAAAAGCACTGGAATTACATTTAAAACAGTTAAAAATTGACAAAATCACCATCAGTCAAATGCAAAAAGCTGCACTGCTTGGATCTGCACGCATATTACGAAAATACATTACGACGTCCTAGGCCCCTGGGTGGGGCCCAACTAGTAACCAATGCCAAATCCGGCGAAACAACTGGCCGCTGTGATACAATTCTGTTGTTGCTTTATAATAACAATAATAATAATAATTTCAAAATTCTATGTTAATTGTAATCCAATTGTAGAAAGTTTACCACAGCATCTTATCTGTCCAAAGTCATCTCAAAAGTTTTAAATAGTTTGTACTGAATCAAATACCCGTGTTTGTTTATAAATGCCATTTGTTATTAAATATAATAGATTTAGTCTAAGGGTAACTTTTCTAAATATAGATTGGGAAATGTCTCAACTCATAAAGTCATGTTCTCAGAATCATGAACTCTTCCTGGGCCATTTGTTAGTCAGATCAATATGTTTTCATATATTGTGATAGAAGACCAAGGAAGCAAAAATTGCACAGATTTCAGTCTGGAGTCTTTAATTCTAGGAAATCCTGAACATGAAGCTATTGTATGATATGAATTATTCTCTGTAGGAAAAGATACAGTACAGAAAAAGAATTATTGGACAGTTTTATTATTATAATCTTTGAGGAATGAGTCTTAGTTCTGCTTTTTATTTTTATTTCTCTTCTTTTTTTCTTGAGACTCTCCAAATAATAAAGAGAATCTGTCTTTATGGTCACTGACTTAATTCTCATCCTCATCAGTGGCACCAAATAGTGATGGAGGATTTGGAGACAAATGATCTGAAAATTACACCCTTCAGTTACCACCACCATCATTCACTGAACTTGGTGAGCAAAGAGAAGCGTTAGTTTCAACTGAAGTACATACTCTACCACCACCACCAAAGTTTCAGTCATATAAAAGGAGGAAATATAGACTAACATGTCACATAAACTGTTGGTTGCTCACAATAAAATATTAATAGTGGCTGCAAGCAATGTTCACCCATCTTTTATAGAAGAGGTATTTTTACACGGTAAAATATTTGAGCAGAGCCATCAAATGGATTTTCCCCAGAAAAAAAAAAACTTTTTAAACTTTTATTCAAGTGTGATATTTTACTGGTAACTGGCCAGCTTCCAAAGAAGTAATACTGAATTAATCTTAAATCATGGGATTCTCATTTAGCAGACTCAAAATGTCTAGCAGGAAATTACCAAGCTGCGAAAATCTGGAAAAGCAGAAGAAAATAACAATACCTTTTTTAAAAGAAAAAAAGAGGTTGTTACAGTGGTCATTTTGTTATTGCTTGTTTGTTTAAATCTGTTGACTACGTAACTCCAGTGGACTCTAAGTTATCTTAGTCATATTGGTTGACTTTATGTGAAAAACTAATTGCAAATTCTGAAAAATGCTTTTAAAGAAACTTTGAGATAATATGATAAAAGCCTTCTCAAAATGGCTTCTAATGTTTAGGGTGGGTGTGAGAGTTTGAGGATAATGGATTGTAATGTTCCAAACAGTTTCCTATGAAGAATATATTGGTCAAGTTAAGATTTTTGACATGATCCTATGGGACAGGTATATATCAATAAATTATATAGATGTTCCCAGTTTCTTCTAAAGGGAATGAAAACCCTAACAGTGCTTCCTTAGAAGCTCCTACTTCTTGAGAAACTAAGAAACATGTAACAACCTCTTTCAAAGTTATTTCCGATTCTGTTCCCAGCCCACTTTTTTATCCTACCTGTGCTGATTTTTAGGTAGTACATTCCTCTAAGCTGAAGTGCCTAGTTTATTTTCTTTTTGTTCTTTATAAATCATCCATGAATATTGATAGTTCTTTACCTTGACATCCTTTCATATTTCTTTAACTTGTTTTAAAATCACCCAAGCATTACTTGAAGTTTGACTTTGTAATTAGACAAGAGAGAAAATCTGGATTTGGGATGTTTCTGAGAATTCAGTTATAGGATTCAAGGATACAGAACATTTGGGATGTATACCCAAATTCAGAAAGAAGGTAATTATTTCTGATGTTTGGTAAGAAATCTTACAGTAAGGTCAACAGAAGACAGTGGAACTGCTCTATATGATTTCAGCTCTGGTTTGAGAATAGGATCAGCTAAAGGGTCATTTAGACACAACATAGCTAATGGCAAGAGGAGAAGGAGAGGTATCCTTAAGTATTAGAGAGTCACTAAGTTGCCAAGGTCCATACTAGAAAAGCATTTTCAATTAGCATCAAGTGACCGTGACTTTTGAAACTCTTTTGCATCCATTGCAAAAACATTCAGGTTTAATGATTCAGCTGAGGTGATCTGCTGGCAAAATCTCTTTAACTGACAGCCTCCCTTTGTGTGCATTGTGCTGTATAACAAAACAGAGCTACTCCAATTGAAGAACTTTCCCTATACTTCATATTAGATTTGTGAAATATTTTCTGCTATTGTGAAAATAGGGGGCTCTGCCTGAATGACTGATGGTAGTACTAAGATTGGGGCAGTTGGGAGGAGATAGGGGAGATCACAAAGGAGAGTGGGCAAGGATGTTGATTTGGGTAATTTCTAAAGCCAAGAGACTTCTGGAAATGAGAACATCTTGGTTGCATTCTCCAATTCAGGAAGGAAAAAAATGCCCTATGCTCCACCCTTTTGCCATTGGTATTAAAGTTTGTGGCACGGATGCCAAGATTGGAGTCAAGCTGTTTGATTTGAAGCACAACTACTCAGGCAACACAGAAGAAGAAAAGAGGCAAAGAAGTAGCAACTATGGACTTTCCATCCATCTTGCTGGGACTCTGTCTACTGTATCTGTCTGCAGCACAAGGTGAATGAGTGGGATGGCTGGGTGTTCAATGTTTAATCTCTCTTCTTCCAAATTCTTCTGGCTTATCTTCTTGGTAGCTCCCATGATAGCTGAAAATCAGTTCTGCAAGCTGGATGGGCCTACCTTTGAGATCTTTACAAATGGTGTTATAAGGTGAGCAAAGAAATATCTTATTATTTTAATCTTGAACTTTAGGACCACTCTTTGCAGCTTTCAAGATCGTTAAATAAATATTCTCTTCATCTTGCAAGTTCTACGTTGTTGTGGGTGGGCTCTTATCTTTTTGGATTGCATGTTCTCCACTGTATCCTCGGAAATGAATGTACTTTCCATCAGATCAATAACATGAAGACGTGAGGTTGAAATACATAGAAACATGGGCAAGCAATCTGTAACAGAATAAAAGCGTTTGAAGGGACCTTGGAAGTCTTTTAGTCTAATACTGTACTCAGGCAGGAAACCTATATCATTTCAGACAAATGGTTGTCCAATCTCTTCTTAAAAACCTCAACTCCTGGAGGCAAGTCATTCCGCTGATTAATTGTTCTAACTTTCAGGAAATTTCTCCTGCCTTCAGGGGCTTTAGAGAATAGGTCAGCCCCTATATGTGTTTAAAACCTCCCATGACAGATAACTGCAAAATATTGTAAATAGGTAATAATACTTTCTGTATTATTTTTTATAAGTCCTAGTAAACAAGGGAAAGGCAAATACTGTACCTATGTTCAAAATTCCGAGGAGAGGAAGGTTCATGAAGCACCAAATATCAAACTAACATTAATACCAACTAACATTAATACCCAAACCAGTTCATAAAATATTTTCTTTCCAAGCACCTTTATTTATTTATTTATTTTATTTTGTCAACAAGTACAAGGAAACAAGCATCAGTATAAACATAGACATATGAAAAATGGCACAAATAAATGGATATACATAAGCAAAATATAACCATAAACACATAAAATGAGTGCAGATAAATGGGGACAGTAGGCACGCCGGTGCGCTTATGCACGCCTCTTTAGGGACCTCTTAAGAAACAGGTAAGATCCACGGCAGACAGTTTGAGATAAAAGGTTTGTGGGTTAGAGGAGCTAACAACAGGATCAGGTAGAGTGTTCCAGACATTTACTATTCTATTGCTGAAGTCATTTCATTATTCCTGCAATCAAGATTAGAATGGATTACATTTAGTTTGCATCTATTGATAGCACTTGTGTTATTGCAGTTGAAGTAAAATTAGTCATCAAAAGATAGGA
Source organism: Thamnophis elegans (assembly GCF_009769535.1). Lineage (NCBI taxonomy): Eukaryota > Metazoa > Chordata > Lepidosauria > Squamata > Natricidae > Thamnophis > Thamnophis elegans. Next base: position 115,210,071 of record NC_045558.1, read on the forward strand.
CGTTATGGCAATTAATCTTGAACACAATCCAGTGATTATTGGATATCAGCAGGAACTTGTGAAAAAAAATAAGTCTTGCTAAACTAACATACCTCTTTTTTTTTGTAATTGGATAACTTCCTTGGTAGATTTTGGGAATGCTGTAGATATAGATTGTTAGACGGAGGCCATCCAGAATGAATTCTGCAAGCAACATCTTTTTCCAAAGGTTTCATTAGAAATTCTATTTCTCATTGCAAATATAAATCTCAAAAATGGTGACCACTCGCACGTCAAAGAAAATGGTTGTATTCTATTAATAGATTATATAATGTAAGAAGCCAGTAGTGGTTAAGGAGCCAGGCTAGAAACTGGGCAACCATGATCTCTAACATTAGGCATTGTCACAACTGGAGGGAAAGCATTCAAAGAAGAAATCTGAAGAAATTGCTTTCAAAAATAATAATCAGCATTAAGGGAAGAGCAACAAAAAGGAAAAAAAATTGCAAAGGTCTCAATGAAGGAAATGGCACTAAAGGACAAAGCAACAATCATGTAGAATTGATATTAAGTGGGAAATAGTATTGTGGGAATATCCTGGACATTGGAGGGTAGGGACAGAATAACATACACAAGATGGTCTTTAAGGATAAAACAAGTTTAATATATGTTTTGTGTAAATCCTACCAATAGCCTGAGATAGTGTGTGTTTTGAATACAATACAATAACAGAGTTGCTAAGGGATCTTGGAGGTCTTCTAGCTCAACCCCCTGCCTAGGCAGGAAACCCTATACCAGCAGAAGTCAAGGCCAGCATTAGAAAGTCTTTATCTTTCTACAGCTTTCTACAGCTTTCATGATTTTGGAGTTGAAGAAGGATGTGGACATGGGGAGGAACAGATTGAGGATGCAAATTTTTGGCATGGTGCAAGGAAACAAGCAATTTGGGGGCAAAGTTAAAGGAGAATGCTTAACTCTCCCCTTAGCACTACTACACAGATCCATCTAACTGCAACCCAGCATCCCTGATTGCTTGGCTGACTAGTCAATTCTGGGAGTTGAAGTCTACCCATCTCAAAGTTCTAATTGTGTTAAAAAGTTCTATTTCTAAGATGGTAAAAAAAAAGTTCTGGACATAGGAATGTTTAAGTGAGATCTAAAAGACATAAGGATTCCCATCTTACTTGCATGGTCATCTAAGTTCTTGTCTAGTAGAAAAAGGGTATTTTAAACACAATTTTTATTTTTTTATTTAAATGTTTGAGAGCTAAATTAAAATATTGTACTCTCACTTCAATCCTATAGGTACTTATTTGATAATCGGTAACATTGAACTAACAACATCATCAAATCACTATGGGGTAACAATAATGTCCTAAATGCAAATATACATATAAAACAGGTATATATGAAGTGGGAATGTGTCTTGTTTTATTTATTTATTTATTTATTTATTTATTTATTTATATTTATATTTATTTATATTTATTTATATTTATTTATATTTATTTATTTTTATTTATTTTTATTTATTTTTATTTATTTTTATTTATTTTTATTTATTTTTATTTATTTTTATTTATTTATTATTTATTTATAGAATTTATACAGCTGCCCACTCATTCTGAGTGATTCTGGGTGGTTTTGAGTCCTGGGATAAACTATTAAATTATGGAGATACTACCAAAACTGATTCAAGGCAACTATGATTCAGAAGAAACAAAATCCAAAATGCTTTAGCTGTTTAGGTTTCACAATAACCAAAATCTGGATGGAACAAGTGGAGAATAGAAAGTGTGCATTGCCCCATCTCTTCTCTACACAGATCCCAGCATAGGATGTTCTACTAGCCACAAAAGCATAATATATTGTGCATAGTCACACAATAATTCAATATATCAAAATTACCAAAATTTGGTAAGACCGCAACATTTCTTGAGATTTTCAGTGACCATGCATGGAATTTCATGGTACAGAGAATTGGGGATTTTGTAGAAAGTCCCTTAAGATCCCACATGAGAATGTAAAAATCACAAGAGAAGGACAATGTAGTCCAAAAGCAAAAAAAAACCAAACTTTTCCATCCTTGATAGCTATTGGGGATCAAGATCAAATATAAACTTATATAGAAGTAAGACCTATTTGCATGTCAAACTATGTGTGACGTGATCAACCCAATCATTCCAAAAGCACTGTCCAATGTTCTTTTGATATGATGTCTCTGGATTTGTCTAATAAACAATATGCTCAATGAAACTTACAGTAGACTTGCCTCAAGCCTGCCTTAATGAGTGTTCATTAATTAAAGTGATATATTAGTTAGCCATATACTAACTTTTAAGTTTGTATGTATTTAACCTTGTGTATTTTACATTTTTAGCTCTTAAAATTACTAATTATTTGTATTTCACTTAATAGAGATTTGATTTACTCCCTTGTAGGCATTCCAGTTATCAAATTGTCAAAATATTCTAAATTATCTCAATTACCACATTTTTCTCCTTTGGGGAAGACATGATTTAGCTGAGTAAAAACAGTATAGTAAATACTTTAACTAGAATACCTGCAGGAAAGTTCTAGAGAACCTGACTACTGTATAACATTTTTCTTTGGGGAAAGTTCCGGAAGCTATAATAATAATAATAATAATAATAATAATAATAATAATAATAATAATAATAATAATAATAATAATCTAATTGATAAAATGATATTAGAAAATTGTAAGAACAGAAAAACGAACTTGAATATGGTCTGGATTGATTACAAAAAGGCATTTGACTCACTGCCACATAATTGGATCATAAAATGCTTAGAAACAACTGGCATTAGCAAAAATATTACATCCTTTACTGAAAAGGCAATGAAACAATGGAGAACTGAGTTGGCAGTAGGGAATGAGAGCTACGGAATGGTTAATATCAAGCGAGGAATTTTCCAGGGTGATTCACTTTCACCTCTTCTCTTCATCATCGCAATGATCCCACTATCAGTAATCTTAAAAAAAATGAAATTAGGCTACCAAACAGCCAAAAAAGCTGAAAAAATTTCGCATTTACTATATATGGATGATTTGAAACTCTATGGAAAGTCAGAAATAGAAATCCAATCATTGACAAATACAGTCCGAGTATTCAGCACCGATATTTCAATGCAGTTTGGCATGGAAAAATGCGCCACTGTATCCATAAAAAGGGGCAAAATCACTGCATCTGAGGGAATTGAAATGCCCAATGGCCAACTAATTAAATGCAAAGAAAATGAAGCCTACAAATACTTAGGCATTCTGCAGTTGGATAACATCAAGCATGGAGAAGTAAAAACTATTGTCAGACGAGAGTACACCAACAGAGTTAGGAAAATTTTGAAATCTAAATTGAATGGTGGAAATACAATCAAGGCCATAAATACCTGGGCAATACCAGTTATAAGATACACAGCTGGCATAGTTAACTGGACACAAGCTGATTTGGACCTTTTGGACCGAAAAACCAGGAAACTAATGACAATGCACTACAGTTTACATCCACGTGGTGATACTGATAGACTATATCTGCCCCGAAAATCAGGTGGCAGAGGATTATTACAAGTGAAGCAAACAGTTGAAGAAGAAAAACGTGCACTGGCTGATTATTTAAAAGAAAGTCAAGAACATCTATTAATCGAAGTAAAGAACAAAAATCTACTGAAGGCCCAACAGACAAAACAAGAATACAGAAAAGATGTGATAAAATCAAGAATGGAGAGTTGGCAGAACAAAGCACTGCATGGTCAATTTCTGGAAAAAATAAAAGATAAAGTGGACAGGGAACAAACTTGGTTATGGTTAAAAACAGGTACATTAAAGAAAGAAACAGAGTCACTAATCCTGGCTGCGCAAGAACAAGCTATCCGCACAAATGCCATTAAGGCCAAAATCGAAAAAATCCTCTGATGATGCCAAATGCAGACTTTGCAAAGAAGCTGACGAAACTGTTGATCACATACTCAGCTGCTGTAAAAAAATCGCGCAGACTGATTATAAATTGCGGCACAGTTCAGTAGCACAAATGATCCATTGGAATTTGTGCAAAAATTATAATATTAAAACAGCAACAAACTGGTGGGAACATCAGCCTGAAAAAGTCACAGAAAATCGGATGGTCAAGATCTTGTGGGATTTCCGTATACAAACCGACAAAATACTGGCGCATAATACACCAGACATCACACTGGTTGAGAAAAATAAGGTCACAATCATAGACATCGCAATACCAGGTGATAGCAGGGTCGCCGAGAAGGAACATGAAAAAATCACAAAATACCAGGACTTAAAAATCGAAATTCAACGACTATGGCACAAACCAGCAGTGGTAATTCCAGTGGTAATTGGCACACTGGGTGCTATTCCAAAAGCACTGGAATTACATTTAAAACAGTTAAAAATTGACAAAATCACCATCAGTCAAATGCAAAAAGCTGCACTGCTTGCATCTGCACGCATATTACGAAAATACGTTACGACGTCCTAGGCCCCTGGGTGGGGCCCGACTAGTAACCAATGCCAAATCCGGCGAAACAACTGGCCGCTGTGATACAATTGTATAATAATAATAATAATAATAATGTTTGCAGATATTCTAACTGAGACACTTGCCAGATAGAAAGACTGGCAAGATGGAAAGAAAGTTCAGAAGAACAAGCTCACTGGTGTCCTGGATCTCAATAGATCAGTTCTAGTAGAATTAAGGAAACTCATGAGTTGAGGTACTCCATCCCATCCTAAATGCAGTAGGCATGACATTTTAAATCCCACAAGCTTTGCTGGCTGAGGAATTCTGGGAGTTAAAGTCCACAAATCTTAAAGTTGCCAAGGTTGGAGACCCCTGATTTAAAGTGTCAGATTTTATGCACATACAGTATATTAGCAAACAAATTAATTGTTGATTTCTGATACACTGCAGAATTAGGATCAAATGCTTAACAACCTGTTTGGTGTGGGAAACCATTTGTGGTTTTACTTGAGTTAACCAAGACTTTACAGTAAACAATGACATTTTTCTCTAATTACATTGACATGACATATTATCTGAACAGAACTTTTATATTCCATCCATCTGGTTCAGATGATGGATGTTTCATGAGGTATGTGACTCAAGCCTATGAGATCCATTTTGCTGAACATGGCAAGGGGTCACTAAGAAGCCTGTCGCTTTTTCTCTTCTCTGTACAGAATGTGGACAATATAGAAAATCACAAATCATTGGAGGTCAAGATCCCTCCACAGGAAAATGGCCCTGGCAAGTCACCATTCTCCGGAATTTGCAACCTTATTGTGGAGCATCAATTATAAGTGACCAATGGATACTATCAGCAGCTCATTGCTTCTATAAGTAAGTATCAGATATTGTATGTGTTGCTAGGAATCTTCAAAAAAGCTTCTGCTAAGCTTTTAAACTAAAGTACCCACCAATCGGCTGCCATTTCAGCAGTGCCAGAAAACAGACAAGCTAATTAGTGGGTCAGGAAGCAGGCAGGTAAAAGTAACGTCATTTGTTCAGTGGGGAAGGAAGTATAGGTAGTCCTCAACTTACGACTACAATTGGGATCAGAATTTTTCTTGCTAAGCAAGGCAATTGTTAAGTAAATCACCACCGCCTCCATTTTATGGCCCATTTTGACATGGTTGTGAAACAAATCACTGCAGTTAAAAGAATCATGTGGTTGTTAAGTAAATTTGGCTTCCCTCCTTCACTTTATCAGAAGCCAGCTGGGAAGATCACGAATGGTGATCACATGATGCAGAATGCTGTAATTGTCAGAAATATTTGCTGGTTGCCAAGCACCCAAATTGTGAACAGACAGGTAATTGTGGTTGGAAGATCAATGGTTGTAAGCGTGAAAACCAGCCATAAGTTATTTTTTTAATAATTTTTTTAATTTTTTAATTTAAACAAGTACAGTATCCTTCTTTATATGCTATAGAAAGTGTATCAGTTGGTTACAAAAAAAACTTTCGTGCATCTCTTCCACAGTCAACAAACATAATTCATATTAACTTAAGTATTTTAACTCAAATATTTATACATGTCACCATTATATCTCCATTTTCATGTGACTATAATTGTTTAAGCATCCTTCATCATAAAACATACCAAAATTTAATACATAACCACATACTGGCCTTTCAATTACTTTTTTTATTTCAATTAATTTCTAGAATTTGTCAGCCATGGCTGGATTTTTGTCACCAGCTTGAAGAACTTCTCTTGCTTCTTTCAGGGAATTTGCGATATCACTGAGACCAGCAAGGCGTAGTTTTCCTGTTCACCATCTCTTCGTGATGGTTTAGGTCCGTTTGGACCACCCAGTGGCAAAAGCATTGGCTGCGGTCTCAGAGACTGCACGACCATATCATCGTGACATTGGCTCCTCCTCCATAAGTTATTTTTATAGTGCTTAAAAGGAATGGTTGCAAACTGAAGACTATCCCAGAAGTGCTTTTTCAAAAGACAAATGGACTTTGTTTTTGCTTGAAGATGTTTCTTTCTTCAGAAGCTTCTTGGATGAGAAGTGTAACATCTTCAAGGAAAAATAAGGATTAGGGTTAGGATAGGGTTAGGGTTGGGGGTTGGGGTTGGGGTTGGGGTTAGGTTAGGTTAGGTTAGGTTAGGTTTGGGGTTGGGGTTGGGGTTGGGGTTGGGGTTGGGGTTGGGGTTAGGGTTAGGGTTAGGATTAGGGCAGGGATCAGCAACCAGTGGCTCTGGAGCCACATGTGACCCTTTCATCCCTCTGCTGCGGCTCCCTGTCACCAGTTGGCTCCATAATTGATAGGGCTTTCGGTTACGACAGGTAGAGGAAAAAGGATTCCATGCTAGAGGATTCAAGGTGGATTTGGATTACCAAATTGGGAATTATACTATCAAGCAGCAGGACTAGCTTGGATGAAAGAATGGATTCTATTGAGAAATACAAGATTATTGACATTGGAGGGTCTTGATTTGCAATTGGGTTGGCATGTTTTTTTGTATGATAAAAGGAGGTCACATAGGTATTTTCAAAGACATTATGTAAGGAATTGATTATTAACAATATGGGAAACAGTGAAAGGAAAACATTATTTAGAAATACCAATGTGGCTTTCAACAATGGAAGCATTGACACATCCAAATATTAGTAGTATGAAAAATATTATTAGATATAAATATATCTTAACAGAAAGGGGGAACTAAAACAAAAACAAGAATTAGAAAAACAAAGGATTGATATAGCATGGTTTTCACAATTGCAAATACAATCAAGATATGAAAAAGATAAAAGGGAGTATGATTTCAACTTAGGAAGTTCGGAGATGGATAAGATACTTATGGGAACGGAAGAAAGAATAATCAAGGGACTATATAACTATCTATTAAGAACTATGCTGGAAGAAGTGGTTAAAGATACAATGTTAACTTGGGCAAAGAATTTTGGCCACATGATTGAACTAGAAAAGTGGCAACAACTATGGGAAAGGAATTATAAATTAACTGTCAACAGTGTACAAGAAAACTTATACAAAATGTTTTACAGATGGCACAGGTTACCGGGGAAATTAGCAAAGATGTTTAAAGACAAGTCAGAGAATTGTTGGAAATGTCAACAAGCAATAGGTTCATACTAACATATGTGGTGGACATGTGCAGAAGCAAGAAAATATTGGACTAAAGTAAGAGTATGGTTAAAGAAAATGTTACAACAAGAAAGAGAATTTAGATCAGAGATATTTCTACTGGGTATTATCCCAGAGAAATTCAAGAAAGAGGATACTTATTTGATTATACATGTAACTACAGCAGCGAGAATTGTATCTGCCCAAAATTGGAAATTAAATAAGCTACCAACAGACGAAGAGATAATAAAAATACATTCGATTATGCAGAGATGAATAGGTTGACAATGAAAATAAAGGATAAAGAGGAATCAGAGTACTTTAAGACATGGAGAAAATTTTATGATTGGCTAGAGAAAGCAAACTAGAAAAGAAAGTAGGGAGAACATAAAGTACCCAGACGATGCACTATTAAATGGAAAAGGGGGGGGGGAGAAGGGGAAAATAGAAAAGAAAATCTTAAATATATAAGTATATATTCAAGAGTGAGATATAAACGCAGGGGGAAATATAATTAGGGTAGACTAGCAAAGGTAAGGGAATAAGAAATGATACTAAATTATATTGGGGTTGGTGGAAATACCATCCCAAGGAAACATAAACTGAGTTTTGAAATATACACCAACAATAATAGAAAAAGAAAGGGAGAGAGGAGAAGAGAATGAAAGAAAGATGGGAGAAAGAAGAAAGAGGTAAGGAGAGGAGGATGGAAGGGAGAGAAAGAGGAAAGAGGGTAGGAAGGAGAAAAGGAAGAGTAGGAGTAGGAGAAAGGGAAGGGAAGAAGGAAGGGGAAGGATAGAAGGAAGGAAGAAATTAGAGAAGGGAGGGAGGGAGAAAAGAAAGGGAAAACAAGGTGGTGTTACAAAAGGAGGAAGGGATGGTAAATAAAGCAACTCAAACTGTATATTATAACCTATTAAATGAAATAATAAATGTATAAGAATGATAAATGTAAAGAAGAATAACAATCTTGTGAATGTATACTTAAAATAGTATGTAAGAGAATAAAAAAATAAAAAATTCTTTGGGAAAAAAAGGATTCCATGCTAGGAGGAGACTCTATGGTGGGGAACCGGACTTCCGGTCAGCTCCAGAATTGAACAGGAGACTTCCAGTTAGGACCAAGTGGCTCTTTCAGTGTTGAAGGTTGCCAACCCCTGGATTAGGGTTAGGATTAGGTTTAAAAATAAAATCCAGTTGCCTTCTGAAAAAGCACCATGACCTGAATGACTGAGAATCTCCATAGACATTGAGGACCACTGGTATATACCCTGTTTCCCCGAAAATAGAAAACCTACACCGAAAATAAGTCCTAGCTGGATTTTCACATGTGCACCCAATGTAAACCCTACCTAAAATAAGCCCTAATTAAGACCCCACTAACTCCAGGGTGCATGGATAAAAATTAAGCTAGGGTGGGGGTGGAGCTGCCTTACTACTTACCTTCACACAGTTGCAGCCAGGCCTCGCATACCCCAACACCTGCCTTGCCAGCACATTTCTTCTGCAGCCGGCAAGGTCAATAAGGGTTTCCTAAAGTATTAACCCTAATCCTAACCCTAACTCTGCAGCCAATAACAACTCTGAATCAGTCAGAGAGTTTCAGGAAAGTTTTGCCAGCTGCAGAAGAAGTTCCTGAAGGCCTCTGACAATGAAAAGAAGGTCTGGGTGATGCACGCAAGTGAGGTGAGTCAGTGGATGACATCCCCCCACCACCAAAAAATAAAACCTGGTGCCTCTTTTGGTGGCAATATATATATATAAGACAGGATCTTATTTTCGGGAAAACGTGATAGTAATTTCTTATAAAACTAGAAAAACTACTTTCATAATTTTGTTGCTGATAAACAATGTAGAGTCCTAAAGTCAAATACAACCATTTATTTATACATCCCCTTTATTATATTTACACTGTACATAAACCAAGGCAGTGAACATACCTACTGTAGGTGAGTTAGACTGTGAGAGAGTGACTGGCAGTCACCCAGTTGGCTTTTATGCCTAAGTCATGAGTAGAAAAAGTGAGGATTGTGAGTTCTTTTCTTCTACTCCCAGAGGTGGTAAAGAACCCTTTAAAAAATTACTAGGGATAAAAACATTACATAACCAATAAGCCATCCTAGCAATACATAGCCTTGAAGCATGATATTTTTTGACTGCTCAGCTAATGTTTACATACCAAGTGTTTGGTTTTTTATTAACTTATTTATATTTTTAGTGTGTACAATTTTTATCTTTTATGATTGCAGAACCTCAGAGTTGTCCAGTGGTAAAATGGACAGCCAATTGTTTTTATAAATAAATAATAAACTTGGGGTTTTCTGGTGTTTCTCATTCAAGTATTAACCAGGCTTTGGCCTAATCACCAAGCTCAAATAAAGTCAGCCAAGTTATTATTTGGTATGGCATGCAAAGATCAGACCAAATTCAAAAGAAATAGTATGTTAAGTAGGAAAAAAAATAATCAAAGTTTAAATTTGATAAATGTCTGGAGATTCTCAGCAAAAGTGCTTTTTCAAGAGAAACTAGACTTTATTTTGCTTTTTCCTTGAATGCATTTTGCTTCTCATCCAAGATGCTTTTTCAGAATAAAAGAATGAGAGTTAGGCGGGAGACTCCAATCCCAAGAAACATTGTATTGTGGTTTCAGATTCATTTCATCCTGTATTTGAAGGATCATCCCCATGGAGTTTATGGGAGGAGCAAGAAGGAGGTCAAACTGAAGACCTGGCTCTTGCCCCAGGCATTGGACCAAGTTGTTAGTTGAGCCTAGTATAGTTTGGAGTTACCATAGTGCCTTGATTAATGTATTATGGTTCTTTTTAAGTTTGTTCTGTATTTGTGTTTTGAGGTTTTTCTCATGCATTTTTGTGGATTCTTGTTAAATCACCTACCGTCATGTGGTGGTGGCCATGTACATTTTCTAAATGAATGAATCAATGACAAAACATGATAACAATAATGCAAATTCCACCTCCTTTGTACTTATATCAGGATATTATATGCAAGCTGCCTTGTAACATTGTCATGCAGGTTTTGTCACAGCTGTTGACATCCTTTAAATTAATGTGCCCTTCATTTTCTTCTTGCTTGTAATTGGCCTCTGATGCTGCCTTAATGCCTTATGCAGCAGAGGACTTTTTGGATAATTGTTATACGCATTGCAACAGGATAAAAATCACTGATCCAGTGGGAAAGATTGATACAAAAACTGTCAAATCAAAGAAGAGTTGCTCTGCAGGCTCTGATGATCTCAGAACCCAAAGTAAAAGAGGAAAGCCACGTGGGTACTGCCAGCTTGATAAGCCAGACCTTGAATAAAAAGCAGTGTTTCTTCGCCAATGTTTCTATCTCTCCAGAAAAAAAGCAATCAACCAAAAGTCACTTGGAATGTTGTTGAAAAAATTGCAGCAGGGGATTAATTCGTGGAGCAATAAGGAATGTTCTTCCCAACTTGTATGCTTTGTATCTGTTCTCCCTCAGCATCAGAGTAATTTAGGGGACTGAAGGCTAAAACACATGAGGAATGTTTACAGCAATTGGAGAATACAGAACAGGAGGAAAAGAAAGACTAGAATAACTTCTGAAATAGCCAAATCTTTATTTGGTCTAAGGACTTTTTATATCTTGAATCAAGATTCAAATAACTGTAGCTGACCTGTACATGACAATAGTATATACCTACAGCTTAACAAGTGCACCATTATGCCCCACCTCCACAAAGTTGAAATTTGGATTTGATATTAAACCATGGCTTGGTTAAACTTAGCATGATGTGAGAACACAGAAATAGTAATTTTCAATCCATGATTTATGATGCATCATGTTATGTAAACCAAGCCAACTTAAATTTAGTCAATTTTAGCCAAGCCATTACAGAAGTATAATTATTTGTTTCGCTTTTGTGCTTATAGGTGTTCACCTGGTTATACATATATGGCCCTGCTGGGCACCCATCAGCTCTTCAATCTTTCACATGGTGCAGTATTTGCAAGGCTGAAAAAAATTATCCTCCACCCAGACTTCAATGGAAAGATCGCCTCCCTTGGAGATATTGCTTTAATTCAGCTGGAAACGCCAGTGGATTTCACCAACTCCATTATGCCCATCTACTTGCCGACATCCTCTGAAAAATTATCCACAAAAACAAATTGTTGGGTCACTGGATGGGGAGAAATTAAATATCAAGGTGAGGCACATAAAAGGAATCTACAATCTGCTTAGAATTGCTTGGAGTAAGTCATTAAAAATGTGAAAAGTAAGGAAAAGTAAAAAGTAAATATGAAACAGGAGTATACTTTTAGTTTTCTTTCCAATTCTTTTTCATTTTGATCATGGTTTAATTTCTTTAGACCATCATTGCTGTCTGTGAATCTCCCAAGTGTGAATTGGTGGTTCATAGATGTCGTAAGAAACTCAGACAAAATATTTCATATAGGCTGGGATTGGAGCAAATTGCTAGAATAAGAATGTTAAGCATGCTGGATACTTTATGCACTTTTGTTGGTTTTCAAATATGAAACATTTTGTGAAAAAATGGCACTTTGTGGCCACATTTTTGTAGTACAACCACAGACATCCAGATCAAAGTTATAGCTTCTGTATGGTGACATCATAGCTCGTATGCCAGCATTACACATTTGCATCCCAATTTGTTACATATGTAATTTATGGGTGTTATCTCTTCATGTTATGATGTTTTGTCTTTTCCCAGGTACAATAACCACAAAGGAAAGTCACAATTCATGATCTATAAAGTGCATTGAATAGGTTTGCGCATAGCATTAAACCAGAACATAATAAAGATCATGATGGAGTAAAACAATTGGAACCCAATCACTACATGCTTGGCCTCTCAAAAAATGCAATGCTTATTTCTTTACCATAATGTGCTGAGAAAAGTTACCCCTGTCTTTCCTAAAGAAAAATTTTGTACAGATCACAAATCTTGCTGTATCCTGCTATATCTAGTTACATTAAGGTGACCAGATTTTCAGATTGGTAAAGAGGGACACCATTGACGGGGGGGGGGGTGATTAAAATTTTTATATTTTGTCAAAAGGTCACCCCAGGACACTGAAACCAGCATAAATACGAATCTGTTGCCAAACAAAATTTTGATCACGTGACCATGAGGATGCTGCAATGGTCGCTAAGTGTGAAAAATGGTTGCAACGGTCGCTAAGTGTGAAAAATGGTCATCAGTCACTTTTTTCAATGCCATTGTAACTTTGGTCACTAAATGTTTTCCCCCTCCTCGAGACACCACACTTCTTCCTTCATTCCTCTTGCTTATCTACCTTCACCTTATCCGTCTTCTGCTCTTTCCCTCTCTTCCTTCCTTTCTCCTTCCATCCTCTCTTCTTTCCTCACTCACTCCCTTCCTCCTTTTCTCTTCCTTCCTCCTTCCATTCTTTCAGCTTCATTTCTTTTGCCTATCTACCTTCTCTGTCTTTCTGCTTTCCATTTCTCTCTTCCTCTTCGCTTCTGTTCCTTCCTCTTTCCATCCTTTCCTATTTCTTCCTTCTTCCTTCCTTCTGCCTATCTACCTTCACCTTCTCTGTCTTTCTGCTCTTTCCCTATCTTCCCCTTTCCTCCTTCCCTCCCTTCTTTCCTTTCTAGTTCCATCTTTTCTTCTTTCCTCTCTCCCTCCTTTTTTCTTCCTTCCTTCCTTCCTCCTTCCTCTTGCCTATCAACTTCATCCTCTTTGTCTTTCTGCTCTTTCCCTCTCTTCCCTCTCTACCCCTTTTCTTCCTACCTCCTTCCCTCTTTTCTCCCTCCCTTCTTTTTCTTCCTTTCTTCTTCCATCTTCCTCCTTCTCCTTCCATTCTTTCTCCTTCCATCCATCTTTTCTCCTTCCATCTTCTCACCCCCTCCCTTCTTCTTTTCCTTCCCCCCTCCCTCCTTCCTTCCTCTCCTTCCCTTTCTCGCATACAGGAAGGGGAGGGGGCGGCTTTCTAGTCGCTTTCACAGAATAATTTCTTTATCTAACTTTTAAAAAACAGTGTGCAAATCAAACTTGAGATTTTCGTAACCTGCGAAGCACCAAGTTATTATCTTCTGTTGTTGTTACAAATTCGCAGCTACTCCATTCTTTCCGATAGGGAACTGCATTTCCCAAGATGCCTCAGGTCCTCAAAGCGCTGAATGCAGTTTTGCAATTGACTCCAGTGAGGCCCGGTAGCCGCCGGCAGGGGTGGCTGTCAGGGCACTGACGGCGGAGCGGACGCACCCAGTTTGTTACTGCTTCCAGGGATCGAGACAGACGAGGGAAGCGGCGGTGGCAGACGTCGGATGTTGGCAGCGACTGTAACAACCACACAGGCGAGGTGCGGAGGAAGAACGGAAGGTCCCTCCCGCCCACGACGAAGGCTCCAGCCATGGACGAGCAGGCTGGCCCCGGCGTCTTCTTCAACAACAACAACAATGCGCTGCTCTTGCTGCCACCTCCGGGTGGGAAGCAACCATGCCTCACGGACTCGCTTCCCTCCGCAACACAGGCGCCACACAGGCGTGGTTGCTTCCCACCCGGAGGTGGTGGCAAGAGCAGCGCGTTGTTGTTGTTGGGGCCAGCCTGCTCGTCCATGGCTGGAGCCATCGTCGCGGGCAGGAGGGACCTTCCGTTCTTCCTCTGCACCTCGCCCGAGCGGTCGTTACAGTCGCTGCCGACGTCCGATGTCTGCCACCGCCGCTTCCCTCATCCGTCTCGATCCCTGGAAGCAGTAACAAACTGGCCGCGTCCGCTCCACCGTCAGCGCCCTGACAGCCACCCCGGGCTCTGGAAGAGGCAGAGGTAAAGAAGGCGGCGGCAGCAGGGGGGGACCCGCAGTTTGCTTCCCACCACAGCACAGGCGCCGCCAGCGGGCTTGCTTTGCTGAACACGGGGGCGAGCGTCTCTCCCTTCGGCTGCAGCTTCCTTTCCTCTCTCCGCCCTGCTTCTCCACCTCTTCCTGGGGATTGTGGAGGAAGCTTGGTCTGGCATCATTGAGGAGAACCTGCCAAGCAGTGGCGGCGGCAGCAGTGGCAAAGGCAGCCAGGAAGGTCCGATCCTGGCCCGAGAAGACCCAGGCTACCCTCCCCATCTTCTAGCGGTGGGTATTTGCTAGTGATGAGCCTCGAAATAGGCGCGCGGCAGGTTCTGCTCAATGATGCCAAACCAAGATTCTTCCACGATCCCCAGGAAGAGGCGGAGAAGCGAAAAGCAGCTATAACATCCGCCGGTTCCTCCGGCGCTCCCACAGGTCGCTGTGTCCTGGAGCCGTCGCCCTTTCCTTTTTTCTCCTTTCGCGTGCTCACTCCCCACTCCATGCGGGCGGCGGAGGGGAAGGAGTCTCTGGTGGCTGCTGCAGCAGCAGCAGAAGCGGTGGTGACGGCTGGAGCACAAATCCAGGCAGGTGGTTCTGGCTGTCCCTTCCCCAAGCATATCCCATTGCTGCTGGCGCCACGGCGGGAGGAGCGAGCGAGAGAGCCACCGACCGACCCCGCGCATCCCATCGCCGACTCAACTCAGCGGGCGAAGGGGCGAACTCTCATTAGCAGCGGGGATGGTTAAATGTTACATCGGAAGATTGATGGGGTATTTTAGAATTCAATCAGCGCAGTAACAACTAAACAGGCAGGCATGCCAAGTGGCACAGGACAGGCAAGAATTTACCAGGGGCTTTTTAATTAGGGGTGGAGGGAGATGGACCTCAATTCAGGACCGCGTGAGGGAGTCCTGTTTTTTCAAGCAAGAATTCTCAAAGAGCAGTTGCTGCACGAACGAAAAGCAGTTTTTAACCCCAAGCGCGATGCCACGAATGTCACTATTTCCATCCAAGCTGCCACCACAATCCTTGCAAGCCGGCAAGAAAGCGGAAGCAAGAAGAAAAAAATAAATAAATAACCACCCTCCCAAGCAGCCGGAGCTTGCAAATGGCGACGTTGCAATGAGGGTCGTACTCCTGACCCTCTAAAACTCTTGGGAAACTCCTTCGCAGCCACGGGGGGGGGGGGCCCCATCACAGGAGCAGCCCCACTGGTGGGAGAACGATGGGACGGCTGCGAAAAGGCACAAGGGGGGGGAGATTGACAGCAAGGGTCCGTCCCGCCGCTCGCCTTAAAGTTCTCGCCTAGCTGAACTCTGGGGTTGCAGCCGCTGCTCGCCATTCCCTCAACTCAGAGTACGGAGCGCGCGCAAAACCCTGCCATGCGGGACTCCCCGCAAACCTCTCGCATTTTTCCCCCCCCCCCCGCTTGCTCCGTCTTACCAGATTTTGGGGGGTATCTGTAGAGGGAATTGGACGGGACATCCACCTCTTCCACTCCGGCGTTCTGCCAGCTGGTGAGCGCTCCCATGCTTCAGGCACAGCGGCAGAGGGTATCCGGGGTTGCAGAGGGGGGCAGAGAGGAGGGGGGTGCGTCAGCTTCCCAGTTCACGGCAGACCTTTTCTAGCCGGCTCAAAGGACTTCCCCGGACTTGCTTTGCTGAGCAGGGGCTTTAGTAGAAAGGAAAGCAACTTCAGAGCTGGTATCGGGCCGGCAAAGGCTTCCCACTGCCGGCATGACTTTGAAGTGCGGCTTGCCTTCCACGCGGGCCGACATGGAAGGCAAGCCAGCCCTTCAAACTCATGCCGGCACTTTAGCGTGCCCCTCGGCCGCCATTCAGCGAAAGATGTTTCGCTGAATGGCGGGCGAGTTCTAAACTGCCGGCATGACTTTGAAAGGGCTGGATTGCCTTCCGCGCGGGCCGACGTGGAAGGCAAGCGGCAAGCCAGCCCTTCAAACTCATGCCGGCACTTTAGCGTGCCCCTCGGCCGCCATTCAGCGAAAGATGTTTCGCTGAATGGCGGGCGAGTTCTAAACTGCCAGCATGACTTTGAAAGGGCTGGATTGCCTTCCGCGCGGGCCGACGTGGAAGGCAAGCGGCAAGCCAGCCCTTCAAACTCATGCCGGCACTTTAGCGTGCCCCTCGGCCGCCATTCAGCGAAAGATGTTTCGCTGAATGGCGGGCGAGTTCTAAACTGCCAGCATGACTTTGAAAGGGCTGGATTGCCTTCCGCGTGGGCCGACGTGGAAGGCAAGCGGCAAGCCAGCCCTTCAAACTCATGCTGGCACTTTAGCGTGCCCCTCGGCCGCCATTCAGCGAAAGATGTTTCGCTGAATGGCGGGCGAGTTCTAAACTGCCGGCATGACTTTGAAAGGGCTGGATTGCCTTCCGCGCGGGCCGACGTGGAAGGCAAGCGGCAAGCCAACACTTCAAAGTCGTACCGGCAGGCAGGGCTGGAGCGAGCGAGCGAGCGTGCTCCGTCCCGGTGGGTGCATGAGCGGAGCACTTTTCCAGCGCTCCTGTGCCTGGAGAGCTCCCTCTGCATATGAGCCCGGGATCCGCCGTTTGCGCTCCCTTGCTCTGCCTCGCCACCCGCCTTCCCTATCTAGGGACTCCTCCAGCAGAAATAGCAGAGTCACGTCGAGCGCCGCTCTGCCTTTCTCTGCGCTCTTCCCGCCTGGACGCCCAGAGCCTCCCAGCCCGCCCGGCCCGGGGTGAGTCAGCTGCAGTGCAGCGGGCGGCGATCCCGCCACCCCCCCCCTCACTCGCCCTGCCTGTCACTTACTCTGAGTTCGGAGAAGAAGCGGCGGCCCCAGGTAGCACTTTTCGCAGAGGTTTTCCCACAGCTTGTCTGGAAGTGGAGCTGGAAAGGCGAGCTCACTCCCCGCTCACTCGCTACGCTACCCCGCCCATGCGAACGGCAACGGATGGGCGGGGGAGTCATGCGGCATGCTAAGCGGACTCCAGCCAATCAGTGAGCTGGCTGGGATGGAAAACTTTAAGCACGCTGCGTTTTCCATCCCAGCCAGCTCACTGATTGGCTGGAGTCCAGGCCAATCCAATCAGTGAGCGGCAGGCTGGGCTGGCTTAAATTTGTAGGTAGGTAGGATAGAGAACAGAATGATGAGCCAGCCCAGCAAGCTAGCAGCTGATGGGCGGGAGCTGCGAGCACCAAAAAAAGCGTGCTTTTTAAAAAAGCGTGTGGGATGCGGGAAAATGCATTAAAAAGCGGGGGTGTCCCGCCAAAAGTGGGACGTCTGGTCACCTTAAGTTACATGGTACATCGATTGATAAAATGAGGCATATCTAACTAGGATGATTTCAAACTGCCTTTTTGTTCATTGCTGTAACCCCTTCCTCTCTCCCACAGTACCCTTCTTGAAACCTCCACTAACCCTCCAGGAAGTGAAACTGTCTCTCATAAACCAGAAGAACTGCAAGCGGATCTACAACAACTTTAAAGTTATTGGCCTTGCAAAGGATGCTATCAAGGATGATATGATTTGCGCAGGTTATCCAAACAGTAGAAAGCTTTCCTGCCATGTATGATGTTCCATATGGGGCTTTTTTTTAAAATTTCTTACATCCAGGGGGTTAAATTCAATTACTGTATTTTTGGAGTATAAGAGGCTCCTAAGTATAAGGTGTACCTAGCTTTTGGAGAGGAAAACAAGGGTGGGAGGGGGAAATCTGCCTCTGCCTGCCAGCAATTTGCCTCCTTGCAACAAACAGCACAGATGATATACACTGTTTGTGGTGCATATCTGTGCATATGTGCCTGAACCATAGAAATAGCAAAGAATTGGAGAAATGTACATTACAGCAGTATATTAACGCCAGAAAGTTTTCTTAAATGTAGTCACACAAACTCCTCACAATTATTTAAATAGATCTACTCCAAACATGACTAAGTCAGTGTATAACTCGGCTGCCTTATCTTAATTCTACAACAGGACACTGTTATATTTCAAACTATACTTGTAAAGATGCTGTTAAAATTGATGTGGCTTTCTGGAAGTATACGTTATTCTCTGCTATTTAAAAGAAGATACAATAGCACTGGGCCTCTTCAGATCAAGCATTTATTTTAAAAAGCTTCTTCATTTTGTTAAGTTGTCTAGAACAATAATAAAGCAGTCTTTAAAAATTAAATCTAATAATTTGAACATTCTATAGGTATTTATAATAATTATTGACTTACCTCTTTGCAGCAAGAGCTTGTTTCAGTTTCGCCTGATTAGCACAAGGGGGGGGGGAATCTTCCTCTGCCAGCAATTTGCTCCCTTGCAGCAAACATTTTCAATTTCAGCATGGGCCTCCTGACGATCAGCTGTTTCAGGCTGCAGGGATTGCAACCTGAAGCAGCTGGTGGTCGGGAGGCCAATCCAATGGATAATAGCTGGTGCTAATCAGGCTATGCTGAAGCTGAAACTGGCTTTTTGCTGTTTGCTTCAAGGAGGCAAATTGCTGGGAGGTAGAGGCCAAAGGGCGGGGGCTGGTGGGTGAGCAGGGCAACATTCAGTGTATAACACGCAGCCAAATTTTCATCCTCTTTTAGGGGGGGAGTGCATCTTATACCACAAAAATATGGTACCTCTTTTGTTCTGTAACATGAGGATGTATGGAAAACACATTATTATGTCATAACAGTTGTACTTTTTAGTATGGTTTAAGACTAGAAATTAACACTATGAATGATAGATACTACTGAGAGATCATTCTGCTCTTTTCTCATTGCAATATTTGAGATGGTTCACTTATCATTGTTATAAGTTTCTATTTTAGCAAATTGGTACTGATAGGCTGTTGGCATCCAAGTTCTATGCGTTTGAAATGAAGGTCCTAACATCTTCGCCCACTTTTCAAAAAGTCCGAAAAGCATCTTTTATAAGCCACTTTTGTTCAAATCAGATTTCCATCTATTGGCTGCATTAACACTGTCTTTCCTAATAGATTGATCTGTAGAGAGGTTCAGCTGAGTGTTCAATATTTGGTTTTAATTGTCTCTTTACATTTTGGATAAAGGGTGACTTAGCTCCAACTGGGCTACTGTCATTCATATGTTGTTGTTAGTTGCGAAGTTGTGTCTGACCCATCGCAACCCCATGGACAATGTTCCTTCAGGCCTTCCTGTTCTCTACCATCCTCTGGAGTCCATTTAAGCTCACACCTACTGCTTCAGTGTCTCCATCTAGCCACCTCATTCTCTGCCGTCCCCTTCTTCTTTTGCCCTCAATCGTTCCCAGCATTAGGCTCTTCTCCAATGAGTCCTTCCTTCTCATTAGGTGACCAAAGTTTCTGAGTTTCATCTTCAGGATCTGGCCTTCTAAAGAGCAGTCAGGGTTGATCTCCTCTAGGACTGACCGGTTAGATCACCTTGCAGTCCAAGGGACTTGCGGGAGTTTTCTCCAGCACCATAGTTCAAAGGCCTTAATTCTTTGGTGCTCAGCCTTTCTTATGATCCAGATCTCACAGCCATACATCGCAACTGGGAAAGCCATAGCCTTGATTACATGCACTTTCGTTGGCAGTGTAATGTCTCTGCTTTTTAGTATGCTGTCTAGATTTGCCATAGCTTTCCTCCCTAGGAGCAAGCATCTTTTAATTTTCTTGGCTGCAGTCCCCATCTGCGGTGATCTTGGAGCCCAGGAAAATAAAATCTGTCACTACCTCCATTTCTTCCCCATCCACCATTCACATAACATGACAATAATGGGTCAAAGCAAGAGAAGGGCACTATAAATTAATTGTTCTCTAGTGGCTTCTCACCTGAATAGGTATTCATAATAATGAAGAATAGTAGCAATCATCAAGCAGCTAACTGGAGCTAAACAGTCTTCTTGGCTTTTCAGAGACTTCCACAAATTCTTTCTGGCAGTTTAGCTATTCTCACTAATTGGTCTCAATTATTGTTACAGATTTTCCAAAATTCAATTCAGCGTTCCTACTTTCCTTATTGGAAAGTAGACCATCTTTCAAAGGTTTTGCCCATCCAAAAATTGACTCAAGTTACAGATATTTTCTTTCATTGCCACTGCATTCTTGTAAATCCAACTACATTGATGTAATTCCTTATTTAAGTTTTTTAGAGACTTCATAAATTGATTCCTTATTACTTTATTTCTGATACTGCTATAATTTTATCAGCACTTTAGCTATGAATGTTTACTTGCATTCCAGTCTAAGATTGTTACAAAGAATTTGCTCATTCAATTGTTTTTAGTTATTTATTTTTCTTTTGGGGAAAAGAAAGGTTTCAGGTTTCAGGTTTCAGGTTTCGTTTTATTTATATGCCGCCCTATTCCCAGCGGGACTCAGGGCGGCGAACAAACCCAAGGGGGAAAGGGAAACACAAAAAGTACAAATACAAGCATTTAAAAATAGCCAACAGCCACACAGATCGAGAGGGGAAGGGAACTCATTAACCCCAGGCCTGCCAACACAGCCAGGTTTTAACGGCTTTTCGGAAGGCCTGGAGAGAGGTGAGGGTCCGAATCTCTGCAGGGAGTTCGTTCCAAAGGGCCGAAGCTGCCACAGAGAAGGCCCTCCCCCGGGTGGTAGCCAGATGGCATTGGCTGGTAGACGGAACCCGGAGGAGGCCAGCCCTGTGTGATCTAATGGGTCTCTGGGAGGTAATTGGCAGCAGGCGGTCTCTCAAGTACCCAGGTCCAATACCATGAAGAGCTTTATAAGTGACGACTAGCACCTTGAAGCGTATCCGGAGACCGATCGGTAACCAGTGCAGCTCGTGGAGGATAGGTGTAACGTGGGTGTACCGAGGTGCACCCACGATCGCTCGCACGGCTGCATTCTAGACAAGTTGAAGTCTCCGAATGCTCTTCAAGGGCTGCCCCATGTAGAGTGCAAGAAAGAGAGGGGGGAAGAGAAAGTAACAATAAAACAAATGATAAAACAGAGCAGACTATAATACAATTTATGAATTATTCTGATAATCCATTCCTCGTAGAATTCAATAAATGGAATTCTATTTATTTTATTTGTTTGTTTAATTATATCCTGCCTTTATTTTTTATTTGTCAATAACTCAAGGAGGGAAACATATTGAATTCTCCTTCCTCCTCCTATTTTCCTCATAATAACAACTATATGAGATGGGTTGGCCTGAGAAACAGTGATTGGCCCAAGGTCACCCAGTCTGTTTTTCATGAGGAAGGTGAGACTAGAATTCAGATTCCTTATTTCTGTCCTGGTTTTTTAACCCACTGGACCAGGGGTGCAAACTCAAGGCCCATGGGTTAGATTTGGTGCTTAAATCTGGCCAGCAGGGTCAGCCTGGAAATATCAAAGGACCAGTCCACAGGGCTGCTGGAGCCCATTTTTGGCTGAGTGCTACAGAAGACCAAGGAGGGCAAAATGAGGTGTGGGGGTGCATGTGCCCCATTTTGGCTGGTAACATACTACGGGAAGCCATTCAGACTGAAAATGGGGCAAAGGGGGCTGTGGGGGGGGGCGTTTTGGCCAGCGAGGTGCTACAAGAGGCATCCCCTCCGCCAGCCCATGGAAGAGAACTACAATGCTGATTCAGCCCCCAAAGAAATTCATTTTGACACCCCTACACTAGACAAATTTGGTCTAGTGCAGGAGTGTCTATGCCCGTGTACTGTTATTAGAAATTTACAAGAGCCCTCCACAGTCAAAATTACAATAACTTTAAATAAAACAAACGTAAAGGGTTTTCCCCATTATTGCAGATGCAGGTTTGTCCTTTCTTAGTAATTGCAATTGGAGCCAACAATTCAGTTGTTAAGCAAAGCAGTCACTAAATGAAGATCATGAGAGCTCGATTGTCCTTTCAATTTTGCACAGGACAAAAGCAATCTAACTAATTGTAATGGCAAACATGTGACTGAGAAAGAAATGCTGCTAAGGTGGGGCATTGGTCCCAAAGTTATTTCTTCCTCAACCATGTAACTGCAAATGGTTGCTAAATCAGGCAATTACTAAATGAGGACTAATTGTAAAAGCTAAAATTAGTGAAAATGTGATTAGCAAGAGAGATAAGTGGATGGGGATGGGAATGAAGTCGATCCCGTTTCAGTTCGTTCACTTGCATACTAATGCCCTCCCTCTCTGTTATATCTTTCTTCCACAGTGTGACTCAGGAGGCCCCTTGGCATGCCTAGTCGAAGGAAGATGGACTCAGGCTGGGATTGTGAGCTGGAGAATTGGATGTGCCAGTAAAATATACCCTGGCGTCTACACTTCGGTATCTTACTATTCTGACTGGATCAAAGATGTAATGGAGGAGAACATGAAAAACAAATCCAACTCCAGCAATGTACCTGCACAAAATGCATCCACTCTACCAGCATCCAGTCAAAATGTTTCCACTCTAGTGGTACCCATTCAAAATGCATCCACTCTACCAGCATCCAGTCAAAATGTTTCCACTCTAGTGGTACCCATTCAAAATGCATCCACTCTACCAGCATCCAGTCAAAATGTTTCCACTCTAGTGGTACCCATTCAAAATGCATCCACTCTACCAGCACCCAGTCAAAATGTTTCCACTCTAGTGGTACCCATTCAAAATGCATCCACTCTACCAGCACCCACTCAAAATGTTTCCACTCTAGTGGTACCCATTCAAAATGCATCCACTCTACCAGCATCCAGTCAAAATGTTTCCACTCTAGTGGTACCCATTCAAAATGCATCCACTCTACCAGCATCCAGTCAAAATGTTTCCACTCTAGTGGTACCCATTCAAAATGCATCCACTCTACCAGCACCCACTCAAAATGTTTCCACTCTAGTGGTACCCATTCAAAATGCATCCACTCTACCAGCATCCAGTCAAAATGTTTCCACTCTAGTGGTACCCATTCAAAATGCATCCACTCTACCAGCATCCAGTCAAAATGTTTCCACTCTAGTGGTACCAGCACCCACTCAAAATGCACCCAATTTACCAGCACCCACTCAAAATGCACCCAATCTACCAGCACCCACTCAAAATGTTTCCACCCTAGTGGTACCCATTCAAAATGCATCCACTCTACCAGCATCCAGTCAAAATGTTTCCACTCTAGTGGTACCAGCACCCACTCAAAATGCACCCAATCTACCAGCACCCACTCACAATGCACCCAATCTACCAGCACCCACTCAAAATGTTTCCACTCTAGTGGTACCCATTCAAAATGCATCCACTCTACCAGCATCCAGTCAAAATGCTTCCACTCTAGTGGTACCCATTCAAAATGCATCCACTCTACCAGCATCCAGTCAAAATGTTTCCACTCTAGTGGTACCAGCACCCACTCAAAATGCACCCAATCTACCAGCACCCACTCAAAATGCACCCAATCTTCCAGCACCCACTCAAAATGTTTCCACTCTAGTGGTACCCATTCAAAATGCATCCACTCTACCAGCACCCACTCAAAATGTTTCCATTCTAGTGGTACCCATTCAAAATGCATCCACTCTACCAGCATCCAGTCAAAATGTTTCCACTCTAGTGGTACCAGCACCCACTCAAAATGCACCCAATCTACCAGCACCCACTCAAAATGTTTCCACTCTAGTGGTACCCATTCAAAATGCATCCACTCTACCAGCATCCAGTCAAAATGCTTCCACTCTAGTGGTACCAGCACCCACTCAAAATGTTTCTATTCTAGTGGTACCCACTCAAAATGCATCCACTCTACCAGCATCCAGTCAAAATTCTTCCACTTTAGTGGTACCAGCACCCACTCAAAATGCTTCCACTCTAGTGGTACCAGTACCCTCTCAAAATGCACCCAATCTACCAACACCCACTCAAAATGTTTCCACTCTAGTGGTACCAGTACCCACTCAAAATGCACCCAATCTACCAGCACCCACTCAAAATGCATCCACTCTAGTGGTACCAGCACCCACTCAAAATGTTTCTATTCTAGTGGTACCCAGTCAAAATGCATCCACTCTAGTGGTACCAGTACCCTCTCAAAATGCACCCAATCTACCAGCACCCACTCAAAATGTTTCTATTCTAGTGGTACCCACTCAAAATGCATCCACTCTAGTAGTACCCATTCCAAATGTATCCACTCTAGTGGTACCCATTCAAAATGCACCCAATCTACCAGCACCCACTCAAAATGCATCCACTCTATCAGCACCCACTCAAAATGTTTCCACTCTAGTGATACCAGTACCCACTCAAAATGCATCCACTCTATCAGCACCCACTCAAAATGTTTCCACTCTAGTGATACCAGTACCCACTCAAAATGCACCCAATCTAGCAGCACCCACTCAAAATGTTTCCACTCTAGTGGTACCCACTCAAAATGCATCCACTCTACCAGCACCCAGTCAAAATGCTTCCACTCTAGTGGTACCAGTACCCTCTCAAAATGCACCCAATCTACCAACACCCACTCAAAATGTTTCCACTCTAGTGGTACCAGTACCCTCTCAAAATGCACCCAATCTACCAGCACCCACTCAAAATGCATCCACTCTAGTGGTACCCACTCAAAATTTATCCACTCTAGTAGTGTCCATTCAAAATGCATCCAATATAGGATTGTCCTCTCAAAATGTATCCAATCTAGTAATAACCACTCAAAGTGTACCCATTCCAATAGCACCCTGTCTAAATTTACCCAATCAAAATGTATCCAACTTAGTAGTACCCACGCTAGTAGTCCTTTTATTGTCCATTGGACTATCTGTTCTTTGATATCTCTTTGCATTCAGCTTTTCAATTAATAGAATTTCCCAACTTTAGACTTTTATGTATATGTATACATAAAAAGAAAAAAATCACAAATCTAAAGAAACAAGGATTTACAAAACACTTTTCTAGGCTATGTTTGCTAGTGAAAATCAAGATTGATTCATAAAAAAACTAATTACTGAGTTTGAAAGCACTAAAAAGTGAAATAAAGTTGCTTTATACACAATTTTCTTTCAAAATTCTGTTTTATAATTATTCCCTGGGAAATTTTATACCCACATTTCTCTGTATGTTTTATTTTTCTCTGTTTTTCTCTATACAAATTCCTTGTGTTTGTAATCACACTTTTCCAAATAAAATATTCAATTCAATTCAAATTTTATGTTTCACCACATTCTTAATAATATTGTACGTAGTACAAAAAATGATGTCTCTAATTTAACAAACAAATAAAAATTATATTGCAAATAGTTACAATATGCCTATGCAAATATTTTGGGTGACATATTTTGAACTTCTTTTTCCAATTATTCCACTTATTAAGAGCCATGGTGGCGCGGTGGTTAGAATGCCAATTGCCAGAAGTCCAGCAGTTCGGTTCTCACCAGCTCAAAGTTGACTGAGCCTTCCATCCTTCCAAGGTTGGTAAAATGAAGGCCCAGATTGTTGGAGGCAATAGGCTGACTCTGTAAACTGTAAAATACCGTGAAATAATATATAAGTCTAACTGCTATGGCTATTGCTATTAAATTTTCGGACTTATTAAGGTATCGGACCTGGGTACTTGAGAGACCGCCTTCTGCCAATTACCTCCCTACAACCAATTAGATCCCACAGATTAGGCCTCCTCCAGATTCCATCAACTAGCCAGTGTCGACTGTCGACCCCCCGGGGGAGAGCCTTCTCTGTGGCTGCTCCGGCCCTCTGGAACGATCTCCCCGTGGAGATTCGGACCCTCACCACCCTTCAGGCTTTCCGCAAAGCTAAGGTGACCAGACGTCCCGCTTTTGGCGGGACACACCCGCTTTCCAATGCATTTTCCCGCGTCCCGCCCGCCTTTTTAAAAGGCACACTTTTTTTGGCGCTCGCAGCTCCCGCCCATCAGCTGCTAGCTTGCTGGGCTGGCTCATCGTTCTGTTCTCTATCCTACCAGATGAGCCAGCCCAGCAAGCTAGCAGCTGATGGGCGGGAGCTGAGAGCGCCAAAAAAAGCGTGCTTTTAGCCTTTTACCTACTACCTACAAATTTAAGCCAGCCCAGTCTCCCGCTCACTGATTGGATTGGCCTGGACTCCAGCCAATCAGTGAGCTGGCTGGGATGGGAAATTTTCAGCACGCTTGCGCGAGTTTCCATTTCCTTTCTACAAAAGACGAAAGAGGTTGCAGCTGCGCTGACTGGTGAGTAATCTAATTCTAATCGAATTTTCCGCTCGCCGCGGCAGGAGGAGAGGGTGGGGGCAGCTGCAGCCGCCCGCGGCCAGTTCAGGGGCTCCCGCCGCCCGGCAGAAGCCCCTGAACCACGGGTGGGCGGCTGCCCCCTCCTCCTCCCTGTCCTCCTGCGGCCGCGAGGAGTAGTCCGTTCGTGCAGAAATTGCCCGCCCCGGCTGAGTGAATTGGGATCGCCTGCGGCTGTGAGGAGTCCTCGCGGCCGCAGGCGATCCCAATTGAATTCACTCAGCCAGGGCGGGCAATTTCTGCACGAACGGATTACTCCTCGTGGCCGCAGGCGATCCCAATTCACTCAGCCGGGGCGGGCAATTTCTGCACGAACGGACTATTCCTCGTGGCCGCAGGCGATCCCAATTCACTCAGCCAGGGCGGGCAATTCGTGCAGAAATTGCCCGCCCTGGCTAAGTGAATTGGGATCGCCTGCAGCCGCGAGGAATACTCCGTTCATGCAGGAGTCCTCGCGGCCGCAGGCGATCCCAATTGAATTCACTCTGTGCCGGCGGCTCGGCTGCCCCCTCCTCCTCCCTCTCCTCCTGCGGCCGCGAGGAGTAGTCCGTTCGTGCAGAAATTGCCCGCCCCGGCTGAGTGAATTGGGATCGCCTGTGGCCGCGAGGAATCCATTTGTGCAGGGGTCCTCGCGGCCGCAGGCGATCCCAATTGAATTCACTCTGTGCGGGCGGCAGCCGCTGCTCCCACGAGGAGCTGCCTCTTCGTGAATGGGATCGCCGCCTCCGAGAGCATGGGCGCAGCGGCTGCCGCCCGCACAGAACATCCTCTCGCTTCCGGGGGTCCCGCCGCCCGGAAAGTTATGGAAAGTTATCTGCGGGCGCCGTCCGTTCGTGATTGGGATCGATCGCCGGGGCAGCCTCTCGCTTCCGGAACTTCCTCTCTCACTTCCGGGGGTCCCGCCGCCCGGCATAAGCCCCTGAACCGCCGCGGAATCCGTTCGTGAATCAAAATGGATCCGCGCGGCAGGAGGAGAGGTTGGGGCGCTGCCAGCCGCCCGCAGACAATTTCCTCTCGTTTTCGGGGGTCCCGCCGCCTGGCAAAAGCCCCTGAATCGCGTGGAAGTTATCTGCTGGCGGCGTCCGTTCGTGATTGGGATCCATCGCCGCCTCCGAGAGGGTATACAGAACACTATTTACCTAAATGTGCATATATACAGTTTAGTATTTTAGCATTTATTTTTGAAAAAAATCAAACTCCTAAATCATGGTGTATAGCTTATTGCTCCTATCTTGGACATATTTTTTCTGATCAAACATTTGTGTTTACTGGGGTGGTGCATAAAGCTGAAAAGAGTTATTGTTTGTAATTTTTCTACATTATTTTGCTGTTAAAGAAGAGTTTTCTTCTTGGGGATAGATATTGATGGAGATTTCTTGTGCCATTAGGAATTGTTGCAAAGAAAAGATAAAGAATCTTATGGTGTGATATTGGTGAATTTTTTAAAAAAATAGTCTGTGTTGTATTTCTGTCCCAAATAGTTAAATATAATTTCATTATGAACATCTGCAGGGTTTATGGGATTCCCATAATATGGGAGATTCATGCCTTTGTAGGTCATATTTGCCCATTTGTGGTTTTCTGTCTCATCTGTGAAATTCACAACCTTTTATTTGTTATGTTCTGAATTTTTCTCTTTTTAGAAAGTGATAAGAAATCTACCTGCAATTTAATCTTGACCAGGCATCCTGACTTTTAAGAAGTCACTGACATGCCAGTTTTAAAATTGTTTTTTTTCTTGATAGTTAAGGTCAAAAATTTAAACTTGCTGTCACAACTTTGAGCAGGGTGTGAGACTGTTGATGTCCATTTTACTGTCTTTCAATAACTGTATAATGTTCCAATCAAGCCTCAAATTAAGATGTTACCAACTAGTATGTGAACTACTGGAAAGATTGTGTGCCTATAGAGTTAAGAGTAAGAGTTTCATTTCATGCATCAGAAGGCTGTATAGTGTAGAGAGAAAAATATGTTCAAAACATTACAGTTGTATGTGTTAGCCGCCTGAATATATATTACTGTCTTTGTTTTAAAAAATTTCTCTCAGGATCCCAAAATGGTATTTGTTTGTATGGGTTATATTTATCAATATGTATTGCATTAAATATTGAAATCTAAGTATTCACTGCTACTGTGGATTCTCACAATTGTTTGATGGGATTTCAACATAGGCTGGCAAATTTGAATTTTGAGTACCCTTGATTGGGTCTGACCCTCTGGACTCCAAGGAGAGATTTTAAGAAACACTGATTTCTTTTGCCAGGTAATATGTAATAGGTTGCCACTGCAAGTGTATTTGAAAAAGATAGCTTACTCTATGGTGTTGTTTTTTTATTTTTATACTGGAATTCTTCATGAAAAAATCCAAAAGGATTTACAAAAGAATAATAAAATATCTCTTCAAGAAAACAATAAAACTAACAGTGTCAGTGAAGATAATATAGAAAAGCAAGGCATAATTCATTTTTAAAAAGCAGTCTAAGAGGGAGGTTGTCCTGAAGCACATGTTACTCTAGAATTGCCTTGGGTGAACAGGCTTGATTTCAGCTGTTCAAACAAACCAATGTGTAGAAAACAGCTACACATTTCCTAATTTATTATTAAATAATTTGTATTCTATCAGGGGCTTTCAGCAGTTTACAGCAACAAAAATGCCAAATAAAATTATATTATTATAAAATCATTGTAACAATTCCACAAAAACAATAAAAAGAAAATCCAGTGATAAAACCATATTAAATCCCAATGGCTCTAGATTCTAGAAGACAGAATAATTTGTACAGCCTTCCTGAATGGACAGCAGGTTAGGGCTCCCTGCTCTGGAGGAGGTTTCCAAAGGATGGGCACCAGCTGAGACCTTCCTCCTGAGAAAGCCCTACCTTTGTCATGAATGGGATTACTAGCAGGGCCTCCCCAGAAGATATTTAAAGCTCTGGTAAGATAGCTTTGAGGGGGGTGGTCTTTAAATATTTGGACTTTAAGCTGATTTTGGAAAATCTGTAAATTTTAAAGCACAAAACTGCTATTGGCTTGTTTCCAGATGAGTCATTTACTGTAAGGAGTATAGGCTCAATGTATTTTAAAATAATATTTTATTTATTGTGCATATGATTTTTTTAAATAGTGGTATTCTGTGTTGATTCTTTTTTTAAATTGTCTTAGACTATTTAAAAAAAGATTCTATCCAAAATAAATTGAAACAAGCCATTTTAAAAATTTCTATGCACAATACTTTGAAATGGACTCAGGAGTCATGATTGACACTGAGTGAATTTGCACTTTTAATAATCAGGAAGATACAATGGCATTGAAAAAAGTGACTGATGACCATTTTTCACACTTAGCGACCATTTTCACACTTAGCGACCGTTGTGGCATCCTCATGGTTACGCGATCAAAATGTTGATGTTTGGCAACAGATTCGTATTTCTGATGGTCGCTAAGTGAGGAGTCTCGAGGAGGGGGAAAACATTTAGTGACCAAAGTTACAATGGCATTGAAAAAAGTGACTGATGACCATTTTTCACACTTAGCGACCGTTGCGACCATTTTTCACACTTAGCGACCATTGCAGCATCCTCATGGTCACGTGATCAAAATTTTGTTTGGCAACAGATTCGTATTTATGCTGGTTTCAGTGTCCTGGGGTGACCTTTTGACAAAAAAAAATTTTTTTAATCGAGCCCCCCCCCCCCCCCCCCCCCGGTCAAGG
The DNA here is from genome assembly GCF_009769535.1 of Thamnophis elegans. Lineage (NCBI taxonomy): Eukaryota > Metazoa > Chordata > Lepidosauria > Squamata > Natricidae > Thamnophis > Thamnophis elegans. The sequence goes on from NC_045558.1 coordinate 115,240,349, forward strand.
GTGTCCCTCTTTTCCAATCTGAAAATCTGGTCATCTTACGCAAAGCTGTTAAAACCTGGCTGTTCCTGCAGGCCTGGGGCTGATGAGTTCCCAACCCCACTCGAATGGTTGTGGCTGTTGATGAGTTTTAATCTGTTTTTAAATATATATTTTTTTGTATTTGTTTTGTCTTGTGTCTTTTGTACTCCCCCTTTCCCTATTTGGTTTGTTAGCCGCCCTGAGTCCCCTCGGGGAATAGGGCGGCATACAAGTTTAATAAAATCAAATCAAGTTTATCTTTAGCCTTGCATGTCTCTATGAGGGCTTTCTCTGCTCTCCTCTTATGAATGCACAACCATTTTGCTCCAATTTCTCATAGAGAACTGAAGCAGCGATACCTGCTCATGTAAAGCAGGAATGCAGCAGTTGATAAAGCAGCCTTATGACTCTGGAGAAAGATGATATTGTTTTCATAATTATAAACTACAGTAAAGGAAATTATGAATCAAAATCAGGATTGTTTTGTCTTCATTAAATTTTCCCTGCTGTTCAAGTCAGGCCTTAAAACAATTGTATAACATTTGGGAAGAAAGATGAAGCTCAGCAAACCAGCACTAGAGGCCAAGATGGAAAATATCTCCACTGCCACTATGTATTTTCCTTTAGTGCTCAAATGGTTTGGAACAAAGGGTATCCAGACACTGCAGAAGACCAACATGCTGAAAGTCATGAACTTGGCTTCATTGAAAGTATCAGGTAATTTCCTGGCCATGAAGGCAACCAATAACAGCCAAGAAGCCCAAATAGCTTAGGACACTGTAGAACATAGTCACAGAGCCTTGGTTGCACTGCAGTATAATTTCTTCCACTTCTGAATCCATGTCAGTGTCTGGGAACGGGGGAGAAATTGTTAGCTATCCTGTTAGTAATTTTCCATTTTGATCAAGTGACACTTTGTCCTCAGCACTGTTGTTAAACGAAACACCTTTTAAGAAATGATGTAGCTATGTGGGTGGGGAGAGACAGAGAGAGAGATTAGAAAAAGAAGAATTATATGCATTTTTTTAAGGAAAAGGATAAGACTGGGCTCAATGGACATCATGGGCTGATAAAAACATAGTCAAAAGAAATGAAGGCCTGGGAAGGAAATATAAAGAGCATGAATTATGGAGATATAGGATGAATCTTTTAGTCTCAAAAATAATGATCTTCCAAAAGACATTGAGGCAATCACCTGCCATGAATTTAGATTCTTAAGGTTCATTCTTCCTGCTTCTGCTGTTGATCTTTGTCTAAATTTGGATGAAGTCATAGCCTGTAAATGGACAATGGCATAGACAGAATTATAGATGCTATGGCTATGACCAATCATGTTCATTTTTTAAAATGTTCCAGGAAGATCTTCTAGTTTTATTTTCCCACTGCAGATATCTCCATTCACTGAAGTTTTAAATACACAGTTGAAGGCTTGCTGCCAAAGGTCTTCAATAAATCCATCTTCTGTGCTGGATGGATTTATTTAAAACAAAAGGAGTGAATCTTGGTGGGTTATTAGCAGGAATTGTGAAGGACACAGCAGCATCGTGGACCATTTGGGCATCCCAGTCACATTGATAAACATGTGAAGTGAGTTCAACTTGAGCTGTCAATATCCAGACTTTTCTTTTGTTGATCTTGTCCAACTTTTCTTTCTTTCTTTCTCTTTCTTTCTTTCTCTTTCTTTCTTTCTGATAGATCTTGTAACCATCCTGGTAGCATCATGGAATATGATTCGCCATAAAATATCATGTTATTTGTCCTGCTATCCATGATTTTATCATGGATTTCTTCCTCTTGGTTGAACAAGATGCCAATTTCATTAAAATATGTTATTATGGACATTTTCTCTATGGCTTCAAAGCTTAATACCATGCTTAATCAGATACTTTTTTTAGCTTCTATCAGTAGACTACATCATACACCACCCTCTTCTTTCCTTCTTTTCCTTCACAACCAGTAGCAAATATTTTCAAGAACTTGTTGGAAGAAATGTCCATCTGGGTTCAGTTCCAAGTGGGGGGAAAGACACTGGATTCATGGAAGTTGCTTGGAAATAAGGTTTATTGATGGTGGACAAGACCACATGGTTTAAGGTCCTTGCTGGGGGGGGGAAGGGAAGAGATGCTGGCTTTATGCCCTCTCTGGGCTTTTGAATTTGAGCTTGTATTCTGATTGGTTGTCACACTCCCATGGGGCCATGCAAGGGAAACTCTGTAGGTTGTCCTGAATCCCAGGTTTGGTTCAGCCTTGCTGGGTGATGATGTAATGAATGGGATTGGGCAATTCCTACTATGGCTCTGCCTGAAGGAGGTAGATCTTTGTTGTGTAGAGTAGACTGGCTCAGGCCTTAATGACCCATTGACAAAAATGGGGCTGAGTTTCTGCCTCCCTTTTAGGGGAAATATTCTGTCCTTTTAATATCTCCTAAAACATTTCATTTTTCTAGGAGAGGGGTGGGTACAATCTGTTGGAGGGCAAAATGCCCATGAAGCAAAGTATAATACAATACAATAGCAGAGTTGGAAGGAACCTTGGAGGTCTTCTATTCAACCCCCTGCCTAGGTAAGAAATCCTATACCATTTCAGAGAAATGCTATCCAACATCTTCTTAAAGACTTGCAGTGTTGGGGCATTCACAACTTCTGGAAGCAAGCTGTTCCACTGGTTAATTGTTCTAACTGTCAGGAAGTTTCTCCTCGGTTCTCAGTTGCTTCTCTCCTTGATTAGTTTCCACCCATTGCTTCTTGTTCTACCCTCAGGTCCCTTGGAGAATAGTTTGACTCCCTCTTCTTCGTGGCAACCCCTGAGATATTGCAACACTGCTATCATGTCTTCCCTAGTCCTTCTTTCTATTAAACTATTAAAAGTAGATCTGGCAAGTCAATATTTCAAAAGATGGTGATCATGATTGTGGAGATTCTCTCATAAACTTAATGTGCATCATGTCAGCTGCTCACTGTTTCAGTAATAATCTGTAACAGAAGTGGGTTGCAAATCCCGGCGCTACCAGTTCACTTGTGCTTGCACACGTGCACTCATGCAAAGCTTCTGTGTATGTGCAGAAGTACCTGGCCGGGTGGGTGGAGCCTCCCACCACCACCATTATTGCTTTGCCCGATCCGGGACGAACCGGGATCAACCCACCTCTGATTTGTAAGTATTTAATAGATGTTTCTGGAAATATATTATGTAACTTTCCCTGCAAATATTGGTGAAGATTTTATGTGAAACACATGAAATCAAGGAAAACTATGAAGGGGAAAGTGAGAAGCATGGGGAGAAAGCAAGTTGGCAGGGAAGACTGCTCTCTTTTGGACAGAAGGGGGTGGCTCTTTGAAACAGTAGGTGATGATGTTCTATTGACCACTAGGAGGCAGTACATGACCAGATTGAGTATCATCAGATATTGAATCTGAGGATTTTTCCATACTGGTAAGGATGAACTTACCTTATGAATTGAAGCAAGGAAGAGGCAGTTCAGTATATTGTAGTAACTTGATTATCTGCACGTTAAATTTCCCCCAGAAGGTGTTTGGGGACTAATATTTGATCAAAGCATTTACCTTTGGAGGGGATAAAGAAAAATGGTCTGCAATGGAATGTGCGTCATTCTCCTTTATGGGGAAACAGAAAAAGATAATGTCCCTTCATTCAAACCAGGAAATGAATGAGTTGATTCTGAGTGCTAAAATGAAAGGGCCCTTTAGCAATAAAGCTGTGTGGTTGTCGTTTTTTTTAATAGAAAGTAGGTTTTATTCATCTTTTCTTTTTTCCTGGGACCAACTTCTTTTCATGATGGTCAAACTTTATGTGCATCCAGAAAAGCTCAGATAGGAAGCATAATGGCTAGCAATGAAAAGAGAACAGAAAGTCAGGCAAAGTTGCAGAGAAGTGAGTAATATTTCATGAAGAGAAAGAATAAACAATGAGGCTAATCAAGTCTGTTATAAAATTACAGACTCTTCTTAACTGTAAGACGGAAGTAACATACAGCACTTAGAACAGCTTGAGTTAGAAGACCTTTAACTTACTTCGTCTCTAGGGAGAGTTTGTGTTTCCTTCTCTTTTTTTTTCTGGGAGGGGAAAGCATTTCTATTTTGTGCCTGTTTATTTCCTTTTCAGGTTTTGACGTGAACGATCAGTAGATGTTGCAAATGGCTGTAGTTGGCAACCACAAAGATATCCAAATGATTGTTGGTAACGTATGTTGACTGGCTTTAAGCTGTGCGATTCCCAGAAAAACATGTGTCTGACAAGCTCTTTGTCCTTTGCTAGAGTTGTTGCTTTAGATTTTTTTTAGATTTTAAAAGGAGAATGGCAATCTGGCATGTTTCAGAGCTCTGGACCTCACACAGACCCCAGAAATAGCCTTAAAAAAATATTCTGGAAGGCTGCAGATTTTTATTTTTTATTTTTTTGCCTTCTGATAAATGGATTTTTTAATAAAACATTTGGTTAAATATTCTGGATGGTAACCGTTTGATGAGCTACTCATAACACATTCTCAAAATTTCAGACGTATTCATTAAGGTTGGAGGATCGTGTTTGATGTATACTATGCACACCTGGTCCAAAATATTGTGCTTGACAGGATAAGAGAACAAAAGGGTAGATCACCACCATTACTGCTAAGGCCAACATTTTCAAATACCTTGCTGAACCATTATGCAATCCTTGTTTATCCTGCTGTTATCACCACCTCACAACATTGCTAGAAGTAGACTTCAGCTATAACCATGTAAATCTGAACCTTTGCCCTTTTGCAAGTTTCATAAAAGATTACACACTTGTAGCTGCCCTCTTGATGTTTTTTGAACTTTCTGCCCCACCCATCAGTCTCAGGTTCTCTATATTCTCATAAACGTAAATCCTTCTCTCATGGTGATGTCACATAAAACAGAACTTTAACCCTGGTGTGTTATTGTAACCTGTCATCTGGCATAGTTCAAGGATTGTTTCCTTTAACTACAGGTTGTTGTTTTGTTTTTGCATGAGACTCATCATTTCAAAAGAAAGGCAAGAATTTGAAAAATAGGCAGACCAAGTCAAAAGGGAACTAGATATGAATTGTCCAAATTTTTACTCAACGTTAGATTATATCTTAGATTTCCTGGCTGTTTTTTTTTTAAAGAGTTGTCACTTTGATTTTTAAGCAGGGGAAGGAGATAGAAATCTTGTAATTGTGTTGTCCTTGCTGGGAATATTAGACATGAGGCAGATCCACATTTTCTGCTCACCTATTAATAGTAGGGCCTACCTCCAACACGCACACTTCTGGAATTTAGGAATGACGACATCATCCTCCATCTGTTCCCTACTATTCATACATATTATATACCCGTGATGATGAACTTCCGGGTTGCTCATAGGGCCATTTTTCTCCCTCTGGAGAAAAGCCTCCGGAGGGCCTCCGGGGATGGGGGAGGCCATTTTTGCCCCCCTCCCCCCAGGCTCCTAGAAATACTCGAAAAACAAGTCCATCATGTGCCAAAAGTGGGAGGTTGTGCATGCATGCATGTGGAAGTCACGCACATAGAATTATGGGTGTGGGGCATGCCCATGTATGACTCCCCCTGCACTCCCCCCACTTTTGGCACATGATGGGGAAAAGATTAGCCATCACTGCTATCTACCCACCCTCCCCAGTTTGCGTTTATTTGGCTTCAAGACTCCTACCTGCTGTTCTAAACTATCGTAAGCCCTCCTTCATAGTTGATCTGCAGTCCTGTCTTCCAGACATGATTGGCTTTAGCACCTGACATTATCTTCTCTCCTCCAGCAACTGTCCTCTGCCTTTTATGTCCATTTCATCCCCAAATGCCAGCCTCCAATATTTTCCATTAGTCAGCAGCTGTTATTTCTCTATTTTCAACTGACTCAACTATGGTCCATTAAGCTGAGGAACATTCCTCATAGCTTTTCCCCACTAGATTTTCATCAATTCATTCAACCCTCATTATCTCTCCAAGAGGTTTTGGCTCAGGCTTTGTAAAGCTGGTCTCTTTGATTACCCACCCAACCACATACCCAAAGGACTGCAAAAGTTTTCTGTCTCTTCCCTTTCCTCCCATCCTCTCTACATGATCTTCAAGATGCAGACTCAGTATCTTGGAATAAAACTAGTGTTGCAAAAAAAAAATGCTAGTTTGTTCTTATGAAGGAACCATCCATTCTTCCTTCCCCAAAGTTTTTACAGATCTAGAATGAAATCTAGAAATAAAGAACAAGCAAACTGTTCTTCTTTGGGTTGACTTTTGTAACACCAGGGCAATGACGACAGAAAAATGATAAAGAAGTATGTGCACACATGTTAAAAGAGAATATATGGGAAAGGAGGTGGGATCAAGATATCTGTATGTGCAAACATTTGGGAGAGTTAAAGGAAAGAAGATCTGCCCACATAGGAGGATGAGAAAGTCGAGAAGCAGGGGAAATGTGCATTCAGCACCTAAAGTTATTTGACAGACAGCTCTGGTTTCTATGCTTTTCATTACTGGATGTGAAAAAGCTAAATGCTTTGAATTTTTGCCCTTTGTATACCTGCTTTAGTGATCTAAGAATTAAATTAGAAAGGAAACAGAGAAGAAGAGACCCAGAAGATTTCCAGGGGGAACATGGGAACTCAATTAAAAAAAAACAAGAACTTCTTGGTTTCATTTTCAACTTGAGTGTGGAGGAATACATAGAATTTGGAATGTTCTGTACAAAGCAGTAAGCTAATAATTCCAGTATCCATCTATACAGATTAATTAGAATAATTAAATATTCAAGAATTATGGGAGGCAAGAGACAAGGAATTATACATGGCTATCAATGAAACATTATTTGGACATCTATACATCACATTTCTTTTAAAATGATAGTGTGAGATTGACAAGACACAACTTCTGCATCAGTTATGCAATGTCCATCATCCTTCATTCTATACTTGTACCCCATTTTCAGGATGGGTGGACATATGGCCTTGATGTATTCATATATTTAAGTTCATTTTATTCGATTGTGAAGTAAGATAAACAAAAACTTATCTTGAGTAGAGTTTTATGGCTGTTAATTCCATAGACAAAATTCCATATTGCTAATATAATATTGCTAATTCCATATTTTTTCGCTGGCAGGGATAAAGACATGGCTTGCTTTTGCCTTATTGTGAAACATTGTGGGGTGTTTTTGTCTTTGTGTATGTCCATGACTATAGTCCTTGGAATTCTAAGTAGTCTCCCATAGACATACTCCCCAGGTTTGATCTGGTTTAGCTTTTCAAAGATCTACCAAGGTTAGCTACGTGCTACCTCATGAGCTGGCCATTGTCTTGCAGCTGAAGGCAAGACAAGTAGCAATGGAGAGAAGCCAAGGAGAGAAGCAACCTAGAACTAAAGAGACATTTCCTAATAGTGAGAATCAGTGTGATCCAATCAATCAGTGGAACAGTTTGTCTTCAAAAGACACAGCTGCTCCATCATTGAAGGCTTTTAAGAAGAGATTGGACAGCCACTTGTTTGAAATTGTATAAGGTCTCCTGCTTGAGCAGGGGATTGGACTAAGAGACCTCCAAAGTCCCTCCCAACTTTGATATTATACAGACATCCTGAACGTACCTGCATCGTTTCAACTTCTATCCTATAAACTTCTATCCTAGGGCACTGCACACCAGAACAACTAGACACAAGAACAGTTTTTTTCCCCAAATGCCATCACTAACCCTAACCCTAACCTTGGCTATCACTAAGTGTTGTATATTTTCATTCTTGATGAATGCATTTTATTCTCATGTACACTGAGAGCATATGCACCAAAGACAAATTCCTTGTGGCTCCAATCACAGTTGGCCAATAAAGAATCCTGTCTATCTGTCTATTCTATCTGTGTTAAATAAATCAATTTAGATTTGAATTTTTTAAATAAATAAAATGTCTCTTTCTGTGTATACATGCAAGATCTAGTACATTGATTTTATATATTAACTATATATATTTACGTCAGGTAATTATGTTTCTGTGGGCATTTTTCTTCTCTTTTTTTCTCTTTCTCTCCTCTTTATTCAAAATGTGTAGGAACAAAGGACAATGTAGGAGGAGAAGGAAATGTTTCTGCCGTTACACTTTCACCTTTATAGTTACCTTTATGGCACAGGTAGCAGGAACTGAAATAAAGCAGCTTTCCCTGAAGGAGAACAATTCATAGGTTACTTCCGGAGGGAAATACATGAGCGGGGAAAGGACTATGGCACAAATTCCCCCTTCTCTGGTTCTTTGGCTGCTGCTGATGTTGGTGCTACAAGGTGACTGATGGGGTCATGGTGGGTGGGATGCGAGAAGGGGAAGTAGGGGTCTTTTGTCTTGACTCCAAGAAAAAAAAACAGATCTATAATGTCTAGTTGGTGTAAAGCTGAGGCCTCTTTCATCCATGCTAAAGAACAGGGATTAATGTTTCAAAGAAGAAGAAAAAACAGCGGCTCCTTCCCCTAATTCTAAATTCCTTGAGAGCTGACTCAATGTAATTTTAGAACAGTAGGAATGTAGGCGCTCTACAATCTAAGATAAATTCTGGAAACAAGGGAGTAAAAAGAAATGGGCTATGCACAGCAGTCTTCCCCAGGCTGAAATCTTGATAATTTTGGTTTATAATTCCCATTATTCCTTATCTAGGAGGGCCATGAGGCTTGGGATGATTTGGGAATTAAAATCCAACAAAGCCTCAAATCATTATTAGGGCTAGCAAAAAAGTTATCTTAGAGAGTGGCAGGAAAAGTTCCCTTGCATATTTGTGGCAATGTAAATCCCATCTGGGTGCTTAGAAATGGTGACTGAGAACTGTGTGGATTTGGGCTTAGTTCCTGCTTTAGTTCTTAGTTCATTGACATGGAAAATAAAAAGCAGAAGTTTTGCATTGAAACCCCAACCTCAGTGATATTCAGGAGTGAATCATGTCTGTGGTAGATTAGAGAACAGAGAAGGGGAAACATAGATTCTGAAGATTTGCTTTTACTGTTTTCATATCCTGCCTTTTTCCTATGAAGTCATGAACTGAAGACTTGTTTAATATGGTATTCTCATACCCAATATTGAACATCTTCGGACCAGGAGAATCATTGAGAAGGGGAGAAATCTTTTAGCAGCCAGGAAATATATTTTAGAAAATTTGTTTTTGAGAGGCCTTAGCTTGTTTTGGTCTTCTGAAGCTAGAAAAAAAGAGCTGAGCTGTGAATAGGAAGTGAACTTCAAGGGCTTTTCCCACTGCTGAGATGAAGTGCTCTCCACCCATGCTAAAATCAACAAAACTTTACAATATTGGTAATCCTAACACCTCTGCTGTATGCTCTTCTATGCTTGTTCCTGATTCCCTGATAAGATAAGGATGTCACAGCCCAAGGAGGGGGAGGGAGAAAGAGGGAGAGAGAGAGAGATCCCATTTTAACACTTGAACTGTTACTGATGATTTAAGCCCACCTCATTTATGTGGATAAAAAGAAAGCAATGCCATTAGGGTGTATGGGGGGTGGGGATGCTTGTGCTGCACCATAGTTAGCTAATAAAAAAGAATATTTCCAATTCAGAGTTGAAATGAGGGGTCCTTATTGTTCTCTGAACTTAACTGCAAGTAAAATTTGACCTTGTGACCCCTGAGGGCATGGACAGGATTATGGGGAGTCTCAGTGCTGCCACTTGTGTGCTGGACCCGTGTCCCTCTTGGTTAGTCTCGGCTTCCTGGGAGGTGACACGAGGCTGGCTCCAGGCGATTACCAGCGCTTCATTGAGAGAGGGGTTATTTCCCACCACCTTGAAGGAGGCGGTGGTGAGGCCCCTCCTTAAGAAGCCTTCCCTGGACCCAGCCTCTTTAGCCAACTATCGTCTGGTCTCCAACCTTCGCTTTGTAGCGAAGGTTGTCAAGAGTGTGGTAGCAGGTCAGCTTCCCCAGTACCTGGATGAAGCTGCCTACCTGGATCCGTTTCAGTAGGGTTTCAGGCCTGGATACAGCACAGAGAAGGCATTGGTTGTGTTGGTTGATGATCTCTGGCAGGCCCAGGACAGGGGCTGCTCCTCTGTCCTGGTCCTATTAGATCTCTCGGCGGCTTTCGATACCATCGACCATGGTATCCTACTGCGATGACTCAGGGGGGTTGTGAGTGGGGGGCACTGTTTTGTGGTGGTTCTCCTCCTATCTGTCAGATCGGTCACAGTTCGTGTTGACTGGAGGACAGGGATCGACCCCGAGGCGCATCACTTGTGGAGTGCCCCAGGGATCAGTTCTCTCACCCCTCCTGTTCAACATATATATGAAACCACTGGGTGAGATCATGAATGGTTTGGGGGTACGGTATCATCAATATGCTGATGATACCCAGCTTTTCATCTCCACCCCAAACCACCCAAACGATGCCCTCAACGTGCTGTTCCAATGCCTGGAGGCTGTGCGGATCTGGAGGGGAGGAACAGGATCAAGCTCAATCCCTCCAAGACTGAATGGCTGTGGTTTCCGTCATCCCGATTTGTGCATCTTGTTCCGTCTTTGATGATAGGGGAGAAACTTTACCTCCCTCAGAGAGGGCCCACAACCTGGGAGTCCTCCTGGATACACGGCTTAGTTTAGAAGAACACCTGACGGCCGTGACCAGGGGGGGCTTTTACCAGATTCACCTGATATGTCAGTTGCACCCCTTTCTGGATTGGGATGCTCTGTGCACAGTCACTCATGCCCTCGTCCTTTCTTGCCTGGACTACTGTAATGCTCTCTACATGGGGCTGCCCTTGAAGAGCACCCGGAGGCTTCAAATGGTCCAGAATGCGGCTGCGCGGGTTATCATGGGGGTACCTAGGTGCTCCCATGTTACACCCCTTTTAGGCGGCCTGCACTGGTTGCCTGTTGTCTTCCGGGTGTGATTCAAGGTGTTAATTATGACCTTTAAAGCGCTCCATGACTTAGGCCCAGGATACCTGTGAGACCACCTACTGCCACCAGTAGCCTCCACCGTCCAGTGCGATCCCCAGTTGGCCTCCTCAGGGTGCCGCTGGCCAGACAGTGTCGGCTAGCAACCCCCAGAGGGAGAGCTTTCTCTGTGAGAGCACCTTCCCTCTGGAATGAGCTGGCCCTGAAACTTCACATAATCCCCAACCTCCGGTCCTTCCAACGCATCCTAAACAGTTGGCTTTTCCAGCAAGCCAGCCTGGCTTGGATAAAATAAAATATAGCATTAATTTGGTTGTTAATTTTAATTAAATTTTTAAATTTTTATTACAAATATCAATTGGTGGTTTTTTTGGATACTTTATTTAATGTCCCTTTTAATTTTTGTAATATGTGTTTTCTTTTATGTTGTACGCCACCCTGAGTCCTTGGGAGAAGGGTGGCATATAAATCCACTAAACCTAAACCTAAAATGACTTGCAGATGTTTCATTATCTAAACTAGGGAACATCATCAGTGCTGAGTAATTAAATGTCTGCAAAAAAAAACAACCAATCTCAGAGAGCATCAAGGACTCTTCACGTTAGTTAGCAACAAAGGTGTACAGAATGTACAGTATACAAAAGGACCCCCTTTTCATTGATGCTTGCTTTTTTTAGTGTTTGGAAAGGGTTAAGCCAAGTCCCATCTGGTAGAGTCATATTTCTCAACTTGGCAATTTAAGATGTGTGCACTTCAACTCCAAATATCCCCAGATAGTTTGGCTGGGAAATTCTATGACCTGAAATTCACACATTAAAAAAAAATGTGTTACAAATTTGATGTATCTTTTTTACTAATTATGAAAAAAGCAAAAAAAAAGCAAAAAAAAAAAAAAAGAACAGAAAGTACAGCTCAACACTGGATCTCAATAGGCCAGTCTTAGAAGGGGCCCCTTTTACAAAGAATAGAGCGGGGGATGAAAATAACCGAGTTATTTTTTACATGCTCGACTGCCCCTCCAGGGAAGTTTATTCTTGCAAGATTTCACACATGAACATCTGCTGTTTTAATGTAAGAAGAAAGTGCATTTTCAAAAAGAACCTAAGTAATACAGTGGGCACAATTACACACATTTTGTACAGGTGATCTTTGATTTAGGACCACAATTGGGACCTGGATTTCGATTGCAAAGTGAGGCAGTCTTTAAGTGAGTCATCGCAAGACTGAATCAAATGTTATGCCCATTTTTCCATAGTCATTAAGGGAATCATGTGAACATTAGGAAAACCATGCAACTGTTAAGCAAATGCAGCTTCTACCATTGATATTGTTGCAAACCAGCTGAGAAGGTTGCAAATTGGGACCACGTGAACACAGAATATTGCAACGGGTCGTAAATGTGACCTACATGCCAAGCACATAAATTGTGATCATGTGACTGCTGGGGTGGTGCAACACTCATAACTTGAAGAACAGGTTGTACATCACTTTTTCAAATGCCATTGTAACTTTGAACTGTTGTTAAATGAATAAATCAAGAACTACCTATACACATTTATGCAAACATCAACAAACTATTTCAGTCCAAAAGTTAAATACATTTCCTTTTCCCAGAGTCATGGAATCCTATAGAGCCTAGATCAGAAAAAAACCAACATGGGATGCACCGCCAGATGGACACTCACCTACTGTCATGTTCCAAAATTAAAATCAAGTACCTAAAGATCAAGTTCTGGCACACCCAAGTTGAAATTCAGCATTGCAAGGACTCTGACATTGATACTACAAATACAGTATAAACCTGCAATATGATTGCCAGACATATTTAATTTTATAAGCCATTGGGAAGAGTTTGCCATCAAAGTCTCTTGTTTTGAGTTTCCATATAGAGCTCTTTTTTTCCCCTATCTTTGAAATAACTGTCTTTTGTTTTTGTTTTTTCAGATGCTACCAAGGTAGAAGCAGGTAAGTGTTGTGCTTCAGTAGAAAACCTTTATGTAAAGGAAGAAATTGATATTAAATTGCATAAGAAATTAAGCATTATACAGACTTAAGAGATCCAACCATTCTTCTATACGATTCTTCTTAACAAGAATTGTTAATGGCAGTAATTATTCTTCTCAGATATTCTGCTGACATACAATATAAAGACTCTCATGACCCAGGGTTGAGTGCTGATGACATCACAGATGCATCCATGTGGTTCTCTCTTGGAAACATGGATTTGTCTTTGACTTCTTCCATGACATTTTCTCAACTTCCCAATCTAATTCACAATATTGGATGTCCTAGTGTGGTGATGGCTAACTTTTTTCTCGTTGCATGCCAAAAGCATGCATGACAGCGTGCACGCGCCTCTGCACCAATATTGCAATACATGCATGACAGCCCCCGCACCCATAATACAATGTGTGTGCAACAGCCCTCGCACCCTGCTCTCCTGTGCATGTGCATGAGAACCCCTGCTCCCCCCCGCCCGGCATGTGCACTGCCTGCACCCCATTTTGGAACTAGTAGGCCTCCCTGCAGTGCCCTCGGACCAAAAATGGGCTGGGGGGGGGACGGACAACATCCCCCACCTCTGCACATGCATGTGTGATCCCGTGCATGCAGATGGAAAACCCCCTTGCCCCATGCACACACGTCTCCCTCGTGGCCCAGCTCCCCACTCATGCATGGCAAAAACCCAAAAATCAGGTGGACGGTGGAAGGCATGCACACATGTGTGGTGGAGCTGAGCTGAGGTGACAGTCATGTGCCCAGAGAGAGGACTCTGTGTGCCATCTGTGGCATGCGTGCCATAGGTTTGCCATCACAATCTTATCTAAATCTTAACTAGGGCCAACACATCACATTGACACTATATCACATTATTAATTGGAAACAAGCAAGATTTCTGCCCATGGACTTGCTGTAAATCTTCTCTCCTCCCAGCTTGTGGGCAGCCTGTGACGTCACGGATCGTTGGAGGGCTAAACGCTTTGGAAGGGGAATGGCCCTGGCAAGCCAGCATTTTTCAAGGCAGCAGACTGGTTTGCGGAGGGTCCCTCCTCAGCTCCAACTGGGTAGTATCTGCAGCTCACTGCTTCAATTTGTGAGTAGACATTAGAACATTAGACACTGCGACGCAGCCGCTACCGTAGCAGCTGGAAATTAGGCTGAATGATTATGTCATCGGTGTTGTGGGTCTCAGGAAGTGCAGTTAGACAATAGAGGGAAGGCAGAAGAAGCAGAATGTTGGGTATGAAATTTGTTAAGTGAGTTTTGACTTTTCTTTCCACATTTGTTAATGAAGCAATTAGTAACACGGTTATTAAGTGAATCTGGTTTCCCCATTGACTTTGCTTGTCAGAAAGTTGCAAAGGGTGATCACATACCCCAGGACACTGTAACCATCATAAATGTGTGTCAGTTGTCAAGCATCTGAATATAAATTACATAATCATGGGGATGCTACAACAGTCAAAACCAGAGGTGAGTTCCTACCAGTTCGGGCCAGTCTGGAGAAGTAGGTAATAACTCGGTCTACCACACCCTTGAACCAGTTCTCTCGGCGGTGCCATATATAACGCCATCTTGTTTTTATTAATGTGCATGCGCGCATAGCATGGCCCTGAGAGAACTGGCAGTAGCAGCAGCCGGAACCCACCCCTGGTCAAAACTGTGAAAAATGGTCATAACTCACTTTTTTAGTAATATCATAACTTTGAACAGTCACTAAGTAAACTGTTGCAGAAGAAGATAATCTCTCTTCATTGTTAAACCTAAGAAAATGCCAGGCTTTGCAAAGTCCAGCCAAATGCAATGCTTTGTGTTTAAATCAGTGTTTCTTAACCTTGGCATCAACTTGACACTAGCTGGAGAAATCTGGGAGTTAAGGTTCCCACATCTTAAAGTTGTTAAAGTTGAGAAACACTGGTTAAAACTAAAGTATTTTGTATATCTGTTGTACAGTTGTATTTATACAGCTTTAGCTTTTAATATTATAAGTCTCCCAGAGTTATCCTGTTGTAAGATAGGCAGACAATAAATTTGATAAATAAATAAATAAAGTGAAAACATCCCAGAGGAAAAAAAATTCAAACAATTATATTATTGTTTTTTTAAAAAAAATAAAACATATTAACAAATATAATTGCAGCTTTTAAAATACAATATTTCACTTCTTTCAGCAGAAAAGCTCTTTTCCTTTCATTGTGTTGAAGATAAAAGAATAATACATTGGCCTTAATAATTTTTCATGTACAAGGATTCAGCATCATAGCCTGAATCCAAGGAGGGAAGGACCTTATTGACTCTTTGCAAGAAATAATGGAATATCATGGACATTGATGAGGGACGCTAATGATGTCTAAATGATGAACAAGAAAAGTTAT
The DNA here is from genome assembly GCF_009769535.1 of Thamnophis elegans. NCBI lineage: Eukaryota > Metazoa > Chordata > Lepidosauria > Squamata > Natricidae > Thamnophis > Thamnophis elegans. The sequence goes on from NC_045558.1 coordinate 115,255,630, forward strand.
TTCCTGAATAGCAATAACCTATCCATGGCTTTGCAGTGGAGGAGAAATAGATTCCATGGGCACAATTGGATTGAGGAAATTTAATCCACTATCTTACACAGCTGTACAATAGTAATTTTAACTAAAGAGTTGATGAATTTTCAGCTCTAAGGATATGAGCCGCGGTGGCGCAATGGTTAGAGTGCGGTACTGCAGGCTACTTCTGCTGCTTGCTAGCTGCCTGCAATTTGGCAGTTGAAATAACACCAGGCTCAAGGTTGACTCAGCCTTCCCTCCTTCCAAGGTCGGTAAAATGAGGACCCATATTGTTGGGGAAAATATACTGACTCTGTAAACCGCTTAGAGAGGGCTTAAAGCACTCTAAAGTGGTATATAAGTCTGCTATTGCTATTCACAAATATGGTTTACAAAAAATCAAGATAGCAATTCTGAGAGTGTATTAAAAACTCCTCTCATTTTTTATATGGACCATATACAGGAAGCGCATAAAAAGGGGGCTGAATTTTGGTTGCACTGTCACAGTCACTATCTTGGTTTTTTTTTTTAACTACATTCTACAAACATGTATTTGTTTGTTTGTTTGTTTGTTTATTGGGTTTATCGAACTTGTACAGGTATAAGTATAAACATGGACATGAACAAAGGAGTACAAATAAATGGGGACAGCAGGACAGGGATGGAAGGCACGCTGTTGCGCTTATGCATGCCCTCTCACAGACCTCTTAGGAATGGGGCAAGGTCCACGATAAACAGTTTGAGACTGAAGCTTTGGGGGTTTGAGGATGTAACAACTGAGTCATGTAGAGCAGTGGTCTCCAACCTTGGCAACTTTTGCTGGCTGAGGAACTCTGGGAGTTGAAGTCCACAGGTCTTAAAGTTGCCAAGGTTGGAGACCACTGATGTAGAGTATTCCAGGTATTTACCACTCCTGTAAAAACTTATATTTCACTTTTGATTCTTAACTTTCAGCCCTGAAGTACCCTACGAAATACAGTTGGGTGCTTATAAACTCCAGGACCCTTCTCCTAATATGGTGACATCGACGGTTAAACGTATCATCTCTCATCCTGACTACACGAAAGAGGAAGGCTCCAGCTGGGACATTGCTTTAGTGGAGCTGAATTCCCCAGTAACTTTCAATGACTATATCCTTCCCGTCTGCTTGCCAACATCTTCTGCGGAGTTTCCTGCAGATACAAAATGCTGGGTCACTGGATGGGGACAGATTGGATCAGGTAAGGAAAACTGGAGGAAACATGAATAATTGTTCTCAAAGAGACTATGTGTGATTTTTGTTTGCTTGTTTGATTGCTTGCTTGCTCAGCTACATATATCTTTATTTGAGAAAAGAAAGCTGCCAACTGTGCTTTTCCTATGTGGGTTTTAAAGGCTTTCCATAATCTTCCTCAATGTGGCTTGATGTATGTTGGTTGCATCATAGACAGCAAAGTCTTAATGGGAGTTGTCATGGAATAAAGTAATATGGTAGCGCAGTGGTTAGAATGCAGTATTGCAGGCTAATTCTGCCACCTGCCAGCAGTTCGATTCTCACAGGCTCAGCCGTCCGTCCTTCAAAGGTCAGTAAAGTGAGGAGATTTGGGGGAAAATATGCTGATTCTGTAAGCCACTTGGAGAGGGCTGTAAAGTATTGTGAAACAGTATATACTGTAAATCTGTGCTATTTTGTTCCAAGATGGTGTCGCATTCACGCTATGGCTTTGAGCCCCTGGTGTCACAGTGGAGTATGGCTTTGAGCCCCTGGTGTCACAGTGGAGTATGTAGGCAAAAGCTAGAATACCCGCAGGGAGTTATTAAAGATTGGATCTTCTAGTCAACTAGATATTACCAGCGACTTCCAGAAATCTCATAATATACCAAGTGGCATAATAAGACTTCCAGGCTCTCCATGGATCGTTGTTGGGCCTAAGAGGCAGTGAAGAGAGGGAAAGCAGAAACGGGGATTCAGAGCTGGTTTGCTAGTTTGGTTATGGAAGCAGCCTCACAAACCAGCATTACCAAGCATTTTTCTAACCAACTCTAGATCCTTTGGCACAAAACTGATGAACTAGAGCCATGGATGGCAGTGAATAAGCTCATTCGCAACTGCTGTGTGATGATCATCACAGAGACCTGGCTTCATCCACTTGTACTGGATGCAACAGTGGTGCACCACACATCACTTCGACAGAAACAGCAACTCCGGTAAAAGCAAAAGTGGAGGATGTTGTATTCACACACATAATGACTGGTGTACTAACAGTAGAGTTACTTATACACACTGTTCTCCAGATGTGGAATTCTTAATGTCATTTGTTGGCCATTTTATTTACCTAGAGAGATTTCTCTTATAGTTATCACCGCTGTCTATATTCCACCTGATGCAATTGTTAGCACAGGACTCTCTAAGTTACATGACACCTTCAAAAAGCAGCAGTAAATTTACCCTGCAGGTGCTTTTGTCGTAGCTGGGGATTTTAATCAAGCCTGTCTAAAATCTGTTCTCCCTAAGTTAGTATGTATGTATGTTGTATGTTTATTATACTTATATGCCACCCTATTCCCAAGGGACTCAGGGCGGCTAACAAACACATGGGGAAGGGGGAGATACAAAAAACAAACAAGACAAAAACAAGATACAAAAACAGCTTAAAAGCTACACAACAATCACAGCAATTCAAGTGTGGCTGGGAACTCATCAGCCCCAGGCCTGCCAGAACAGCCAGGTCTTGACGGCTTTGTGGAAAGCCTGAAAGGTGGTGAGGGTCCGAATCTCCACGGGGAGATCGTTCCAGAGGGCCAGAGCAGCCAGAGAGAAGGTCCTCCCCCTAGGGGTCGAAAGTCGACATTGGCTAGCTGATGGTATTCGGAGGAGGCCTAATCTGTGGGATCTAATTGGTCGTAGGGAGGTAATTGGCAGGAGGCGGTCTCTCAAGTACCCAAGTCCGATACCATGTAGGACTTTAAAAGTAACGAGTAGCACCTTGAAGCGCGTCCAGAGTCCAACAGGCAGCCAGTGCAGCTCGCGGAGGATAGTGCAGTATGTGCAGTGTATCACCAGCCATATGTACTCAAACTTAAGACAGGCATATAGAGCAATCCCCCTCTCCCATCTGGGTACGTCTGACCACATCTCTCTGCTGCTGTGCCCAAAGTATATCTCCCTTAGGAAAAGGAGAAGGCCAGTCAGGAAAACTATCAAAAACTGGCGGGAGGGAGCAATCTGCCAGTTTCAGGACTGTTTGAGACTACTTAGTGGAGCATATTTGAACATTTGGAGCTGCAAGAAATCACTGATGCTGGTACTCTCCTACATTAAAACATGCACAGACAATGTAACAGTGAATAAGCACATCAGAATTTACAGTAATCGTAAACCCTGAATGTCAGCAGAGGTACAATCACTTCTGAGAGCGGTGAATACAATGAAGCCAGGGCAAATCTGAGAAGAGGCATTAAGGTGGCCAAACAGAAATACAAACAAAAAATAGAGAAGCATCTGGAAAATAATAACTCAAGACAGGTGTGGCAGGGCTATAACACATAACAAACTATAAGGGCAATATGAAAAAAATAGCCAATGCTAATGCCCTGCTAGTAGAGGAGCTAAATAGCTTCTTTACCCGCCTTGAGGTCAAAAGACCAGTCTCTGTGGCTCTAGCCCAAAGGCCCTCTGACCTCCAGCCACTCACCCTGGATGAACATCAAGTGAGAGCTAAGCTGAAGGCTGTAAATCCCAACAAAGCTGCAGGGTCAGATGGGGTGTTGGGAAAAGTGGTAAAAACCTGTGCTGACCAATTAACAGGGGTCCTGACAATGATTTTTAACCTCTCCCTGCAACAGGCTAGAGTCCCATCATGCTTGAAAGCAGCCACAATCATCCCGGTTCTGAAGAAAGCAGCCATAAACAGCCTGAATGACTATAGACCCATTGCACTGATGACTATAGTGATGAAGTGCTTTGAGAGACTGGTCCTACAATATCTCAGGTCCTGCCTTCCACCAAATTTTGATCAACACCAGTTTGCTTATAGAAGCAACAGTTTGACATGGGACGCCATCACCAACGCTTTACATATTGCACTGAGCCACCTTGAGAAATCTGGGAATTATGTCAGAATGGTTTTTATAGACTATAGCTCGGCCTTTAACACCATCTTACCAGGAATTCTCATTGAAAAGTTGACTGACCTGAATTTCCCTCCCCTCACTTGTGAATGGATCAAAGACTTCCTGACGGATCGTCCACAAACAGTAAGGGTTGGGTCCTTTACATCTTCCATGCTGAAGCTCAGCACAGGCTCCCCTCAGGGCTGTGTGCTCAGCCCCTACCTGTACTCGCTGTATACACATGACTGCATATCCTCTGATCCATCCAACATCATAATAAAGTTTGTAGATGAAACAACAGTGCTGGGTCTCATAACTGGAGGGGACAAATCAGCATACAGGGAAGAAGTCCAGAAGGTATCCGCTTGGTGCTCAAAAAACAACTTACATCTAAATACTAGTAAGATAAAGAAGATGGTGCTAGATTTCCAGAAGCGCAGAGAGGAACCTGCCCCACTGTATATCGAGAGGGACTGTGTGGAAAGGGTTTCCTCTTTTAAATTCTTGGGAGGGCTTATTAGTCAAGATCTTACCTGGAAAAACAACACGTCTCTGGTGATTGGAAAGGCCCAACAGAGACTTTCATGAGCTGTAAGCCATAATCGTCACAATTATGACAAATCACAGCTTGAACTATCTTGCTTTGCATGTAATGAGTCTATCTCATATATTAGTTTCACCTTTTAAGTTGCATTACTGAAATAAATGAACTTTTGCACATTATTCTAATTTTTCAAGTTTCACGTGTGTATGTGTGCATGTGTGCGCGTGCGTGCACACATGCACACATAGAAAGGTAGGTAGGTAGGTAGGCGGAATAGTACAGGTGAATTGCTTGCACTGACCTGAAAATGGTTAGAGTACTAGTTTGGGAAGATCAGGAAAAAAATACTTTGAGATATCATTGAGGGCAAACTAATGGAAGTCTTTTTTAAAATACAGCTGTTTAAAAATCCGGGGAGTGTCATTTTTCATGACTCCCAACAATATAAAAATAAGAAACAAGATTACACAAGTGGCAAGTTGCATTATACAGCATAAGTACACATTATAAACCTGCCCAGATATTGCTAAAATACATTAGAATTCCCAGAATCTTTCATCACTCATCTTCCTGGTTGGAACTGCTAGGAGTTGTGGTTTAGCAACATCTGGAGGTCTATATAGTGCATTAATCTGTCGCCTTTGCATTCTGGGAATGAAAATTGACTCATTTTTCTCTTCTACAGGAAACTTGCCATCACCCCAAATCCTTCAGGAACTGGAGGTACCAATCGTAGATCGCAAGACTTGCAATGATCTCTATAATGAAAGCAAAGGATATCAGTTACAAACTGATCTTGTCAAGGCTGATATGTTCTGTGCAGGGTACAAAGAAGGTGGAAAGGATGCCTGCCAGGTAGGATGTTCTAAAACCTATTCTTTACAGAGTCAAAATAATATGCAAAGATAAATATTGAGCAATTAAAAGAAAGTTCTATAGGTATCTTCACTGTCCTAGGAAGGAGTTAAATGTGTCAGGCATTTGTTAAACCGGTTTGGGGGCATGGGCAGCCAAGTTATTACCCACTCGGCCAAACCGTTCGAAACTGGTAGGAACTACCTTTTGGCACCACTGGTGATCTATTCTTGAGTGTGGATCTTCCTGAACATGAAGAGAGAGAGATGATCACAATCAAAGTGATGATTAAGTAATATGATCCATCAGAATCTCCTTCTTTTTGAGTAGGAAGTTGAGGGGAGGAGGGGTTATAGGGAGCAGGTGCCTTGGGACAAAATGGATGGCTTCAATCTTGAAAAACAAAAATAGGCTTAGCCTAAAACACTTTTCAAGAGTGGTCCTTGAAATCTTTCTGTGACCCTCAACCTGAGGGAACGTATGAGGTCCTGGTATGGACATAATCAGCCATGGAGTCTGTCTTCCCTATCTCAGAGAAGCCATCCCCCAATGATCAGTTCTCTTTTCCCTCTGGAAGGGCAAGAAAAAAAAGGGTTCCAACCAGTTTAAAAAAAAAGGGGGGGGGAATCATACTCAAATAATCCTGTAAGTTTCCAGGCAGTCAGTCATTCAATTTCAAATGCCTAGAAAAAAGCTTTATTAAATGGACTTGTGTTAATTTCCGAGTACGCCTTCCTGCTGTAATCAAAAAATATCTTTAGAAATCATCTTTTTTTTCCAGTACACTGAATCATACCATCAAGGGAACTGGATCAGCATAATATACAAAGCCATAACCACATTCAGTCAGAATAAAAGTTTTATTATTAGGAAATTAGGAAACTATTATAAAAGCTTAAGTATTAGGAGTATTAGGATCTTGTAACTCAACGCCAAGAGTGACTTCAGAGCACAGTAGGAGTGTGATTTTATGTAGGAGACAGAAAGAACAACCACAGACTAGGCCAGTGCTATCAAACTCATGGCCCATGGGCCAGATGCATCAGGCGCTGGCCCGGTTTAGCGAAGGGGAGAAAAGTCCTGATATGTCACATGATGCCGCTGTGACGACACATGTTTGACACACCTGAACTAAGCAATAATCAGATAAGAGGCAGCTGAGGCCTCCAAATGAATGGGGCATGACGTGTCTCTGAAGGGACCATGGAGAGGAGATGTACTTTCAGATTTGAAAGATTGTTAATGTAACCATACAATAAAAATAGAGGTAGCCAGGGGTGGGATCCTACCGCTTTAACAACTGACTGTGCACTGAGAACGTGCATGCACACTTCACAGGAAAACAGCTGAGGCGCCTATCAGCTGGGCTTCAAAACAGGGGAAGTAGGTGAGTATAGCACGGGGGCGGGCCCAGCTAAAAGTTAGAGCGAACCAGTCCACTCCCAGCTGATAGTCGGAGCCACTGGTTTGCCCGGACCAGTCTGGACCAGTAGAATCCCACCCCTGGAGGTAGCACCTCTGGGTATTCATCTTGTCTGGGCTATTGCACAAGGAAGACAGGATGAAAGTAGTTTTGGTCTGCAGTTGTTCTTAAAGCAACTGCATCACTTCACACAGCTACTTTAAGAAATTGCAGACATGGGCCAGGTCCATGGCCTTCATGTTCCAAAGCATTTGGGAGGATTTAAATTCACAGTTCTGTCTATGTGTATTTGCCAAGAGATTCCCATCATAATTGAAGAACAGCAATATGTATTATCTCTGACGCGCTCCACCTCCCAGTCAATTTTGGCAACAAGGTTGAGGGAAGATGGGGAAATTATTACATAAGTGAATATTTTAATATTCATTTTTACTATCAGACTTTGGAATTTATTGCTGCTTGTTGAGATGCACTTTTACAAAACGAGCTGAGACTTTTCAATTATATTTTCACAGCATCTGTAAACAGAGGGTGGACTTCTAAAGGTTTACACAGATGAAAAGTGTAGTCCTCTGACATTCAGAAAATGCACATGGTCACTTCCTGCACAATGGAGATCAATTCTGCCAATCACCTCCCTACGACCAATTAGATCCCACAGATTAGGCCTCCTCCGGATTCCATCAACTAGCCAGTGTTGACTGTCGACCCCCCGGGGGAGAGCCTTCTCTGTGGCTGCTCCGGCCCTCTGGAACGATCTCCCCATGGAGATTCAGACCCTCACCACCCTTCAGGCTTTCCGCAAAGCCGTTAAAACCTGGCTGTTCCGGCAGGCCTGGGGCTGATGAGTTCCCAACCCCACTCGAATGGTTGTGGCTGTTGATGTGTTTTTAATTTGTTTTTGTATTTGTTTTGTCTTCTTTGTCTTTTGTATTCCCCCTTCCCCTATTTGGTTTGTTAGCCGCCCTGAGTCCCCTCGGGGAATAGGGCGGCATACAAGTTTAATAAAATCAAAAATCAAATTGCTGATTGATATCAAGTTTTTATATGTACTTACCCATGCTCTTTGCCCTCTTCAATGGGGTTTACTAATCTAATCAGGAAGAGGAATTATTAATGAATCAGTTTTCAGGAATTTCACTGAGAACAAAAACAAATCTACCAGGTATAATAAATGCCTATAAATTGCAATATTCCACAAATAGTAAATGTCAATAAATCCATTGGGACTTCCTTCTCAGTGGAATATAAATTTTTGCTCTAATTCTTTATATATATATATATATATATATATATATATATATATATATATATATATATATATATATATATATATATATATATATATATATATATATATATATATATATATTTCAAATGAAGAAAACTTGCTAGTTTTAAGGAAATTGAAGTTCTCTTTCAATGATATATATAGGTAATCATCTTACAGGGTATTTCCCATCAGCAAAGTTGATAAATAGTTGTTTTTTAAAAAATATTTTAAAATTAAAACTGGTAAGCTACCATCAGCGAAATTAGGACAGAAAGAACATGATTTGTTTCAAGTGAGTAAAAATTCTTCAGATTCTTCAAATTAAGCTATATCTTGCCTCCTGTCTTCATGGGTAGTTTTTTGGCAACTTCCCTTCACAGGGAAGATGGCAAGCCTCTTTGTTAAGTCCCCTAAGACTTCCTGCATTGGCACCCACAGTGCTATCCATCTCCAGTCTTCCCGCACAATCAGCAGATCTCCAAGTCTCTTCCACAACTCACAAGCGGGTACTGCCAGCCTTCTGAGGGCCTTTTCCAGTCTTATTCACCCCCCACTCACCCCCATGGCATTACCTCCCATTGTTCTTTATAGGTCTCCCACCACTTTTCACTTAACCTGCATGTCTTGGGGTTACGTCAGTAACTGTTACTGCTTGGATTACTATCACTAAATGATTCAGTCCTGTGACATCGCATTTTACAAACATACAGTAATTCCAGTCCTAATTGCCACTGTAATTTCAAGGACTACCCGCAACTAAAAAAAAAAAAAAACACTTGAAAATGTCATGGTGTTTTGCACAGCAGCTCTTTCCATGGTTTAGGTCCATATGAAGTGGATAGAGTTGGAGAAACTCTCAGAATAATGCCATTTAATTCCCTTTCTTTACACATGGCCCAGTGTGTCGGTTCCACCACAAAACCGCGCTCAACTAAACCGCGTCCGACTAAACCGCGTAGCTGACGTCATCAACAGGGCGACAACAGCGCGGAGACAGAAGCACGCTGTAAACCCTAAACCTAAAATTAACCCCTAAACCTAAATCTAACCCCCCTAAACCTAATCCTAAACCTAATCCTAACCCTTAACCTAACCCTAAACCTAATCCTAAACCTAACACTTAACCTAACCCTAAACCTAATCCTAACCCTTAACCTAACCCTAAACCTAACCCTAACCCTTAACCTAACCCTAAACCTAACTCTAAACCTAACCCTAACCCTAACCCTAACCCTTACCTTAAGTTGAATCGGCTTGCTTTCAAAGCGCTATTTAAAGCGCCCTTCTTTCTCCGCGCTGGCTATTGTCACCCTGTTGATGGCGTCAGCGATGCGGTTTAATCGGGCGTGGCTTAGTTGAGCGCGGTTTTGACGGGTCACGCAGTGTGTCACTTGCTTGGCTTTAGCTAAGGTTTATTCATGTGTTACCCCAGTGCACTTCTGATATGAACAAGAGCCTTGATATGAACATTAAGCCTGGGAAACATTGCCATATTTTGCCTAAAGGTGCTTTAACACCACACAAACAACGTATTTGCCTTCATTGAAGTGCAGCATCAATGCTATGTATCTCATTGAGAGGCATCACTCTGCATTATTTCTAAAGAGATCCCCCAGCACATCCAGTAACTGGAAGAAATTTCTATGCCAGTCCTGAAGCAAACCCAAAAGGCAGATTTACTTCTTTCTTTAGAAATTGGGAGCCTAACCCCTAATCTGATGCAGATATTGAAGGGATTCGATCTAGGTCTTTCTGCATGCAAATTTTATTGCACTGTTGCACAGTCTAGAGGAAACCAAGGGGTAAAAGTCATGAGTCTTATATTGAAATAGGGACTATAAGAAATAGATGTTCTGAAAACCTCATTCCTATTCCACTGAATATTTCTTTTCATGTAGTTACCTCCTTTGTTCTCTTTTTTCTCCACAGGGAGATTCCGGAGGACCCTTAGTTTGCAAATCCAATGGGGCCTGGACACTGGCTGGGGTAGTGAGTTGGGGGGAAGGCTGTGCTCAACGCAACCAAATTGGCGTCTATACATCAGTGCCTTTCTACCTAGACTGGATCCAAAGCAAAATAAATGCAAATAATGGTGGACTTTCAAACTTCCCCAGGGTGACTCTTCTTTTGCTGATTTTTGCACCACTCTTCCTATGAAATACAGACCCTCAATCACTCCGGACATGAAATCTGTACCAGCAACACTATGAATCTACTTTCATTTTCAGCAAGCTGTTGATCAAGGGATTGATTATGTCAGATTCTTTTAGGGAAACAAAATTTTTATCACAAAGTAGTAGCTTAAGTTCACTACAGGCTGAAGAAAAGCAGTATTTCATCTGTGCCATGAGAGTAAAGTACTAAGAAATACTGACCAATTTGGTAGGGAAGAGAGGGAAATGATGAAAATCTCATTTATCAAATAAGATCAAAGACACTATGGTGTATTCTGCCATCTGGTGGTGAAATATATAAATGTAAGAATTTTTTACTGTTTTCATTGTAGCCTATCTAGGTCTGGGTTTTAAAATTGTTTAAAATATTTGAACCTTACCTAGCTTCCATGAAATTCTAGGCAGTCCAATATACTTTTCCATTATTAAGGGCCCCATACAACCTATTGGTAGCTTGAGTTTTACTTAACACATGATGTGAATGTAAACAATTGTATTTTGTATAATGTTTATGGTACTTTTCATTATCAATATCAACTGGGGCTATATAATCTATTGGTGCATGGTGAAGCTTGAGCTTTGCTTAGCACATGTTATGAATCCAAACAATTGTGTTTTGTACACAATGTTTATGATTTAGCATAAACTGATCACTGTCTACAGAGTTGAAGATGATGACAAATGTCCAAGTATCTCTATTGATGTTCTATTTCAGTGAAGTTCAACAAGATCTATTGGATAGCATCAATTATATCACATTTGACTGTGGGAAGATGATAATATTTTTATGTTGGAAAACTTACCTAAGGGGGGGGGGACTTTCAAGTCCTTTTTTCACCTTGCTGAGCTACTCAGAAAATGAGGAAACCAAAGTTTTGAATCTCTACAGCAGGGGTAGTCAACCTTTTTATATCTACCGCCCACTTTCGTATCTCTGTTAGTAGTAAAATTTTCTAACCGCCCACCGGTTCCACAATAATGGTGATTTATAAACTAGACAAGTCAGTTAAATTAAAAAAAGGAAAGTGCTTCAGTATCAGACAAAACCCTTACCACCCACCATGAAAGCTGGAACACCCACAAAAGGGGTTAAATGACAAGGTCCAATTTGCATTATGGCCTGGTAGTAAAAAAAAAAAAAAAACCCAAAACCATTAGTGCATTATAATTACAGACTGGGAATGTATTAGATACACATAGAAATGCAGCTTTTTCTTCAGCAAAGAAAATGTTATGATATAAGATGTGGCAGTCCACCCCAAGATGGCATTGTGTCAAACTATAAAGCATACCTCCCTTGGAAAGTGCATATGAGTCCAAAGAAGGTGTGAGGAATCTTTTGGCTGCATATTTGCAATAAATCCACCTTTTAAAAAGTTTAATTATTGTGTTTTCATTGTTCTTTTGGGTTTGTTGGAAAGGAAATCCAGCTAATTCAGTTCCAACCTGGGAAAAAGAGGCTGGAAATAACCTAAGAGGCTGATTGGAAAGAAAGATTATGTTTACTGGTAAACAGAACCACCAGGGTTTGTGGTTCTGGAGCAGCCAGATGAGTGTCAGTATTTTTATACAGATCCTGAAATGCTGCTGGGAGGTGGTTGTGCAATGTCTGAAATGCCCTTAGGAAATTGGGCAATGTGGTGAGCTCTGTATCTTCTGCTAAATGGTAGTGGGTTAATCTCATTATGTCCTAAATGGTCATGTCCTGCTCTTAGAATTTGGGTGGAGGAGAATGTAAATTTTTAAGGCCATCACTGGAGGTGAAGGTCTTTTGTTTCTGAATAGGCTGGCCCAATCTTTCTTATGTTGGAAGAAATGTCCATCTGGGTTCAGTTCTTAGGGTAGAGAAAGACACAGGAAACACGATGGCTGCTGGGAAATATGGTTTTTAATATGGTGGACAGGACCACATGGTTTGAGGTCCTAGGGGAAAAGGGAAGAGGTGCTGAGAGTGCCCTGGTTTTATGCCCTCTTTGGGCCCCATCCCAGAGCTTCCTGTTCCGGTACAAGAAATGCACTCTGATTGGTGGTCAGACTCCTGGGGGCAGGGTCCATAAACTGTCTGTTTTTTTGAATCCCAAACTTGGTTGAGCTGTTGCTGAGTGATGATGTAATGAAAGGGTTTTGGAATTCCTATTATGGCTCTGCCTGAAGTAGGTAGATCTTTGTTATGTAGAATAGAGTGGCTCAATCCTTAATGGCCCATTGACAAAGGGGGGAGCAGGAAGCTGCAGAGAGCTGCTTTGTCTTTAAAACATATCTTATCCAGGGAAATATAATGTTCTGCTTTTAATATTTCCTAAAATATTTCATTTTTCTAGAAGGGTGGGAGCTAACTTCCTACACTTAATGGGTGCAAAATATCTGCTGGGAGAAATTAAGAAAGACCGCTTTCCCTCTTTAAGAGCATATTTCTCCTTTAGGGAAATATAATATTTTGCCTTTTTAATATTACTCAAAATACTTCATTCTTCTGGGAGAGGGGGCTTCCCACAGGTTCATTTTGATGTTTGAATTTTTGGGAGAGGAATATACATTAAGATTACATTTAAGGGAGGTGTAAAAAGAAAGTTTAAGAACCCCCTATTTTAGGTATTTCTAATTCCCTTTTTTTAAAAAAAAATCCTTCAATGGTTTGTAATACAACACAACTGGGGAAACGATGGGGGTGTGGTTTAGTTTTCTCGCACTGGATTCGAGGTTGGCTGCTGCAAAGCACTGAAAAGGCCAAAATCCTGAGTATGCAGCCCAGCCTCATGAAACTCCATGTTACAAAATGGAGTCCTTCTCTACAAGCCACAAATGCCCTTCTCAAAATGGCAGCCGCCTTCCTACGTAGTTACATATAAGGAGCCCAGCGCTTGACTTTTGAACCACTTTTAGCTCGGAGAGGCGTAAAACCGAAATCATCTCTTTAAGACAGCTCCCACTTTATGAGGAAATGAATTCTCGCCAAGATTCGTTAAGCGTATATGTTTAAAAAAATTAAAGTTCTTTCTAAAAATAAAAACCAGGCGACGACAAACTTTAACTTCCGCACTTTAACGGAAGCAACCATAGAGAGTAGTGACTCCCGAAAGAAAGCCCTTGGGAAGATGGCGGCGCTTTAGCCGCCACGACTTTTCCAAACTGGGCGAAGCTTCAAAGGTGCCTCTTTTAAAATGGCCAGCAAGCGCTTCCGTTCAGTCGACCCGTCCTTCCGGCGGCTGCTTCCGCGAGCGCTTCTATGGTCTTTTTTTTTTTCTCCGTAAGGCGAACCTGGGATGAGGCGCATGCGCCACGGTGTTCTCCCTCTCTCTCCCCCCCCCCCCCACACCGGGTTGGGTTATATACCGACTGCAGTGCATGTTGGGAAACCGGGGGTTTTGCTGCTTTTTCCTCTCTGGGGGGTCTGGGCTGAGGCTGCATCTGCAGAGATGGTGAGTCCGGGAGGGTAGCCGACTGCGGGAGCCGGGGCCGGTCCTGAAATAGTAGCCGCGGGAACGTAAGGCCGTCCGCGACCCTCCAGGAACCAGCGTCCTCGCCCCCTTCCCTTTCTTTCCCCGGGGAGTCTCCACTGCCCTTCGGTCGGATGCTCCTCGTCGTCTCGTCCCCCTCCGCGATCTCTTCCCCGGCTCCGTTTCGAGCATCGTCTTTCCCGACGCCCCGAAAGGAGGCGGCTTCCTGTTTAGTATACTCCCTTTTGGGGGTCCCCCCCCCGGGATGGTCTTATAATCGGGTTTCCTCTGGGTCCGCCCTCGCCCCCCCCAGTCCCCGTTTTATCGTCCCAACAGCCCTGCCAGGTAGGCTCCGAGAAGGGTTATGGGGCAGAGAAGGCAGCCCGAATTTTTTACTCGACAAAGGAGAGGCTTTTCCTGGTTCTTGTGGGTGGCGCTGAGCCGTCTGACGCTCCCATCTTGGGGCTTCCAAGACGCCGCCCTCGCAACTCCTCTAGTATTTATTTGGTAAAGCGTTGATGGCTTTTTAAAAAGGCACTCAGAAAAGACCTCGGTTAGAAAGACTTCGATAAGTTTATCTTGGAAGGCTTGGATCTCCAAGGAAGTTTAAGGGAGCTTCTGGATGCTTTTGGCATCCAGGCTGCTTTGTATGTATTGGGGGGGGGGGGGGGGGAGTAATAAAGTAAATTTAAAAAAAAGTCTTTGAATGTGCAAAAAGCTTCCCTGTTTCTGGGTAAAAATGCCCAGTATACCAAACTACCTATTACACCAAATTGGTTCTTACAAAGGTTGCAAACATAACAACTCTAAACTTCTAGGTACTTTTACTCTCTAGGGCACACTATGAAAAGGCTACATGAAACTGGAAGTCGCCTCTAACCATTGAACTTGGCAAAATTCTTAGTTTTGGACTAAGAATTTGTTACCTTATTCTTCCTTTAAGGTGCTTTCCAGAAGCTTTGGACTTCAACTCCCATTAACCCATTAAGAGCCAAGGTGGCGCAGTGGTTAAATGCAGCACTGCAGGCTACTGCTAGATCAGCAGGTCAGCGGTTCAAATCTCACCGGCTCAGGGTTGACTCAGCCTTCCATCCTTCCGAGGTGGGTAAAATGAGGACCCAGATTGTTGGGGGCAATATGCTGACTCTCTGTAAATCGCTTAGAGAGGCCTGAAAGGCCTATGAAGCGGTATATAAGTCCACTGCTATTGCTATTGCTAACCCTTGGTGACCTGGCCCCTGGCATTGGGTAAAATGTAAATAAACATATTTAAAATGACAAGTGATGGGTTCAATGCTACCCTGAAATGGTCAAAGCATTATTACTGCTTCTTATCAACTCAAGAGGAAGCTATTAAAAGAGTATTTTCTTGCAAGACCCAATGTGGTGTGATCTTAAGGCATCAGACTAGAAACGGGGAGACTGTATTCCAGTCCCACCTTGGTCACTAAGCCAATTGGATGACCTTGGGCCGATCATTCTCTCAGCCCTAGAAAAGGGGCAATGGCAAGCCATTTCTGGAAAAAACTGCCAAGAAAATTGCAGGGATTTAAATTGCAGGGATTTGTCCAGTTTCTAAGAATCCAACACAATTGAACAGAAATAAAAATTCAATTTCAGTCTTTATATATAAACTTGGGTATGGCTAGCTGATGAGAGCTAAATAGCTTGAAATAGATCTATACTAGTCTCCCTTTATTTATTTATCAGCATAAATATAACAAATGTAACAAAAAAGGCAACAGTAAAAAATATTGGGTTTCTGTCTGGATGGTCTCTTGTGACGAGCCTAATGACCGAGAGTGCATACTTGGGCATACCAGGGGTTGTGACTTTAAGTATATATATATATATATATATACACACACACACACTTAAATACCTGGTATATATATATACCAGGTAGGCCATGACAGAGCCCAAGTTCAAATTCCTCCTCAGACAGGATATTCATAAATAACTTTAGGTGGGTCTCATATATATATATATAAGTTATCTATGAATATCCTGTCTGAGGAGGAATTTGAACTTGGGCTCTGTCATGGCCTACCTGGTTCATAAACCCTAATGTCATGATCTTGTATTTGATTCAATCTGTAACCTGCCTATCCTCACTATATTAATTTTTTCCTTTATTATTTTTATAAATAACTCAAGGCAGCTAATGTATCTCATACTTCTTTATCTTCCTATTTTCTTCCAACAATTTGTGAGTTAGACTAAAAGTGACTGGCCCAAAGTCGCCCATCTGGCCTTCATGCCTAAGGTGGTAGTAGAATTCATGCTTTCTAACTATTAGACTAAAGTGGCTCTCTACATCACATCTCTACATCCTACCTGGTTTTCCTCCTACAACAAGCCTGTGGAATAAGATCAATTGAGAGATATTTACAAACCAAAATCAACTACACCACTTTCCTAGCTTAAGATGGATTGAATCTGACTCTCTCCAGTCCACGTTCAACATCTAAACCTCAGGGGTGAATCAAAGACTTGGTTTCTGTATAATAGGGTGATTTAAACATTAGCTATGAAAGGTTACGCTTTATGATGGAAAGAAGTTAAGTTGCCAAGATTTTGCATTCTAAATGGGCAAGTATCTAAACTAACAGATTTTTACCAAAGTAAAAGAACGTTGGATAACTTCTGAAATAGGACCAAAAACATAAAATAATAGTTTGGGGAATCTTGCAAATGTGAAGAGTTGTTAATACAGGTTTGTGTTATATATGAAAACCAGTGGTGGGATTCAGCCAGTTCGCACCTATTCGGGAGAACTGTTTGATAACTTTCTAAGTAGTTCAGAGAACCGATTGTTGGAAGAAATCTCCTTTTGTTTTTTTCCACTTTGCAGGGCTAATCCTGTAAGGAAGGCAGGAAGGAAACATTCTAGTGTTGTTTCTAGTCTAATCTTTATTGCCCTGCTTACAGAAACTGCCTCTCCGGTTAACCCTTATTACATTGTAACAGTTAAGGTGAAACGCCCATTGACGTGAGTGACCTTGAGTTGGCCACGCCCACCTAGTCACATGACCACCGAGCCCCACCTACCCAGATGGTCATTAGGGGAGAGAACCAGTTGTTAAATTATTTGAATCCCACCACTGATGAAAACTGAACTATTACTTTACCAGAGCTTTTCCAAATTAGTACCATCTAGATATACTGGACTACAGTGCCTACCATTTTGTTGTTATTCCTACTGGCTGTGAATGATGGGTGTTGTCAGCCAACACATCTGAAGAGTACCACACTGAGGAAGCCCGAATTCACTAACTCAATCTGGAAGATCTAGCATCTGTCATTCCTCTGCCAGGGTGTCTTTTGTTAGATTCACAAATTGTACTAAGCCAAGGTTTGTATAACAAAATATAATTGATAACATACTTACCGATCAAGATCTAATATGTCATGTATTCTGTCTGGTATCTATGGAGGGTCTGGTAGCATTGGTTACCTGGAGTGCCTTCTGTGGTTTTAGCTAATATGCCCAGCTGCATATCTATGTAGAGAGGAGCAACCTTGGCAAAGTCATTTGTGGTACTGGGTTCAGTCTGGAGAAAACAGTTGTAATATTCTGTATGCAGTTTAATAAAGAGTCTACCTATACTTGTAAAAACTCACCTGAGCCTTAAAGTAGGCCATAAGAACTAGTCACGTGGTTATTAATTGGCAAATATGAGAAATAGGATTGTAGTATATTGTGAAAGTAGGGTCTTTGATGGCTTCATCCTTGGGAATACCTGAAGGAGGACTACATCTACTACAACTTCGAGATTCTGAGGTGTTAATCTGGTTGTTAATGGCAGTGCTAATTTTAGTATACAATTGTTAACTACTGCTGTTCTGTTCATAGCAAATCTCGATTGGCTGACCCCTTGAAGACCTCAGAAGCAACAACAATGTCTGAATTTAGGCCGCTTTTTCAAACAGTGGACTTGTCTGTTGCTTGGCAAATCAATCTGAACAGTATAGATGCATTTTATGTATGTTACATAAAAGTGGATGTAGCAAGCACATGGGAATAATTCTCAATTGCTCTATAAAACTGAGGTTTTAAGTATTTTGTATTTTGGAGAATAATTGTCTATCCTACATACAAAATTGAGGTTTTCCCAGTGTATAAAACTATGTCGTCGTCATCATCATTGATAGTGATGGCTTGTTTGGATAAAATTACAAATGCTAACGATCGCCTAATATTATGAACCGCTCTGTTGTCCAACAGGATGTTTTTCTAATGATCCGACGTCACAAGGCAACTATCTTCACAGACGCCAAGGAGTCCAGTACAGTATATGAGCTGAAAAGAATTGTGGAGGGGATTCTCAAGAGGCCTCCAGAAGAACAGAGATTATACAAGGTATGGAGATCTTATTATAGAACTATACATTCTTTTAATAAATTATAGCATTACACTGAGACCTGCTGTTTACTAAGATGGTATATCAGTGCTCTCCTTGATCAGTTCATAGGTTATATTTTTTTTTTAATTTAACCGAATTGCTGCTCTTAGGATATATTTCCATCTGAGATCTTACCCTGTTAGCCTTCCAGAGGACTATGAACACCTGGCTCTTCCCCTAAGCCAGTGTTTCTCAACCTTAGCCACCTGAAGATGCGTGGACTTCAACTGCCAGAATCCCCCAGCCAGCAGAGCTGGCTGGGGAATTCTGGAAGTTGAAGTCCACGCATCTTCAGGTGAGCCAAGGTTGTGAAGCACTGCCCTGAGCCTTGTGTTAAGTTAGGATAGTAGTTGAGCTGAGAGAATAATTGGTTTTTAGCTTTTTTTAATGGATTGTTGCCAAACAAGATAGGTGGCCATGTATGTCCTGTAAATAAATAAAATATTGAGTTTCCAGCACCCAGAAATCTCTCACAGCCTCAGCTGTATTTTTCAGACACTAGAATTTCCAGGAGCTCTGCCTTTTTTCCCCCACTGCTTAGTCTGCAGCCAGGGAATTGTAGGGAATAAATCATTAGCGGATTCTGAT
Organism: Thamnophis elegans; assembly: GCF_009769535.1. Classification (NCBI taxonomy): domain Eukaryota; kingdom Metazoa; phylum Chordata; class Lepidosauria; order Squamata; family Natricidae; genus Thamnophis; species Thamnophis elegans. The sequence goes on from NC_045558.1 coordinate 115,274,437, forward strand.
AGTCTTTTGGAATCCCCACTGTTTAAGGGAAGAGGATAGCTGTTAGGCTTCTGGATTTTGCTGGTCTTTATCTCGGTACTGAGTGTTTGGAAATTACAACTATGGCCTGACCTTTAGTGTTGGAAGTAGCACTCTCAGTATGCTGATCTTCATATATTGCTTTAAAATCCTATACAGTAGACATCTAGGTATCTCTTCAGTGGAATAAATTAATAACCAGCCATCAAACAATAGCTATATAAACATTAAGCAGTTAACAACCCACAGAATTGTATCAGATATACCAATGCAATTGGTTCACTAGCCACTTAGTCCTTTGCCCATCTAAGAAACTATTTTTCTGTGTGCCCTAGAAAATTAGGGATTAAAGAATCCTTAGAATTAGAGCTCTAACCTCATACTTCATTTTTTTAGTAAGATCAGAAGTAAGGAAGGTAACAAATTGTTTCCAGTGCATACTGGTTTGCAAGTAGAACAGTTTTAGTGAAGAAGAAAAAAATACAGACTTCTTACTACAGGTATTCCAAACTTAAGGCTACAATTAAGTCCAAAAATTTCTGTTATTAAGTGAGGCATTTGTTAAGTGAGCATTGCCCCATTTTATGACCTTTTTCACCACAATTGTTGTGAATCACTGCAATTGTTAAGTTAGTAACCTGGTTGTTAAGTGAATCTGGCTTCCCCATTGACTTGACTTGTGAGAAGGTCACAAAAGGTGGTCATATGACCTTGGGACAAAGCAACAGTCATAAACATGAACTCGTTTTCAAGCATCTGAATTTTGATCATGTGACCATGGAGATGCTGCAAAAGACGCAACCGAAGAATAGTCCTGTCATTTTTTTCAGTGCTGTTGTAATTTTGAACGGTCGCTAAATGAACTATTGTAAGTCGAGGACTAACTGTATTCTATCCTTTGCCCCCAACTCTATGGCAATTTGATGTGCAGAGGACAGTTAAACCATATCCTAAACAGAGTTTGCATTCTCGTTGCCCAATTTCTTGATTTTAATTATACACAGTGGTTCATGATTACCAGACTTTTTTTTAAAGAGAAGTTTCTTGCATCCGTGCAAATTACCCTATTTTCCAGGATGATCAGTTGCTGGAGGATAGCAAAACTCTTGGAGACTGCGGGTTCACCAGTCAGACAGCACGGCCCCAGGCTCCAGCAACAGTCGGCTTGGCCTTCAGAGCCAGTGGTGAGTGAAGTTGTTGCATGCTTCTTGAAACCAAAGAAACACAACATTATCATTGAAGATTCAGACTAAGAGCCTAAGGAAGTGGTTTTTACTGATAACCTAAGGGCGTTGGCCAAATTTGCCTTAGAAAAATATTCTGTGCCTGGCGTGTTCCCTTTTGAAAAGACCCACTTGTAATGGTGTAATGCCGTAATGCCACACATAAGATGGCAGCCAGCCAAGAGATGGCTTCCAAAGGTGGTGTCAATGTGTAGCTAGATATATCGGGTATCTGCAGCACAAGCCATGTAGAGCTTTTAGCACCTACCATCTTAGAGCCCATCTGGTCCAGGAGTCCCTGATCACTGACTACTACCATTGTTCCCCAAAAATAAGGCCCAGCCTTATTTTCTTTTGGGCGCCAAAACAAGGTCTTATTTACAGGGGAAGTCTTACCAGTTTACCTTAGGACCACCGCAACCAAGCCTCTCACGCCCCAACCTCTGTCATGCCGCTGCCCGACTTCTTCTGCCCCATGTCTGGGCGGGGTCTTAACTACAGCTTATTTTGGGGGTAGGATTTATATTAGGCGCAGATGTAAAAACCAAGCTAGGGCTTATTTTCAGGATAGGTCTTATTTTCAGGAGAACACGGTAATCATGCAGCATAGAAATCCTCCATTTTGCTTTGAGGCAAGAAATATACACAAACTGCAGTAGAAAGACTTGAAACAGGCTTAAGGTGCTTTTTAAAGTACAGGTAGTCCTCAATTTATGGTCACAGTTGGGACAGGGTTTCTATCACTAAATGATATGGTCATTAAGTGAGTCATACCTGAATTTATGGCCTTTAAGTGAATTGTAGTTAAGTGAATCTCGCTTCCTCCATTGACTTTGCTCATCCCTTCTACAAAAGTTGCAGATGGCGGTCCCATGACCCCATCCTAAAGTAATGCTAGTTGCCAAGTACCCATTTTTTTCATCAAGTGATCTCATGGACCCTACAAAAACCTACCCTAAATCATTTTATGTGCTGTGGTAACTGCATACAGTTGTTAAATGAATCATTGTAAGTTGACAATTACCTATAAAATCTCTGTACTTTCCAGAAAGGAGTGGGTGGGTGAGAGAGAAGAATCATCCCGCCCATTTTTACATAATTGCTTCATTAGCTGCACCCCTTTTACCCCTCATTAAAAAATGCAGCTCCCAGTGGTTTAGTCCTGTTTTAGAAGCTTAAATTCTCAAAAACAGACCAGACACCCAGAATCCTTTAAGCACAAAAGTGAGATTTCATCAAAACAACAACTTGATAAATTTTAACCTGTGTCTCTCACTCTCTGTGGAGGTTCTCAGTCATCCAGGTCATAGTTGTCCCAAAGGTGCTTTTTCAGAAGGCAGCTGGACTTTCTAGTTTTTCTTTGAAGATTTTTCATTTCTCATCCAAGAAGCTTCTTCAGTCTCTCACTGGATTGTAAGCTGCTCAACTACAATAATATAAATAATTATAAAATGCCTTCTGCAGGGTTGCTCTTGTAAAGCATTTGGAGATGGTCCACAATCCAGCTGCTAACTGTAGTCGCAATTGATGATAGATTTTTATAAAACACTCTGTGTGTCTCCCCACTCCCCAAATCAGTTGGAAGGAATGGTTGTAGCCAATAAAACAATATTAAGTCAAATCATGATGCCCACCCCCCCAATATTGCTAAGTTCATTTTGACAGGCCTTTGGTGAATTAATGAATAAATAATGTTTTGAACTCAACAGTTTTTAAAGAGTTTGAAATCTATTGTTGGGATCATTTTGAAAATGTATTGTTTATATCCTCCCCTTATTATTTTTACAAATAACTAAAGGCAGTGAATAGATCCAACATATATTCTTCTTATATTTTATTGCCTACTAACTCTATTTGAAGTTTAAATCACTATTTTGAGCTCAAAATTGGTTATTGTTGGCCACAGAACATTTCTGAATGGCTGGAACATCTCTTATTGAACATGAAATGAATCAACTGAACAGCCAAACCCACTTAACATACCAAAGGCCTGGATCATCTATTTGGTTTTATTCATACTTTTAACTGTGTGGCTGTCGATTTTGGCAGAAAGATGTGCTTAAATATAGTGATGGAATAAATTTTATCTCAGATGGGAAACAGTCTGAGATTTTAAAAAATCATGGAGTTATAGAGAACGAAAGCAAATAGGGTTGCCTCAGGAATAACAACTACCATGTTTCCCTGAGAATAAACGCTTGGCCTCATTTTTTGGTGAGGTCTTATTATTTTTGAGGTGCAGGAGGCGGCGAGTGTGATCACCTCATGGCTGCTGCTGTGTTGCAATATTTTTGGGGAGGGCTTATTTTAGCGCATGGACTCAAAAGCCTGATTGGGCTTATTGTCAGGGGACGTCTTGTTTTGGAGGAAACAGGGTACTTTTCCTATGTTTGCAGGAAACCAAAAGAAAGATATATTAATAACCTTATTTACACCCAAGTATTATAGAATCATCAGAGCTGGTAGTGACCTTGGAGGTCTTCTTGTCCAACCTACTGCCCAAGGCAGGAGTCCTCAAACAATCTTGTGCAAATGGTAGTCCAATATTTTCTTTAAAAGCTCCAGTGATGGATCAGCCACAAATCCAGGAGGCAAGCTTATCCCATTGCTTAACAATTCTCACGGCCAGGAAATTCCTCCTTATTTCCAGGTTCAATCTCCCTCTGATGAGCTTCTACCCGTTGTTGCTGCTTCTCCTACTCTCGGGTGCTGCGGAGAAAGCATATCTTCCCTGTAGAAGCCCTTCAAATATTGGAATACTTCTCTGTGTTAAGCTTAACATATCTAAATGTCTGTGGAGATTCTCAGTCACCCAGATCGTAGCTGTCAGTTGGATGAGAAGCGAAATATCTTCAAAGAAAAACAAAGTTCAGTTGAAAAAGGACACCTAACATATTGAGTTCCTTTAGCCTCCAGGCCCCTTATCACCTTTGTTGCTCTTCTCTGCACCTTTTCTATGGCCTCAGCATCTTGGTCACCAGAACTGGATACAGTATTCCAAATGTGGCTTTATTGGTGTGAATGATATAGAAATAAAATGCTTATATGCTGGTGGTGGTTAAGGATTAAGCAGGATTAAGCAGCCACTATTTGGGGAAAAAAAATAGGTGTGAGCTGTTTTATGCGCTCAACTAGTTTGCCACTGCTTTGGATTTCCCTTTGGTTTGAGATTTATAGTAGCCAATGATGTAACATTAAATGGAACCATTCCAAGATGACGGTGTCACACATGTCTTTCTCCCCCTTCAGAAGATGTCTTTGAGAACCTCCGCATCGATCCCTTCTCCAGCCCGCCAGAGCTCCCCGACGTGATGAAGCCCCAGGACTCTGGCAGCAGCGCTAATGAGCAAGCAGTGCAGTGAAGAAAATGGAGGCTTGTGGAGTTTGCTGCACAACCCATGGTATCCTCCTTCCCCCAGCCTCATCTGACACGGAGAAAGATATGGCGTCATCCCTTGTCTCCGATTTTGGTTTCCCTTTTAGCCTTCCTCTTCTAAGCAAGGCTACGTGTCGCCCTTCTAAGCCCAACCTCACTCATCTGACAGAGCTGTTTTCATTTTGTTTTTGAAAATAATAAAAAAGGTCAGCTGTTTTTTTCCCCTTTTTGTTGTGCGTTGTATGCCTGTTCAGTGCAATGGAAAGAGGGCCTTAGGACAAAGAGGAGATGATGATATGACAATTATTCTATAAACATTACTGCAACTGTTATTCTGCTCGTGTCTTTATGTCAAATTGTCTTTCCTGCTGTCTTAAAGATGAAGACAGCTACTCTCTAGTTAAATACGCTATTGACACCTCCTAAGCCAGCCCCAAAGGTGCTTTTTCAAGAAGCAACTGGACTTCCTTTGTTTTTTTCTTGAAGATGTTTTGCTTCTCATTTAAGAAGTGAAACGTCTTCAAGAAAAAACAAAGTTCAGTTGCCCCTTGAAAAAAAATGGGGGGAAAGCACCTTTGGAACAATGATGACCTGGATGATTGAGAATCAGTCTTCTAAGGCAGCTTTCAGCCACCTGTAACTTTCCATTGTGTTGGGATTCCATCATTTAAATTTTGTAGCCATGAGAAAATTCACTAGGAAATGTAATTTTTTTTATTGCCCATCAAGGCTAAAACAGACTCCTCTATCTTAGGTAACCTTAGCCCCCTTGAAATTGCTATATGTAATCACATGTCACTGCAATGCCCATGCAATTAATCCTCTGCTTCTTGATAGGCAGCCTGGTGTCCTCCACATGTCTTGGGCTGAAAGTCTCACAATCCCTTCCCATCAGGTGTGGTTGGAGCTGATGGAGTTGACATTAAAATACTTAGAGGATATCCAATTTATCACCTATTTTATCACTGTAGTATTGCCCACTGGCCCAACTTTTTTTTTAACTAATTGTTGGATCTAGATTGCAAGTTGAGAGCTTAGTCTGTGACATCAAAGCTGATGACTCTACCAAAAGATGGCAACAGCAGCAATTCCCTGTAGTGTCACTGCCTACATGTGAGGTAGGAGCTAGCTATTTCTTCTGGATGATTAAAGCAAAAGCCTTAACCTTTTATACCGCCATGTCTTTGTCATTCTTAAACTTAAAAACCATCACCTAAAATTGCTTGGAGAAATCCAAGTTTCCTTTGGCTGTGATATCTAGGTTCTTAAAAAAAAAAGACAGCCAAACGAGGCCTTTGTGAAAAAATTATAAATGCTGATTAGCTTTTAAACAAAAGTATCCACATCCATGAGATGATGCAAGATAAATAGGTATCAGATTTGACACAGGAAAGAAACTCTGTTGCTTAAAATATCCATATACCATGTGCTGCTAGGAGTCCTGCAAAAAAAAAGCAGGGCCAAAAATGAAAAGATGAAGACACAATGGGCTGGTTTACGCTCCTGAATTTTTGACGTCCACTTTATTTTCATAAGCAAAAGGACGGAATCTATAAATGTAAGCAGCTGGCCACCAGGGGCACTAAATGTTTTTTTAAAAAAAACAACCTACTGTGTAGTTGGGAAGGCTAAGTGTGGAAGAGAAAACTTTTAAGATTACTCTGTAATCTTATGCTAGCTCTCTGATCAAGAAAGCCACTAATTTCAGCTCATTCCACCGATTTGTTAAAAGATTTAAGCAGGATAATCTCAGGCTTGCTGTTTATCACATTTAAATTAAGGGCCAAGGACCAATGGGAAAAGACAAAATGTAATCCGGAATATGGAAGTTGAAACGTACCTTTTAAAAAAAAAAACTACTTAACCCTGTAAAGGCCTCGTGTCTTCTTTTCCTGAGGAAAAAGGAATGCCCCTTTCAAAATTGGGAAATATTAAAAGCATTGTCATGCTTGTTAAATCTGCCACTTCTAGGTGTTTGTTTTTTTTTAATCTGATTACCATTTTTATAAAGAGTAGCACATGTTTCCTCTCCCTTCATAAAATCTTTGCCATGGCATTTTAATTAAAACTATGCTGAAGGCTATTTGTATAGGTTCCACCACAAATGCGCGCACAGCAAAAGCACGCATGACTACACCGCGGTGTCTAAAGCGCGGTGACAAAACCGCGCGACGAATGAGCGACTAATTAGTCCAAAAGCGCGCCGACAGAAGCGCGCTGTAACCTAACCCTCAACCTAACCCTAAACCTAACCCTAAACCTAACTGTAAATCTTACCTTAAATGAAATCGCGCTTCTGTCGGCACGCTGTTGTCGGCGCACTGTTGAAATCGCGGTTTTAGCGCCGCACTGTTGTCGGCGCGCTTATGACATTCGCGCTTTTGACGGGTCACGATTTGTATAATCTCTGTGTTCTCCAGCCTGGAGTGTTCCAATTTCTTATACCCGATAAACCAATTTTCTAAACTGATATTCATCCAGTGGGTTGGACTACAATTCCTGAATCCCTTGATCTACCTAAAAAACTAGTCCAATATAAGTGCATGGTGAACATTGCAGCAACTCTGCTGTTGTCCATAGGCAACAACCTACTGAAACCCAAAGACAATCTGATATTTTGTGAGAATTATAATGGGGATACAGTTTTCTCTTGGGCCACTTACTAGACTTGTCTCGCTTTACATGCATTCAGCATATAAACGTGATGAGAACTATAAAGCGAAAGAGGACTCAGAACTTTTTTCCTTAAATATGTTTTACTTCCTATTTCTCTTCAGGAAATTGATTCCATATCTACCTATAAAGGCAATTTTTCATATAGTTACCTGCAGTTTTATTTTTATAATGTTGACTGCTGGTATCTCCCAACATTTTCTATAATATTGGAGCTGACAGTCTTTTACAGCATACCATCCAATTGGGGGGGGGGGGGGCATGCCTTAAAATGGGAAAGCTAAATCTGATTGGATAGTTACAATTTATTATCATGAATTCTGTCTATGTAATGAGACCCATGCTTAAGAATCTAAGCTATGTTGCCATCATTTGTGTAAAATTTTGTTCAAGTAGTAATTGAAATTGTTATGTAATTATTTTTTAGGATATGACTCAGTTCACACATTACTTTAAACCATGGTTTACTAAGTGCACCACAACTTGCTTAGTACAAAAGCCAATTAACTCAAAGTCAGCAAACCAATGGCTTAAGCATGCTGTGTGAACTCAGCCTATGCCTATTTCCTTAGAGGAAAACCTCATTCTCTCACATTTAGTCTAGCATGTGTAGAACTGAGTCAGGCAGTTTCTCAATCTAGATCATTCTCTGACTGCAGAATTGTATTTGGAAAGCTTGACTTTGTTGCAATTGTTTTTTTAAGAAACCATTTTATTTAATGGTGAAGATCCATTGTAATGGTTATGATACTATTTAAAGTCTGAGCCATAAAAATTTCCATCAGTTATAAGTAGTTTTTATTTTATTTTATTTATTTGTTTAAAACATTTAGCTCCCAAAATAATGAGGTTACATTACATCCTCTGCCATGTGCAACTAGCATCTACCATTGCCCACAACCTTGCCTAGAATTGTCTATTTATGTATTTTTGTGCAGATTACCATATACGTAGCATGGAAAAATACAGACGTGTTTTACCAACCAGCACACAAACTCGAGAACATCCAATGCTGCATTGTATACAGGGTCATGTCCAGCTAAGTATTACATGGTTTAAAAAAAAAAACCGGAGGATCTTTGTAAACAGCTAAAGTTGTATTTTTTTGATACCGTATAGTTTCATTTAACCACTGAAGTGAGATAGAAAGGAAGCATGATGAGGACGAGCAAATATGGAAACTACCCCATAACTATAGAAAAGTGTTTCTGCATTTCAGCAGAAATTATTTTATCATCTATTTACCTGTTGAGGTTCATAAAGTGCTGGTAACTGTACCAATAAGGTTTGAAAAGCATATGCTTTTTCATAGATTCATAAATATAAATGTATGCTATCCAGACAGACTGGGGTGTTTGTTCAATGTATCCTATAACAAATATCCATGTATTCGTAGGCCTAACAAAGGGAGTTGAAAAGCAAATGTATATAGCCTCACCTTTTAGGACACAAACATTCGGATTGACCTTTATCTTGACAGAGCAAGGTCTCACATTAGGGCCGCATTCAGTGCAAAATGATAACAGACGATGATGGCATCTGGAGAATGTGGATAGATCATTTATAAGTTCTTTAAGGACAAGATCACACAATGTTGTACCTCCCTGCCCAAAAAATTGACACTTTTTTTTTAGTGGCTCCAGTTTCACCACACTGGGAATCTTTGAGTGTAAACTGCCATTCTCACTAATAGAAGCTGTCAGTTACATTTTTAGCAAGATAGAATGACACTACTCAACAATTAGTGCTATAGTGGTAACAGAGATGGAAGGGACTTTGGAGGTCATCTAGTCCAACCCCAAGGCAGGAGAGCTATACTATTTTTGACAAATTGCTGTCCAGTCTCTTCTTAAAAGCCTCCAGTGATGTGGCACCCACAATTTCCAAAGGCAATTTGCTTCACTTATTGGTTGTTCCAAATTTTTCTCCTTAGTTCCAGGTTGCTTTCCTTCTTGGATTAGCTTCCATCCATTGTTTCTTGTCTTACCTTCAGATGCTTTGGTAAATAAGCCAAGTATACACAGTTCCTGCAATTGTTCTTCATGTGCTATAGCTGTAGGATTATTTTTATTAATGCAATTTCTCCTTCTCCCTTAGTCTAATCCATTCCACAATGGAAACCTCTGAGCCATCTTCACCTCCAATGTGTTGAGAATAATCCATTAAGGAGATTGAAGTAAGGTAAAACTCAACTCCTGATGATTTCACGGACACCTCTAGTTTTCTCAGCAACATTACAGAAGTTGTTTGTCACTGCCTATTTAGAATTGTTTTTTCTGCCTCTTCAGTCTAACCTACAGTCCTATTATTTCCTGGTCATCTTTCATGTGGCCCAGCCCTGCTTAGCTTTTTGCTATCAGAAAAATACAGGTTTAGGATGTTCTTTCCGCAGCTGCTTTAAACAACTGTATTCAATCACTTGATGCACGAACCATGTCTACAAAGCTTCCATCTATCTCTCATTCAAACTCAATTCAGTGTAACCCATCACAGCCATCACTAGATCCAGATACAAATTCGGCATTTGTACACTTTCAATCAATTTGAATAATGTGGAGAAGCAGAACAAAGATCATCAGAAGCACTTAAAGTCTCCATTGGCTTCTACCCTGCAGCTTCGTAGATATACAAAAAGCACAGGAGATAAGCTGGGCCACAACTGCCAAAGGGTGAATAAACATCACCCAAAACTTTGCACAGATAGGAGCAGTACCACTATATCATTTTGCCTCTTACCCACAGGGCCAAGTCTATTAAGAAATCTCTGTCAGCAGTATTGAAAGTCCTTAACTGATCAAGGATCCACAAGGTCATCTTCCCGCTTTCCTGATAAGAGATCATTGATCAGGAAAACCAAAGCAATATTAGTGACAAGCCAAGCTATGAAAAATTATTATTTTAAACCAAACTTCTAGGTATTGAAGACTTGCAACTATTTATCACCCGTGACAAGACATACTGCACTAGTTGCAAATGATTACACTTCTATGAAAATCAGTACAAACGTCAAGGTGTTCTTCCATTTGTAGTTTTATAGCTCTTCAGTTAATATTCTGGGTAAGACTGCTCCAAGAACACAGCTGGGTGCTATCAGTTTCCTTGGGGCCAATTTCTCATAACATGATCAGGACTCATGACCGTATACTACATGTTTTTTTGAGCAAACGATTAACAAATTTCTATGGTCACAAAAATATGCATTCTGGTTGCAAATTTTCTTGAGAGTAATTTTGGTGCTGATAATTAGGCCACGGGACCTAGCAGGAGGGAGGAGGGCAATGGAAATGTACAGCAGGAAACATGCCAAGAAGGTTTCAGAACAGGTCACTGAGCCTTCAGTATTCGCAGGTGACAATTCCCCTTCCCCCTCACCAAGCACACAAGCAAACGTCTTTCTGCTAGCAGAAACCGCAAGCCAACCACATCCTGTCTCATAAAATGGTGGCAAAAGCCTTGCCTGGTTCTTCTCTGCAGTTTCTGCCCATATAAGGCAATCGGCGATGCGCGCTATAGCTCACCGCTCATCCAATCACACGAAGCCTAAGTGCAGCACCCAAGCAGGAAGTCCCAGTCACACATACGCCAATCTGGGTAAGCAAGCGAAGGGAGGAGAGGAAGCATCTAGCAGGTTGCAATGAGGAACAGGGAAGGGATCTGGAAACTAGGGCTTAAAGCTTCGCCATTATGGGGTGGGGGGGGAGAACAACCATGGAGTTGGAGAGGGATAAATAGAGTCAGGACATGAGAAGCAAGGTTCTTTGGGCAGAGGAATGGGGTGTAGAGAAGAAGGAACTAGATGTGTTGAAGGTTATGTACAAGAGCCAGAAGCAGAAACATCTGTAAATGGTGACGGACTGGATGGAAGTGAATGACACAAGACGTCTGTTGCCTTTGCACACAAACAGATGCTCATATCTAAACCTGACTCTCCTGCCTGCCTTCTGTCCTTCATCGTGTCAGAAACACTGGTTCCATCATACACAGAAGGGGGGGGGGTCCTTCCTGTTCCATATCTAGCATGAGGTTCTCACTTAGTACATTTACATTTCATTTAGTACAAGAACAGAAAACATTGTCTAAAGCAGGGGTGTCCAACTTTGGCAACTTTAAGACTTGTGGACTTCAACTCCCAGAATTCCTCAGCCAGCAAAGCTGAAGTCCACAAGTCTTAAAGTTGCCAAGGTTGAAGACCCCTGGTCTAAATGCTCAAATTACCATAAAGCAACAATACTTCATTGGGCTTTTCTTTTGAAACTTGGTAGGCTAGGTTGTAACTAATTATTTGGGAATATCTTCAGGGGTTTTTTTTTGTGCAGTTATTTTTAATAGCCTCACTAGCTTCATAATTAAGCCCATTTTACAAATGGACAGAAACTAAAGCTGAAAGTTAAAGGGGTTCACATCCTGCACTACGCTAGAAATTGATTTTATTAACCCTCCCTCCCCCACCCCAGATAGCAATGCAAGTAGATAAAACTCTTGGTACTAGGCCAGCTACATGCATGTTTGATCCTTGATTCTTCCTGGCTGATTAAGATAACCAGATGTTTGGTTGATCAGATACCCAGACTGGTCAATGCTTCACTGGGACCAGCTACTGTTTAAGGTGGCTTTGGGAAACCTCTACTGAAGAAGTCCACTCTGGGGTGCACCAAGTTGGATAATTCGCTCCAAACTCCAACGTAATATTCCTGCATGAGGTGCTTAAAGGCCTTGTAGCATCTTGGTTCTACTCAATTGTTGATGAAAAATATCATCTAGCTCCATTTGAATGAAGGCCTGGTTAAATAGCAACATAACATTAGTTATCTTTATAGATTATCTATGCCAGGCAAGGCAGGGGGTATATGTCTACTGGCCTTCCAGCGTGAGCTTAGGAGGTAACATTATACATAGATGTTGGGTGATTCATGGACAGCCCTTTGGGCACAAGTACCCCATGTTTTATTTTGTCCTCTGCATTATTCTGTGTTTATGTGAAATTACTGGAAATATTATCAAGTGATTTGCAGGGTCTTATTATCAACGTGTGTGAGATATGCACTATATTTCTCCTTTTCATTTAGTACCAGGGTACTTATTGATGCTTAGAATCTATGTCTGATGGCAACAATAAGTTGAGTAGGGTGAGTGAATTGAAAGATAATCTTTTAACCAAGACCAGGACCCTGTGGTTAGAAAGCAGACAGATTCAGGAATAGAAATTAAGCTTGTTCTGAAGTCTCATGATAACCTCACTGAAGAATCACGTTAACAGTCTGTTGGTGGCTCAGATTTCAGCTCAGGTGGTGACTACAGCAAAGAGTAACTTGGGCCAGGTTGCCAACTACATTCACTTCTGATGAGATCAGACCTGACTACAGTAACACATGCCTGGGTGACATGTAGATTAGATACTGAACTATATATCTGATAGGGGTTACTAAAGTAAAGAGGCTTCACAGACAACAACATGCAGTGACAACATGGATTGACGTTTGCAGCAAGTTCTACAAGAATATGAAGAAGGGACATGGTGACTCAGTGGGTAAGATGCTGAGCTTGATCAGAAGGTTGGCAGTTCAGCGGTTCGAATCCCTAGCACCACATAATGGAGTGAGCTCCCGTTACTTGTCCCAGCTTCTGCCAACCTAGCAGTTTGAAAGCATGTAAAAATGCAAGTAGAAAAATAGGAACCACCTTTGGTGGGAAGGTAACAGTTCCGTGCACCTTTGGTGTTTAGTCATGCCGGCTACATGGCCACAGAGACGTCTTTGGACAGTGTTGGCTCTTCATCTTTGAAATGGAGATGAGCACCTCCCCCTAGAGTTGGGAACAACTAGCACAAATGTGCGAGGGGAACCTTTACCTTTTACTACAAGGATTGCAGTGATTGCCAGTTTGTTCTCACACCCATCTCAGAACAATGGTGATATTTTAAGTTATAAATGCATTAGGTCCAAAATACCTTAAGGAACATTTCTTCCCATTCAAGCACATCTATTTCCCTAGTTCTGAAGGAGAGACTCCTTATATCTCAATGGTGGCCAAGGAATGTTTCACTGGCCATTTTCATTCACTGTGTCTGGCTTTCTGAAATTCCACTTCTTAGGAGATGAAACAAGTACTGATATTTCACTCAAATCCCCCCTTTAAAAAAGCATTAAATATCAGAAATAAAATATTTTATTTTATTTTTTAAAAAATAATTGAAAGCAGACAGGTCTTTTAAAATTCAATGTGTATTGACTTTAAATGCTATAATTCATAGGGCACTGCTTTTTTATATATATAAAAAAGGGAAAGTAGCACATTAAGCCTCGCAGACATTTATAAAGTTTGTTTTAAACTAAACAGATAGGGATTGTTTAAAATTATGCTACTTAAAGCTTCAGAAGCTATATTGACATCGGATACTTAACTAATGAATTCTGTTAGATTCCACTTAACTCATGTGCAACTCCAGCCACGGAGATATAGAAAACATAGTTTATGGCTTAGGAATAAGCAGGAACTAGTTCACAGGTTCAGTCTATACATCATGGTTTAGTGCAACACGTGAATCTTGAGAATGACTGGTCGATACTACCACGTGTATCCATAGCAGAGAAGAAACCTGGATGTTTTACTCCAGAGTTAGGCAGAAATGTTCAAATTAATGTAATTGATTCATCCTTAAGAGCAATTGGCTCTCAAACAAATCCTTTCTTACCTAAATACAAATGGTTTTAAACAACCTCCTACACTATGGATAATTAAATCCAGATGCTGTTCTCTGTTGATCGATATTCATTAACATTGTACATGGTACCTTCCTGCATCATTCCAGTCTCAAAAATTACCTAGATTTAAAAAAAGGCCTTAATTTTTTCCTTTTCTTTTTTTTCTCCAAATGCTATATCACTGAAAAATCATGAAATGCAGATGAGCTCTTGGTGAGGAGCCAAGGAATAAATTGTACGGGGACAATGAATAAGGGTCTTTCCAATAATGTTGACTTAACTTTTACAGGTTTTACAGGTTTTAAACCCATTTCTGTTCTCCCCCATAATTACACATGCATCCAGAATGGGGAAGTGAGGAGAACAGTATAATTGGAGAGGAAGCAGGTGGGCTGTTGGGTGAGGGAAAGGGAAGCTACTAACTAGTTCTTTTTTTAGCCCAATCAGTAAAAGTAGAAATTAAAAGTCTGAGGTTTAGACACACATGGTATCTTCCACCTGGTTGTTTGTGTGTTGAACCCATAAGTATGGAGGCCCCTAACGAACCATTTAGTATCTTTCAGTGCAGCCCTTTAATCATTTTTTTAAATGCCCCGATTATTTTTGGTAACAAGATTGGTTTTAATCTTAATTATTTGTATAAAAAATCCCTATCAAACAACTTCTTCCTCTTCACCACCACAGAGGAAACGCTTGCAATAATAAGCTACATAATTTCCTCTGTACACACACACAAAGTACACGGTGTTCGGGGGTGGGGGGGGGGAGTTTAATTCATATGCCAACTTACCCAAATTCAATCCATTAAATCAATATGAGTTTGGCCCATTCGTTTAATCACACGGCAGCTTCAATTTATTTGGGGAAAAGGGTACTGTAGAAATTCCTATGTCAGTTCAACTTTTAAAACCAGATGGCCTCAATCTGAGCCAGTATTGCAGGTTTAAAACAGGTTTGCCACAGCTGATCAAAAGCCCTGGCCATAATTGCCAATTTCTTTCCCCAAACTTACATGTTAGTCAGAGATACCTTTTTCTACCATTTCATATATAGGTAAAGAAAATGTTCACCTGTAAAATTCTGTGCTATGCTTTAAGGGTACATGAACAGGTCAAAATCCATGGGGGAAATATACAAATTGATGAGCCTGCCCGCAGACAAAGCACTAACATGCTGTTCAAACTTAGCTTGTAATTCTATTTTGTATTCAACAGTTCCAGATCTCACATTAGTGCTTCCTTGGGCTACCTGTAAGTTCTTGCTTGAAGCCGAAGTCATAAAGAAGATGGACGTATCTGGCCAACTGAAAGAGCATCTCCCAGTCATGTCCCAGAGAAACCGTAATACACAAAAGGAATGAGAAAATTCATCTGGGAGATTCATACTATGGCAGAGGGGAGTAACAAGGGGCATGTGATTTCTGTGAGTTTTGTGGTGGATACAAAAATAGACATTATTTTAAGGGAAGAACGATGACAAGATGCTAAGGAAGTGACAGCCAGAAGAAAATAATGCTGGGGCCCACTGCATTTAAAGGGACTACAGATAATTCTCGACTTACAACAGTTTGCTTAGTGACCATTCAAAGTTACACCACCACTGAAAAAAGTGATGCCACCGTTTTTCACACTTACGACCAACCCCATGGGCAACCCCCATGTGATCAAACTTCAGGTGCTTGTCAACTGACTTGTATTTATGATGTTCTAGAGTAATGTTTTGTGACTCACTTAACAACCGTGTTACTAACTTAACAGTTGCAATAATGCACTTAACAACTGTAGCATGAAAGGTTGTAAATTGGGGCAAAATTCACTTAATAAAGATCTGTCTTAGCAGAAGAAATGTTGGGTTCAATTGTGGTCGTACCACGAGGACTACCTGGAAGAGAGTCCTATACAACATCACTTGAAAAGAAGAAAGAGCAGAGATGAGAAATTGCCGGTCTGTCACTGCTCCAGAGCAAATCCAACCTTTTGAGAAATACAATTTTCCAGTCAAGAACTGGCTAGAACATGCTGCTTGGGGAATTCTGGGAGTGAAGTCCATGCATCTTGAAGTTGCCAAAGTTGAGATATTCCTCTAGAGTATCAAGAGTAACAAAATTGCGATACTCAGATTAACAGAGTTAGAAGGGACCTTATAGGTCACCTAGTCCAACCCTTTGCTCAAACAGGAGACCCTACACCATTTCTGTCAAATGGCAGTCCAATCTCTTCTTGAAAGTCTCAAGTGATGAGGCCCCCACAGCTTCCGAAGGCAACTTCTGTTCAATTGGTTGATTGTTCCCACGGTTAGAAAGTTCCTCCTTACTTCTAGATTGAATCTCTTCTTTGTCAGTTTCCATCCATTATTCCTTGTCTGGCCTTCAGGTGGTTTGGAAAATAACTTGACCCCCCCCCCCGTCTGTGACAGCCCCTCAAGTATTGGAACACTGCTATCATGTCTCCCCTGGTCCTATTGTTTTCTAGACTAGCCATGCCCAGTTCCTGTAACTGTTCTGTATATGTTTTAGGGGACTGGAGACTAATCATCCTGGTTGCTTTTCTCTGCACTTTTTCTAGAGTCTCAACATCTTTTTATAGTGTGGTGACCAAAACTGGATGCAATACTCTAGGTGTGGCCTTACTAGGATTTTATAGTGGTATTAGTACCTTACTTGATCTTGATTGTATCCCTCTATTGATGCAATTTAGGATTGCATTCACTCCTCTACATTAGAAGAAAAAATGATCAAGGCAACCAGCTATTTGTCCATGGAGCATGCATCTAATCCTCTTCAAATAAAGGAAATTGCCCTACCTTAAGCCATGACAGACTCATAGTAGCTTGTCACAAAGGATCATTAGGCTTAAAGTCTATGGAGGTTCTCAGTCATCCAGGTGACAGTTATCCCAAAGGTGTTTTTTCCAAGAGGCAACTGGTGCTTTCTTGGTTTTTCTCTGAAGACATTTCTCTTCTCATCCAAGAATCCAAGCTTCTTGAATGAGAAGTGAAATGTCTTCAAAGAAAAACCAAAAGGGCCAGTTGCCTCTTGAAAAATACCTTTGTGAATATCATTAGGCTTATTTTACTTTCATGTAAAAAGCCCCCCAAAATTTCAGTCTTCTAAATAAAGAGAAAATACCGTTAATGAGTAAATTAAGATAGCTATAAGAGAAAATGTGATCATAATTGCAGGACCTTGCATTTATATGATATTTTCCAGTTTCAGGCTAATATACCTTTGTTCTAACAGACATTTTAGACTTTGAATGTTGAAAACTGAATGTTAAGTGCCTGCATTTCTGGAATCATGGCTGGCACACTTTGCACACTTATTATTTTATTGGGTGTGCTCAGTGATCAGACATACAATAAACAAGAGGTTGGTCTCAAAGATGAGGAATTTCTGAACAAAGAGGCCTCAGATGGTCTTCCTGAACAGATTGGCAAAACCTTTGGCAGGAGATGCTACTTTTAAAGGCTTATTGGGAACTGCAATAGACAGAACTATGATTTCTGAAATACATACTTATATATATTAAATATTTAGTCAGTTAGTTCTTTGGGGAATTTAGAAAATTAGTATGTTAAAATCTACTTTAGGATCTATATTACTGTTTTCATGCTTTCCTTTTCAAGGTAGAAACTGCAATGTTGGCAATTGTATATTTGAATAGGAGTAGCATTAATGAGTCTCGGTAAAAAATAGATTCTGAGGCCAAAGATTTCCTACCCATGCATTCTGGTGGATTCTGGTGGACTGATTTGGCAACAGCACAAATAGGCCAGCAAGACTAATGAGTTATTACATCTAATTTGGCTTGGAACAACCCCACCATTAGCAGAAGTCCTTTGCATTCAAGGACTTAGGTCCCCTCCTGTTAAAACACTATGAATTAGAAAGGAAGGGCTGGGAGAGATATTTGGGTGCTATGAAAGTCTATATCTAAACTGCAGAATCATGCACGTTATGTCCCAAAGGGGGTTTTTCAAAAGGCAACTGGACTGTCTGGTTTTTCTTCTCATCCAAGAAGTGAAACATCTTCAAAGAAAAACCAAAAACTCCAGTTGCCTTTTGAAAAAGAAAAAAACACCTGTGGGACAACCATGACCTGGATACTGGGAATCTCCATAGGCATTCAAGTTATGGTATTCTCCCTGACACTCTATCCATGCAAAATTTGAACTGTGAAAGAAATATGATAGGAAGAGTATTGCCACTGGTGAATATAGCTGTTTGAGAAGAATCCTGAGAATACCACAGAGAGCCAAGAAAACAATAGTAGAACATACAGTAGAATAATAGAGTTGGAAGGGACCTTGGAGCTCTTTTATTTGTCCAAGGTCCTTTCCTTGTTCAGTAAATCATTGAACAAATTAATCCAAAATTCTCACTAGAGGCATAAATGGCCATGCTCAAATTATCTCACAGTACTTTGGACAGAATATGCAAACACATATAAAGTTCTCTGAACAATGCTATAACTCTGAGAAAGGTAGAAGGAAAGGAAAGAGCACAACCAGCAACAAGTTGGATGGACTCATTTACAATGGTGATACATGTGCACCATCAGAAGACCTGAAAGACCAGGTAAGGAACAGAGCGCCATGGAGGAAATCTACAGTGGTGCTTAAAAGATTTGTGAATCCTTTTGAATGGTCAATATTGCTGCATAAATATGAGCCAAGACATGATCTGATCTCCATACAATTCCCAAAGCCAAATAAAGATAATCCTGTTAAATAAATGAGTGAAAAACATTTTACTTGTTCATTTATTCATTGAGGACAATGATCCAAAACTATGCATTTGTGTGTGGTAAAAACATGTGAACCTTTGCTTTCAGTAACTGGTATGCACCGCTTAAGCATAATAACTGCAACTAAATGTATTTGATAATTGTTGATCAGCCCTACACATCTGTTTGGAAAAAGGTTTAGCCCATTCCTCCTTTACATATGAGGTTCAGCTCAGGAATGTTGGTAGGCTTCCTTGCATAAACTGTCTGCTTTAAGTCCTTCCACAACATTTCTATCGAATGAAGACCGAGACTTTGATTTGGCCTTTACAAAATATTGTCTTTCTTTTCCTTTTACCATTCTTTGGTTGTATAACTTGTGTGCTTTGGGGTCACTGCATAATCGATTTCTTCAGTTCATGCACAGACACACTAACATTTTACTGTGGGATTTTCTGATACAATTCAGGATTCCTAGTTCCAGGGATGGGTTGCTACAGGTTCGCCCAGGTTTGGGAGAACCCATAACTAATGTTATGGCCGGTTTGAAGAACCTCCAAATCCCACCCCAGGCTGGCCCCACCCCACCCCACCCCACCCACCCTTCCCATACTGGCCCACCCCACCCTAACCAGGAGTCTCCACGCAGCCCATTTTGGATGTGAGGTAAGTGCAGGGCCCACACAGAGGCTTAGGGAGGGGGGAAATGGGCCTCCCAGAAATGTTTCTGGCCTCTGGAGAAGCTCCTGAGCCCGGGGAAGGCAGTCTTCGCTCTCCCAGAGGCTTGAGAAAAGCCTCTGTAGCCTGGGGAGGGTGAAAATTGCCTGCATGCTGTGGTGCAGGAGGCCAACTAGGCCATACCCACCATGGCCACGGCCAATCAGCAACCAGGCAGAGAGCCCATTGCTGAAATTTTTGAAGCCCATCCCTGCATAGTTCCATCAATGATGGCAAGCAGTCAAACTTGGTCCAAATTATGACATCATGTTTCACAGATGGGATAAGGTTCTTCAGGTGGAATGTAGTGCTTGGCGCTCACCAAGCATTGCTTTCCATTCAAGCCAAAAAGTTCTATTTGGGACTCATCAGTCCACAGAACATTCTTTTGATAGCCTTCCGGCCTATCCATGTGGTCTTTTGCAAACTGTAGGTGAGCAGCAAAGGAAAGTAGTGGTCTTTTTCTTTTTATAAGCCTGCCATGCACATCATTGTTGTTCAGTGTTCTCCTTGTGGTAGCCTCATGAACACTGGCATTGTCAAAGCAGAAGGGGTCTTTAGTTCCTTAGACATTACTGTGGTCTTCTTTGAGATCTTCCGAAATCTTACACATCCTGTTCTTGATATGATTGGTCAAACATTTTGAGGAGGGTAACAATGTGCTGAATTGCCTCCATCTGCCTAACTGTGCATTAGTGTAAACTCTTTGGAAATAGTTTTGTAATACTTCCCAGCCTGGTGAGTGTCAACAACTCTTTTTCACAGGTCCTCAGAAATCTCCTTTGTTTCAGCCATGACACACTTCCACGCCCTTATGTTATAAAGATCAGACTTTGATGGTGAATACCCAGAATTGTATTCTTTAAATAAGGCAGGACCCACCTCCCCCAGAGGCTCATATTGCATTATCATTCCATTGATTAAAACACCCAATTCTAATCTCCCCTTCAAATGAATTGATACTCCTAAAGGTTCATATCCTTTTGCCATATATAAATATGTAAACTTGGATCCTTTCCCTGAATAAATAAATGAACAAGTTTAATTTTTTTTTACTCATTTGTTTAATTGGGTTGTCTTTATTTGATTATAGGACTGTGTGGACAACAGATCAGCAGAGATATTGGAAATTCAAAAGAGTTGCCAAGCACTATTGTATCTAGATGGCCACTAAGAATCAACACAAATTTGAGGCACATATTCACAGAGGGGAAGGGTATGGTACAATGCCTTCTCTAGAACATTCTTGTTGCTTTGTCTACCAGCTTCCTAGCAATGTCTCTTTTTTTTGTTTCTGTTTCCCCCACCATCACCCCTCTGGCTCTTGCAGTAAGGGCGCGGGAGGCCAATTGAGCAAGGGAGGCTGCAAACCAGAGGGAGGGAGGGAGTAACAAACTAAACGCAGACAAACTCATGAGGGCTTTCAAGTTTGCTCTCAGGCTCTGGGCAGGATGTGGTTGCCTCATCTTCTTTGCCGGGTCTCAGTAGTTTCCCCCCCTCCTCCCCTTTTCTTGGCTGCAAATACTGAACTGAATATTCCTAGCCAAGGAAATGAAAGAAGAAGAAAAATAAGAGCAGAACAAGGTGATTCAGTAATGCCGTATAAACAACAGATTTTTTTGAATCAGACCACTGGTCTCTCCAGTGGAGTATTTGTGAAGGAGATGAATACAGAATAATAGAGTTGGAAGGGACCTTCTGGGTCATCTAGTCCAACCCCGTTCAAGCAGTATACCTTATACCATTTCTGACTAGTGGCTGTCCAGTCTCTTCTTGAAAGCTTCCAGTGATGAAGCACCCACAACTTCTGATCCATTGGTTGATTGTTCTCACTGTCAGAAAATTTCTGCTTATTTTTAGGTTGAATCTCTCCTTGATCAGTTTCCATCCATTATTCCTTGTCTGGCCTTCAGGTGGTTTGGAAAATAACTTGACCCCCTCCTCTCTGTGGCAGCCCCTCAAATATTGGAACACTGCTATCATGTCTCCCCTGAACTTTCTCTTCATTAGACTAACCATGCCCAGTTCTTGCAACCATTCTTCCTATGTTTTAGCCTCCAGACCCCTAATAATCTTTGTTGCTCTTCTCTGCACTCCTTCTAGAGTCTTGACATCATTTTTATAGTGTAGTGACCAAAACTGGATGCAGTATTCTAGGTGTGGTCTTACTAAGGCTTTATAAAGTGGTATTAATACCTCATGTGATCTTGATTCAATTCCTTTGTTAATGCAACTTAGGGTTGACTTTTTTGGCTGCCACCAAACATTACTGACCCATATTTAATTGATTGTCCACTAGGACTCCAAGATCCATCTCATAGTTACTGCTATTAAGCCAGGTTTCACCTAGTTTGTATGTGTACTTTTGGTTTTTCTTGCCTAAGTGTAAGACTTTTCTTTTCACTGAATTTCATTTTGTTAGATAGTACCCAGCATTCAAGTTGTCGTAATCCATCCGGATCTTGAGCTTGTCTTCTGGGATGTTGACTATTCCTGCCTGACTATTCCAATCTGCAAATTTGATGAGTTCCCCTTCTATTCCCTCATCTAAGTCATTTATGAAGATATTGAAGAGTAGTGGGTCTAAGACAGAAACTTGTGGTATTCCATGGCTTCCTTCCTTCCCCGAAAAGCACCAGTCTTTTGTCACTGGAGTTCCAAAATACCTCATGTTCAATGGCAACTGCTGAGGTAGCTGTGCATATCCTGCAGTCCAAAAAGACTTTTTAAAAAGCAGGAGATCAATAAAGGGACAGATCACACAGGAAAAATACTGATAAGTAGCTCCATATGGTAGTGATGTTCTCAGACTTGTTAAAGATCAGATGAATTAAGACAAAATGCAAAGAATGAACATCAGAAATGTTCAAAATGAAGGAAAAGAAAACAAACAATTGTTCAGGAATGATGATATCTAATTAAGCTGGGGGCACCTGAGTTCAAGTCCATTTTTGTCAATAAATGTCCACTGAATGACTATGGATCAGTCACACGTTCTCAGTTTAATCTTTCCCACAGGGTTATTGTTGGAAGAAAGAAAACTAATTATGCTGCCTTGAGCTCTTGGAAGAAAGATAAGGTATAAATTTAGCAAATACATAACAAAATAAAGAGATAGAATTACTGATTTCTTCTTTTATTGTAGACTTCTAAGAACATAAATATTCAATCTATCAATGAATTGAGAACCAGGCTGAAACATCAGATCATCAGCCTGAGCTTAAAGGATTAAGGATACTTGAAAATATACTTAATGTTATTGAATTCAAATCTCCAATATAAACAATGGATAGAGTTTTCATTAGACCAAAACAAAAACATTCTTCTGTATTCTTCTACCCTTAATAAGCAGTTCCTTCTTATTATTAAATGAACCAGCCAATAGTCAAACAAAAATTATATCCATTGTTTTTTGCTTTGTTTTCTTTGGTGCTTTTAAGTCTGTGTTGATTCTGGACAATTTTGTGGACAAGTCTCTGCCCTTTTCTAGGCAAGACAAGATTATGGAAGTGGCCGCCCATTGCCGAGAGAGAATAACTGGTCCAAGGCTATTCAACAGGCTTTGTATCTAAGACAAGAATCCCAATCTCCTGGTTTCTAACCTGGTGCCTTAATCA
This sequence comes from Thamnophis elegans, assembly GCF_009769535.1. NCBI lineage: Eukaryota > Metazoa > Chordata > Lepidosauria > Squamata > Natricidae > Thamnophis > Thamnophis elegans. The sequence goes on from NC_045558.1 coordinate 115,297,486, forward strand.
CTACACCAATTTCGGCTCTCTATTTTTATTTCTAATCTAGAAATGCTACAGAAATATTTTGAGAAATCCTAAATTACCATGTGGAAAGAAGATATGGTGTAGTGGTTAAGATGCTGGGCTAGAAGTAAGATAACCTGAATTTAAGTACAGAAGTCTACTGAGTAACACGGCCAGTCTCAGCCCTTGGAAGAAGACAATGGCAAAATGACTCCTGAAAACATTTCCTAAAAAATTGCATGGCTTGCCAATGTTCAGAACTGAAGTCTGACTCAAAAGCATGCATACATAAATAAATTTAAATTAACAGACGACTGGAAGAAGGCAATTGTTGTTCCTATTTTCAAAAAGGGCAAAAGATAGGCCCAAGGAACTACAATAACTAATTGTGACATTTACATCTGTGAAAATTCAGTATAAGAACCTTGAGAACAGTGAGGTGGAAGTCAATATGGAGTTGTTAAGAACAAGTCTTAATAGACTAATCTTCTTTCACTTTTTCATTAACTTCCTTAATAGATTAAGGAAATGCTGTGGATTTGCTTCATTTCAGCAAAATATTTGACAAAATGTCCCATTGACTGAGTAGCATATGTGGATTAAAATTTGACTTGAAAACTGTCCTCCATTTCTCATTAATACTTCTTCAAACTAGAGCGATATGCCAAGTGTGCAGATACAGATTTATCCTGGGCCCAGTTCTTTTCAACTTTTTCACTAATGACTCAAATAAAGAGGTGGCAGGAACATTGATCAAATTTGCCGATGATACAAATGTAGATGGGATAACTGCTGCTCTAAAAGATACAGTACAAACAAAATTCAAATGATCTTGATAGGGTAAGGAACAGCTTTGCCAATAAGTACAGAATTAGTTGGGGAAAAATAAATCAAATTTACTTCACATGACACAATAGCAGTGTTCTGATATATGAAGGGGTCTCCAGAGCACCTGAACGCAGAACAAGAAACTAATCAAGGAGAGAAGCAACTTAGAACTGAGGAGAAATTTCCTGACAGTTAGAACAATTAATCAGTGGAACAACTTGCCTCCAGAAGTTCTGAATGTTCCAATACTGGAAGTTTTAAAGAAGAAATTGGATAACCATTTGTCTGAAGTGATGTAGAGTTTCATGCCTAAGCAGAGGATTAGACTAGAAGGGGATTGGACTAGTCCAATCCAAAGTCCCTTCCAACTTTCTTATTCTATTATTCCGCAATAAGTATGGATTCTGAAGGTGAGCACAAATGAATAACAAAGCAGAATGTGAAATATGGAGCAACATAGATATTAAAATGCAAACAAAATATTAGACTATAGAAATACAGAATTCCAAATCGGAAAATGTAATCTTTCCACTGTCTTTTCAGTAGCTGAGGCCTATTATCTCAGATTCTGGACACCATACTTTAAGAAAGATTCAGAAGAATTGAGTGAAAAAGGCAAAAAGGTTAATAAGGATAATAGTGAATTAAAAAATAAGTCTCATGAAAAGATATTAAAGGAATTGTGTATGAGTGCCAAGAAATGATGACTAAGAATATAATATATTTTAAATATCTGAAAAGTATCATATAGAAAACCTATTTTCTATAAAGTATTTTTATATATCGTTATATGGGACACAGAGATAGTTTCCAAGAAGGCAGAAAGCAGTTGACAGTTATAACATTATAATCCATTACTCATTAGAGGTGGATTGCTATGGATGGATTCTCAAATAATTATGAAGTTCAATAGTTTCTCTCCTTTTAGGAAACTGCCAAATTCAGTAAAGCAACCAGAAGATAAAATACATCGTTAAAGAAGAATTTCCAATTTGCTTTTCTAAAGTACATGACATTAACTTGTTTACAATTCATATTTCTGAATCAAAAGAGTGGGCGGAAATATAATATATACAGAATATATATTTTGTGTTCAGAAGTACCCTGTGTTTAACCCACTGCCTTCTTAAATTTTTCAAAGTGGCAAGTTTAGATAATAGAAAAAGCTCTTCTCTGTTTGTGACATTGAAGATTGTCTCCCTATGTAGATGAATTGTTTGACATACTACAAAATCTCTCTCTCTCTCTCTCCCTCCCTCTCTCTTTGTCTTTCTCTCTCTTCTTGCATCAAAGCGGTAATGCCTCCACAGACTACCCACATACTATTAACTTCCCTTTCCCCTGAAGTCACCTTACTTCTGCAAAAATAAAATTAAAAAAATGGGGGGACGACCCAGATCATTAAAAAATAAATGTTAAGTTACAACAGAGGAATTTTGTCACTAGCTCCCAAACTGTCCCTCATAAAAATGAAAGGAGGATCTGATAAATCAGACAAAAGGCCCATCTTATCCAGCATTCAGCTGGTCACACTGATTATTAGGATGCCTTTGGAAAATCCACAAGCAGATGCCCAAGACAACGGTTACACAACTGTATCATTAAAAAGTCTTAACCCAGCGATAGCTGAGACACTAGTATCTTAATTGTAAACACCATTGCCTGCTTTCCTTAAAAGATAAAAAGCACTCTTGCCTCATCAGATAAGATGTTCTTGTACGTTCAGGAAACCACAAGGGAAAACTGAATAATGTCATGTTGCTTGGGGATGAGGGAAGGAGAGAGGGGGAAAAAGAAGTCAAAGACTTCTCCAAATTGGTTCCCTCATACTCTCAGCCAATATGGGCATCTGCACTGGCCTGGGATAAGGAGAGTTGTACTCTAATATTGCTAATTGGAAGAACTTTGAACAATACGCTGGTTTCACCAAAGCAGCAAAATATAGACTGAAAAGCTTGGACAATCTTGTATCATCCACACTTTTCCTAAGTTACCATCTTGTTTTAATGTATCAAACCAACCCCCCCCCCCAAAAAAAAACATTCCAATGAAGCAGAAGACTTGTTAGTTATCCTGGCTTTAGAGGATTCATCCCTAGTACAATTTAACATCTGTATACACTCTTAAAATGAGTTAATTAATAGTATGAGTATATCCTGTGAGAGGGAGTTTGGAGTCCTAGTCATTTAAATATGAGCCAGCAGTGTGCAGCAGCTTCCAAAAAAGCCAACACAGTTCTAGGCTGCATAAACAGAGGGATAGAATCAATATCACGTGAAGTGTTAATACCACTTTATAATGCCTTGAAGTCAAAGACTTCTCCAAATTGGTTCCCTCATACTCTCAGCCAATATGCACTGCACTGCATATCTCCATCTGCACTGGCCTGGGATAAGGAGAGTTGTACTCTAATATTGCTAATTGGAAGAACTTTGAACAATACGCTGAAACCAGCGTACGCTGGTAAGGCAACACTTGGATTACTTCATCCAGTTTTGGTCACTACGATGTAAAAAAAGATGTGGAGACTCTAGAAAGAGTGCAGAGAAGACCAACAAAGATGATTTGTGGTCTGGAGGCTAAAACATATAAAGAGCAGTTGCTGTAATATGTTTAGTTTTAATGGAAAAAAGGACTGGGGGTAACCTGATAGCAGTGTTTCAATATCTCAGGGGCTGCCACAAAGAAGAGGGAGTCAAGCTATTCTCCAAAGCACTTGAAGGCAAGACAAGAAGCAATGGGTGGAAACGAATGAAGGAAAGAAGCAATCTAGAACTAAGGAGAAACAATTAATCAGTGGAACAACTTGCCTCCAGAAGTTGTGAATGTTCCAACACTGGAAGTTTTAAAGAAGAGATTGGACAATCATTGAAATAGTAAGGGCAGTACTGGCAAACCTTTTTGGCACAGAGTGCCAAAATGGGAGCGTGTGCAGGGGGGAGCCCCGGAAACCGGAAGAGCAGCTCCATGGAGTTCCCGGCATGCATATGCGCACCAGAGAGCTGCTCTTCCAGTTTCCAGCACTCCTGCGTGGGCAAAACCCAGCTAGCTGGCGCCCGGAGAGATGGCTCTGCATGCCACTTCCAGTACACATGCCATAAGTTGGCCATCATGGTTATAGGATTTCCTGCCTAAGCAGTGGGGTTGGACTAGAAGACATCCAAAGTCTCTTCCAACTCTGTTATTCTATTCTATGTGGGAGATTAATTCCTGAATTACAGATGTATGTGAATATTAGTCAACTCTGTTGAGGCCCTCCCTGGTGCCTGTATTTACAACAGACAGGAACACTTCCTCTACAAAACACACAAGAAATGAGAACTTGGAATTGTGTGACATCTCATGAATTTGGAAACAAAGCTGGAGCTTAACTCTTTCTTCACATTTATAGGAGGAGGTTTTTGGTTTGGAGATGGGAAGAATTGGGGTTCAATGACATATTTAGCTATGAAATTTATGGGCCCCAAACCAATTATACACACTTTCCAAAATAATCTTTATGCTGATATTCTAGAAAAAAAGGTCCTACACAATGTCTATAAATCCTTTGATTCTCATGTAAACTGTCTCTAGAAACTGGCATTAAGTATGAAGTACAGCACTGTATAGAATCCAAGAGATTTAAAGAAATCTGAAAAATCATTGCAAATCAAGATGCTGGCTTGTGGTATGTCAGGTAATTGGCCCATTTCTGCAAGGATCGACAGATGCAGATCAGCCAATTTCCAATTACTTGACACTGTATAGTGGTAGAAAAGTTTATCCTCTTGCCAAATTAAGGTATTAAGAAATCTAATCTGTAGGGATTCCAATTTTGATAAAAAGCATTTCTAAAAGTAACTCGAAAGCATGGGTTCTAATGTTTTCGTGGCCAAAGTAAGGCCATCAACAAAACAAACAGAAAAAGCCAAACATTTGTGCTAATAGGTGAGTATAGACCTTTTGTCAGAAAAAAAGTGAGATCATCAGTTTTACCTCTTCTCAACTATTCTCAGCTGAGAATAACTCCTCAGCTATTCTAAATTATTGTTTTGTATATCTTTCTGCCGCTGCTTGTCTTCAAGATTCTAAGGCAATATCTTTCTAAAATATTTTTTTCTGTTATAGACTGGCCATTTTTTAATACTTCGTGGAAAATGTAACAAATTCTATATGTTGCAAAAGAAACTGAGCTATTGTAACACCCAAGAGATTATTAAGGAGTGGTAAATTTTACCTCTTTTGTCATGAGCCCTCTAGGTAAGACCTTATCACATATGGCAGAGGTGCCCAATTTTTACCAGTTTCAGGACTATATCAAGCTTTGAGCATCTTAAAGTCCGAGGAGCTCCAGGATCCATACTGCCTTTTAAAAACTTTGAGAAACTCAAAAGGAAAAATATCCACCCTTCAAAGGATTTGAGGATCACAGAAAGGATGATGCTGACTGCAGTTCTTGAATTATACTCTTCGGAGTTCTATTTTAAGAGACAGTTGAAAAGGAAATAAAATAATATAAATTGCACACCCAGTATGTATTAATATTATGTCTCCATGATGCATTACAGTTAGCTTCCAATTAAAAAACCTTGGGAAATAAAATTCTTTAATTCTGGCGCCTATTTACATTTCAATTTTCAGGGATAAAAATATGAACGTCCTTAGTTTGCTCTCAATCCTTAGCTTGCTGTTTCTACCTAGATACCTTCAGACTCTTTCAATTAATTAGCAGTGGTAAACAAGATACTCAAAAGATTGTTTGACTACTTCTGACATCTGCCTGTTGCAAAATTATCATAAAATGTTAATGGCAATCTGGGGTTTCTGAAAAGAAAGTGTCTGGAAAGAAAAACATTTTTACAAGGATTCATGATGTGTCTAGACAAATACTGATTACTCCCTGAATCCCCAATATTGCAGCATGGAGTAGCAACATCCCCAGTGACATGTTTCTTGTACCCTACCAGGGTCTAGTTCATTTTATTTTATTTATATTATCTTTATGCCTTGGACATTATTTTTATTTTTAAGAATGCTCTTGGGTTCCCCAACATTTCCATGGGTATGCTTAGAAAAGAAAAGGCTAGGCTTTGTTTAAGAGAGAGTCTAGTTGCCCAGGAAATAATAAAAGAAGCTCAAGCAGTAGAAACCTAGAAGATCAGTTAGGAAAACCTCACCAGTTTGCCTTCAAATAAACATGGATGTAATGATTTGCAACGTTCTGCATGGAAGCCATTTGATGAAACTGCTAAAAGCATGTTCTCAAAATTCTAAATATTCCCAGAAGAACCTCGGTAGAAAACATAGAACAAAATATAAGATCCATTAGAATGATGCAGACATTGTAAGAGAAGTTGTGAACAAGGCACCTAAATATCACCAAAAGGTATGTATCATTAATTCGAGGCAGGTGGCAAGGAAAAAAGGAAGATAGAGCATAGTACAAAAAATTGCCCACGTACATAAGCATCTGACAGTTTCCCTATATCAACTGAATAGTATCCTCTAAAATATATAGTATCAGAAGATAGGTAAAGGTAAAGATTCTCCTCGCACATACGTGCTAGTCTTTCTCAACTCTAGGGAGCAGTAATCATCTCCTTTTCAAAGCTGAAGAGCCAGCGCTGTCCAAAGATATCTCTGTGTTCATGTGACTGGCATGACTAAATGCCGAAGGAGCACAGAACGCTGTTACCTTTCCACCAAAAATGGTTCCTATTTTTCTACTTGCATTTTTACATGATTTCAAACTACTAGGTTGGCATAAAATGGGATAAGTAACGGGCGTTCAGTCCATTATGCAGCACTAGGAATTCGAACCGCCGAACTGCCGACCTTTCTGGTTGACAAGCTCAGCATCTTAGCCACTGAGTCACCACATCCCTCTGATCTTAATCCAAGGCCAGTGTTTAAGCATGCTTCTAGAATTAAAATCAAATATCACCAATCCTAATTCAGGGCTATTCTTGGAATGGCCATCCAATTCAGTGTGGTGGTCCCACATGGAAAGAAATGCTTCCAGACAAACACGGGCCTGGATTTTGCCCAATTTGTCCATGCCCAAGTTCAGAAGTATAGATCAGATGGTTATTCACAGGCTATGTTAATGCAAGGTAAATTAATGAAGGAGGATAAAAATATTTCCATAGATATATCAGCAACTGCAAAACAAAAAAAGATAAAATATATAATCAAAGTGGTAAGGAACAATTTGTAAGCCACTAGCATTTGGTCAAGCTTCATCATTAGCAAAATCATCATCACTAGATGATGATGTAATTTGAAAAAATTTAGACTGTGCTGAAATGGACAGACTAACTTTAAAAATAACAGATAAGGAAAACACAGAATACTACCGTATTTGATTAGGAACAGATTTTATGAGTGGTTAGAGACAAGAGGTAGAAATTAGAGAAAGTAAGACTATGGATGTTTGAATTAAAAATAGTGATGGTTTATAACTACAATCATTACAAGTAACAAAAATGTAAATAAGTCAATATAGAAAGAAACTTCATTAAAAATACTTGTCATTGGTACATGTGTTATCATATTATTATTACTATTATTAGTTTATGTGTTAATATTATTTTTTCACTGGTCTTTATTTTTTGTACACAGTACACCACGACAATACATTGTATTCAAAATGCTTATTAATAAAATCTTTTTTTAAAAGTTTCATCATTAGCATACAGAGATCTTACAAAATGAGTAGTGATATATCTAGGGTGAGAATAGAGAACTAATTGTGGGTATAGAGAAGGGACTACACAACCTTCTCTTGAAAGAGAAATGTCTTCCACTGAACACTGGAAGTCTTTAAGATGATGTTGGATAGCCGTTTGTCTGAAATGGTATAGGGTTTCTTGCCTAGGCAGAGGGTTGGACTAGAAGACCTCCAAGGTCCCTTCCAACTCTGCTATTGTATTGTAAGAAGGGCTTCATTCCACAGTTCCATAGAGCATATCTGCACCATCCTACATTTGATTACTGACGTGGTTCAGAGGGGCTGCCTGACCACCGTCCATTTCAACATACTTTGCTAAGTCTAACTTCACTTAGAGCTGCTGTAGCTTCAGGATAACACTATTTTCAAAGAATACAGGTGGCCAAGCCTCACCCAAAGTCTTTTGGCCTGTTCCCTTTGCTTGTAGCTTCACGTAGCTGAGAGCTACCCCACAAATAGATTTAACCACAGCTCCCTGGTATATGGGGAGGGGTGGAGGCAAAACTCTGAGACATCGGGGTGAGTAGATATAATTTCCTGCTCTACTTAAGAGAAAAGAGGCCTCTTGACACTTCCTGTGGTTTGGGTCTGGGAGGGAAGGGAGAGATAGCAAGAGTCATGTGATTATCTTCTCGAGTGGGAGGAGAAACTAGGCGGGGAGAAGTGACTAGGCATCTGCTATAAATTGGCCAAGCACCACTGCTTCCATCTCTCTCTACTTCATCTGGCAGCTGGTGGTCCGGAAAGATTGCAAACAACCAAGAGGTAGTTTTACGAAATTGCTATGGGCTGTTAAGGGGAAAGGTGGGGCTCTATGCATAGTTGTTCAAATTTCAACTATGAACCTAGAATAATCATTTGTCTCATGGAAGACAATGGATCCATGTGGTCCTTGAGAGCCTCACCAGTGTGTCAAGTCAGATATTCTGAGCAAGAACCAGGGCAAAATCGTCTAAGGGGAAAATAGAGAAAGGAGTGCTTTTGGGTCCATATTTTTAACAAGAAGCAGGGGTTGATATAGGAATTTAACAGACTTAAGGACAACAAAATGGGGTTGTTTTCCTTAAGTGTGTTAAATTCCTATATCTATGGTTGCAAGTAAATGTTTCAAGACAAAAAAAAAATTAAATCACCATTCCTCACATTATCCTATTTTAAACATACTTAGGACGGGAAGCAAAAATGAGGAAGTTACATACGGTAAGTCATAGTCTGACTTAAGAGGAAATATGGCGGAGATGCCAGCGAGGGCACATTTTGGCTTCTTCAGACACTGTGTAAGGGAACTTTGAAATTTAATCATGTGCCCTCTAGTGTTGAGAAAGAAACTCAAACTTCTTTTCAAACCAACTCTGCTCTCCTGCCCAAGAGTGTTAATAGTGTTTTAAAGCAGGAGTCTCCAACCTTAGCAACTTTAAACCTGGCAGGCTTCAATTTCCAGAATTCCCCAGCCAGCTTTGCGGGCTGGGGAATTCTAGGAGTTTAAGTCCACCAAGGCTTAAAGTTTCCAAGGTTGGAAACCTCTGTTTTAAAAGAATTCTTTACCTTCTGTTCCATTGTTCACTTGTTCTAAGGCTATTTCTTTCTGTATAGAAACCTATGTTGTTTGGGTGTAAGGAAATCCTTGCACCTTTGCACATAAACTTAATCTGAAAACTCCCCTTTGACTCAGGATACAATCAATCTTCCTTCATGAATCCTGCCTCTGGACCAGGACTGGCTGGTAAGACATGCTGAATTATTTCTTTTCCTCTATTTTGGAACCACAGTGAAATGCAGTGTCAAAGAGCAGAAGTGATCCTTTCATATTCAAGAGTTTGTGAAAGCACACTCTGTAGGAAAGCGACCCACTCCTGACCCATGCTTAACAATAATGCTCTAAAGGCAAAGTTGAAAGGCATTTGCCAAAAATCATTGAAGGAAGTATAAATTGTCTAAGTTAATTGTATGGCGATTCTCAGTCATCCAGGTCACAGTTCTCCCAAAGGTGCTTTTTCAAGAGGCAACTGGACTTTCTGGTGTTTTTTTTTCCTTTCAAGACGTTGGCTTCTCATTCAAGCTTTATGAGAAGCAAAACGACTTCAAACAAAAAACGAGAAAGTCCAGTTGTCTCTTGAAAAAGCACCTTTGTCTAAGTTAATACACAAAGGATCTAGTTTAATAATTCTCAACATGTGGTTCAGAGGCCACTAATGGTTTGCAAGAGTACTGCAGGTGGCTGAAATAAATTTCTTAAAATGGCCGAAACCTGAAGATAATACAAGTCTCCAAGATTTTTAATATTCATGTTTAAAATTCTGGTTTTCCTCCAAAAATCTCCTAAGATTTTAGACAGAAGCACTATACCAAATAATCTATGAGAGTTTTGTATTCTCAAAAATGTTGGTCTTTAAAAAATAATAATTTTGGTTGAGGTTTAGACTGATCCTACATAGCATGGTGCTTGCGTAATGGGACTCTAACACTTTCAATCACAACGCAATGATTTCATAAAAGAAATTTTCTAAATTGCCGCTTTAATAGGGAGAGGGGCAGTAAGAGATCAAAGACAATGAAGAAAAGAAAAATGGATAGGGGATCTCCGGTTAAATTAACCATAATAATATTCTTTAAATGTCAATATTTTGAGGAAAAAAATTAGGGGAAAGAAGAAATTTCATCAATATATCTCCACTGTTTTAAAATCACATTAACAATATATCTGTGAACTAGCTGCTTTGTAAAGCTCTTTTGTTCATTTGGGAAAATATTTAATAGAATATTTAATTCTTTATTTAATCCCAAGTGATAGAAGACTTGACTTTCCTCCAAGGGATTATGAACAAGCCAAGAGGTTCTTTATACTGTATTTCAAAAATGTTTACTGATAACCCAATATACAACAGTCATAAATTCTTATGCTGCTCTTCTATGGGTCTGCTTTGCCACATACTGTGATATTATTTAGAAATAAGTCAAACTGATATCTGTAAAGGTCACATTCAAGTAAATGTGATCAGATCTAAATTCAAAATGAGATCTTCTCTGAGCCAATGGATATATTAACTTTTGTTTTTTAATCTCTATAAAGCAACACATTACATCATATGCCCTTTAGTATGATGACTGAAAAATAGCATATTCACTTAATTAAATCAAATTGTATTCTGATAAATTGTCTATTACTTTTGAAATTAAAACAAAAACAAATATTTGGTATAGAAATGTTCTTAATACTAGGTAATATCTCATTTCCCGACCCCAAAACATAATTACAACATTCATCTCTTACAGACCACATGTGATAGTATGTCACACTAAACCCGTTTACCTATAACTGCTCCCAAAAATTACATTTACCCATTAAACAATCTAATACATGGTTTTATAGTACTGTACCCTGAAAAATAGCTATACTTTGCTTGTCTGACTGGGCATTATGAAATAGGTATGCTATTCACACTATGCTGTATTGTTTAAAGATGATAGTAAGGTACTGGAGCAGATTAATGTGGATGGCTGCTTTTCTCAGCTTCACCTGCTATTTCTACTAAATCTATTTATGTTGGATTAATTTTCCACTATTCTCATTGAACTTAATGCAGGTTACATAAGGATCACTCTTCATTTTATCTCTACCAAAATGTTATAAAGCCGTGATTGATTTAAAGTTGACCTGTTTATTGTTTTTCTAAACTGAGTTGAGAAGGAAGGAATTTCAAATAGGATTTAGTGTGCTAAATGTTTCTTTTACAAAAAAAAAATTTTTTTTCATTAACTAAAACTAAATTGGGGTGCTTTTGAAAGTTAAATCCTGATTTTAAGAAAGATGAAGTCAACTTCTTAATATGAAGACTACAGACTGCGGAAGTTACACTGGTTTTCAAAGCTAATTGCTCACCTTTTTTTTAAATTCTCAACAGAAATACTTGCTTTCTATAACAAAACCTGAACTACACGTCTGTCTCCACAATCTGCAAAACTTCTGCCAAAGAAAATAGGAGATTTCAAGGTGAGGATTGAGAAATGTAGTATCAAAGAAATATCATTCAATAGCTTTTACTCAAATAACTTTTTCGCAATTCATCACCACTCTTGAATCATGATCAGGCATTCTGCTAAAACCTCAGGCACAGATGATTTATTTCTAATCCAGTATAGAATGATTCTGTGTCATTTGAAAGTTTTGAACAATTTACATACTATCTTGCAACTCCAAGTGCTATTTGAGCGGAGTGCATGAGCAGAAAAACTGAAATGCATCAGTTTATCTTCCTCTAATATCACACTCTTACTGGCTAATCTCTAGAGCTAAACATACAACATAAACAACTGTAGGAAGTTAATTAAACTGGAGTGATGGCTACCAATACTGGGGAGGGGAGTTTCTTTGGTTAAACATGCACAGGGTAAGCCAGATTTTATCACTTACTTCAGGACCAATGACATGACAGATCCGTTTTTTTAAAAAATAATTAATTTTTATTAATGAAATCCCTATATAAAAATCAGTATGATTAGCACTTAAAAAGAGGGTTCCAGAAATCAGGACTGCACAGAGAGAAGTTAAGAGAGGAAGAAATTCATAAAAATAATTTGGGATACAAAATGAGCATTCTATGCCGGTCTTGGTACACACACTGCTAAAACATGCAAGCTGTGCACATATTTATATATTCTCAGCACTTTGCCATGTGAACAGGTTCAAAGGAGCCATATGAAATGATCAGCTAAAAAGTGAAATGCCAAGCACCAGTTTTTCTTTTTTTAAATGTTTTTACTTATAATCTAGTTTACAAGTTACTTAGTCTTTCTACAACTGGTGTGGGGGAGGGGTGTTAGATGTTCGGATAGAAGAAAATGGAAGAAAAAAATATTGGGGGGGGGAATTATGCCATTCTCAAGAGAATTTGAAGCCTTATTTCTACACAATTTTGCCATGTGTATCTAGTAAAGCAGTGAACCCATCCAGATGTAATTTATTCACCCTCTGTTGTTAGAAGCAGTAGAAACCTTATGTAGGCTGTGAATGTATCTGGGCAGCAAGAATACTTTTAATATTAAAAATGCTGTCTCACTCTTAGCCCACAAAACAGACTGTCAAACCTCTCTCCTGTTAGCGTCTCCCTGTTTTATCAGCCACCAGGGAGCCGTCAGCGGGTGGGGAAGGGGAGACTTAGGGGCAGGACAACTCAGAAGGTGGTTCTGGATGAAGATGACAGTCACAGATCAAAGCTACATTTTATGGACAGTGGACTCATCCATAAAGTAGAAAGCACTACTAAACGCTTGTGTCCAAGTGTAGTGTTTCCTACTTTATGGATGAGTGTACTGTGAGCAACGGAGGCAACAAGGGACAACATAATCAAGAATGGAAAACAGAAGTAGAAGCATAATGTGTAAGTATTATCCACAGATTGTATTGCACAATATTTTATTTAGGTACAGATTCCTTTTGACATAGTGCCATTATATTCATCCCTCTTTCCCAGCATTTGGACTCAAAAGTCCCCAAGCTACATTTAAGGCCATTGTGCATGTTTCTGCGTTTAAATAAAATAAAGGAAAAAAAAACTAACAAAGTGGTTTCTTGGCTTGTACTTTTTCTTCATGCAATTTTGTTATTTCCTCCATCTTCCATGTCATATTCTCTCCTCAGCTATATTTCACATTTTTGAAGAGTCAAACAAAAATAATTTTAATTGAGCAAAGCCAAATTCAAAACTCTATGATGTTTCATTTCTTTTGCTGGTTACATTTAGAAACTCATTAAATAATTCCCTCCAAATCTAATTAATTTTGCCAATTATTGAAGAGGTTGGCTGAAGTGTGAAGAATGATGATGATGACAGTATAAGCTAGTAAGTGTGTATATGGAAGGGGGCTTTCTAATTCTGAAATATTTCATATCCATTGGTGTAGTGAAAATAAATAAAATATTAACACAAACATACATTGAATTTATTCACAAAGGTTGGAAAAGCTAAGGCTTAACAAACACGGGCATTTTAAAATTTCAAACTCAGTTCTGTTATGTTCTCAACCAGTTTGCTGGTTAGATACAAAGAAATTTAGTTGCATTAGGTTCCATTGGAGAAAAAAATATTAAATAATCTATTAACCTAAATTGGACCTTGTTTACAAAAACATCAGAGATTTTAATGGATCAACGGCTTCTCATTAATTAATAAATAATTTATTTAATCAATCAAATATTGTTATTTAAAGTTAACGTAAGGGCTAAAGGCAGTAGGCTAGAAACCAGATCATCTGCTTCAGTACTGGCTTAAGCACAAAGCTAACTGGATGACTTTGGGGCATTTAGTTTCTCTTAGCCTTTGGAAGAAGGCAATGGCAGACTACTTTCTAAAAATGTTGGTAAGAAAATTGCAGGGATTTGTCCAAGTAATCATAAGGCATCAAAGTACATGCACACACACAGGATTTTTTACAACCAACTATATGAATGCATGCAAGTATGAATATCTAACAATGTTAGAGATCTGCTCTTCCTTTAAAACTTGTGTGCAAAAACTGTTCATTTAAAACACTGCCTGCCTCAAGAACTGGCACTTTATTAGCAAAGATGTAGAGAAAAGGGTTAAGTACAGAGTTGTCTTATTTTTATAAAATGAAAAGGGGAAGTACATTTTACCTTATTTACAGCCCTGAGTTATTTTTATACATCCCAACCTTTGTCTCTTTTAAAGTCTGCATGCCACACAGGAAGATTAAAGGCACAATTCAGTTTACCTGAAAATCCTGTTCAGGCATCACTTCCAGATATGTATCTTTCTTAAGGATTAAAGTACTGAAATGAAGATTCAAGAACTTCCCCCCCTCAGGGCTACCAACCTGGTTGTGGTGTCTTAATTACTATTTGTCATCATATTGTGTATTTCAAAGAACTGTTACAACTATGGTAAGGAAAGGCACCGGGGAGACTCTCGGGAACTCTCAGAACACGATATGTCACCTTATTCCCTAAAATAAAAAACATGAGTTTCTTGCCAGGATTGAAGATACATGACCTCACCATTTAGAAAGAGGCTTAAAACCCACTATCTATGCATGCTAAGGTGGCCAGGAGGAAAAACAAACGGGAGACATAGACATGGGCTGTATATAGTTCCCATCTCCACCAAAATATAGCTACAAAATGGCTACATTTTAGTGATTTAACTTTTGTTTTTTATTTAAAATAAAGAGTTGGAAATGGAACAAGAAGCTTCTACGTAGCTCCTGTTACGATTGCTACCCTCAACCACTACACTTTCACATAAACAATGCTTTCCAGATCATTTTCCTTTTCGAGTTTACAATTGGGAATCAGTAGTTTGCTTTAAAGTTCTTAAATCAGGCCTAACTCAGCCATAAGTAAACTTAAGGCTTTTTACAGGGTTAAGGGTACATATAACATTTGTTCCACAAAAAAGATGGAAAGGTTTAGCTGAAATAGGACAACCCTACCAATACTGTCTCTGAAGCTCTCCAAATTGAGCTTGTGCATATTCTCTATTTAGTGCCACATCACACCTATTGCCATTTATTGTCCATGCTAGCCTCAAGTACAAAAAGATTATCAGTTCCAGGCTACTCAAAATGGGTCCGTGTGTTTCAATAGTTTTACTGAACAGGAAATATCTATAAAAATGCAATTAATTTATTGCATTCATCCAGTAAATTTGCCTAAATATATTAACATATTATTTATATGTTTTCTAAAGTTACATTGCTAGTAATTGCTCATGCCAAATAGGGGACTGCTGTTTTATTTCTTAGAATCATAATTCCACATAATTTCAGGATGATTTATTTTTCATGCTGAGAAACAGCCTTTTGAATTCCACCAACACCTAGTGCATATGTAAGGCCAGCAACAGAAACAGAATGGCACAGAGAAAAAAGATGGGGCATGGAATGACAACTATCAGTCAAAATATGTAATTTTTATTATGTTGGGGTGTAATTTTTCCTTAGTAATTACAAAATTAGATCCGTGATTCCAAGATAACTTTAGGCTCTGGCATATCAAATAGTAAAATATGAAATTCCATGCCAAGCGTTTCGTTATCAGTTTGTGATTCTACATGAAGGGAAGAAAATTTTAAAAAGGAGGTTCACCATCTGTATACTATTCTGGTATGGGACACGTTTTCCTTTGTTAAGCAAGAGCAAAACAAAACAAAACAATATTGGCAAAAGTAATAGCAATAGCAATAGCAGTAGACTTATATACCGCTTCATAGGCCTTTCAGGCCTCTCTAAGCGGTTTACAGAGAGTCAGCATATTGCCCCCAACAATCTGGGTCCTCATTTTACCCACCTCGGAAGGATGGAAGGCTGAGTCAACCCTGAGCCGGTGAGATTTGAACCGCTGACCTGCTGATCTAGCAGTAGCCTGCAGTGCTGCATTTAACCACTGCGCCACCTTGGCTCTACACAAAGTAGGCTTTGTGTATTAACAGACATGATGGGTAGGATCAATATCTTGGTTTCTTTTCCTCTTCCCCATCCAGAACATTAATTCATAGAAAAATCCTAAAATATTTACTCATATTTCAGTTAGGGGATTGAAATGGGCAAAAGACAAACCAGGATGGCTTTAACACAGAGCCCTATGTAGACAAGTAACCAAAAGCTAATAGCAGACAGCTGCAAGAAAGATAAACACAAGTGGCAGGAAGTTGTGTTTAAAGTGGGAGAGAACAGAGAAAATATTGGGAATCTTTAAAAGCTAGAGGCATTATAGCCATTCCTTTATTCCTTTTAGTCTTGGATGGAAGAGAGAATCTTGTTTTGTTCAGCCATGTTTTTTAAAATCTGAATTTGCTCTCCTGAATGTAATGTTTCAAATGCACAAACGAACAGTGATTTTCAAAAAGAAAAATAAAATTTCTCTATGCGTATCTAATTACACGCTATAGGTACAAATAAGGTATATTGCAGTCTGCTTGAAAGTTTTTTCTATTTGAAAGGGAAGTAGTTTGGACACTATTATTAACTCTGCCCAAACAAAAAGAATTCAAAAAGTTTAGGTTTAAGAGCTTTTAGGTTACTAAGGGACTTTTGGATTTAGTTTAACCATAGTGGCTCAACGATTAATGATGCTGAGCTTGTCAAGTGAAAAGCTGACAGTTCAGATTCGAGACTTGAGTGATACGTGACGGGGTGAACGCCCATTACTTGCTGCAGCTCCTGCCCACCTAGCAGTTCAAAAGCATGCAAATGGGGATAGATAAATAAGGGATTCATTGGGAAGGTAACAGCGTTCCGTGTGCTTCAGCATATAGTCATGCTGGACACATGATCATGTAAATGTCTTTGGGTAACACTGGCTCCCTTGGCTAAGGAACGGAGATGAGCGCTGCCCCCTGGAGTTGGACAGTGAACTGAACAAGGAAAATCTTTTATTTTGTGTTAGTTAACAATCTTCAGCAGATTGAATAGAGAAAGGTGTGCATGCACGTGTTCTAAATAGATGAGACTTAGGTACTTTTATTCTAATCATTCGTTCATCCTTGAAACAAATCAAAAGCACTGAATAGAGAAAGAAGCAAAAGTAATGTTGAAAAGCCTACGTATTTAATTGAAGATCTCCTTTGACCAGACTTAAGAGAAAATTCTGACTCAGCAACAGATTTTGCATTTCATAAGTTTATTTGACAGAAAAAATCTCCTTGCTGTACATATCAAAAAAAATTAAATGCTTTTAAGAAATATGAAGAAACTTCTGTTCCCACCCTCCCTGATTTAGGGTTTCTCAGCTTCTTCTCAGCAAAATTTCAGTCACCTTCCCCCCCTAGAATGCCTGAATGCCCCTGTTCCAGTTCCAAACTTAACCCCTCATGACCTGGCTCAGCTGATCAATATGAAATAGTCTCTTTTGAGGGAGGAATAAAAAGGAAAAAGAGCACTGCATATTAAATTTGTTTTGTTCTGGGGGAGGAGGAGGAGCAGGAATAGTTTAACCCTCAAGTTTGCCACCACCAAGAATCGACTCCACTGTCACAGGCTACTGACAGAAACTGCCTGCTTTTCTTCAGAAAAGCTTGATAGAAACAGTGGGGAACAGAAGAAGGAGCTACTAAATAGCACTGCCTTCCATCTAATTCTGGGTTGGTAACATGCACTCCAACTTTTTATTACAGCCCTCCACCATTTCAAAGGGGGAGGGGGGATCTGAGAAACACTAAATCAAACAGATTAGATCACATATCCCTCTACTTCCCACCCACCCATTTGTGTGGTTTGTTTAAAAACCTTTTATGTCTAAATCAACAAAAATGAGACAGCTCTCTCAAAACACAGAAGTAAAGATTTTAGCTGCAAAATGCACAGGAAAAAAAATGCTCACTGGAGGGGGGGGGGAATCAAATAAACATCACCAACTGTTGAAAGAAGAGGAAGAGGAGCATAGAGGTTGCAGATCCTGGTGGGTGTTGAGCAGAATGTCCAGGGACAAGGGGAATGTAGCTGCCGACAAATGGCGGGCAATAAAGACAGGGACAGTAAAAGAAAAAACTAATGAGAATATAAAGGTGATGGCAAATGAAGAGACCTCCACTCCCCCCCTCATGCAAACACACTGGTTTCCAGTGGACATCAGGAGGTGGGGGGGCTCCCACCTGGAACAGCACTGGAGGCTGGGGGTGGCGCAGTCTGTGGTTGCGAGGACAAGGACTTTCCGCTCTCCAAAAGGCTTACGGGGACCTTGGGGAGAAAAGGGAGGAGAAAAAATTAAGCAATGCAAAACAAGTTGGTAACCTCTTGTCAACTAACTTCTTAGTGATCAGTATAACTATCTACAAATATTTTAAAGTTGATTGTATTAAGGAAACATGACCACTGAAAAACAACTGGTGCAAAGATCATGACTGAGGAGAAAAAAAGGAAATTCAAAGAGGGGGGGGAAGTGTATATATTGAAATGTATAATGCCACGATTGGAACAATTTTAAGAGCACAATGTATTTCCAATGTACTAAGGATGAAAACAGATTAATATAATGACTTCCATATACTTAAAATCCACATATACAGGACAGAGAAATAAATTATAGCAAATTTCCTCAACAGTATGTAAAAGGCAAGTCTTCTCCTTTACTTCTCCAAGTTGAGGAAAAATAACCAATAATTACTAAAGTGGCAACTAGCACCAGAAACTACCACCTTCACCCATTACTGCCACTAATTACTGGCCTTTGGATACCGTCATTAAAAAAGGAATCAACTACCCTTTGGAAATAACAACAGGAATATAAGGAATCTTTGATTTACAATCACAATTGAACCCAAAATTTATGTTGCTAAGTGAGAAACCTGTTAATTGAATTTGTCCCATTTAATGACTTTTCTTGCTGCATTTGTTAAGTGAATCACTACAGTTGTTAAAGTTAGTCACATGGTTGTTAAATGAATCTGGTTTCCCAATTGACTTTGCTTATCAGAAGGTTGCAAAAGGGAATCACATGATCCTGGGACACTGCAATTGTCAGAAATATAAACCAGTTGTCAAGCATCCAAATGTAAACACCATAACCATAGGGATGCTGCAACGGTCATAAATGTGAAAAATGGTTATGTCACTTTTTTCAATGCTGTTGTAACTTTGAACGTTCACTAAACAAATTGTTGTAAGTGGAGGACTACCTGTATTTGCTCTTTTCCATAAAGAGAAAGAAAGTATCATTGAAGTCCTCTAAATTTTTATCATACCAGACTATTCTAAGAACCATAAAATATTATGTATAAATTGTCGCCTTCTCATTTTTGCTTCTCATCCCCTTTTCTGTGTGTATTTTTAGATTACAAGTGCAAGGGCAGAAAATGAGTGGAGTTTATTATGGAAGCTTATTATGTCAGGTCTTACAGAATTTAAGAAGTCAGCTCTGATAAGTTTCAAGAGAACAAAGGAATAAATGCTTCATCTTTAGCTCTCTGGATCTCACCAAATCAATCAGGAAATGAAGCGGAGCATTTTCTGAAAATGGGATGTGTTCAGACTAAGGACTCCACTTTGTGTGATGACTCCTCCAGATGGTTCCCCAGATATCAAGCTCAGAGGGAGACAAACCACTTCCAGGCATGTCTGGAGGGGAGTTGGTAAATGGCTCCAAGCAGCCGTCTAAGAGGGATTTGGCTCAAGTACAGCTGCGTCAAGACAGCCCTAAGGCTTCAGGTGGTGAAAATATGGAGCTGCTGCCAGTCAGTGATGAGGAAGAGGAACTGCCTTCTGCATCTCATCCAAGAACACGCAGGGCAGAGAAGGTCAGCCAGATTACTCGCAAGGAGAAAGCCTTGCCCTTCTGGATGGGCTGCACTGGAAGCTGGTTATTTAACACAACAGACAGATGGAAGTGATGCTAGGAACAATGTGTTCATTTCTTAGCTGTGTATTTTCTGCTTGTCGTGATTCTTGCCTCACTCTGGATTGACGCCTTGACTTGGATTGTGCCTTGTGAACCCTCTTGTATTATGGATTTAATTTTGTCTGGTGGGTTTATTTTGATTAGGAATCTTTCAAATGCCTTGTGGACTCATTGGCCATTTGTCTGTGGATTAGCATTGGTCTGCTTGTGGCTGGGCTTAACTGGTACAGTTCTGGGTTTTTGGTGAAGGCAGATGTGGGGGAAATATTCATAAACGCATTAAACCAGTGAGAGCAGGACAGCACACTTTGAAATTAACAGAGTCCCCAGCTGCCTTAGGTTGGCAAGAGAGCTTAAATTTCAGAGAGCAAGTGGATAAGAAACATAGTGTGTATAGTAACAAATTAGCCATTTACTAGAAAAGAAATTAGCAAGATAACCCTCTTTGATTTCCAGTCTAACCAAGGACATTCTATCCATCATTATCTCATCTTAGCTTCTTCTTTTTCAGACAGGCCCACTAAACAAATAATGCTCATGGAAATAAAGATGATACTGGTGCTCTGGCAATTTATTTGAAGCAAATTGTTTATTTATATCTAGATGTAAGTGAGAAGAATTCACAGACTTCAAGCTGGAGATTTTAGGATTAAAAACACTAGCACAATTTCACCATACCTTCAGGAAATGAGTAGGAACACAGTGTCAGAAATAACAAAACTATAGTAAGTGCAGTCAAGTCAATTGAATCGTTACATTTAATAGGACTTTTAGCAATTGTTAGGTATTTCTAAAACTAGCAAGTCATGCTCGTTACCTTGAAGTTCTGCGACGAGGAGCTCGGGGACTGGGAGATTTGCGTCGCCGTTTTCGCCCTGGAGACCTGCTGATGCTTCGTCTGTTTCTCTGCAGGGACCTCTCCCTAGATCTGTCTCTGCATAGAGAATCAGGGTATGAAACTGACTTAGATTCAATGTTAAATGTATTCTGAACTAATCCTAAACAATTTCTCAGCCAAGGGAAGTAAGACTTGCTGAAGAGACTTACCTACGTCGATCCCTTGGAGCAGAGGGTGGTTGGGCAGGAGGGGAAATCTGACGCCGTTCTGCTGGGGAGTAGCTCAGAGAGCGGGAATCTCTCAACGAATCAATTGGTTTTCTAGGGCTGCGTGACCTTGTGATAGAAAGAGCCAGTGGTTTTAAAAAATGGTCAGAAATGGAAAAAGACACTAACTGGAGAAATGGATTGAAGATGAAGGATTGGCAGAGATAGCAAATGTAATTGCATTAATTAGGGGAAAGAATATAAATAATTTGTGTCCGCCTGGAACCTTTTTGGGACTTTATACTCAAGAGAAAAAAAAAATTCATTTTAGATTTTGACAATTAAGTAGTTCAATATTAATAGAAACAGTAAAAAGTTGATATTATAATTGTATTATGTATCTCACTGTAATGAAAAAAATCTGGGAATCGCTGCTTTTTATTTCTTCCTTTTCTTTTACTTTCACTTTATCTATCTTTTCTTTTTCCCTTCCCCCTTTTTTCTGTTTTTATTTTTATTTTATATTAATATTTTTAATAAAAATATTGTAAATATGAGAAACACTACTCTAAAAAAAAGAGGACCATCAAAAACAGTATAAAGAATTTTCCCTCTGTGTCCATAGGAGAACATGGCAAAAGAAGATACTGTAATGAAAATACTATCAGTTATAAGCTGCAACATTCTTAGCAAATATTCTTAAAGTAATATTTTGCAATTTTTTAAAAGTACTTTGAGGTACAGCCTACCATGTGCAGTCCTATTGTAACTGATACACCTCTACCCAAAATAGCTAGTGCCACAAATCTTTCACAGCTCTTTTAGCATTTGGCAGTCTTCTTGGACTATTTCCCCAAGATCTCATGACATTTGTACTAAGCATGTTATGCCAGAAGCCATTCTAAACATTCAGAAAACAGGACAAACTATCTTCTTAGGGTGCAAAGTCAAGGAAGGGAAGGGAAGGGAAGATCTAGTTCACCTCCAAACTTCAACAACACTGTCAATAAGGAATCGAACTCTGAGCCTCAGGTGTAAAGGATTCATTAGCAGAATACTTACTTTCTCTTCTCTGGAGATGGTTTCTTCTTCAGGGGGCCCTTCACCACTGCCTGGAGTCCTGTTTTAGGCAATGGCGTGGAGGAGGACGAAGATGATGAAGAGGAGGAAGATGAGGAAGAGGAAGAGGCTGAAGAAGATGAGGACGAAGAAGAAGAGCTGCTGCTTGTACTGCTTGAGCTTTGAGAACGGCACTTACGTTTGCCCATTTCTAGAGGTTGCTCATCACTTTTTGTCTCTTTCAGCACTGGGCTTGGTGGCCTTTATGAGAAAAGTAAAGGGAAGAGGGTATAATTAAAGATTGGGTGGCGGCAACTGAGGAAAGTAGGTTCTGCCAGGTTAATTAAAGAAACTCACATTTCTGAATGGGCACAGAAACTTCCAGCTCATGTTGTTTATGGTAAAAGTCCAGGGAAACAACTGATTTGAATCTTTTAAAAGTTTTTCTTAGCAACATATTCAGCCTTTTATCAGTCACAAAATAGTTATAAAAGGAAACCTTATGCGTCACAAAATGACAGCTTTGATTAGAATAAGCAGTGGAAAATGCCACAAAGAAAAGTAACATTGTTACTTCTTACCACACTAATCCTCCACCTTATTTTTTTTCTTTTTTTCCTTACATGTATAGGTATTTCAAACCAAGCGCCACATTGCAGCCTCCTTCCAGATATGCTCCTGAGGTTTATGAGAAGCATAGAAACATTACTGGAAATAGTAAAATTGAAACTGATAACATTTTGTAACACACTACTTTCTTTTTCTTTAATTAAAAAAAATCTATCATGCTAGGAACTCAGAAGCTTAGGCTTTCAACTGATAAAGACTACTGCTACTTCATGGAGACTCATTTCCAAGGAAGCAGAGATGAGTCACTTGTATTAACAGATCCAGAATTTAGGCTACTCTTGCAAACAAAAAGTAATCATGACTAAACAGCTTTCCAAGCAGCCAAGGATTCAAAATAGAAGAATGTTTTAATGACAGGTTCTATCAAGCTCTCTTGCTATCCCATTAATTCTCTAGCTATTTCCTTGCTCTGCTATTCCAAGTCTTCAAAAAAAAAAAAAAAAACAACAACCCAACCCTAATTCTCCACACTATTATCTTGAAAGCAGAATTATAAAAGTTACAAAAGCCAAGACTGCATTTAGATTCTGTTAAATATATATTTTGCAAAAAGAGTATCATCCATTTTTTGCAGGCATACTCTGATGCAGTACAACTCTACAAAACCTGATATAGATAATACTGAGCAAAATTAGATTCTCTAAGAATATACAGTACAGTATCTATTAGTCATACCCAGTAAAATAAGCAAACGCGGCCTCTGGTGGACAAAGGCCATCATTACAATCTTTCAAAAGTATGACCAATGAAGAAGCATTTCTGAAAGGTCTACTCTACACAGTATCAAGTCTACACACTACATATTGAACAGTCACTTGGTTGATATGGGCAGCTATAAAAAAATTGAAGAAAAAACCAAACACATGAAGAGATGAATGAAAACTTACGTTTCAACTGGCAGTTATTAATATGAGAACCGAGGAAAATAGATGCTGGAAGGTATACACAGCGACCAGGCTCAGTAGTACAGTCAGCTGCATGGACACTGGCAAGTTTTGGATGTCCCCATGTACGGAGTGTCAAGTGGCTATCCCTCATACCAGACTAGCCATGTTCCTCATCTGGCTCCTATTCTCTGAAATCATCTATCACCAGAAATTGTCTTGGACTCAAGAGCGACTTTGTTGCTCCTTGAGCTGTTTCCCTCCCGTATCACAGCCAAGCAGAAATATAGAGCTCATTGGCCCTCATTGGCTCATATAGGAGACCAGATTAGAATTCAATTGACGCAAGAGTTCAATCAAAACTTCATTTTTTAAATGTAGCAATACTAGAAACAAAAACATTGGTTGCGTTATACACGCCTGTATCTATTTTATATATTTGCACAGAATATCTGAGACAATGTTTGCAGACTATGGGTATGCGCAACATCTTTTTATGGCAGAGATGTCATTCCGGAGACTGGGATTAGAAGGGATATAAGACATGAATAAAATGAGTGAATGTGCATATATACATTCTAACTGACCATGAATAAACTGGATGTTGGTATTATCAGGCAGTGACTGCAAGTGGTTTATCAGACATGGGAGGGAAAAAGGGATTATTAAGAAGAAAGGTTCTTACTGTTTCGGTTCAATCTCAACCTCAAGATCCTTTGTTGCCTGGTCATGGGGACTGGACTCAGATGAGCTGGACTCAGAATCAGAAGTTGAAGAGGATGAGGATGAGGAGGAAGATGAGGATGTTGATGAACTAGTAGATGAAGCAGATGAACTTCTCTTTGCCTTCGAAGGGGCAGGGGGTGGAGGAGAGGGAAGATCAAGTTGTAGGACTGTGGGACAGCTGCTCCTGGTGTCATCCTCCATGGCGACAGAAGACAACTGCGACTCGGCCTCAAGGGTAGGTAAGTGCCCCTCAGACCTGTCTGCTACTTTTCCTTCAGATACAATCTCCTCTTCTTTGGGGGACGGCACTAGGACAGAAATCAATGCTGGTAAGGGGCTTGAAGAAGCAGAGGAGGAGGAGGAAGCAGAGGAGGAGGAGGAACGGGACGACAATTTAGCTTTTACAGGAGAGAGGGAGCCTGCATGAGAACTGCTTCTCCCTGACAAAGATGCACCAACTCCTGCATCATCTTTCATTATAGCTTGGTGCATGCTCTGATTCTTATCTCCTGGGCTGTTTCGGAGGGCTATGGAATCACCATTCTTTGATACTGGAGGCAAGTCATGTAGCATAGATGGATCAGGAGAGAGGGCTTTTCGCAATTTAGGAGATTCCTCACAAGGTGGAGTTAAAGCGCAAGGAATGGCAATGTTGCTTTTGCTATGCCACAGAGAAGAGCTTGTTGGCTTCTCTTGAAGGTCAGACTTGGGATATCTCTCTAGAACAGGAGGAGAGCGAGACTTTCTTCCTGGAGATGTGCAGGCTTCCTGGGAGCCTGATCTGGAATGCTTCCTCACAGGAGATGACTGACAATCAGGGGATACTCTGGACCCAGTGCCTTTATAGGATGCTGTTACACGTGACGCATCTAATCTGGGAGGTGAACGGGATGCATTTCGACTTGTTGCAGTCCTCTCTGGGGACAATGGCAACATCTGTACTGGTGATTGGGAATGACCTCTGTGCAGTAGTTTAGATTTCTCCTGACGAGAAGAGGATCTTGAGCGGCTTCTAGCTGGAGAGGAAATTGACCGTTCCCTCTGCAACGAACCCCGAGATTTATCTCGTCGCCTGGAGAGTGAACGGGAGCGACTCCTCCAGGAGGTAGAGCCAGATCTTCCTTGTCGCAAAGAAGGTCTGGGCCTGTCACCATAGGATGATGACACAGACCGATGTGGATGTGTGCTGGTGCTTGACTTCTCTCTGGAGAGTGATCTGGACCGTCCTCGTCTTGGAGGTGTTTGAGATTTGCGCCTAGGACTCACTGGTGATACAGATCTCCGTCTTCTTGTAACTGGTGTTCTAGATTTTTCTCTTGATCTACGTCGTCGTGGAGGGGTTCTCGATTTCCTTCTAGGTCTTGGAGATGACCCAGCTCTGCAGTGATGTCGGAGTGGTGTTCTGGATTTTATTTGTGACCTAGGGGATGACCCAGATCTACGTCGTCTGGGAGGTGTTCTAGACTTTATTCTGGGTCTAGGAGATGAGCCAGACCTACGTCGTCTTGGAGGTGTTCTGGACTTCAACTTAGGTCTTGGTGGAGACCTGCCACGCTTTGGGGGACTTCTGGATTTTGGTCTAGATTTAGGTGGTGACCTTGATGTTCTCCGTCTTGGAGGTGTTTTTGATTTTATTCTTGGTCTGAGCGGTGACACAGATCTGCTCTCAGATTTCTCTTTCCATTCTGGGGAAGAATCTGAACTGCTCTCACTAGACTGTATTTTTGGCTTCTCTTTAGTTCCAGGATAAGAACCTGATCTACTTCTTCGAGATGCCTCTTTAAAAGACCCTTTCTTCTCTAAAGGTGATCTGGGCCCCATCACTGCAGCTTTAGAAGTTTCTCTTATTTCTGGAGAAGATCCAGGTCTATTGTGCTTAACACTTGGAAATGTGCTGTTCTCTGGTTCTGGAGAAGAATATACTTTGCCTTGCATTGGGGATGAAACTGATTTATTCTTGTTGATTGACAATCCTGCAGAGCGACTAAGTCTGGGAGGTGACTGAGATTTATCATCTTCTGGAGATGTTGATGAAGAAGTAGAAGAGGAAGAAGAGGAGGAGGAGGAAGAAGAGGAGGAGGAAGACGACGAAGAGGAAGATCCAGATCTACTTCGCCTTGATGGAATATCTGTTTTTTTAAGTACTGGTGAAGACTCAGGTGGCATTTGTTTTGAGGAAGATTGCAATTTTTCTTTTCCAGAGAGAGATGAACCTGATTTACTCTTTTGGCATGGAAGTGAAGTACTTTCCATTACTGCCATAGGACTGGATTTTTTGGGCCCTGGAGAAGATCCAGATTTTGTTTTAACTTCTTGGAATTTTTTTTGCTTTGGAGGAGTTTTGGATTTGCCATTTAGTTCAGGAGATTGTCTGGATTCACTTCTCCTGGAGGGAGATTTCTCTTGTGCTGCCTGAGGGGACTGTCCACATCTGTCTTGCTTCAAAGGTGAAGATTTTGTCATCTCAGGAGAGTATCTTGACTTGGTCCTAGTAGGTGATCTTGACTGTTCTTTGGTCACTGGAGAAGAGCCAGATGTGCTTTGCCTTGGAGATGACTTAGTCTTCTTTAACTCCAGAGAATCGTTTTTGCATTTATCCTGTGGTGAAGAAGATTTCTGCTTAATTTCTAATGAAGATCCAGATGCAATTGGTCTTAGAGGAGAAAGTGATGTCTCTCTCAAAGCTGGAGGTGATCTAGACTTGCTCTGCCTTCGGTGTGGGGATCTAGGTTTTTCTTTTGTTCCTACAGATCTTCCAACTCTGCTTTGCTGTAGTGGAGATTCAGACTTTGATTCAGAAGCTGCTCGCCTTATTGGTGATAAGGAGTTTTCCTTTGCTGATGATTGACTGGAACTAGACCGACTTTGCCTTGGAGATGATCCCATTTCCTTTTTCAGCATCGGGGATGATCCTGCCCTTGGCTTTGTTTTCACTTCTGGAGAAGACTCAGATCTGTTTCGCCTTCTTGGTAATCTCGTCTCTGGTTCTGGAGAAGACCCAGATATACTATGTCTTGAAGGTGACTCTGATTTCTTTCGCAGTGCTGGAGAGGAACCAGATCGACTTCTCTTTGAAGTGCTTCTAGCTTTTTCTTCAGCTGCTGAAGAAACATCAGACTTCCTTATAAGCCTTGGAGATGAACCACAACTGCTCTGAGGGGACAGCCTGGTTTTGTTTTTGAGTGGTGGAGGTGACCTGGATTGGCTACGCCTAGTAGGTGATCTAGATTTCTTTTTTGGTGTCGGAGAAGAACCAGATCTACTTCGCCTGACACTTAATCTAGATTTCTTTTTTATTCTTGGAGAACTAGAACGACTGCGCCTTGGAGGTGTTCTTGATCTTTTCTTCCTTGACCTTGGAGAAGAACCTGAACGACTCCTTCTTGGAGACAACCGAGTTTTCTTTTTAGCTTTCGGAAGTGATCCAGACCGACTACGTCTGGGAGATACTCTTAACTTTCTTGATTCAGGAGAGGAACCAGAAAGACTACGTCTTAGCACCTTTCTAGATCTTTCCCTCATTCTTGTAGATGAATCTGATCGACTTCTCCTAGAAGTAATTCTGGAAACTTTCCGATCTGGAGATGACACAGATCTGCTTCGTCTGGCTGAAATCAAGGATTTCTCTCTTCTTGGAGATGAACTTGATCTTCCCCTCCTGGGAGGTGTCCTAGTTCTAGATCTGCCCCTTCTCGGCTGTGTTCTGGAGCGGGATCTTGCTCGCCTGGGTGGACTTCTTGATCTAGATCTGCCTCTTCTTGGTGTTCTTGAACGTGACCTCCCTCTTCTTGGTGGTGTTCGTGATCTGCCCCATCTTCCACTATTTCTGCTTCTAGACCATCCATGCCTTTGAGGAGTTCTAGAACGAGACCAACCACGCCTTTGAGGTGTACGGGATCGACCCCATCTGGGTGGTGTACGAGAACGTGATCTACCCCATCGCTGAGGTGTTCTTGAACGGCCTCGCCACTGGGGAGTTCGAGAACGTCCCCTTCGCAAAGGAGTACGTGAACGGGATCGAGCACGTCTCTGAGAACGAGATCTGCCCCTTCTTGGTGGGGTACGTGTACGTGATCTAACTCTCTTAGGTGGGGTTCGGGACCGCGATCTACCTCTACGTGTAGTGGGTGTTTGAGAGAGAGATTTTTCCCTCCGACTAGCTCTTGATTTGGAGCCTTTAGCTGGTGGGGTGCTGGATGGTTCACGTCGAGATGTCTTAGAAGACTGCTTTTGCCCAGAACGAGAGATTTCAGGGGATGAGCTAGATTTCTCTCGCTGGGTAGAGGCTTTATCTTTGTCTTGTCTTTTGGGAAGGATCTCTGGAGAACAGTTGCGAGAAACTGGAGCAGGTTTAGTTGATGGGGAAGGAGAAGAGGAGGAAGAGGAGGAGCAACTACCACTCTCTGAAGGAGAGGGGGAGCGCTGAGGTGTAGAGTCCTCACAAGGCATCTTCTTCAATTTGGTCTCAACAGCCTTAGAAGTAGATGAGGAAGCTGTAAGCTCCTCCTTGCTATCAGGAGAAATCTTAGCCTTGGATGGTGGAAGAGTCCCATTACGATCTTCTGACTGTTTCTTAGCGGATGGAGAGGAACAGGAAGGAGACCTCTTCTCTTTAGAAGTGGGACGCTTTTCTCGAGAATGATCATTTAGCACAGGAGAATGATGCATGCCCTTTGGATCATGCTCAAGTAAGGGGGTGGATTTTCGACCCCCATGCCGAGCAGACTTTCTATCCTTGTCTCTTTCTTTCTCTTTGGCAGGAGATGAAGGACTTGGAGAATGCTGAAAGGTCTCACGTACTGGAGAATGCTTGGATAATTTCTAAACAGGAATATAAAAAACAGTAACTAGAACGATCCTTTAGAAAAGCAAAAAGGCTCAGCAGCCAGCTCCCAACTATATTACAAGCATTTTGAAAGTGAAAAGATCACTAGGGTTCTAGTTTAATCCTAAACAACTCATTAATTAGCTGTCATTTTACAACAGCATTTCCCAACCTGGGTGACTTTGTGTGGACTTCAACTCCCAGAATGCTTAGCAATGGTATATTCAGTGGAAAATTCTGAGGGTAAAAGTCTACACATGGCAAAATGTTGGACACACTGTTTAACAAACTATAATTAGATTTTAAATTTGAGGAACACTGCTTTAATATATTAAAAGAACAACTTAGAACCCATCATTTCTCCTCTCCAATTTTAATCAACCAGTCAGTATTCCTAAGTCTTTTTGTTCCAAGTGACTTTATTTATGTAAATGTTTCTCTTTTCCAATGCATATATTATTCTTTACCTCCCGCTTTTCTCTGCTTTCTCGAGGACTTGTGCTCCTGCCTCGCTGGACAGGCTCAGCAGAAGATGAACACTCTTTTTCTCCTAAATTTTTAGAAACCACTTCAGTGCCCTGTTTTCGTGAACTCGACGGAGACTTGCTCTGCCGTCTAAAGAAGCTCCTTTTTTGAACAATGGGGCTGCCTGATCTGTAAATGAATAATGATTAGAAAGTTAATCCACAAGAGTCTGCCCAAGTTTAATAGCTACTTACAAGACACAGAACCAAATTGTACCTGCTATGGGAAGCATCTGATGAGGAAGAGCCATCTGGGGAGGAAGAGCGATCCCGACGGTCTTTCTGAGATGCAGACTCACTGGTGGACCTGAGAGTTAATGAGAATCAGTTGACTGCAAAAAAGATCAATTTTAGTTGCACAGCACAGGTAGAATAGGTGGTTTTTACCTCTTCCGTTTCTTTTCCTTGGATTTGTGTTTGCTCCTGGGACTTGGAGATCTGGGGGGAAAAGTTTGTTTTGAATCATTCTTGAACGTATGCAGTTACTGTTTTTCCTTCTGTTTCTTTCATATCCTTCAAAGGACATCTATTCTAGCAATATCCAATAATAACTGTCCCTAACACACCAACTCCAAATTCAGTCAGAATGTGAAATTTAGATGTACACACGCAGCTTACAAACACTGCAGAATACATGGGATCACACATCTGCTGCCTACAAAATCTTAAAGCAGCCTCTTTTCCCTAAGACCAGGATCCCATGTAGACACCATTGTTTTAAGATGTTGAAAACAAGTGCTACATTTGCAACTCTCACACATTCTAAGGCACCTTTGGAAATTAGACCTGTGGAGCCCTAAATTATTGAAGTTAATTCATCCTAGCTTAGGTGATTCTGAGAATAAGTAAACAGAAAGAACCACCACTTTCTACATCCAAACATTTTTAAAATGGCTAATGGTTATTAAGACTCACCTATGCTTCCTTTTCTTTGATTCTGATCTAGAATAAAAAAAAGAACAGATGTTGCAGATGTTTTTAATTATAATTTCCATCAGTGGCATTAGTGTGTCTAATGAACACAAATTATAGAATTTGTGTTCAGCACCAGATTTCCTGTTCCAATATTAGACTTTATTCCCAAGTTACCAGAAAACTGATGTCATGCCCAATAACTTTAGGAAGGCAAGGCTGATGTTCAAAATTGATGCTGGATTACAAATGTGAATTCTGCCCATGAATCCCATCGAAAATGGTTTTAAGCAGATTTCTGGAAAAGTAAATGCAGCATACAGAGTGAGAAATACAAGCCTATTAGATAGCATGCCCCTAATTTTTATACAATCACTTTATACCACAGAAAAAAAGATTGCAAGAATGCAAAATATATATATTTGAAAATAGCACTAGAAAATAGTAAATCATTGTCATAATTAAAACGTGATGTCTATAAAATCTAATCCTCACACTAGGAAGCCAGTCATTTTTACCTCCCTACAATCCCATTACCTGTGTTTCTTTTTCTTTGAGCTTTTTTTCCTTTCTCTTCGAGAAGGTGATCTGCTCTCAGACCTTGAAAAGCCAAAAGGGCAAGATACATTTTCTGAGAAACTTTAAAATATAAGCGTTTCTTTTCTTACTTCTAAATCTAAATTCCCCCCTCCCCGACTGAATCTAATGAATCTGAAAAAAGAATTCAAGTGTCTTGGGCTCACCCACCCACCTATCTCTGCCCTTCTTCTTTTTCTTCTTCTTTTGTTTTGGAGATGGTGACCTGGAACTGCTAGAGTCTTTAATAAGACTGAGGAGACAAAATCCAAATAATAAATAAAATTACAGATGTCAATTCACAACATTCTACATAAGCAGCAACCTATTATAAATCTTATCTTTCAGTACTTTTTCTTACAAAAATATATCTCACAGGCACAAAAGTCAAATATACACAAATTCTAATTAAAAATGGAAAATCATGAATTATCTAATAATTACAGGGGTTTCATTAAGATATAATATTACTGCCCATGTGCAATGCTTGTTTAATATTCCCTCCATTTCATGTACTTTATTTGAATTTCTCTTTTTAAAGTCTCTTAAAAGCTCGCTGTGTTGTTCTTTTTTTTACTGTAGAGACATAACCAGAGCTATCTTATCACCTCTTTTTGCTTATTTACTTCCTCTTACCTATACTGCTTCTGCTGCTCTTGCTGTTGTTTTGCCATTGCAGCTGTTGCTGCCTCCTTGGCCCTGCGGTTGGGGTCAAAAGAGCTGCCATCCACATAACTATCACTGATCCCAAAAGCAGCTCGCAGCCTCTCATTCTTCTTTTCATTGGCCTCAGCCAACTGATGAGTCTCTGTAATACTGGAAAAGAAAAGTAATAATTAATAGAACAAATATATCATAATACAAGGATCTATCAATAAGCATATTGAAACACAGCATATTTTTTAGAACAACAGTTTCTCTTAAGATGAAAAGTAGCTATCATAACAAAACAACTACATAAAATCTACAAATGCCTTATTTACCTAGACTTCTGCTGTTGTTCCCCCTCTTTGATAACTGCCACATCTTTTTCTAGAAGCATCATCCGAAAAGTGGCCACTTTCTCCTGAATCTCTCCTTCTCCATACCTATTGCATGCATCAGAACAGAATTTAGTGGGTTATAAAGAGATGTTCAATTTAAAAGCTAAATCACTCCAATGAGTTATGAAAATATTCCTAAAATGCATGGATTATAAAATATCCAAGAATTCACCTTATAGAAAGTACATAGCTTACTTAGCATAGAATATTGATTAAAACCAAAATGGAAACAAAAGTTTTATCTCAAATTCTGCTTCTATTTGGACTCTTTTAGAACATTTTCACAAATCATTCAGTCTCCTAAGCCTTCTGGCCATTAATCTCTGAAAAACGTGGCCAATAATAGCCTATCTTACTGGACTATTATTCTATGTATTACTATTACTGCATATTACTACCATGAATTTCTATATAATATTCAAAAATGGTTTACAATATTAGGCATTGTTAGTATACATATTATTTTCAACCATTTTCATTTCTAGTATATCGCAAATCTGATTACTCAAATTTTAAAAGACTTGTAATAACCAAAGTTCTACTAAGTATGTAAAAATTTTATTCTTAAATTTTGATAAAGAAATGTTTTCTGAACAAATTCCACTGCTCAAAATGAAAACTGAACATAAAAAAAACATACAGCTAATATCCCAATACTGTATTCCTTTACCCAATACATAGATATTATATTTACAATACTTGTTCTGCTCATAATTTCAAACAAATAATAAATGATAAATAATAATCTGTGTCAAAGCCCAGAAGGGAGAAATTTTGAATGCAAAGAGTACTGATCATATCATTACCAAATCTGTATATTCTAATAACACTGTTCGTTTATTTGCTCCTACTAGTTGACTTATTATTCTCACTGCTCTTCTCAATCATCCGGATGTCTTGAAAATGTCTTAGCTTTGACCATCCTGTAGCAACTCACCCTTGCTCTTCCATGAGCTCAGCCAGTTCTAAGCATTTCAATTCAACCTTCCTTTTGCGCTCGTGATCCAGGATGTCCTGGTTGGGTTTTTTAACCAAAGATGACTCCAGTTTCCTCAGCTCCTCTTCTGACTTGTAGTCAGTCCGATCCTTCTTGTGACGCACTGCCGAGAGGTTCCGTTGCACGTAACCGTTGGTGCCACTGCCCCGGGGAGTGGGGAGTCCTATCCCATTGTACATGGCTCTCACAGACTAGCACCTTTGGTGCCTGATACTTAAAGACAGTATAGAAGAGCAGAAGAAAAAGCAAAAGAAAACTTTTTTCACATCACCATATGGATATATCCACCATCTGCAATCAAGAAAGACTGCAGTCTTTTTTAATGAACTGATTACTTTTCCTTTTTGTTAAAAGTGCCTTATTCTCAAATCCATTTCATGTCCCAGACAGTTACACATTTTATCACTCTCTCTTATTCTTCCTGGAAAATGCCTATTTTCTCCCTATTCATAATGTATACCTCACCACCAGATTCCATATTTTAATTTTCTTAACAGTGGGGCAGAATTTAATGGCACATGCTTTCCAAAGGAACCCTTTTATTAAATAATTTCATATGCTCTGCACAACTGCAACCACTCCCCAACTATTTATCAGCCTACAAATTTCACCCTTATTATCAAGATCTAAACACCTGGATTCAGATCTATTTTATCTTAATATATATCCTGTGCTCCAAGCATACATCTTTTTAAAAAAAAAAAAAAAAAACCTTCTTTATATTATATACATATCTGGTTTATTTTCAATGGTCCCGGTTCAAAATCCCCTTCCCAATAAAGGAAGCAATCCTTACTGGGACTTACTTCAGAGTAAGAATTGGCCTGCACAATTCATCCACTAATCTTTTTATAAGCTTATCATAGAACACCCCCTCCCTTTTTTAAGGCTGAACAACCCTATAAAGCTACCCTCTATCCCCTAGATCGTTATCATTTACTAGTAATAATGATTTATACGGCATTATCCTTCTCCTTCCTTTACAGGATCCTGCTTTCTTTTCAAAAGCTGAGTAAGTTTATGCCTTCTACTCTTTAAAAGCAAGCTCTCCAGTCCAGTTCAGTCAGCAAACAACATAAACACACATTTCCATGTCTTCTCTCTAGCAACATTATAACCGAAACAGCTTGATCGGTGTCTTTTTTTTTAAAAAAAATCCTTAGACTAATCTAACAGTCTGGGTTTGGATGGTGGTCCCACATTTATACATATTAATCAGGCCCAAAAACTGATTTGGTTTTTTTTTTCTTTTTATTTAGCCAAAGGCTGGGTAGGTGTTGCCATCTGTTGTGACGTTTACTTCTTACCTTCCCTCCGAAAAGTCCCCAACCCTACCGACCTGTAAGGCCTAGCCAGCCCCCTATTCGAATTCCTTGCCGCCTCAGGCCCGATCTTCCTCCGTGGAAAGCATCCCAGCCTATTAGGCCTCCTCCCTCAAAGGCCCGCAGAGGCCCGCGATTCACCTTTACCCCTGGTGCTGCTTCGAGGGTCCTCCCTGCCTTCCGAACGCACGAAGGGCAAACTGGCTTGCCTCTTATTTCAGCACCCGTGTAAAGGCCACCCCACGTTACACGTACGTATACACACACCCCGTGCCAGAGGCAACTTCTACCCTGCCCCCTCCACCCGCAGACGTCTCCAGGCCTGCCCCGCCACCCCGGGCTCCAAGCTGCTGCTTCTTCACGTCCCTCTCCTCGCACAGCCCCACGTCCCCCGATCCCTCCTCTGCCTTTCGCCTGCGCCACTCGCTCGCTCACCCGACGCAGCAGCAGCAGCAGCCGCCGCGGCGCAGGCGGAGGGTGAGGGGAAGGGGGAGGGGGGGCAGGAGGTAGCCTGGAACCTCCCCCCGTCCCCTCCAATTCGCTCTCGCCTGGAACCCTCTCCGCCCGTTGGCTTATGGGAAGTGAAGTTCGCAAAACGGCTTGGTAGGTCCTCCCTTCCCGCAGAGGACGAGAATAAAGACTACTCGTCCCGAGATGCCTTTCAAGCAGCACGAAGGTCGGCCGCCATTTCCTAAAGCGCTCTGGGGGGAGCGAGAAGGGAGCCACGGGACCGAATTTTCTCGGTTTCTCGTCTCGCTTCGCTCCGAGCTTTTCTCCCTGCCCTTTAGTCGTCTTCGCCTGACAGACAGACGCATACGCGGGACACTTTAGGAAACACAGCTCCAATCGCGGGGGGTTGGAAGAGGGAAAAGGGAATGTAAATATCCGTTCGTCCCGTCAGCCACCGCGCTGTTCTAAATTAGAATTGAAGGGGAGTGTAAATCTCGCGAGAATTTCAAAGCAGAGGACATGTGCGTTGTGTCTACGTTCCTGAAACGGTGTTCCTGTGAGAGTGGGTTTTCGGAGAATGCTGGGAATTATAGTTCACATACGCTTTTCCTGTCAAAGTTGTCGCCCCAGTAACTTTCATATGCGGACTACACATTCCAGCTGGAATTGCGAACTCACTTCCTCAGTCAAAAAAAAGGAAGTAATTGTTTTCCTAGAGAGAATTCCCCGTAAAGCCCGATGGAAAACTTTTTTAAAATCTTCCGTACTGCTGCAGAGGGCGGATGAAAGCGAAAGTCATGCTGGTTATGTTTTCCCATCATGCACGGTCCTTCTTCCATTTTGTTTAAAAATATATGTGCTGTTTTCTGTTTCACGATGTGATACGTTTTGAAAAAAAGTGGTAGTATTAATTTTTAAAATCTGCGTTACCAAATATAAGGAGACCTGCTGGGAAATTTGATTTTTTTTTCCTGTTAATAGGAAATGGATTCAGACTTCCCTAAGCTCCCAGATGCCCCTCAACTCTTAACACGTCAAAATATTCTAAACTGCCCAAGAGTTGCCAAGACAATGAAAAGACTTAATGGTGGAAATACAGAAGACGTCAAAATGTGGGATGGTTGTTCAGTCTCACAATAATACAGCAATTCATGTGTGCTAACTTTACTTAAACTATTTTCAAGCTGCTATGCTCACATTACCTCGTATCCTCAAACAAAATCCATTTGTGATATAATATAATGGGTGTGTTTGACCTAAACATGATTAAACTGGTGTGCATCACTTGGCTCAACTCAGATTTTATGGAATTTCATGATACATTGAATTATTAACAAATCGCACAAGCTGTCTTTATCATTTTACCAAATGATTGGTTCCCTTGAGCTTGATACATCATGTTAATATAGCCAACTTTGAGAAATCCTTTCTATTTATTTACGGACTGGTTTCTGGCACTCATCTGAGAAAATGAGTATTGCATGTTGGAAGAAATGTCAATCTGGGTTCAATTCCAAGTGGAGAGAAAGACACTGGAAACATGGAAACTGCTTGGAAGAATGGTTTTAAAGGTGAAGCAGAACCACATGGTTTGAGGTCCTGATGCGTGCAGCACGTGCATGCACAGTTCAATTAAAATTGTTCTGTGCATGTGCAGATGTCAAAAACAAGATGGCGGCAGCGACAGTGGCTACCAGAGAACCGTTTCAGGGACATGGCAGGCCTGAATCGCTGCCAGTTCCGGCAACCCAGGCCACCATACCACTACCACATATATACATAATATATTTATACCGTCTCTTGGGCTTTGAACCTGCTTCCTGTGAAAGGAATGTATTCCAATTAGTTGTCAGACTACCATGTGGCCATGCAGGAGTAACTTTGTAGGTTGTCCTGAGTCCCAGGCTTGGTTAAATCTTGCTGGGTGATGTAATGAAGGGGCTTTGGGCAACTCCTACTCTGACTTAATGGCTTTGTCCTGGTTTGGATCTTGAGTGAGGGCTAATCCTATCACCCTGGATCTGAAGGTCTTTTGTAGATAAAATGGCCCAGTCTTTTGTCTCGTAGATAAACTAGCACCAAAATATCTGCTGGGGCTGAGTTTCTGTGTCCCTTAAGATTTCTATTTCTCTTTTAGGGGAAATATTTTGCCTTTTTAATATTTCCTAGAATATTTCATTTTTCTAAGAGAAGTGGGGTGTTAACTTTCTACACACACTTAAAGGAAAGGAAAACGTTGGTATCTCCAGATGTCTATGTGGGTTCAGTTCCAAGGTGGAAGAAAGACACTGGAAACACAGAGACTGCTTGAAAGGATGGTTTAGTGGTGAACAGGACCACATGGGTTTGAAACCATAGATTAAAGTCATATACACACATATATGAGCTTTCTGTTCCTGTACAAGAAATGTATCCCATTAGCTGCCAGACTTAGCTAACTTTATAGGCTGTTGTGTCCCAGGCTTGGTTGAATCTTGCTGGGTGATGGACAATTTCCTATTGTGGCTGAATGGCTTTTTCCTGAAGGATAATCCCATCATCTTGGAGCTGAGGTCTTTTATTTTGCGGATAGACTAGCCCAATCTTTTGTCAATGTAGATAAACTGGGACCAAAATACTGGCTGGGGGAACAGAGCTGAGGTATTTTGCTTCTGTTTCCTTTACGATTTTTTAATTTCTCTTTTAGGAGAAATATTCTGCCTTTTTAATATCTCCTAGAATATTTCATTTTTCTAGGAGAGGAGCAGTAGCTAACTTTTTAATATTTCCTAGCTAACTTTCTACAACAGTTTCAGTATATATTCATTAGAATAAAGTAGGATAGTAAAAAAGGTTTTTGCCCAAAAAAAGAGAAAATACTCCTTGTAAAAACTGTTCTCTGGGAAGGGACAATTCCAATGTGAATTAATGACCCATCATGCAGTAATGGAGAACTGTACTAGGGAGCAAGGTGGTATGATAAATTGCAGGTCATGTCGGAGGTGATCTTATAAGCACATTCCTGTATCTAGTAAAATTGACCACAGACTATATTTGCTGGAACAAAATGGATATACCATATTTTTCAGAGTACAACACATACTTTCCCCTCCTAAAAGAAGGTGAAAATGTGGTTGTACCACAAAACCGCGGATGACAAAATCGCGGTCGACGAAAGCGCGTATGTGACGTCATCACAGCGCGACGAAAAAGACGCGCGTTTTGACGGGTCACGGAAAATGTAGGTGCGTCTTATACACTAAATGTAGCCAAAAACACAATGGTCAGCGGCAATCCCTGCAGCCTGGAACAGCTGATTGGGGGTATTCCAGTGGTGGAATACCACAAAACCGCGGACGACAAAATCGCGGTCGACGAAAGCGCGTATGTGACGTCATCACAGCACGACGAAAAAGATCAAAAAAGATCGAAAAATGTAAAAATAAATGTGGTTGTACCACAAAACCGCGGACGACAAAATCGCGGACGACGAAAGCGCGTATGTGATGTCATCACAGCGCGACGAAAAAGATCGAAAAAGATCAAAAAATGTAAAAATAAAGCTAAAACCTTCCCCTAACCCCCCCCAAACCTAACCCTAAACCTAACCCTAAACCTAACCCTAAACCTAACCCTTAACGTAACGAAAAACCTAACGCTAACCCTTAACCTAACGCTAAACGTAACGCTAACGCTCTAACCCTAACCCTAACCCTTAACCTAACCCTTACCTTTATGTGAATTGGGTTGCTGTAATTTAATTTTTATTTCAATTTTTCGATCTTTTTCGTCGCGTTGTGATGACGTCACATACGCGATTTCAGCGACCGCGCTTTTGTGGAACGCGCTTTTGACGGGTCACGGAAAATGTAGGTGCGTCTTATATACTAAATGTAGTCAAAAACACAATGGTCAGCGGCAATCCCTGCAGCCTGGAACAGCTGATTGGGGGTATTCCAGTGGTGGGTTTCAAATTTTGTTAGAACCTCTTTTGTAGGCGTAGCCTGCTTTGTGGGAGTGGCTTGTCAGCCATGTGACCGGGTAGGAGTGACTTATCGGCCATGTGACCAGGTGGGCATGGCCAACTTGTAAAATGTGGTGAAACTCACTTAACAACGCTCTTGCTTAGCAACCAAAATGTTGTCTCAGAAACTCTGCAAGTCTTAAAGCTGTCAAGTTAACAAGACCCTTGCACCCTTAACCTTTTAGAAAAAAAACCCAGGGGTGTTCAAACTTGACAGCTTTAAGACTTGTGGACTTCAACTCCCAGAATTCCTCCTCTCACTCTTCATCTTGATGATGTGCTGATGGGCTGGGGAAGGGAGCTGGAACCGGTTCTAAACGGCACTGTAGATTTGTGGAATCTCTTCTATAGAAGAGGTTAGAACTCGTAGGAACCCACCCCTGGGGTATTCCGGGAGGCTGATTCACCTGCCAATCAGCTGTTCAGGCTCAATCAGGCTGCAGTAATGTGCTGAAGCTGACCTGGCTGTTCACTATTTGCTGCAAGGATGTGTCAGAGTTGCAGCAGCAATCACATTGGGAAAGCACACATAAGTAACTGATTCAGCAGGATTCAATAACTTATCTTTATATATAACACATTAAGTAAATATACAATACCAAAAGCAAGTTTTCCAATGTGATAGTTCAGTAGAGGAAAGAAGTTTCTCTTTCAGTTTTAGTTTCAGATATTAGCACAACATGCAGTTTTACTACAGAACAAGCCACACCCTGGCTTCTTGCTCTCCTTCCAAACAGCCCTCAACTCTCTCACACACTGACAGAACACTAGCCAGATGAATACCATGGATGCTGGTAGGCAGAGGCAGAATATTTGTTTTTCTTATTTTCCTCCCCACAAATTAAGATGTGTTTTACACTCCGGTGCACCTTATAGTTCAAAAAATACGGTAATTGAAATTCACTTTTACAATACTTGAAGTACACCAGCACGTTAAAATCTCATAAATCAGCTAACTGGATATCTTTCAAGTAACTGATCTGCAGATTTTTTTTTCAAAGGTTCCTGGGTATAAGGCAGATAATGGTAAAAGTATTCCCAGGATATTAAAGGCAAGTAGGGTCCCAGAGGCAACCTCTCCATATTAATATAAAGCATCCTGTAAGCCACTTTCCAAATGAATTCATCTACTATTTTGCACATTTCTGTCAGACAATTTGGTACTATTTTTGTATTTAAACTTGGATTTTTAATAAAAAGAAATGGTTATTCCTTCAGTGACTCAGTTCACAAATAAGCTATGGTTTCCTTAACTATGATAAGTGGGGTAAAAATGGTTGTTTGGATTTAGATAACTCACTCAATCAAAATCAAAGAAACATGATTTAAGGTGATGTCTATCTCAATATCACCCAGTTAGCAACAGGATTTCATCAACTGAATTATCATTAATAAAAGTGAATTGTGGACTAAGTCATAGACGTAGTGCTATTGTGTAACTTCCACTGTCATTCCTCACAAGTGACATTTCCAACAATGAGGGAGGCATAATGCAAGAAGAAATCTAGACATACTGCTATTGTATAACTTCCACTGTCATTCTTCTTTTTTTTTTTTTGCACTCTGCAAACCTCCCCAAAATGATCCATTTTTCGTGAAAACGGGCCCATTTTTTCAAAAAAAGGGGCACGAATAGCACTTAAGAAGCTTGTAGAGTGCTCCAGAGGGTTTGGGGGGGGACAAGCTAAAAACAGTCCATTTTTTTTTTAAAACAGGCCCGTTTTTTGTCAAAAAGGGGCATAGATAGTCTTTGGAAAGCTTATAGAGTGTTGCTGGGGGCTGGGGGGCAAAAATGGGCCATTTTTTGCTCATTTCTGCCCTCCACAGCCCCCTGAAAGCCTCCTACAAGCTATGCACGGCCAGTTTGGTAAAGGGGGTGGAATTTTGGGAGGCAAAAAATGCTGTATTCAGTGTATAAGACGCACCCAGATCTTCACCCTCTTTTTTGAGGGAAAAGGGTGCGTCTTATATTCCGAAAATGTACGGTAAAAATTCTACAAAGAAACATCCTATAAGCCACTTTCCAAATTAATCAAATTCATCTGTCTGCTCTAATTTATTGCTATTTATGTATAACCTGCAATTGTTCATTAGTGTTTCCTATCAGCAGTCTTGATATGATACATTAATTTTCAGGCCAATGCTGCATGATACAATTTGTCACACTGTAAATCTTCAGGTATTCAGCCAACAATGCATTGTTTAAATTCAAAAATGCATGGACCTTCATGTTTCCAGGCAACACCTCAAACATT
The DNA here is from genome assembly GCF_009769535.1 of Thamnophis elegans. Lineage (NCBI taxonomy): Eukaryota > Metazoa > Chordata > Lepidosauria > Squamata > Natricidae > Thamnophis > Thamnophis elegans. The sequence goes on from NC_045558.1 coordinate 115,338,619, forward strand.
TCTAATACATTTATAAGTTTAATCAACCGAGGGGACATGATACATCTTGTCTTACTGCTCACAACGGGTTTAATAAACAATTGTTGGACAAATTATAACTTGGCAATATATGAGAATGCAGTGTTTTAGGACATGGCTAAGTAGCTATATGGCCATGATGGCGAATCTATGGCATGCATGTCACAGGTGGCATGCAGAGCCCTGACTACCAGGTGTGTGTGCGTGTCTCCCGCTGGCCAGCTGGTTTTCGGGTCACGGCTATGCATGCGTGGCGTGTGGGATGTATGTTGGAGACATGTCTGCATATGTGGGTGGTGGGGGGTTGTCCGTACCTGCACAGGAGGTGGGGCACACACGGGGCATCACATGTGGAAGTGCAGGGGGTGGGGGAGCACAGGGGAGTCACATGCACATGTGGGGGTGGGGAGCACATAGGGGTCACACATACATTGCATTATGAGTACACAGGCACACAGTGATGAAAAGGTTAGCCATCACTGCTATGTGGTGCCCATAAATAGGAGAAGTGAGAGTCTTTTTCACAAAACTACAAGTGTGGGTGTATGTAAACATATTTTCACGTAGGATTTAAAATATTTTATATGAGAATCAAGCTTTCATAACAAGTAAGGAAGAAGTAACTAATAGCAAATAACTGCCAAACAGTTACCAAAATCGCTGAAATGATTCTAGAAAACAAGAAAAGAACTTTGCATTGCCTCCTATGATTATATAGAACATGATCCTTCTACATAGAGAAACTTGAGGAATATAATGACTTCACAAACATCTGGGTTAACAATGCAGAAGTAAAGCCTAAGGTGACCACACGTCCCAATTTTGGCAGGACAGTCACAATTTACAACAATTTGTCCCGTGTCCCGGGGCGTTTTTAAAAAGTCCCGATTTTCTGGCTTCATGTTGAAAGCCCAGTGGATTTGCTTAAGAAATCCTAACCAGGGCAAGACAAAAGACACTCTGTCTAAACCCTCTCTCTGTCTCAGTACTTTCATTGAAGATATTAAAACGTTAAAGCAAGAAAACAGACCCCCCCCGCGCCCCTTTTACTTCCTTTTATAAGAAAAAAATGACCCAGTCCCATAGAGCTCCAGGAAATACTTAGCTAGAGAAGTCGCGAGTGTTCCTTCCTGGATTTTCCGGAGGGGAGGGGCACGGAGGTTGGAGGTCGGCTCGTATGGAAAAAATGGTGACAAAGTTTCTTTGAAAAATATTTCCCTGGGAGTAATAATTTCACCATTTTAATTTGCTCAGTTCTTTGTATTAGCATCTACATCATTCTGGATTGACTTGGAGTGTCTGCCTGCTGGTAAGTGAGCCAGGTTTTTTTCTTTTATTTTTTTTAATGTATTTTAAAATAATATTTTATTTATTGTGCATAGGATTTTTTAAAATAGTTTTATTCTGTGTGGATTTTTTTTTAAATTGTCTTAGACTATTTTAAAAAAGATTCTATCCAAAATAAATTGAAGTGAAACCATTTTTAAAAATTCTATGCATAATACTTTAAAATATATTGTGCATAGAATTTTTAAAAATAGTTTTACTTCAATTTATTCTGTGTGAATAGTTTGAAATGTTTTACTTCAATTTATTCTGTGTGGATTCTTTTTGTTCTGCCCCGGGCAATGAGGTTCTGCTTGGGCAGCCAGTTAACTCCACACTTGGAAATATCTTTCAGATCACGTTTATTGTCAGGAATCCTTAATAACAAAACTTACAGTTCAGTAATGAGGTTCTTCTGACTTTCCCTGATCTGTCCCTTCACGTAGTGTAAAAAGACATTAATTCCTCTAACCCATGCTGCTGGTACAAAGCTGCTTCTGCTAGTGCTGACAGGGATTCAGTGAGTGCACAGTAATAAAACAATTTCCCGGGCAAAATATCCCACTGCCCAATCAGGGAGCACATATGTGGTCACATGTTATGGGACTACATTTCCCACAAGATAGTTGCATTTCACATGAGATAACTGCTTAAAGGAGACAGCTTCTAATTTTTAAATTAGCTATATACTGTTGGGACAGCACACTCCCCAACTGGAATTATAAATTCCACTATCAACTAACCTTTAACTAAAGATAAACAAAGGCATGGCATAAAAATGCAAACTGACTGCCTAACTAACTGAGATACACAAGGCATAGCATCAAAACAGTGCAAACAATCATGTAAACACAAAGCATGCAAAGTTTGAGGTTCAATCTTCTAGCTCAGTCTTTTAGTTCATCATTACAGGGTGGGGCTTGTTGCACAAGTCCCATAGGCCATGAGTTCCCGTGGACACAAGTCCCTTAGGCCACAAGTTCCAATACATGTATTTGGGAATGAAGTTCCCTGCTGGTTCTGGCCAGTCACCTGTCTTCTGGCTAAGTAACATGGCTGGGGTAAGGGCAGTTGGTATTTCAGGATCCGAAAACTCTGGAACCAAGGCTTGAGAGTTGATGATGGCTGCACGCTCTACCACGAGGGTGGTGAAGATGATTACTGTTAAGCCCAACATGAGAGGCTTCCGTCTGGAGAGTTGTTTGAAGCGAGTTGATTGGTGGGACTGGTTGACGGGTAGTTGTGTTGCTAGTTTCACCCTTCCCATGATGAGACTGATGTGGACGTTGTTCTCCCCACCGTAGACGATGTGAACGTTGTTCTCCCCACCGTAGATCTTGATGTATCCTATAGCTGTTACCGCCTTCGTTGTGGCGATAGGCAAGGTGGGAACGTACTTGGGCTGGATAGGAACGCCTTGGAGACAACTCAGGGATTCTTGCCATACTGGCCGTTCTTGCTTCTGTTGGTTGTGCCGTTTGTTGCTGGACCACATGAAACATAAATAACTTTGATGGTTCTCTCTGACAGGAGAGGAGAGCCTTCTCGGTTGCAGCTCCGACGCTTTGGAACGATCTCCCCGTGGAGATTCGCACCCTCACCACCGTCCAGACCTTCCGCACAGCCCTCAAGATCTGGCTATCCCGTCAGGCCTGGGGATAAGATCCTAATCTCGCCCCGCCCGAATGTCGAATGAATGTTGTGTTTTATTGGTTATTTTCCTTTATTCACATTTCTTTTGTGTCCTGTCTTACACTCCCCTCCTATGAAATGTAAGCCGCCCTGAGTCCCCTTAGGGAAAAGGGCGGCCTATAAATGTCAATAAAATGATAAATGATAAATGACACGGAATAAGTTGAACATCTGCTGGATGTTGTCAGCTTCCTTTCTGGGCTGAATGAGCATGCTGAGTCGACTGTTGGTGAGGTTGGGACTTTTGAAGGGCACCTTATACAGAGAGAGACCTTGGGATTGCACGCTGGTATCAAAAAGTGCTCGAATCTGGTCTGGCTCTTGTGGCTGGCAGGTGAACTGCACCTGCATCTCCAAAGCTTCTCAACGCACTCTAGTGGCTGGCAGGTGAACTGTGCCTGCATCTTCAAACCTTCTCAATGCATTCTAGTGGCTGGCAGGTGAACTGCGCCTGCATCTCCAAAGCTTCTCAACGCACTCTAGTGGCTGGCAGGTGAACTGCACCTGCATCTCCAAGCTTCTCAACGCACTCTAGTGGCTGGCAGGTGAACTGCGCCTGCATCTCCAAAGCTTCTCAATGCACTCTAGTGGCTGGCAGGTGAACTGTGCCTGCATCTTCAAACCTTCTCAATGCATTCTAGTGGCTGGCAGGTGAACTGTGCCTGCATCTCCAAAGCTTCTCAACGCACTCTAGTGGCTGGCAGGTGAACTGTGCCTGCATCTTCAAAGCTTCTCAACGCACTCTAGTGGCTGGCAGGTGAACTGCGCCTGCATCTCCAAACTTCTCAACGCACTCTAGTGGCTGGCAGGTGAACTGCGCCTGCATCTCCAAACTTCTCAACGCACTCTAGTGGCTGGCAGGTGAACTGCGCCTGCATCTCCAAAGCTACTCAACACACTCTAGTGGCTGGCAGGTGAACTGCACCTGCATCTCCAAAGTTTCTCAACGCACCCTAGTGGCTGACAAGTGAAGTGTGGCTACATCTTCAAGTCTTGCAACGCAACCTAGTGGCCAAAGCAGGGAGTTGGACTCAAAAATCGACAACGCATACTAGACATTTTCTGAATTAATCCTAGTTATAGAACCTTTCTAACCATGGCAGGAGGGTCAGACATGCCTGAACCCACCATAGTCTCAGAATTGGTCATCCAAAACTCAGAATCAAATGTCCAAGTATCAGAAAAGGCAGAAACACATCAAATAGCCTATGACCTAAGACAGCACATTACGCAGATTATGCGGCCAGACCTCTTGAAGGAATGGGACAGGGTTTATCAAAAACAGGAAAGTAGCTGGAAGCAGTTGCAGCATCTCTGCGACAAACTCGAAGACAATTTACCCCTAAAATGCCTCCATTCTTTATGGAAAGATATGGACGACATCTACGAGCTATGGAGATTTTATGGAAACCGCCTCACTGATATCCAATTACAACTAAATGATGATGAAGCACTCCAGAAGGAAATGCTGCACATTCATATGTTAAACAAAGAGCATAAAAAGCAGATCCGACGCAGCAAAGACCTTATACAATCCAATCTGAAGAGGGAGACAGCCCCAGATGAGAAGTCTAGTCTAAAGCATCTCGACAGTCATATGTAGCTCACTCTCATGCTTCCAGGAAAGTGTCCTTATCCTACCCCAAGGACACATCAGAAACAAATGCCAGATCTGAAGTGTCTCATCGTTCGCGAGCACCATCTCAGGGGTCACATGCAGCCCCCTCTCACGCTTCTAAGAGGACATCCTCATCTAGCCCAAAAGTTACACAGGGAGAAAAGACCGCATCAGTGAAGTCTCATCGTTCACACACGACATCTCAACAGTCACACGCAGCTTCCTCCCACACCTCCAGACAGGCCTCCTCTTTCCGATCAAAGGCAGGTAACAGCGTCTCACAGCAACCTTCCCGTTACAGCCAAAGGCCACGGATATCTGCAGCTGCAGAAGCACAAATAGAAGTTGAGGTGGCTGAGTTGGATCTAGAGTTTATACGAGAAGAGCAGCTGCTGAAGGAAAAGTCGGCAATCACGGCAGCAGAGAGGGCAGCTGCAGCAGCCAAAGCTCAGGCAGAGTTGGCAACCATGGAAGCAGAGAAGGCACCGTAGCAACCAAAGCTCAGGCAGAGAAGGCAGCTGCAGAAGCCAAAGCTCAGGCAGAGTTGGCAACCATGGAAGCAGAGAACGCAGCTGCAATAGCCAAACTTAAGGTTCAACTGGAATAACTTCCGCGCAAGCGGGAAGCAAAAGAAAGACTAATGCGGGCCAAAGTTCTACAGATGAAGGCTAACTGTTCCTCCCTCGACGGCAGTCCTAGGAAGCTGGAAAAAGATAACCAGCACAAGCATGTGAAGGCCTACATGGATGACCCAAGTCCACCACAACAGGAACAAGGTGGAAAATCTCGATCTGGATCACGAGACACAATACTCGACAGTCTCATCAATGTCCAAAATGAAGAAACGCACGGAAGTGCACAGCTCCCACTGCCACAGTCACTAGAATGGGACAACCCACCAGATGATTGCAGTCAGATTGTGACACCAGAGGTAGCAAGCATCCCACCTCACCTGAAGCACACGAGTAACCACTCTCCTGTTCTAGATCCCAAAGCCGAAATCCTGCTCTTGCCAGGAACAGACTCCTCCAACGCTTTCACCCCTCAACAAGTGGTCATAGGTCCAAAGGACTCCCCATCCGCCCTCGACACAACTTGGAAGGGGCATCTTTGGGATGGTGTATGTCGATCGACCTCAGGTCCCAACCCAGACAAACGTCTTCACAGCTTCCACTCTCAGCAATGGAAGAACATCCCACTTGAAACCATGCCAAGAACATTTCACGACCTCATCGATTGAGCCAGTTTTAGGGGCAACAGTGTTCCAGACCAGCAAAGAAGACAATGGCTTGGCCTTGTCAATAAAGAACAAAGAATTTGTGAGGTTCATGGTCAAGGAATTCCTACAGGAGGCCACCAAGATTTGGATGGCTCCAATACCTCTTTGCACACCAAGGCAACTTGATGAAGAATGCTGGCACCCACCATCCTTTAGAAAGTGCCAGCCACAAGAGCCAGACCAGATTCGAGCACTTTTTGATACCAGCGTGCAATCCCAAGATCTCTCTCTGTATAAGGTGCCCTTCAAAAGTCCCAACCTTAGTCTTAGACTATTTAAAAAAAGATTCTATCCAAAATACAAAATACCAGCTGCAGTTATTCACTTAAGAACTGTGGCAAGAAAGGTGGTATAATGGGCTTAGTGACCAAAGTTACAATGGCATTGAAAAAAGTGACTGATGACCATTTTTCACTTAGCGACCATTTTCACACTTAGCAACCGTTGCAGCATCGTCATGGTCACGCGATCAAAATTTAATGTTTGGCAACAGATTCGTATTTATGATGGTTTCAGTGTCCTGGGGTCATTTTAATTGCCTTTTGTGACCTTTTAACAAAGTCAAATGGGGAACCAGATTCACTTATGTTACTAACTTATCAGCTACAGTTATTCACTTAAGAGCTGTGGCAAGAAAGGTGGTATAGTGACCAAAGTTACAATGGCATTGAAAAAAGTGACTGATGACCATTTTTCACACTTAGTAACCGTTTTCACACTTAACGACCGTTGCAGCATCCTCATGGTCACACGATCAAAATTTTGATGTTTAGCAACAGATTCGTATTTATGATGGTTTCAGTGTCCTGGGGTCATTTTAATTGCCTTTTGTGACCTTTTAACAAAGTCAAATGGGGAAACCAAATTCACTTATGTTACTAACTTAAGTAACTTAAGCTGCAGTTATTCACTTAAGAACTATGGCAAGAAAGGTGATATAATGGGTTTAGTGACCAAAGTTACAATGGCATTGAAAAAAAGTGACTGATGACCATTTTTCACACTTAGCGACCGTTGCAGCATCCTCATGGTCACGTGATCAAAATTTTGATGTTTGGCAACAGTTACAATTTATATTTGTAAATTGTAGTTATGTTAAAATAAAAAAATATTACAATACTATTTTTGCGTTGTATGAAAATTTTTGTTGCTCCGTATACATTTTTTAATCAAACCCCCCTGCATCCCCCCTCCCGGTCAAAGGTGTCCCTCTTTACCAATCTGAAAATCTGGTCACCTTAGTAAAGCCCTCTCATTTAAATTGAGGAGTCTGAACAACTTTAGCAGAATTACGTGGCCATTAATACAAATATAGTCACAAATCCTATTAAAACCAGCCTAAACATTTACCTTCATCCTCTCCAAAATGGTATGCCTTGATTTACTGATATGTTGTTGATAGAAGTATTCTCTGTGCGGTTCCTCCATTTCTATTCTTACTGTAACCTTTGGAAAGTCCTGCTTCTTAGCAACCAACAATATTAAATACCATATTATATATTCCATATATAGGAGCAGCACAGTGGCCTAGAAGTGAAGACATTCACCTTCTACTCAGAAGGTTAAGAGTTCAATTCTAGGCAGCAACAGATGTTTCTCTATTAGGACGCAAAAAGAAAATATTTGCTGCGAACTCCATATAGGAGTCAGGAAAGGCATCCGACTAGTAAACGCTCAGCTGCACTCCAAAATAAGAGATTAAAAGGTCATAAAAAGAATACATATATTTGTGAATATATGTATGTATCATGCCGGTTCTAACCTCTTCTATAGAAGAGGTTTCACAAATCTACAGTACCGTTTAGAACCAGTTTCAGCTCCCTCCCCCCGCTTGTCCGCACATCATCAAGATGAAGAGCGAGAGGAGGAATTCTGGGAGTTGAAGTCCACAAGTCTTAAAGCTGTCAAATTTGAACACCCCTGGGGTTTTTTTCTAAAGAGTTAGGGGTGCAACTTGTAACTTGACAGCTTTAAGACTTGCGTGCCTCAAATACCAGAGTTTCTGAGCCAAATTTTGGTTGGTAAGCGCCAAGCTACTCCCACTCGGTCACATGGCCAGCAAGCCACTCTCACAAAGCAGGTCACACCTACAGAAGAGGTTCTAAAAAATTTTGAAACCCACCACTGGTGTGTATACTGTACACACACATACACACACATGCACACACACACAGAATTATAAAACACTGCAAGGGAAAGGGACCACTTGGACCATCTAATGTAATGTTTCTCAACCTTGGTAACTTTAAGATATGTAGGTTTCAACTCTCAAAATTCCTTCCAGAATTCTGGGAGTTGAAGTCAACTCATCTTAAAATTACTGAAGTTCAGAAAATTTTATCTAACCAATTGTTTGCTATGTGCAGGAAGAACAATTCCTTGTTCTTCATTGAAAGTGAGTTATGCAGCTTTTTCTTAAAAGTTTCCCAAGATGAAAGTTCAACAGTTTCTCCAAATAATGTAGATCAGGATTATCATACACCTATTGTCACAACCCTGTATTCCTTTATCCAATATATAGATATTATTATATTTAAAATACTTGTCCTACTAATAATTCCTAACAAATAATAATAAGTAACACACTGAGTGTCAAAGACCATTAGTCCCTGCCCTTAATGTTCTAACATGCCAATACAATTAAGAACCTTTATTAGGACTTATCTAGTGGCGATATGGGCGGCAAAATGTGCGCATTTTTCCGCTCTTATTGCATCCGCAGAATCTCGCCCAGCCGCCCTATTTAAGATAGCGCCCTCCCTCCTGAAAGGGAGGGATGCGGACGAACCCTTACAGGGTAGAGCTGAGGAATTTGTTCAGTTTCTGTCGGATAAAATCGCTCGGATCCGGACAGACCTGGACTTCAATTGAACGGTACCAGCCGAAGCACCGGGGGAAGATCCTGATCAGATTTTATGGAGCGAGTTTCAACTTGTTGCTCCTGAGGAAGTGGACAAGGCCATGGGAGCGGTGAGTGCCTCCACCTGTTTACTGGACCCGTGTCCCTCCTGGCTGGTCTTGGCCAGCAGGGAGGTGACACATGGCTGGCTCCAGAGGATTGTTAACACCTCTCTTCTGGAGGGATCCTTCCTGCATCCCTAAAGGTGGTGAGACCCCTCCTTAAGAAACCTTCCCTGGATCCAGCCATTTTGAACAACTATCACCAGTCTCCAACCTCCCCTTCGTGGGGAAGGTTGTTGAGAAGGTGGTGGCCTTTCAACTCCGATGGACCTTGGAGGAAACAGATTATCTGGATCCCTTTCAGTCGGGTTTCAGGCCTGGTTACGGCACCGAAACTGCTTTGGTCACACTGATCGATGATCTCTGGCGGGCCAGGGATAGAGGACATTCCTCTATCCTAGTGCTTCTTGACCTCTCAGCAGCCTTCGATACCATCGACCATGGTATCCTTCTGCAACGGTTATGCGAGGTGGGAGTGGGAGGCACCGTCTTAAAGTGGTTCTCCTCTTACCTCTCGGACAGGTCGCAGTCGATGTTGGTTGGGGGACAGAGGTCAACTCCTAGGCCCCTCAATTATGGGGTGCCGCAGGGGTCGGTCCTGTCCCCCCTCCTATTTAACATCTACATGAAGCCGCTGGATGAGATCATATGCTAGCACGGGATTAAATATCATCAATATGCGGACGATACTCAATTGTATCTGTCCGCCCCGTGCCAACTCAGCGAAGCAGTTGAAGTGATGTGCCAGTGCCTGGAGGCTGTCAGGGTCTGGATGGGAGCGAACAAGCTTGCATCAATCCAGACAAGACCGAGTAGCTATTGATGTTGCCTCCCAAAGATGGTCCAGACATTCCACCTCTCAGCCTGGGGGTGTGTGAAGTTATACAACCCTCGGAGAGGGCCCGCAATTTGGGGGTCCTCCTGGATCCACAGCTGACGTTAGAACACCACTTGTCAGCTGTGACCAGGGGGGCCTTTACCCAGGTTTGCCTGGTGCACCAGTTGCAGCCCTATCTGGACCGGGAGGCACTTCGAATAGTCACTCACACCCTCATCACCTCAAGACTGGATTACTGTAACGCACTCTACATGGGGCTGCCCCTGAAGAGTGTTCGAAGACTGCAGTTGGTCCAGAATGCAGCAGCGCGAGCGATAATGGGTGTACCTAGATACACCCATGTTACACCTATCCTCTGCGAGCTGCACTGGCTCCCCATTGGTCTCCGGACCCGCTTCAAGGTGCTAGTCATTACTTTTAAAGCCCTACATGGTATTGGACCTGGCTACCTGAGAGACCGCCTCCTGTCATTCACCTCCCAACAACCAATGAGATCGCAAAGGTTGGGCCTCCTCCGGGTGCCGTCGACCGGACAATGCCGGCTGGCGGCCCCCCGAGGGAGGGCCTTCTCTGTAGCTGCACCGGCCTTATGGAACGAGCTACCCACAGAGATCCGGACCCTTACCACTCTCCTGGCCTTCCGTAAAGCGACGAAGACCTGGCTGTTCCGGTCGGCCTGAGGCTGTTGATTAAAGTCCAGCCCCACGTGATTGAATGGATGATATTTTATTTTAAATAACTGTATTTTTAATATTTTTTATCTTTTTACTTTTGTTGTAAGCCGCCCAGAGTCCCTAGGGAGTGGGAGGCGTACAAATCTTATTAAAGTTGCAAAGTTAAAGTATTATTCTGAGATATCCCAAAGGTGTTTTTTTTTTCAGAAGGCAACTGGACATTCTTGTTTTTTTCTTCTGAAGGCATTTCACTTCTTAGCCAAGAAGCTTCTTCAGCTCTGACAGGGTAGTTGGGAATGGAAGGATTTATATTCTTTGCAGACATCTGGTAATCTGCATCCCTTTAAAGGGTCTTTGAAGCATTTGGAGGTTTATCTGTGTCCTCAGGATGTTCAAAAGGAAAAAAAAAACCAGTTGCCTCCTGAAAAAGCACCTTTGTTGACTTGGATGACTGACTTTTATTCTGACATATGTTTTCCAGAATTCATCTTCCTAATAGGAAGGTGGACATACATTGGTCTTAACTGCCACAGCATACTCTGCAAGGCTCAGGATATTTACTAAAATATCAATTATCAGTCATCAGATTTTAAGGATTTCACTTCAGTGGTACAGTAAATAACAAAAAGAATGAAAATAAACTCTTCTTTGATGCCATATTCTGGATCAATTAAAAATAGAAGGGAGAAAAATACATGTGCATATAGAGGGGAGATCAGCTATGCAATTAACTTTGTGTGATAGAGGTGTCTTCATGCTGAACATTTTATACCCTATGATTATCATTAAGTGTTGTACCTTAAGTTTCTTGATGAATGTATTTTCTTCTTTTATGTATATGAGAGCATATACACCAAAGACAAATTTCTTGTATGTCCAATCACATTTGGCCATTGAATAATTCTATTCCTATCGGACAAACAACTTGAAAGAAAATTTGAAACTTTGTTATTATATATATTGATAGCAGCGAGGATCTTATATGTATAAAAATGGACGCACCAATTCCCACAATGGAAGAGTAGATAATAAAGGTGACAGAGTTGGCAAAGAAGGCAAAATTGAATGTTTAAATTAAAGAAAAGAACTAATCTAGTTTTGTTTCTAGTTGGAAACCTCTTCTGGACTTTTTGCTCAAAACTAAAAAATAAATAAAATGTTGATTTTAGGTTTTGGTGATTAGAATTATTTTGTAATTATAGAAATACTTGAACTGCTGTGAAATGTAAAGCATTTTACATTTTTAAATCTGCACTGAAGAAAGTCATAAGTCATTAATTTATTTTCTCTCTTCGAACTTTTTTCTCTCCTCTTCTTATTTTCCTAACTTTTATTTCTTCTATATTTTTATCTTATAATGATAAAACATTATTATTATTTTTTTACAGAACTCTATACACAAATCATGTTGATACTTATCTCTAAGTATTGGAGCTGTGCTGGGAAGCCCAGAAGGGGGCATGCTAGAACAAAAATAAAAGTCCTCAGCTTTAAAGGTTAATCTGCACCAGTCTCTATGTTGCTTTCAGATAGGTCAAAAAAACAAGAATGATCTCTGCATATCCTTCATTGAAATAGGTTAATTGTTTCCAGCAGCTATTCCCTTAGTGCTTTCAAAAGCAGCCTGGAACCTAGGGCTTAACAGGGTGAAACTTACCTTGCTGGTCCCTTCCCCTGCCAAATTCTGCCAATTTCAGCTCTCAAATTTCTGGCGTGGGCTGTCCTTCAAGGTGTAAATCAGATTAAAGTCTCCGTTAGTGTAGAACTATTTTCTCAGAGAAACCAATCAGATATTTGAGGGAAGTCTGTAAGCTCCTAACTATTACTTCTGAACAATGTCTATGCGGTGGATGAGTTGGCACGGCTTACCAAACCAACCAATTACAGGTAGTCCTGGTCTGACCACAAATGAGTCCAAAATTTCTGTCGCTAAGTGAGACATTTGTTAAGTGAGTTTTGCCCCATTTTGCAACCTTTCTTACCACAGTTGTTACTGTATTGTTAAGGTGGTCAAAGGGTTGTTAAGTGAACCTTTGCTTGACAGTCGCAAAAGGGGATCACATGACCCCAGCACACTGCAGCCGTCGTCAATATGAGTCAGTTGACAAGTGTCTGAATTTTGATCACATGACCATGGGGATGCTGTAATGGCTGTAAATGTGAAAAACGGTCATAAGTCACCTTTTTTCAGTGATGATGTAACTTTGGATGGTCACTAAATGAAATGCCATAAGTCGAGGACTACTTATATCCAAGTATTGTGCTTTACCAGCTGATTTTTCAGTCTGTTTAGTGCGATACTAAAACCTAGGTTGATTAACCCAGGGAGAGGCAATTGGTGTTCCCAAAGGCCTGTTTTGTGTCCCCTACCTCCTAGTCCCTCAGCCACCATTATTAGAAATCAGTGGCATAACTACTCACCATTCTGAGAAAGGAAATGTACTAAAGCTGAATAACATGTACAATATTTTTCAGCGTATAAGACACATCTTTCCCCAACCCCCTAAAAGAGCATGGAAATGTTGGTGCGTCTTATACACTGAATACAGCCATTTTTGGCCTCCCGAAGCCCCGCCCCCACATCCCATTTTTGCGAAAAATGGGCGGAAAATGTGCCATTTTCCGCAAAAAAAGAAGCATTTTTGCCTTCCCCCCAGCTCCCAGAAGCACTCTGCAAGCTTCAGCAGGGCTGGGGGAAAGGAAAAATGCCCCCGTTTTTGTGAAAAACATCCAATTTTCCACTCATTTTTCACAAAAATGGGGGCATTTTTCTTTTCCTCCAGGCCTGCTGAAGCCTGCAGAGTGTTCCTGTGGGCCGGAGAGGACAAAACCTTTTTTTTCTTACTTACCTCTTCAAAATCTTGGTGCGTCTTATACACTGGTGCCTCTTATATTCCGAAAAACACAGTAATTTAGACACTAAAGCACACTTGATAATATAAAAACCTCTAACCCTCCACCGAACCAAACATCTTTGCCCTCCTTTTGATATCGTAGCTTCATACTGTAGCTTTTGGGGTTCTATGCCCCTTAACCCACATCCACAACTACAAAAGTTTGCCTGCTCCTGGAGTAAACTAATAGTAAATGATTGTGGATAGACATGTGCATGTTACATAGAATATGTGACATCTGCAACAAAATTCTGGAACACTGGTGCAGTTTTTCCAAGTCCCTGCTAGCTAGCCAATCAGCTGTGTTTAGTTCAAGATACCACCTATTTCACTTCCCTCAATCTGGGGTTTTTGGGCTGGAATTCATCCTCAGTAAACTCCCACTCTGCCTAGCCAGTGCTTAATGTTCACGAAAGGTTGATCAAAGTTGAAATCGAGCATAACTAGGATATATGATTTTCGTTGTTTTTTATTGTTTTATTGGCATTTTTTTTACTATTTTTATATTAACATTTTTTAAAAATAAAAATTACATTTTATTGTTGTAAGCCTCTCAGAATAGCCCCACAGAGAGATGGGTCACAAAGAAAGAAAGAAAGAAAGAAAGAAAGAAAGAAAGAAAGAAAGAAAGAAAGAAGAAAGAATGAAAGAAAGAAAGAAAGAAAGAAAGAAAGAAGGAGGGAGGGAGGGAGGATGCTTATTTCATCGTCTCTTGCACTTCCTCTTTATCCAGGTTCTTACACACACACACACACACACACACACACACACACACCACTTAGGCTGGTTTCTCACATTGCTCTAAGCCATAATATGGTTTGTTCATAGCATGTTGTGAGTGAATACGGCCATTTAAGGTACCTAGTCCACAAGAGTTTTTACCATGACAGCATTGTTGTTCTTTAAGGTATCACAAAATCCTTTTGTTAAAAAAAAAATCAGGGGCAGAGTAATAAAACTACTTTTCTGCTGGTTACCACTTTTTAGAAGGACATTTTTTGTTTCTATCTTCCAAATATATGGAGGAGGAGGAGGAGGAGGAGTGCCAATCCTATTGTTCTCTGGTGCCACATGAACAACAGCGCTATTTGCACAGAACTCACACTGTTTTCTTTGTGTGAAAAAGGAGAGAAGGGAGTGACAGCTTTATTCCACTGCAATTGTAGCCCTGGCAAGCCCTCCTTCTCAGAAGGGATAGACTGAGGCTCTCACTGAGGCACTCCTCCTCAGAAGAGGGGGGCCCCGCTACTCTCTCACCACGCACTCAGAAACGCAATAGAAGAAGCCATTGGGGTGAGGAGGCCGCTCGCCTGTCAGGATTGCTGACCAAACACAAAGCTGCACTGAGGTTCTCCGAAAGGATTCCAGCCAAGGAACAAGCAGTGCCTGGATGCAGATTCCATTCCGAGATAACGTGCTTCAGTGGAAAAATAAGTCTAGATCAAACATTCGTGAACACATACAACGGTCTCTCCGGAAGAGTAAATCTCAGCTGAATGACTCAAGGAACTTATTGGGGCGTAAAGAAGGCAAACTACTACTGAATTTCCATATTGTACTAGCCATTGTTTACTAAAGAGCAGTTGGCTGCTTTGCTTAACATATGGTACTATAGCATGTTAAGCTCTGGTACACAAGTCACAATAGCTAAATTCACACAGTCCATGTTATAATACACACACACACAGAGGGAGAGAGAGAGGGAGGGAGGGAGAGATCGTATTGCATAATGTCTTGAAGTATGAAGATTTTACATATCTGTAACATATATCTTATACAGGTACATTTACACTTAGCAACATGTTCAAACTTAAGATGGAACCTTGAAAGATACTTATGACCCAGTTCCAACATCATCCCCCACTTCCAGTGGTAGGATGCTGCCGGTTTAACAACTGGTACAGTTATCACATGTTTCATGCATGCACACAGTTACTTCTTGGGGAGTAACTCTCAATCAGTTGAGAGGATATAGGTAAGTAAAGCACAAGAGGTGGCCGGAGGGCCCACCTGATCATCAGAGTGAACCAGTTCACTCTCAGCTGATTGTCAGAGCTACTAGTTCACCCGAACCGATCCAAACCAGCTGAATCCCACCCCTGCCCCCCACCCCGAGCCATTACATGTTGTTCAGGCATAAACACTCATATCGACAAGTGAAGAGTTCAATTAGCTATGTTACTGCTCATGCCTATAATACAGGAATGTTCTCGGACTGGTGGCTTGCACCTGGGCCAGACTATATAAGGTTCAATATAATTCAAAGGCAAGGTCAGACCTTGCCCTCTTGTGCCTACATGGAGATTCTAGAACAATTCCCCACTTGAGGCCCTTGACTTGCCCTGTCTTTCTCTGCCACATAACTGCAAATTGGGTGTTCAGCGGCTGGCTCACATTTACAGCTGTTATTGGTGGTCATATTACCACAATATACACTATATTGCCAAAAGTATTCGCTCACCCATCCACCATAATCAGAATTAGTTGTGAGCGAATACTTTTGGCAATATAGTGTATGATGGTTTTGCCAGAAACCAGCATGTACGTCCAGTTTTTAGCAAAAACTAGTATGTGCATCCAAATTGTGGCAAAAAAACAAAAACAATCCAAAATGAGCAACGGGATTTTTTTGACAATCATCAGAAAAAAGTTATAAAATAAGGTCTGGTCATGTAGAGACCCACTTTACAACTGTCATCACTTACAACTGTAATTGCCAGGCCCAGTTAGGATTGTAATTTGAGGACTACCTGTATATCACTTTCTCTGACAGTCTAAGGCAAGGATGGACTGTACATATGATTCTTCTAAATGCAATACAGTAGATTCCTTCCTGCCTGTATATATCTAACGTACCATGGTACATGTTGTGGCCTGCAGATTCGGACAGTGAGGAGGTTGGGGAGGAACATGGGCCAGTCCTGGAGTCTGGGGAAGGCTCTGATGAAGGCTCTGTGTTGGTGGCAGAGGTGGGCCAGAGCGGTATCATCTGCCTTCTGAGTCAGACATCAGTGAGGCAGATGAACAGCTGGAGCCTGTTCCCAGTGTGTGCATGCACTGAGTTGCCAGACAAAGGGAACAGTTAAAGAACAGGGGTCGGCTTGGGAGTAAGACCACAGGTGGACAATGGGACCTCCCAGAGGAAATAAAAGAGGAGCGAAAGGGGAGAGGAGTTTGCAGGAGATAATTAGTTCACTTAATTGGCTTGTGACTCTCTGAGACTTCTTGCCAAGTTTTGCAGATATCGGCATGTCAGCTCTCCAAGCCAGATAAGGTCTGTGACTATAAATCGTCCCTTGAAAGACTTTGCTGGATGTGAATGAGCAGAATTCACAGTAAATTAATAAAAAGAGGTTTTGTTGGAACAAGGAGTTTGCTTCATGTTTTTGGGAAGCCTCGGTCAGAACAGTCCATGAATTCATTTTCCAATGCAAGTAGTCATCGCTTAACAACTGTCCTGTTTAGGAACCATCAAGGTTACAACAGCCGGAAAAGTAACTTTATGACTAGTTCTCACACTCAAGGCCATCAAGGTGCCTCCATGGTCACATGGCCAAGATTCAGGTGCTTCACAAGTGGCAGGTGTTTGTGACCATTACAGCATTCCACAGCCATATAACTGAGATTTGGGCACTTCACAACTAACAGGTGTTTAGCACCATTGCAAAATCGTATGGTCATGTAATCAC
Source organism: Thamnophis elegans (assembly GCF_009769535.1). Taxonomy (NCBI): domain Eukaryota; kingdom Metazoa; phylum Chordata; class Lepidosauria; order Squamata; family Natricidae; genus Thamnophis; species Thamnophis elegans. The sequence continues at coordinate 115,355,608 of NC_045558.1, forward strand.
CAATCACACATTTCCCAGCAAGCTGAGTCAATGGAGAGCCGTACAGTAAAATTCACAGTCATATAATATCTCACTTAACAACCATGGATGATTGCTTAATGACTGCAGCAGAAGTGATATTGTAAGTTTGCCTAGCAATGGAATCGAAGATCCCAATGGTAGGGAGGACTATCTTTGCATGGCTTGAACCCCATTGAATAAGATTGGGCTATGTACGTCTTTTGAGTCCCACTATAGGACTTTTTAAATGAATTTTGCAAGCACAACCTATCCTTTTCATGCAAAAAACCCGGAACCTCTTGCATCAGTATCCAGCCTATGGAATTGCTAGGGCACACTGATTCGTGCTTTGGTCCAGGAGTTTGCCTTGATGCCTCATTATTGGAATCCTTACTATCCAGAGCGCATCTCATTAAACTTCACTCAGCTAATACTGATGCCAGAGCTATATGCTGGGTTTCGAAGACACAGCTATCTGATAGTCATGCCTATTGCAAGAACTAAAAAGGTGTTAAGAAATATTCTAGCAACTATCAACATGCAGACCTGATCTATAATAGAAATAAAGTTGAGATCTTATGTGCTTTTGGTTTGTTCTGTTTTTGCCCATAGCAGATAGACTGGGGTTCTCCCTGGCGCAGAAGGAGAACCAGAGGCCACCTGAACCTTATTCTTCTAGGGGACTCAACTACTATTGGGATTACTAGTTCTAACAAAGTAGCCTCCATATCCCCCCACAACAGGAATGACTCTGAACAAACATTAATTATTACCGGTCAGCCACCTTGTCTCAATCCTATAACTTAACCACAAGAGTCCAGGGTCAGTCGTTAGACATTGCAAAATAAACTACAGAAAATGCTGAAGGCCAACTGATGTTTGGGTAGCTTCTCCTTTTACACATGTTTTTGCAATTGGCTGGGTTTGCACAACACATTTATAGCTAAGTTGTAAAGTATCATTGAGAGGCTTTACAACTTAGGAAGCCCAAACCAGGCTCTTTACATGAAGGGAAACCCTGATTATTGCAGATCACTGGCACCCCTCTACATTCCTTCAATACAGCTCAGTTAACTGTGACAATGGCCTGAATTCCTTCTCCCAAAGGACCACACACAAAGACTGTTTTACAGCATTTCTTCTACAGTTACGAGATGAGCAGTCATCCATGTTAGAGCTCCCATTTGGTCTTGGTTTTTCCTTTTTCCCGTAGCCAACAATGCCACAGTGCCTTGCCATCTTCCCATCATACGCCTCAATTACACCAAGTTGTAATTTTGCACAATTTACATAGTATATAAGCGATGCTTGAGCAGGGTCCACAGTATTGTCTGGGATGCTACACATCCTCTTCGCAGCCTGTTTTCCTTCGGGGAGGTGGCTTCCTGGTATCCGAAGCAGAACATCGAGATTCAGTCATAGTTTTGTTCCATATAGAATCAGTCTTCTGAACTCTCAAGTTTCCTCTTTCCCCTAGTTAGTGAACAACAACAACAACAGTTTGTATCCAATAGAACAAAAAGGAAATTATAAAAAATCAAGAGGAACAAAAGATCAGCTGCTCATTGAAAAATGGTACTAAAAAATGCAAAATGAAGAAAAAACAAATTTAAATATGGCATTTGACTCATTACCCCACAGTTGGATTAACACCTGTCTGGAAAACTTTGGAATCAACAAAAATCTCTGTACATTTTTAAAGCAAATATACAAAAATGGAAAACAATTCTAAAAGCAAATGGGGAGAACATTGGTGAAGTCAAGATCAGACGAGGAATCTTCCAGGGGGACTCACTTTCACCACTACTGTTCAACATTGCATTAATTCCACTGACAATAATCCTATGAAACACAAAACTGGGATACCAAATCTCAAGCCAACAGGGCAAAATAAACCATCTACTGTACATGGATGACTTTAAAATGTATGCATAAAGCCCCACTGAACTTAAATCAATACTCAATACAGTTCAACTGTTCAGCAGTGACATTAAAATGAACTTTGGACTTTAAAAATGTGCTATATTATCCAGGCAGTGAGGAAAGATAGAAAAAAATAGAAGGAATAAAATTGAGAAATGGAAGCATAGTGAAAGCATTAGCAAAGGATGATGGTTACAAATACCTAGGCATATTGAAAGCAGATAACATCTTGAATAGAAAAGTCAAAGAGTCAACAGAAAAGGAATACATCAGGAGGGTCTGCAAAATATTAAAATCAAAGCTGAATGCTGAAAACATAATTAAATCCATTAATACATGGGTAGTTCCACTGATACACTACTCAGCTGGAATCATCAACTGGACTTTCTCTGAACTGGAAAACGTGAACCGGAAAACGTGTAAACTTTTGAATATGTACCACACTTTACATACATGAAGTGACATCGACAGGTTGCACCTGCCAAAAAAAATAGGGAGCAGGGGGCTATTGCAAATCCATCAAATTGTAGAAGAAGAAAAATGAAGTTTGAATGATTATGTGAACCAAAGTACAGAAAAATTGCTGCAGGCTGTGAAAATAGAGAACAGTATAAAAACAATAGAAACAAAAGCAGAATATAAGGAAAAATAGCTGGATGACAGATTAAATAGATGGAAAACCAAAGCTTTGCATGGACAGCACTTGAAAAACATTGAAGGAAAATGTGTTGACAACTTGACATGGACATGGTTTAAGATGGAAACCATCAAGAAAGAAATGGAAGGTTTAATACTGGCTGCTCACGAACAAGCACTACAAACTAAAGCCATGAAAGCAAAGATACAATAATCCACTGACAATCCAAACTGCCAACTTTGCAACAACAAAGTCAAAACTGTTTCACATTTAATATGTGAATACAGCAAAATTGTACAAACTGAGTATAAAGCTAGACACAACCAAGTTGCTAAATTAATACACTGGTCATTATGTAAAAAATACGACTTACTTGAATCCAAAAAGTCAATGGAGCACAAAGTGGAAAAAGTTACCGAAAATGAGAAGGTAAAGATCTTGTGGGACTTTCAAATACAGACGGATCATCATTTGGAACACAACACGCCAGATATCATGGTTGTAGAGGCTGAAGTGTAGAGTTTATTGATATCGCTGTACCAGGAGATGCCAGAGTCGAAGAAAAAAAAATAGAAATAAATCATGAAATATTGCGACCTGGCCATTGAAACTACACAGCTATGGATGAAACATGTAACAGTGATACTCATTGTCATCAGGGCACTTGGTACCATGTCCAAGAATTTTACAAAATACATAAAGAAATTGCAGCTTTCTGCAATAACACCAGCGGAACTGCAAAAAACTGTGTTACTAAGAACATCATATATTTTAAGAAGATATTTGGTTGATACCTAGGATGCTGGCAACAACCTGTATCAACCAACAGCACCAGTCAATTGTATTTGTGACCCATCTTATATACCGTATTTTTCAGAGTATAAGGTGCACCTTTTTGCCTCAGAAAAGAGGCTGAAAATCTGAGTGCATCTTATACACCGAATATAGCATTTTTTGCCTCCCGAAGCCCTGCCCCTTCACCAAAATGGCCGTGCATGGTCTTATGGATGCTTTTAGAGAGCTCCTGGGAGCTGGGGAGAGCAGAAAAATGGCCCGTTCCCCCCCCCCCCAGTCCCCAGCATCACTCTATAAGCTTCCTAAAAGCTATGCATGAAATTTTTCTGACAGTTAATGGACCCGTTTTCATGAAAAATGGGCCATTTTTTGCTCATTTTTGCCCCCCTTAGATTTTTACAACCCCCAGTATGCCCAAATATGGGAGGAAGATCACTACTTCCATTCTCTGTCCTTCGGCTTGTCACAAGAGACCATCCAGACAGAAACCCAATATTTTTACTGTTGCCTTTTTGTTACAAATACAAATACAATATATATAGATTAGATTTTACAACCCCCGGTATGCCCAAATATGGGAGGAAGATCACTACTTCCATTCTCTGTCCTTCGGCTCGTCACAAGAGACCATCCAGACAGAAACCCAATATTTTTTACTGTTGCCTTTTTGTTACATTTGTTATATTTGTGCTGATAAATAAATAAAGGCCTCAATTACATGTTAAATGTTAAATGTTACTCAGCTTTTTCCATATTTTCTCAACCTTCCGATGACTCTGAGAACAATCATGTCCTTATACAAATTTTCTTCCTCGATCCTTAGGTTTGACTCAGCTCTAAATACTGACTCACACACTCCTCTCAGATGGCAAATATTTAGGCGAGTTGTATTTTTCTCTCCTTTCAAGTTTTAAAAAAAACATCCCGGGAGCAATTACATGGGTTTGCCAATTTATTGTGTAGATGTCTCCTTTTTGTCAGAAACGGGAGGCAAATGGGCTCATTAGAATCTGAGTAAATATAAAATCTGTTCCTAAATAAAAAAGAATAAAAATAAAATTTAAACAAGAAACACAAAAAATGTATTAGTGAAAAGAAACCTAGATCCAATTAAAAATGTACATAGCATTTACAGTAAAACAAAGAACCCTATCAGAACAGAAAATAAGATTTTTTCCTATGGCCAAAAAGATAAGAGAAAGGGGAAAATGTCATGCTCACCTTTTCAGCTGTTCAGGTTGCCAAATTTAAGTTTTAGAAAGGAATCTTAGAATATATATAATCTAACAAATGAAACTACAGTATGCCTGACAGATAGTCCTTCAACCTCTACCCCAATACCTCCAGAAAAGAAACATCCACCAGTTCTTAAAACTCTCTGATTCTCTGTGAAAACAGTGATAAAATTTTCTGTAATAATTTTCTCTAAATTCTCTTTCTTGCATTTTCCAGGAATATGCTTAGTGTTCAGATAAATCAATAGATGCACAGAGATAAATAACATTTATGTTCTATTCAAAAGAGAAAATAAAAAGCTTAAGAAAGAAACAAGCAGACCAGAAGACATCCTATCCAGATAAGCAATGATTAATACCAGAGGAACAATCAAGCAGAGAACTATACCTCAGTCAAGGAACTTCCATGGAGAAAAGGACATCCATACCAATATTGGTGGGCAAGCTATTTTACATAAACAAGGAGCAAACCAAATATCCACTGTGTTGATGTTACCTAATTGGGTAATGAAATGTCTGCAAGCAAACAACCAAGCTCAGGGAGCCTCCAAAGTTCAAACATGGGCTACCTCTATGCTCTTCTATTAAAATTAAAGTATGGCAAATTGCCCTCCTCTCATCTGTCAAAATTAGGTATGTGATTTGCAGGATCCAATCCAAACATGACAGAGAAGGAAGTAATTCTAACGCTAAAGAAGCAAATGGGTGCGAAATACTTGATTTTATGCTTAACAACAAAGCAGAGTAAAGATCCTTGTATATAAGTTTTTTTTCTCATGTGTGTGCATACATATACACATGCTCTCTATCATCTCCCTCTCCCTATTTCCACATCCATCTATCTATCTATCTATCTATCTATCTATCTATCTATCTATCTATCTATCTATCTATCTATCTATCTGGGTTTTATTTTCTTTTGACCCCCAAAATAAGCGCTTGGCCTTACTTTTGGGGAGGTCTTATTACTTTTGAGGTGCAGGAGGCAGTGAGCGTGGTCACCTCATGGCTGCTACTTGTGTTGTAATATTTTTGGGGAGGGCTTATTTTAGCACATGCGTTCAAAAGCCCGATTGGGCTTATTATCTGGGGAGGTCTGATTTTCGGGGAAACAGAGTATCTATCTATCTATCTATCTATCTATCTATCTATCTATCTATCTATCTATCTATCTATATATATATATATATATATATATATATATATATTGATACCAACATTGAGATAGATAGATAGATAGATAGATAGATAGATAGATAGATAGATAGATAGATAGATAGATAGATAGATAGAGAGGGAGAGAGAGAGAGAGAGAGAGTGAGTGAGTGAGTGAGTGAGTGTGAAAGAGAGATAAAAACTTTATTTCTAATTTTTTTAGGGTGGCCACGATAACCAGAAAAGGAGTGACTTGACTTTTTCTTGGGGGCTTATTTTAGCACATGCGTTCAAAAGATAAGCAAGTTGATTATCCACAAATGCCAGAAGGGCAGAGAGAAGGGACAGACTATGCTCCAAAGTTTGAATATTGAGAATCCAATCAGAAATACTCAGGAATAGAGGAGGTAGATCACCATTTCAAAATTCCTTTAGCACAATTTCCTACAACCTACTGCCCTTCCGTTGTGTTGGATTTCAGCTCCAGCCATTTGTCCCAGGACACATATTAATGGGTGATGCTGGGAATTTGAAGTAAAAATATCTTGTACCGAACAGATTAGTAAAAGAATTAATGTGCCATGTTATTGTATTATGCATCTTGCTCCAATTCATAGATGGCCATTCATGTTGCTTCCAGTAATTTTATTCAATTCAGAAAAACCACAGCTGGGTTAATGTATTGAATAAGATGAAATTGGATAGGGTTCTTACAATTGACTATGAAATATATTGTACAAGACTGTCCACAACCTGGGTTTCTTAGAACAGGAGTCTCCAACCTTGGCAGGTTTAAGACTTGTGGACTTCAATTCCCAGAATTCCTCAGCCAGTTTTGAAGTCCACAAGTCTTAAATTTGCTAATGTTGGAGACCCCTGCTGTAGAAGATCGCATGAAGCAACACCAGAGGCAATAGCCTGCATAGAAAAATTGGGCATCCAATTATGAGACCACTGCCATAGCTTTGTGGAAGATTTGTATATAATTACATGGATTGTGTGCATATGTTTGCCTCTCTTTATCAAGTTCACATCATACGCTATAATAAAACTCATTAATTCTTAAACATGGTTTAGGGTGACTGGCTTCATCCCACATATTTAAGTACACAAAGGACAACATTGCTTAAGATGTTTTGTGAAACTACCCTATATTTTATACGATTGCTTAAGTCTGATTTAGCATATTATGTAATAGCCACTATAGTGAGTTGCAATTGATTTAATTGTAGGTGTGTTACCAGGTCATAATAACGATTTATAATGAATGAATGTGTTCACCTTAACCAGCCAGAGTGTTTACCATGATATCAACCCTTCAGGAACCAAATCCATGAAGGTGAACTAGAGACAATATCTAGAAGTCCATCTGGAGTAGGTATAAGAGAAACTTTAACTTGGAATATCCAAGATGAAGAAATACAAGTCCTCAACTTCCAAAATTACCCAACTAGCATGATCTATCCAATTCTTGGTTGAAAATTTGTCTTTCTCGAAAGGCTAGATTTACTCTGGAGCAGGAGCAAATTTCTCATCTCTGCTCCTCTTCCCAAGTGGTCTTGTCTATAGGACTCTGTTACAGGTAGTCCTTGACTTATGGCCACAATTGAGTTCAACATTTCTGTTGCTAAGTGAGACATTTGTTAAGTGAGTTTTACCCCATTTCTTGCCACGGTTGTTTAGTGAATCACTGCAGTTGATAAGTTAGTAGCACAGTTGTTAAGTGAACCTGGTTTCCCCATTGACTTTGTTTGCCAAAAGATAGCAAAAGGGGATCACGTGACCCTGGGATGCTGCAACTGTCATAAATAGGAGTCAGTTGCCAAGCATCTGAATTTTGATCATGTGACCATGGGGATGCTGCAACGGTCATAACTGTGAAAAATAGTCACTGTCCTAATAGTGTCACTAAATGAAAACTTGTAATGCAGGGACAGTGGTGGGCTACGGATCCCGTTGCAACCAGTACGGTGCAACGGGGCTGGGCGTCCACTACCACATGAATGTGTGCAGTGCAGGCATGCTACTTACCACCTGCAACGTCTCCGTGATGCTCCATTTGCTCGGCGGAGCATTGCGCAGGCGCTGTACGCTCTGTGCACGGAAGCCCTGAAAACCTCAAATACTGGTAAGGAGCGCAGGTGGGTGGCTGGGCCCTCTGGAGTACAGTACCTGAACGGTACCTGGTGCTTCCGGCAGGGACCAGTATGCCCATACCAGGGCGTACCTGTCTAAGTCACCACTGTTCAGGGACTATCTATAGTAAAGGACACAAATTACATTGTGAAATGAAAGAGAGGAAAATGTAAGCTATGCTATGTGTCTGTGCAATGAAGAGGAGGAGGAGGAGGAGGAGGAGGAGGAGGAGGAAGGATGTAATTGGTATCTATGAAGATGGTCTGCTTCTGTGACAAAAAAAAATATCGATGGAGGCAGGCTTGAAAGTGAAGCTGTGTGTTTCATTGTGAATGAAAGAGCTAAAATAATTGTGTAGATTGTTTTCAACATTAATGAGAATAGGAATTAATTGGTGGCTGGTGGTTTCATTGTGGTCTAGGCAGGGGTCCTCATTCCCCAGGCCAGGCCCCACTACTGGACCGTGGCCTCTTTGGATCCAGACTACAGAAGAGGCAGGCCAGCATATACTCGCCAGTCATGCAAACAGAGCTGTGTGCGCGCGCGCACATCTGCTGCTTACATGTCCCAGTTCCCCTCTCCCTCCCAGGCTGCTAAGCCACTAAGGTTGGGGGTCACTGCTCTAGTATTGCCAGAGGTGGCATGCAGATCCCTCTCTGTGGGCATGTACGCCATCGCCAGCTGCTCTTCTGGCTTCCGGTGTGCACATGCACAGCTGGTCTTCACGGGTGCTGCAGCGCCAGAAAAAGGTGGGGAAAAGACCTCAAAACCAGCCCAAAACAGGGCGTTTCCAGTGCATTGTTTGGGCATCAAAAACAGCCCAAAAAATGGCCTGGAAATGGTCCAAAAAAACCCAAAACCAGACATGCATCTGGTGGCTAGCTGGCCTTCAGGTTTCTGGCAGTGAGGCACACGCACATGCATGCTGTTCCGGTTTGGGCACTTGGTGTTGAAAAGGTTCACCATCACTGCTCTAGGGAAAGGGTGATAACAGAAGAACGCGGGATGAGCTTGAGGGCAAAAATGTATGAGGTGATTGCTGGGGAGAAACACTTCGGTCACACGATATGAATGGATCAGTAGGAAAGAGGTGAAAGAATAGAGAAAATGCAGCTGAGCCATCCAGGAAATGATCAAGGATGATAATTGTTTGGAGGGCATCTGTTCAGGAAAAGATCTGTTTCAAATACCCGATTTAAGCACAAGCTGATTCACGAGCATATGTGAAAAATTAATCAAAAAGCATAATTAGTTTTCCTGCAATGAGAGGTTCTGGCTGAAAACCATGGTTTTTTTTTTATGGTATTCAGTGCAGATCTACAGAAAAAATGAATATGGAAATATAGTGGAGATATGCAGTGGCTCAGTGACTAAGAGGCTGAGCTTGTCGATCAGAAAGGTCAGCAGTTTGCTGGTTCGAATCCCTAGTGCTGCATAATGGAGTGAATTCCCGTTACTTGTCCCAGCTTCTGCCAACCTAGCAGTACAAAAGCACGTAAAAATGCAAGTAGAGAAATAAGGACCACCTTTGTTGGGAAGGTAACAGCATTCCATGCGCCTTCGGCATTTAGTCATGCCGGCCACATAACCTCAGAAACATCTTTGGACAGTGCTGACTCTGGCTTAGAAATGGAGAGGGGCACCGCCCCCTGGAGCCAGGAACAACTAGCCCTTATGTGCGAGAGAAACCTTTATGCAAAAAGTGAAAGGTTGATTGGTGTAGTGCTTAAGGCATCAGACCAGAAACCAGAAGGCTGTCAGTTCCAGTTCTGTTTTAGGCACAAAGCCAGGTGGGTGATTTTGGGCCAGTCATTCTCTCTCAGCCCTGGGAAGGAGACAATGGCAAAGCACTTCTGAAATCTTGTGAAGAAAACTGCAGGGATTTATCTGACTCCAAGATACAAGAAGCACTCAAAAGAAACAACAAAAAATAGAGAATGTATTTTGTTTTTGGACCTGAAATAAACGTAACAAGCTTTCTGGAAATTCTGTCAAACCATTCCAGATAGATTGCAGTTTGTCAGAAAGGAGACAAATCCTTTCAGTCCATGAAATGGCTTGATTACTTTGTGATATGTGCACCCATCATACAAATGTACTTAATTTTTAGGCATCACCCCTGGCTTATGGAATGGCTGCATGTCGTTTGTTTGTTTGTTTGTTTATATACAGTAACTGCCCATCTCAAAATGTGACTCTTGCTTAATACTTATGCAAACATTGGTATCTGAAAATTGAAAGAATTGTTTTTGTTCCTTTTTTGTTTTGTTTGTTACCTTAAGGATTAAGCAGAGGGAAAGATAATAAAAACGAATGTAAAATCCACAAAGGAATAAGGTTGTTAAGCGTGGCTGAAAAGGTGTTTGACAGAATACTGTTTGAAAAGATGTGAGAGGAAACTGAAGAAACTTGAAAAGTGTAATCCAATGGTACCTCAATACCCATTGTTAATTAGTTAATTGGTTCCAGGAGTTGTGATGAGTACCAAAAATGATGAGTACCAAACACTTTTCCCCACAAGGAATAATATAGTCTCATGGCGGCAAACCTATGGCACACATGCCAGAAGTGGCACACAGAGCCATCTCTCTGGGCACGTGAATCGTCACCCGTTGCTCTTTCGGGTTCCAGCCCGCTGGACAGCTAGTCTTCACATGTGCGGAAGCACCAGAAATTGGAATATTAGCTGCCCAGTGCGCATGTGTGCTCTTCTGATTTCTGGCACACGCATGTGAACCAGCTATCTGGTCTTCTGGTTTCTGGAATGCATACATGTTGAAGACCAACTGGCTGATATATATGACCAACTTGCTGCGCCAGAAACTGGAAGATCGTGTTAGCAATAGCAATAGCAGTTAGACTTATATACCACTTCATAGGGTTTCCAGCCCTCTCTAAGCGGTTTACAGAGTCAGCATATCGCCCCCACAGTCTGGGTCCTCATTTCACCCACCTCGGAAGGATGGAAGGCTGAGTCAACCTTGAGCCGGTGAGATTAGAACCGCTGAACTGCAGATAACAGTCAGCTGAAGTGGCCTGCAGTACTGCACCCTAACCACTGCGCCACCTCGGTTCACATGTACACCGGGCAGCTCAGCTAATTTCTTAGGCATACTACTTTGGCTCTTTGCATAACATTGCTTATCACCCCCACCCCCCAAAAAAACCCCAGTGTATTGCACAGTGGAACTTTGGTACTGATCATAAATTGATTCCTGATGGCAGAAAGAGTACCAATAACGATGCATGCAAAACAAATTTTTCCCTTAAGGAATAATGTATTGGGTCACAAATCAGGTTTTAGCATAGCAAACAAACCATGAGTGCTGAGACAAAATTGTCTTATCAAAATACATTGAATACTAAAACCAAAGAGTTTCAAAGCAGTTGAGTACCAAGGTACCACTGTATTTAAGTTGTGTGTTTGTATAATTTAGATAACACTTATATTAGTTTATTGATTTAACTCTGATTACCAGTTTTACAAATTACTTTACATTTTCTTTGCTTGTAAGTGCTTAATTAGGATGGAAATACATTACTTAAATGATAATGAGAACTTAGTATACCGGTATTATAGTAGTCTTTAAGTGTATGATGCCAATATTTTTAATTAGTATTCCAATTAAAAGCAAAATGATGACATTATAATATGGCACTCATCACAGAATGTACTGAGTAGTACTAGGTTCATCTGCCCCATATGTTTTGGGCTGTATACTGTAAAAACTGAGAACAGCATTCAGGATATCTGCACCTAAAAAAATTCACTATTTTGAGATATTTGCAAGCAAGCAAAACTTCATCCAGATGAAAAAAACACACACAGAGAAGAATGACAGATATGCAAATCCTGGGTAAAGGTAAATAAACCAGGTAAATCTGGTTAAAATATAAGAGCATAGAACAGGGTTTTAGGCTGCTGAACCTGTTACAGATAGTCTTTGACTTATGTCCATAATGGAACCTGTCAATTGCAGTCATAAGTCATGAAGGTCCTAAAGCAGGTCACCATACAACCCAATTTTACATCATTTGCAACAGTCGCTAAGTGAACCCATTGTTTGCTATGGGACAATTTTTGCTACAATGTAAATGCCAGTTTCCAGCAAATACGTCATAAATTGTGATCACATGACATGGGGCACTGCAAATTGCTGTAAATGCCGGCCAGTTGCCAAACACCCAAAATGCAGTCATATGACTTTGGAGAAGTCCGGAAGAGTGTCATTAGAATTTCAGAACTGGGTTTTAGGTAGCTTTTCAGGTCTGTTGTAATTTCTAACGATTGCTAAACAACTGATTGTAAGTGGAGGACTACCTATAGTGGGTTTTTTTTTTAACCGCAGATCCCCTGATCAAGAGGCAAAACTCTAGGGCAGTTTTTCTCACCTTTGGCCACTTGAAGGTGGGGTCATTTTCACTTTCATGCTGGTTGGGGTTCTGAGAGCTGAAGTTCACCCATCTTCAAGTTGTCAAGGTTAAAAAAAATGCCACTTCTCTAGGGATAAAAAATTGTTTGCCTTTGAATGAACTTTTTCTGGGTGGGGGTGGATTTGTTTTGCCCTTCTTCTCTCACATCCAGTTTGTTTTCAGTTCTGCTGAAAACCAGTTTGAAAAACCCTGGGGTAGAAAATTATTGTGAAGAAAGGATCTTGGTCAGCATTTCATGATCAACAGCTCTGGTCAGCCTTCACGGATTGCCTCCAGAAGGATCATTATGGCTTTGTTTGTGATGCAAACTTAGGGGTATTATTTTTGCTATGACGATTAATACGGCCACATTCCATGATCTTTTCTTCACAAACAAAATTTGATATTCTTATAACAAGCTAAGGCTAGCTTTTATCTCCCCCCTCCCCCCCCCCGAGACCAAGTTTTATTTTCTGTTTTGTAGCAAGACTTTGTAGCAAACTCCTATTTGTGAGAAAAACGAAGTGTAGAATTAAGGCAATGAACGATTTAGGACTAACAAAATGTTGCAAAAGAGCATAACCTCGTGCCATCTTTCATTACTCTTGATGGTGAACTATGGAAAAATTGCAAGTTGTTTCTCTATTGTGAAGCACTTTAGTTGGTTTTTACCATTGGCCAAACATACTGTGGGTGTTAGGAAATCCCCCTTTTTCTTTAGGATGCTGTTGTTAAAACCACCAGACATCCCACAGCTTATTCTCTGAACAGCTTCCACTTTTCTGTTCCTCCTCCTCCTCCTCCTCCTCCTCCTCCTCCTCCTCCTCCTCCTCCTCCTCCTCCTCCCAGAAATGAAAGGGCCGGATCTCTTAGCTATATACATTTGCAACATTCATTGTCATGCCCCAAAAGGGGATAGTTTCACACCCACCAGGGGGTTTATTCAACTCCTGTGTGTGCATGCATGCTCTTGTGTATGTATGTGCGCACATATATACACGCTTTCTTGTTCTTCAGATATCTAACCCCAAGAAACTGGCACACTAGCTTGCATGCTGATCAAAGCCACAGTTCTACCTTTATCTAACCTAAGCTTATCACGAATACCAAATTAATAAATGAAGGATCCAGTGTTGAATCATCATAACACTAAGGCAGGATTTGCACATTCATTCCATGCTAAAGCCGAACCAACCACATTGTGGTTCAGTCGAATGAGGAAACACAATCCCAATTGGTACCCCTAAAGTCCTTTGCCTCATCTCAAAGGAGGGATACCTAATGCCAGGTAAAGAAAAAGGAGTGTCACGTATGCTCAAAAGCATTTGGGTCACCAAGTGTTTTAACCTGCAATATAGCTCTTAGATCCCTTATTTGTTCCTCACAGAAACGGATTTGGGTTCCCAGCCCCCAACCGCCTTATTCACTTCCTTGTTGTCCCAGAAACTCAGGAATGTAGATCTCCAGTGGTCTCCAAATTAACTCTTCTTTGTGTTCCTAAGCACACTTGAAGAATGAAGTCCCTTTGCAGTTCAAAAGAGCAAACTGGTGGGGACACATCTTTAGGACTGCTCTCTTATTTTCAGACTCTGCAGCCTCAAATGAAGGTTTTACCTGCTTTAATGCTTTTTAAAGGGGGAGGGGGGGTTGCTTCCAGCTACATAAAGAAAAAAATCCCATGTTTGGAGGTAGCGAACCTCTAAGCGCTAGTTTTCTAGTAACCGCTGAGCCTTCCGGACGGCCTTGGATGTTGCATCAGATGGGTTTTTTGTCTGGTTTTGCAGAGGTTATTTTTTATAAAAGAGGAGTGGGAAGGAGACTTCTTTTATTCCAGAGGTTGCATTCCTTTGTGCAAACCCACGGATAATGGCATACCAATGGGAGGGAGGAGTTACTGACACTCACATTCACTTACACCTTCATACTTCAACATACACACACACACACACACACTCAAGACCTGCACAAGACATTTTGCTGCCTGAAGCACAAACAAAGCAACCACCCACCCATCCAGCTCAGGCATAAAGGTTGATACCAACAGTCAAATTTCACTTGGACATAACAAGCAGGATGCCCATGGGAAATCAGGCGGCTACCTTAGGGGGCAATTTAATAGGTACATGACATTCTACCTTGCTTTGTTCCCCAATTTCTTATTCCTGATCCCTGGACCCTGTTACAGGTAGACTTCGACTTACAACAATTCGTTTAGTGCAGTGTTTCTCAACCTTGGTGACTTTAAGTCCTGTGGACTTCAACTCTCAGAATCCCCCAGCCAGCACAGCTGGCTGGGGAATTCTGGGAATTGAAGTCCACAGGACTTAAAGTCGCCAAGGTTGAGAAACACTGGTTTAGTGACTGTTCAGAGTCACAGCGGCACTGAAAAATTCAGGTGCTCGGCAACTGATTCATACTTACCATCATTGCTGAGTCCCATGTTCATGGGATCACCTTTTGCGGCCTTCTCACAAGCAAAGTCAATGGAGAACCCAGGTTCATTTAACAACTGGGTTACTAACTAAATTATCAACTGCAATGATTCACTTAACAACTGTGGCAAGAAAAGTCATAAAATGGGGCAAAGCTCACTTAACAAATGTCTCCCTTAACAACGGGAACGTTGGACTCAGTTGTGGTCGTAAGTTAAGGACTACTTGTATCTGACAGTAGGAAAAAAAAACTGCCCTGTTTTGTCTAACACTAAGGCTGGAACTGATGAGTCTCATAAGAACATTGTTACTGCAATGCTGACGAACATAACCTGATCCATCACAAGACCCTCACTTGACACCTGAAGCCTTTATAAACAGAAGAACACTGAAATCCCCTAAACCAGGGATCAGCAACCCACAGCTCTAGAGCCGCATGTAGCTCTTTCATCCCTCTGCTGCGGCTCCCTGATGCCAGTCGGCTTCACAATTGATAGGGCTTTTGGTTGAGATAGGTAGAGGAAAAAGGGTGCCCTGCTAGGAGGAGACTCTATGGTAGGGGAACCAGACTTCCAGCCAGCTCCAGAATTGAACCAGGAGTGGGGGCTTCCGGTTAGGACCTTTGGACTCTTTGAGTGTTTAAGGTTGCCGACCCCTGCCCTAAACTCTGTTGAAGATGTTACCTGGCCTGGTAAAGAAATGTTTGGAAACCAACCAACAAGCTCAGAGAGCAAACTTTCACCCTCAAACATTGTTACTTTAGAGAGTTAATTTGAAATACAAATCCATAGAGTTTATCTTACCATGTCTGAATAACAGTTCCTCTGAGCACATGAAGAGGACAGAAAGCAGGACTGTTGGATTCCAAATCTTTTCTGTGCCATCAGTTAACCTGAAATCTGGCAATAGCAGTAATATAGGGACATTTTTGGGAGGGAGGTGGTGGAGGTTTCAAGTTTGTTTTTGAGTCCGGGCAACTGCCTGGACAAGTTGCTGCAGTTTTTTTCCCCCCAAGGCTTTTAAAAAATGCTGGCTCCTTCCTAAATCTGAGAGAGATTGACAGACCAAAGGTCACCCCACTGACTTCGTACTTAAGGCAGAATTGAACTGAATCTTCTCCTTTCTAAGCTAAAGGTTCCCCTCACACTTGTGCTAGTCATTTCCAGTTCTAGGGGTGGTGCTCGTCTTTGTTTCAAAGCTGAAGAGCCAGCGCTGTCAGAAGATGTCTCTGAGGTCATGTGGCCTGAATGACTCAGTGCCAAAGGCACAGAGAACACTGTTATCTTCCCACCAAAGGTGGTTCCTGTTTTTCTACTTCCATTTTTACATGGTTTCGAACTGCTAGGTTGGCAGAAGCTGAGACAAGTCACGGGATCTCACTGCATTGAATCCCTAGTGGCGCTAGGGATTCAAACCGCTGAACTGCTGACCTTCAATGTCTTAGCCACTGAGCCCCTATTTCCTACAGTACTTCTTTCTAAATGTTCTACCTGCATGATCAAACGACTTCTTTTCATCCACCACTATCGTGTAAAACAGAACAATACTAGTACATTCATACCACAGACTGGAGTAACTGTGGCTGGAACAGTGACTTGCTTGTCTGTGCGTCCAGGAGCCCTAATCTGAAGCCTTGGATGAGGGGGCAGAGGTCCTTCTCCCATCAGGTACAGAAGGCAGTTTACCAAAACTCAATCCAAGGTCCTCTGACAGAAGGTCTCTTTGTAGCTGGAAAAGACAGAAAGCTTTGCAAATAAATCAGTGAAATAACAGGACAAAGTCCCGAGTACCATTTATGGAATGAGTAGGAGAGCCACATTAGTCTATAGTGACACAAAAAATAAAATAAAAAACCAGTAAGTTCCTATGGCACCTTTTCCAGCTAATAAAGTTCATTAAGAGATATAAGGTATTGTGAGCTGCCATTCATGAAAACCTATACCTTTTATTAACATTTGCTGGTTGAAAAAGGTGTGGCCAGACTTCTGATTTTATGGACGAATGAAAGATAGATGGATGGATGGATGGATGGATGGATGGATGGATGGATGGATGGATGGATGGATGGATGGATGGAAAGGTGGGTGGGTGAGTGGACAGACAGGCAGGCACAAAGAGCAGAAGTCATCTCAAAGGAAAAGGATCACCCCAAACCATTTGTAAATGAAGATCATCAGAACTCCTTGGTTTCAAAGTGGCCATATTAACCTAGTGCGTGCAGCCGTGGTTTGCTTAACCTCGGCTTATAAATAAAGATACTCGTTGTATTCCTGAAAGAAAACAGAGGACGTTCTGATTCAACGCGAAACTAGTTCCTAGAAACGTACTTTCTGACTAGTCACTTCTCCCTTTCAATCTCGCCTTGCAAGGTTTTGGCCAGCCCCGCTAAAGCCCGGGATTCGTTCTTCGACCCCAATCAACGTGAGGAACCGCAATACTAGTCCAAGCATGTTGCGTTCAAACAGCCGAAATCCCCACCCCACCCCACCCCCGCCTCCCTCGTTCTCTTTGGGGTCTTGTTTCTCGTCTCGCTTCCTGTCCCAAGTCGCCAGTTTCACCTGTCGGTGACGTCATCACGGGATGGGAGGGGTGTGGTTTGGGGAGGGATGAGGGGGACGAGAGGGGTATATAGCTGGCCCCATATAGAAAGGTGCGTGCATTTATCCTTTGCAGCGTCGTATCCGGCTGTGGAAACGAACTTGAAACTTTATCTCTAACTGAACAGGTAAGAGTCGGGTCTTGATGAGGGAGAAGGAATATGTGGCTTTCCTGGTATGAACGGAATACCACACACACATATATACATATACACACAGAGAGAGCGAGTATATAGATATATATACGCACTGTATATATATTTAAATGCTCGCATTTGTATATTGCAGCGGTGGCGATCATCTAGCGATATGAAAACTGAGTTTCATCAGTCTTGAAAACTTTTGGATCAGGGGGCAGTGTTTGCTGTGTGTAGAAGTGGCGCCAAAACACCTTTGTTATGCCTCCAATCTTAAGAGGCTTTAAAAGAGAGGAGGGAGACTCGAACCCGACACCTGTTCTCTATTCCAGCTCAGAAGAGCCTCGTGTTACTAGCGGGGCGTTTAGGACAACCTGCTGTTTTGAGAGCCAGGGAGCGCCAAGGCGCGCCGGTGCCTAATGGATCTGGGTTGGTTTCTACTTATCCCAAATGTACTTTGCGGGAGTGGGAGTTAATCCCAAATTCTAACCAGCTGTATTGAATACGGTCATCGTTCATCTTCATTTATTTATTTGCTTCCTATATTTACTGGATTTATATCTCCTCCCATCTCTAATTCATGAGTCTGGGCGGCTAGTAATATTCAAGATAATTTTTAAAAAAAGTATCCCGAAAAAAAACATGCAGCCGCCAAGATTCGGGAATTGAAACTCAAGTGATCTTCCTTCTATAGGACAAAAAACTATTTTAATCCCAACTGGTGGGTTTCGGACAAAAGATCCTGAATATCCATCCCCCCGTCGAGTTTATTTTCCCTTTCCTTTCTCTCGTCTTTTAAGATCCTGCCATAAAGCGGGACTAACGCAAGGTAGAAGTAGGAGAATTTCCTTTCCTTTCCTTAGGAGTACAAAACGACAGGTGTACGGGGGGGTGGAATCGTGCGGTGGGCAATTGCATAAAAACCTGGCTCACTGCGGTCTTCTCTTTCCCCCATGGACGAGACAGCCGCCCTTCTCTTTCTTGATCGGGGTGAGGGTTGGGTGGCGCCCTGAAGTTTTGATGGCGCGCGCTAGTTTTGCAGAAGGAAAAAAAAAAACCTTTCGCCCTCGAGATGGGAGGAGGGGGGCGAGTTTCGGTTGAAGGGCAAGGAATAAGACCGCAGGGCGTCCCCGCCCTCTTGGCGTCCCCCCCACCTGAGCCCCGCCCGAAACCACTGGGGGGGGGAACCTTTGTTCTCTGGAGCGTAGCCACTCGGTGACCGTGTGTCGCTTTTTCCTTGGAAGTTGGGCAGGTGAACTAGTGAGATTGGGGTGACGGAGGTTCCCTTAACTCTCTGTAAATAATTATTTTCTTCCCGCCCTAAGAAAAGGATGCCTAAAGCTAAGGATGAAATCTTAAGTATTTCTTTAGTTGCCTCCACCACACAGACACAGCCAGCCACTCGCAAATAAATAACTTATTCTGAATAAATCAGGAAAAACAAAGGCCAGGGCCAATCCCCCGAATAATGATGCAAGATCCAATTTGGGTGGGTCACAGGGACCAGAGATTTAATCTTCTGATCTTCCAGACTTATGCTGGAGCCCATTTTTCAGGGAACTTTGCATGTATTTGCACAACCTGTTGAGAAAAACTATGTCAGGTTATTTTTTATTTTTTTAAAAAATGGCTTTAATTGAGTAAACTGAATTCTGGCGATGTGCATCTTGAAATTGAGCTCCCTGTGCCTGTTTGAAGTGGACTGTAGAGATGGTTTCGGAAAGTGAATATCTTTCTGAGACAAGTTGGGGAAGAAACCTCCAGGGAACAAATACTTTGATTCCTCTGAAATATTTCAGAGCCCTAAAGAAGAAATCCCAAGTTCTGTTTTGCAGTTATTTATTTAGTGTATATCATATCATACATGGACTAGTACAATATATTAAGGTTTCATATAGATTAATAAAACTCTTTTTCTGTTTTGCAGTTTCTCTGCTTCCTAGAAATGGTGTTAGCTGGGATTAAAAAAAGAGCTAGGCATAAACTCTTATATTAAGTGTTATACAGAAGTATTGCAACAGGTGAATTCTTATACACTTGTAGCTTTAAGCAATGACATGCCTATCTGAATAGCCATCCTGCCTCTGAACCCTAAGCTAAATGGAAGAGTTGGCCCAGTGCCCCTGTATAGCAGTGATATTTCCCATCAGAAATAATAGAGCCCCTCTTAACTGAACCGGGCTTCCTTCTTGAACAAAGGATGGTGACCATCCCTCTTTGTTACAAGCAACGGTTACAAAGATATTACTGGCTGTTCTAGTTAAGACTAAGTGAGATGATTTAATCTGTTGAATGAGCTTTAACCAAGGAATAGCATCCTATTCTACTTCTGAATTTTGTCTTTTGAATTTTTTTAACAATTGACCTTGTTCGTAGATTGGATAAGTAGAATGGGGTGCCATTTTACGTACAAACAAAAAGAGATGACGTGGAACTGATCCTGCCCCCATGATGTAAAATGATACAATCTTGTAGTCTTAACTGAATTTTGCATTGACTATTAAATTGAACTCTCCTGAACTTGAGAGACAATATGAAACAGTGATTAAGAGGCATGGTTCAAATCTCCATTTAAATATTAAGCACTGAATAACCAGTATAGCTAACTCTGGCTTACCAATTTACCACACAGAGTTATTGTTAAGAGAGAAAAATACCTGTGTATACCTCACTGAGCTCCCAAAGACAAAGTCAGGTATAAATAGAATATTGTGGCAAAAGCAGTGGTCATGTTGACACGACACATTGAGGTACAAGTTAGCCAACCAGTTTGTAAAATATTATGTTGTCCAAATTGAAACCCATGTGATTAGTTCATGGTACAGTTCATGAATCCAGAAATGAGATTAATTGCATAAATAGCCATTCAGTTAACTGTGGGTATAAGCATATTGTGGGAACATATCCAGTGGGGAAGCTGTCATCTTCTGGGTAGACAGCATTCAATCTCTTTTCAGATTAAAAACAGGGAACTATTTTGAGCTCTGTAAAATGAGAGAAGCTCTTTATGCTTCTCTCATTTTCCCTCATGGAAAAAAATCTCTGGAAGAAACATCATGGGCTTCATGAAAGCTTGTGCTTTTTAACCAAGTGTGTTAGTAAAAAAAAAAGGTGCTTCCAGATTCCTGACTTTGTGGTACCATGGTCTAACATGGCTCTCCTCCCACAACGATTGGAAGAAATTGCAACCTACCTGGAGGAAGACTGGTGTATTTCAGCCTAGGGAGAGGGGAAAGTGGGAAGACTGTAAATACATATCTATCTTTTCTGTCCAAATACATCTATTTGGACAGCGAGGATTAGAATTAAGGAGTTTAGTTTACCAAGAAGCAACTTTATTGAAGTTATTTCTTGAGAACAACTATAAGTGACCTGGGTGTGGAGGGATGGAGAATGTAACAATATAATTGCATTGTTATACCTGTGGGAGATAAATTATATGTACGCAAAATGCTTTTGAGTGAGCACTATAGATAAGAGTGCTTTATAGTCAGCCAAACAATTCAGAAACAAGAAACACACATAAACACACAGCGTATAAAACAATCAAAAAGATCACTTATATAGAGACAACCAAGATCCCACAAATAGATGTAGTCCTCTACTTATAACCACAGTTGGAACCAGAACTTCCATTGTTAGTGATGCATTTGTTAAGCGAGTTACAGCCCATTTTGCTACCTTTTTTTGCAGTCATTAAGCAAATCTGGCATTCCCCAATTATGTGTCAGAAGCCCCCAGGTAAGTCACAAATAGCAATGGCATGATTATGGGTACAAGGGATGGTCATAAGCATGAGGACCAGTTGTAAGCAAGTTCTCAGTATTGACATAACTTTTAATAGTTGTAAGTTCAAGGACAACCTGCGCATAAATACATAAATATATAATCACTAGGAAGAACCACTTCAGTATATAAACAGCCTGAACAGATAAAGCTCATAGTGAACTTCAGCTGTTCTTGGATGTTAAGCAGCAGTATTAGCTCTGCTTAGGACTCGGATGGGGCTGTTGAGTAAACAGAAAAAATTCCTGGAAGAAAACTGGGTAAGAAACTCTTCTCCGGCTTAGATTATTTTACAGATTTTAAGGACGGTTTATGTACACGGAGGTCTATAAACACTTTAGATAATGTTGCAATCAGACCAGAGTATGCAGAAATTGGAGGAAAAGGTCACCACCACCACCTCTGATGAGGCGCAAGATACTGTCTAGTACAATGTTTCTCAACTTGGTGGCTTGATGTTGTGTGGACTTCAACTTTCAGAAATTCCCAGCCACCCATGAATTTTGGAGTTGAAGTCCATATATCTTTAAGCCCCCAAGATTGAGAAATGCTGGTCTAGTAGATAGCAGTATCACTGAAACAAAACAGCGAAGTGGTTGGTCTTTTTACCCAAGGACCAAAAGTTTCAGTGTGAGCCTTCAATAAGACAATTCATTTGTGTTCTTTTCCTATACTTCATCCCCCCCCCCAAAAAAAAACAACCCACCCTGTTTTTATGTGCACCAGCGATTTTCATTGATAAAGTAGCCTAATTGCAAATCTTTGTCAAAGGCTCCAAAAATGATGAAAGACAGCAGTGGAAATGATTCACTTCACAGAGTCCCTCAGCATCCATTTCCAATCTCAGTGTCTCAGTAATTAAAACTGAGGGTCATTCTTTTTTTAAAAAAAGTTATTCCGCCCATTGATTTGGGGCAACCTGATCTTGGGATGCTGTTTGTCCTGCCTGTGAGTTGAAAGTCTTGGAACAAAGAAAACAATTAGGACAATCACTCAAACAAAACAAAACAAAAGTGTTTTTGTTTCAATTAGACATTGCAAATAGCCTGCCATATAAGGGGATGAAATTGACATTGTAGACATTTGTTGCTAATAAGAGAGAATATTTGTAGACATTTGTTAGTTTTAACATTTCAGGGTTCAAGGATAACTTATCCAAAGGCTTGTTTAAATATGTACATTTGTCCTCATCCTACAGGAGATGGGGGATTTTTTTGAGTGGTCAGTTTTGTAAAAAAAAATCAAAGGTGGACATTTTAAAAGTGGAGTTATTTTTGTTTTACAGCCTAAATTCCCCCCCTCCCCCTGTTCTCTCCATATCACCTGAAATTAATTTTTACTGCCAAATGAAATATGAGAACTATCTTTTGTAGTTGTTCTTATATTTTATATTTGGAAAATGTTTTAAGCCCAGGGTTTACTTGCTTAGGGACATGGTGGCTCAGTGGTGAGGGACACTGAGCTTGTCAATCAGAAAGATGGACAGTTTGGCGGTTCGAATCCCTACCGCTGCGTAACGGAGTGAGGTCCCACTACTTGTCTCAGGTTCTGCCAACCTAGCAGTTCGGAAGCATGTAAAAATGCAAGTAGAAAAATAGGGACCATCTTTGGTGGGAAGGTAACAGTGTTCTCTGTGCCTTCAGCATTTAGTCATGCCAGCCACATGAGATGTCTTTGGAAAGCACCGGCTCTTCGGCTTTGAAAGGAAATGAGCACTGCCCCCTAGAGTCAGGAATGACTAGCACATATGTGCAAGGGGAACTTTTACCTTTATCTTATTTGCTTGGAGGGGGATATGGAACTTCTGGACATTAACCTCTGCAATTTTATTATTTTAAGCATATGAAGAATATACTGAACCAGATACAAAATGGCAGCTTTAAAGTCAAATAAAAGACTCCAATGGACCCTTCCTGGTACCATTCATTTTAGATACCTGGACTATACTTTTCTAGGAGTGTCATTTGCATAGATTACTAGGAAGAATTTTCTTGTTAATCCACCCTTAATCCTAGAAAGTTCATCCAAAGCATGGCTTTCATCCAATATTATTTGTCTTGGTGTATTGTTTTTATAAAATTTTGGGCGAGTCTTTCTTGCACAGTAACATAGGGAAGGGCCTTTGGCTCGCAGGATCTCTTCTTTTTCTCCACATCCCTCAACTGTGACAACTTGATACTGGTGTCAAAAGCAAAACAAAACTCAGCAACAGCCAATATGGAGAGGCAGAACAAAAGGGTTTTGAGAACAGCTCAGCCTGAATTAGGTTTTCCTTCACTTAGTGTCATCTTGAAATGTTCAGCAACAAATATTATCAGCCAGCTGATCTTAAGAATTACAGCAAGCATGACTTGAAAGATGCTTGGCTGGAAGAATTATTCCCTGAAAATGCATATTCTACATGAAAAATTAAAATGTGAGATAATTCTTTCTCTTCCCCTGCTCTTTGGTTTTGGTTTCAGTAGCACAATTTGCCTGGGATTGATGAGACTGGGTTCATACATTAGACTAAGCTTTGTTTAACATTGGTTTTTCAATAAACTCCAGTTTGGATTCACAGAACAGGTTTAGCCAATGGTTGAGTTCACACAGTACTTATAGCCCAAACCAGGCCAATTATGTATATGAGGACACTGGGTTGAAAGAGGTTTTAGGGTTGAGGGACCAGTTTGGAAGTCAAGGGCCAAACTTAAGCAGGATTGGCTATTGTTAAGAAAAGAAAAGGGAAAAGCCCCTGGCTGAGTATGTCTAATAGCCAGGTCAACAGTTAACAGATACCTGTTATTTCCTCTGCTTAATGTTGCAAGCCAACTCCAGATGACTCCCATACCGCCCTGAGGGTAAGGGATGATGCAGCTACTGAGACAGCTAACAAGGCAACTATCTTTGACCTGTTGCAATAAAAGCAGGGAAAGAAGCTAATTGCACAAGAGCCATTTATAATCTAGGTACATGACTAATTGGAGGAAGAGTTGAAAACCTCCTTCTCAAGATGAGATAAAGAAAGGGGGGGGAATAAAACCAAGTGCCTGAGCTGTCCTTGGAACAATTGTTCCAGTGATGACTTGAGGTAAATCTTGTATTTGAAGCCAAACCACTTTTTTACGCCTCCACCTTTAGGCTGAGTCAGGCTTAGGCTGATTTTTCCCGAGTCAAATGTCAACATCATTTAAAAAAAAAAAACAACTTTTCCTCCTTCAGGAACAAGAAAGATTCAGCCGCTTGACTATCTTCCCTGCCCATTTAAATAGATGACTCCAAGTTTGTTTAGCTTTTGCTTCCTATTCCTATGATTCGTGGTGGTGCAGTGGTTAGAATGCAGGATTGCAGGCTACTTCTGCTTTCTGCTGGTTGTCAGCAGTTCGACCTCTGTCCCCTCATCCAAGGCTTCAGATTAGGGCTCCTGGACGCACAGACAAGCAAGTCACTGTTCCAGCCACAGTTACTCCAGTCTGTGGTATGAATGTACTAGTATTGTTCTGTTTTACACAATAGTGGTGGATGAAAAGAAGTCGTTTGATCATGCAGGTAGAACATTTAGAAAGAAGCACTGTAGGAAATAGGGGCTCAGTGGCTAAGACATTGAAGGTCGGCAGTTCAGCGGTTTGAATCCCTAGTGCCACTAGGGATTCAATGCAGTGAGATCCCGTGACTTGTCTCAGCTTCTGCCAACCTAGCAGTTCGAAAGCATGCAAAAATGGAAGTAGAAAAACAGGAACCACGTTTGGTGGGAAGATAACAGTGTTCTCTGTGCCTTTGGCACTGAGTCATTCAGGCCACATGACCTCAGAGACATCTTCTGACAGCGCTGGCTCTTCAGCTTTGAAACAAAGACGAGCACCACCCCTAGAACTGGAAATGACTAGCACAAGTGTGAGGGGAACCTTTACCTTATGGTAGAAAGGAGAGATTCAGTTCAATTCTGCCTTAAGTACAAAGTCAGTGGGGTGACCTTTGGTCTGTCAATCTCTCTCAGATTTAGGAAGGTTATAGGTTCAAGGTTGATTCAGCCTTCCATCCTTCTGAGGTTGATAAAATAAGGAACCAGATTGTTGGGGGCAATATGCTGACTCTGTAAAACCACTTAGAGAGGGCTGTAAAGCACTATGAAGCAGTATATAAGTCTTAAGTGCTATTGCTATTGCGTATGACCTCTGCCATGGTGATTTATATCATAAACTTCAAAGAAGTCACGATTTGTGTATCAACTTAGTGATCTCTCCATTTTCTTTTGTTAACAATTGCAGCAAGCGTTAATTACTATTTCCCACTTGGTCAGTGATGATAGTAAAATATCCAAATATCATATCTCAAATCTCCATTTGTAGCAAACCCACGACCTACATAATTTGAGGTCCTAATACTGTATTGAGGGGAAAAATCCTTCCTGAATTAGAATTCACCAAGGTCTAGAATTTTGCAATTCTTATAGTTAAATAATTACAATTAATAAAGATGCAGGAGCAGGAAAACATGAGTTCTAATTCTCCCATAGGAATGAAACTAATTGTGTGACTTTGGACCAGTCACTCTTTTTGAGCTTTACTGTAGGAAGATCACTAGAAATCATTTCTTGGCCAAGAAAAAGTCATCAGATGGTGTGTAAAATTGAAAGACTAGCAAAAAACAGCAAAAATAACTACTAAGCTTAATCAAAATTAGCAAAAGAAAATGAATAAGACTTATGCAAAATATATTTTACTTTTCCAAAAGAATTAATCAAGCAGGATGTTTTGAAAATCAGTATATGGGTCACATAACCACAGAGATTATAAACTGTTGAAAGTATATTTTATAGCTATTTGGTAATTTGGACATGATTCTGAGACAGTATGATTCATGGGGAAAGTGTGAGCATAACTTTGAAGAATTTAACAGATACTTGGCAACATGACAAAATTAGCTTTTAAAATAATCAGTTGTAGAACATAATGCAAATTCAGAGAAATGAGAATGATATTGTGATGGAAACCCTTGTATTCACATATACCCTAATTTCTTTCATGATCTGACTTTTAAAAATATTTTAATTTGCAATTGCATTCAAAGTAACAGATTCTGATTTATTCTGCATCTCTAAAGGAAGAATTATAAACCTGATTTTAAATTTTTGGCTTGGCTGGGTGGTGGGAAAATTTAAAAAGCAGCATTTGTGACTAGGATGCAATTACAAATTCATTTGCAAATTAAAGAGGAGGCAAATGGTTGAATTGGAGCACAGGATCTGCTCTAAGAATGGTAGAACAATGACTTTGTATGGCATGTGATCAAACCCCCAGGTTTTACAGGTTACAGTCTTACAGTGAAATTTCTAAGCTTTAATTGGTAATGGTTGAAATGTTGCCCTTTAACTGAGAAAACTAAGTTCAAATACCACTTGACTCAGCCATTAATCTCCATCATTGTTAGATTTACTTTTGAATCGACTTATGCACTGGAGCCACCTTGCACTGGGCCACAGGAGGTGACTCAAATTTTCGGGAATTTTGAGAGCAGGAATTCTGGGCCACAATGCCTAGAATGCCAGTCGGCTATTTGCTGATTTGCAGCCTAATGGTGGCAAGGGAGTCCAGTGAGCCAATTGTTATACATTTCTTTGCACATCACTGCTCATATCTCTCCTTTCCTTTGGGAGCTCAAGCAACATTATTCATAGTGTAGCCTCCTCCATTTTTTCCCATAACCACCACCAAGTGTGGTAAGTTGGGCTGAGTGATTGAGTGACCTAGTGAATTCCCATACTGATCTGGGAGGACTTGAAACTGGGACTTTCCAGTCCACAGTTTGCAAATGCTATTGTGGCCTTTCCTGGCTAAGACTATTTATTTAATTTGCATTCCAAGTGGCTCCAGGTGGCATACTGTACATGGCTTAACTGCCTCCAAGTCCCAATAACACAATAAACAGAAATAAACACCCAGAAACAATTAAAAAACACATCCACGCTTAAGAATCTGGGGGTTGAACGCAGCTTCTGGATATTCCAACTTTGTCTCCTCTAACTTAACATCTTTTCTTAAGTCAAAGATGGACAAAACTGCACCATGAGAACTTTTGCACATAAAATGTCCTCCCTGTGAACAAGCAATGGTTCTTCTCTCAAGGGCATATTGTCAGCATGGGACTATTTATACCAATGCTGAGGAAATATTCCTTTAATGGTTCAGTTGCCACAGAAAAGTTTTATCAACTATATTTTCCAGGCTTGCAAAATGCCTACCAGCTAAGCCAGCTTTTAACCAGAACTGACTGAATCTAGAGTTAATCTCCAAAGAGCAAGGAAAGAACTCTCTAGCTTCTTATTTATTTTAGATATCCTAATCTATGAGAGGAAACAGCAGTCTGGAAATTGGAGAATAAGTGCTATTTTTAAAAAGAGTCCCTCCCCTTCCCCCTAATATTTAAACTCTATAATGGGCAAGCAATGGGATGAGTAAAAGATTCTTAGTGTGCTTGGGAAACAAACACACAGCTAATCCTTACTGGGGGGAGTGGGGAGGTTGGCCAGGGAAAACCGGCTCTGCAAGAGGGAATCTGTAATATCGGCACAATGGGCTCTGTAACTTCCACGATGGTTGGCTCTTATGACCTCATCATTACCTTTTTTTTGTCTGAAATTTAGATTAACTGTCTTCAGTTTTACAATATTTGTCTAGAGCAATGTTTTTCAAGCTTAGCAATTTTAAGTTAGGTGGTCTTCTTCAACTCCAAGAATTACTCCTCCTCCCTCCCTCCCAGTATGCTGCTTCCTTGGATATCCTGGGAGATGGTTCACCTACCTTAAAGCTGTTATGGTTGAGAAACACTGCTCTAGCTTCTGAAAGATTTGCCACAGAGAAACGTTATTGGATTAGAGCAAGGTTTTTTTAAAACCTGGATTTACAAATTAGATACCGATTAACAGAATTGGAAGGCACCTTATAGGTGATCTAGTCCAACTCCCCCCCCCCGCCGCCGCCCAAGCAGGAGACCCTACACTATTTCTGACAAATGGCAGTCCAATCTCTTCTTGAAAGCCTCCCAGTGATGAAGCTCCCACAACTTCCGAAGGCAAACTGTTTCATTGGTTGCTTCCCCAATCTGATGCCCTCCAGAACTGTGCCGAATATGTCTGGAAGCCAAAGACAGGAAAGCTTTACCAATCCCCTTTTTCTCTCTAGCAACAGGAAAGGGGAACTGTCCTCCTGAACCCAAAGTTTTGGTTCTACCTCTTCTGGTTCATAGTAGTTATGGACTTGTCTTGTCCTGGATCCTCAAAGGAGTGCATGCCGACTTGCATTATTCCAATGTTTGACTTGGGAAATATAGTAATGTGAGTTATGCCTCAGTAATGTTACAGGATCATTTGGCATAATCCCCCTCTAAATCACTAGCTAAATTAGCACCCATCAGCAAATCTAGGATTTTTTACTAGATCAGATGCTGTATAGAGAAGGCTGTAGGTGCCAAAGGAAGCATGGCTTGGTCCCTACAGCAGAACTAAACCACAGTTAACAAACTGCAAGAGACAGTGATTGCAAATAGCAACATTTGTGGGGTGGGAGAGTAAGTGACATCAAAATGACAGATTTGACTGGGCAACTGAAACTCACAACCCTGGCACTGACGATGTTATCTAGTTAGGATAATGAAACATCTGCAAGAAAACAAGTAAGCTCAGAAAGCACCAAGGACCCCAACCCTTGCACTAGATGCAGAGAAGGTAGGTTGCATCCTGAAAATAAATTTGAATGAATTTTCCTGTTGTTGGTTTTTTCTTTTTCTTTGTTTGCATAAGATCATTTTGGACTCCTGTTAAGAGCTTTATGTGTTTTGTGTTTCAAAGTGGTGGGAAATCAATGGATAGTTCTGGCTGCATCCTTGGCAAATATTAAATGTAATGATCTGGTGCACTGTTATACTAGGGTAACATTTCACAAAATTCTTATGGTACATTGTTATTTCTCTCCAGGACTGCCTACTTTGAATCATGGTGTCAGCTGCTTTTCAAATCATGGGCATGGCCCTGTCTGTAGTGGGCTGGATTGGGGCCATCATCACGTGTGCCTTGCCTATGTGGAAAGTGACGGCTTTCATTGGTACCAATATTGTGACAGCCCAGATCACTTGGGAGGGGCTGTGGATGAACTGCGTGGTGCAGAGCACTGGCCAGATGCAATGCAAAGTCTATGACTCCATGCTGGCCCTGCCTCAGGATATGCAAGCCGCCCGGGCTCTCATGGTCATCAGCGTGCTTCTGGCCCTCTTCGGCCTGATGGTTGGCATCGTGGGTGCCAAATGCACCAACTGTGTGGAGGACGAAGACGCCAAGGCACGAATCATCATTGTCGCCGGGGCCATCTTTGTGTTATCAGGATTGCTGTGCCTCATCCCAGTCTGTTGGTCAGCCAATACTATAATCCGAGAGTTCTACAGTCCATTAATTGTGGAGGCTCAGAAGAGAGAGCTGGGCTCGGCCCTCTATCTTGGTTGGGCAGCTGCTGCTTTGATGATCCTCGGAGGAGGATTGCTGTGCTGCAACTGCCCCAAGAAAGAGAGCAACAACTACAGTGCTCGGTACACAGCTGCTGTCTCTCAACCCCGCAGCGATTACCCCAGCAAGAACTATGTTTAAGAGAGTCACATTGTTCTGATTATGCTGTTGCCACCCTGAAAGCTCATTACTGGTGGATTCCCTGAGAGCATCAGAACTGCATAATGAACATCCCTATGGAAAACAGAGCATCCTGCTCCACAATTTCCCAACATTTCTGGCCCATCAGTATTTTTCTCTCTCCCACACTGTTACCACTAAATAGATGTATCCCCATGTGTTTCAGCTCTTCTTTTGAAGAGAATCCTTGATTTGTGATTGAAGAATTCAGTATAGGTAGATAGGTATTGAATCAATGTCCTATTTTCAAGTAGTTTGTGATAAATGCCTTTGGGTGCTCTTGCCCTCCCCTCCCCCAATTACACAATCCCAAATAGCCTGTAATTGCTCAGAGATCACATCCTGTTCAATAGGCTGATGTGGGGTCAGGTGGGGGCGGAAATTTGTTACTCTATATATCTGTTTTTGAAGCTGTGACATGTTGTACAGTATTTTATGAAGAAATGGGATGTGGCCTTTTAAACCTGTTGTTTTTAATTTTTTGCAATTGCTCTTGCATGTATTTCATACCAAAAGCCAGTTTTTTCCTCTTTTTTAAAAAAATATATATAACCTGAATAAAATTAATGCTTTTGTATATAGCAGTTTGCCTTTGTCTTTTTTGTGTGTGTGTGTCTGTAATTCTGATGCTAACTTGAGAATCTACTAGCAATAGCACTTAGACTTATTGTATATACCGCTTTTACAGCCCTCTCTTAAGTGGTTTTACAGAGTCAGCATATTGCCCCCAACAATACTACTTGGGAAAAAGCCTTCCTTCTTTTTTTCGGAATCATGGGCTCAAAGCATTTATCATGTGACTCTTTCCTGAATCTGAAGGTGAGGGTGGATGGTTTCTCACAATAGGGCATTCCCAAAGTAGAAAGGCTTGCCTGGCAGAAGGGCAGAACAGAAAGAATGACTTGTGTGGGAGGACTACACTCATACCAACTATATTTATTTGCCCAACAGAAGACAGGAAACCATATGATGATAAATAGTTGAATGGGAACACCCCCACAAATACACTTTGTTGTGTGGTTGTTATTGCTGGGTTCACAGATAAGTCATAATGGGATTTACAGGGTTTCATTTTAGAGCAATAGTTGTCAACCTTCAAAACTCAGGTTGCCATGACCGACTAGGAAATTCTACATATCTTAAAGATGCCAAGGTTGAGAAACACTGACTTAGAGTGCTATATGAACTTAGATAGCTGAATCGTATTCACTAGCCATTCCAGCAGAGTTGGATGCAGCACCCAACCAACCTTGACTTAGCTCAAAGAACTAACTGAGATTGATTCTGATCAGTAGAACCTTCACTAGATTGGAATGACTTTCTGTATTATGGTCAAGAAAAGAACTGGTTGTCTATGAATGCACCCCAAGCTCAGACTAATATAGACTTTACAGAATTTGCATATGCCTAGTCTTCCTCAATCTGGGGTTATCTAGAAATGGTGACTTGAATGCCCAGAATTTCTTAGGCAATATGGCCATTGTTGAGAATTATGGGAATTTTAAACCCATAATTTAGAGGTTGATCAGATGGGAGATAGCTGCAGAATATCATTAGTAAGCAAGTTGTTAGTACTACATATGAGCCTACTTTGAATATATTCATGTGTTAATCCATGGTTTGTTTACTCAATAAACTACAATTGCCTAGGTTCATATCTGATGTGCTCAGTGGCTGAGTTTGCGCAACACATTGTCACAAAAGCAAATACACCATGCAGCAACATTCATAATAAACCACCATGATGCAAAAAAAAAAGATATGTAATGATATTGTGAAAATGCTTCTGCTTACATATTTGCATTAGATATCACATACGGTATGTGTACCCTTCTTTATTCCCTTGGAACCATTCATGACAGTGGATGTCTACAAAGTGACATCACATTCATCATGAAATCACCCAAACAATTTAAATTATATAATTTGTAGGGTGGCACTGTGATGTCATGGCATCATTGTATCTTCTACCAGTTTGCCTATAGAGTAGGAGCTCTACTCCTCCAGCACAATCACAAGTCTGGAGGTGATGGAAGGTATTTCATGAAGACCGCTATGTTGGGGAAAGACATTTGTAGGTTACATCATGAACTCTCACTGAAAGATGTAGTTTTTTGTAAAAGTTTCCCCTGTCCAGTCATTTCAGATTCTAGTGAGCAGTAGTCATCTCTGTTTCTTAACTGGGGAAGCCAGCATTGTCTGAAGACACTTCCATGGTTATGTGGCCAGCATGACTATATGCTCAGGTGCATGGAATGCTGTTGCCTTCCCACCAAAGTGGTACCTATTTATCTACTCATATTTGCTTTTGAACTGTTAGATATACAGGAGCTGGGACCAGTAATGGGAGCTCACCCCCTCAAGCAGCACACAGGTCTCGAACCTGGGCAACTAACTTTCCAACCGACAAGTCCAGCATCTTAATTGTGGAGCCATCACATCCCCCTTTTTCCTTACATCGCCCATTTTTTGTACTGTCCCCATCAAAATAATATTGAGTTTCCAGAACTTTCTGCAGAACTCCTTCCAGAATAGCTAAGTATTATCTATCAAAAGCATCTAGAGATATTCAGGTTGAAGGCAGCTGATGGAGATTCAAAACGAGGCAAAGCTCTCTCTCAATTCCATGTCTCAAGTCTCGTGTCTCTCAAGAGAAATAGGTTGAGCAAACATCTGTACTAAAGATGTACAGCAAGGGTGCCCAACCTTTTGCTGCATGAAGTGAAGAGCATAATGTATGAAAATAACTGAAAACACCACATGGAAGTGTTAAAATCTTGTGGAGCTGTGTTACAAGCTGCCCAGGGCTGTATGTGACCCATGGCCATGGGTTGGACATATCTGCTGTATAGCTTAGGATATGTGAAGATCATCATGTTACTGGAGGTTGAATTAAGTACTCCCCACCACCACTAGTTTTAATGGAATAAGCTTGCAAATTACTAAATTGAGCTATGGTGGTGCAGTGGTTAAGAGTGCAGTATTACAGGCTACTTCTGCTGACTGCCGGTTGCCTGCAATTTGGCAGTTCAAATCTCACCAGGCTCAAGGTTAATTCAATATTCCATCCTTCCGAGGTGGGTTAAAATGAGGATCCAGATTGTTGGGGGCAATAGGCTGACTCTGTAAACCACTAAGAGAGGGCTGTAAAGCACTGTAAAGCCATATATGTGTAAGTGCTATTGCTGGAATGGATCCTAGGGTTGGGAATTGGTCACAATTCCCTAGATAACTGTGGTTTAATTAATTAATAAACCATGATTAAACAGACATATAGTAGGACAGGATGCTAACCCAAAAGAGCCATTTTGGTATAGTGGTTATGGCAGCAGGTTAAAAATAGGGGAATGTGAGTTCTAATTGTGCCATAGGCACAAAGCCAACTGGATGACCTAGAGATAGTAATTCCCTCTCAGCCTTAGGAAGAAGGCAATGGAAAATCATCTCTGAAAAATCTTGACATGAAAGCAGCAGGGACTAGTCCAGGCAGTTAGCAGGAATCAACACTGCCTTGAAGGCACAAATTAACATAAAAAAAAGTTAACCAAATCATAGTGTACAAGCTTTTGGCACCAAGGAGTCATGGACCAGTAGTTTACATGAAAAGAAGATCTTTATCAGGCTTGAAACATTCAAGTTTAGGGTAATGATTCTGCCCCCCCCCCCCGCCTATGCCCCAGGCTAAGAATACAAAGCACCATTTCTAAAACATTAAACAAGGTCTTCACGCAAGAGAATAAGAGAAGGACAAATTTGGAAAGGATATATAACAGTTTCATTCGCATATGCAGTCAACCTGACATGCTTTGGCCCAATATTTTATTTTCCATCCCATAACTTCTAAATATTTTCTTTCAGATCCACAATCAACAAGTTACAGGTATTTCCTTTATCTTGCCCATAGCATTAATACTAGATTCCCCAAGGAGATACCCTTTCTTCTGTAGAAGACCTTATTCTTTAAATTATCAGCAAAAACAACCCAATAGCATCAATATCTCAAGGAGAAATTATTCTAAATTCTTTAAATTTTCAACATTGCAATGGAGATAGTAAAGCCCTCTACACATATTCAGAAGTTCCAAAAAGATTGGTAGTGTAGGCTTGAGTTCGGATGAAGCTGTACACACAATTTTAGCCAGATGTTTCATCCAACAAGCCTTTCTGAGACAGATAATTCTACCAATTAAGGGTTCAAAACTGTAGTATGGAGGAAGCAGGAGCAAAAGAAGATAAGCAATCATATTGCCCCAAGGAAATATGTACATTCCTGATGGAGATTCAAGAGTACCGTATGTAGCAAAACCACAGGAATCCATAGCCTTGAGGCAAGGCTAGTTCTTGGAAGAATTTAGGTTTTTCCCAACATATCTTCACTAAAGTCATGACCAAGCAGAGATACCAGCATAAAAGACAAATAGCAATAGAGCTAGTATGCACAAAATAGTTTGATTCTCAGGAAAGTGATGAGCAAATTCAAGGAGCAAAGTCAAGCTGGAGAACTAGGAATTGGCTAAAGTTGAGTATAGACAGAAAGAGATACACCAAAAGCAACTTGAAGGGAAAAAGTTGGTGATGAAAGAAGTTGGGGTTGAAGCAGGAACTTAACATAAGTGTTGAAGACTGGAGTTCTGCACACAGATATCAAAGAACTGGGCGATTGCTGGGAAAAGATGGGAGAAAGACTAAATACCCAGAAAATGAAAATATAGTACAGAGCTGAAGAGTTGGGGTGGGTGGTGGGGAGGGATTTTAAGTCATGCTAAATCTACCACCAAAGCAGCAGTTTTAAGCAAGTGATTTTAGATGCCAAGAAAGGGCAGCACACGGTTAATTGTTTAACTAGCGGTTGTGTTTTTACTGCCAGGGAAGTGAAGCACTTAAAGATTTCTTGCCTCAAATTCCACAATGCCACAAGCGTTACACACTTGAATTAGCAGAGATTGAATTTTCTAGTCTGCTTCAAGCAATGAAGTGGCTTGGTCTAACCTCATGCTTTGGAATTGGAGAAGATAATGGCTTTTAGTTTTGATGTTAACCTTCTCTTTTGCCAAAAAAACGTGCCTCTCATTTCATACTCAAGGAAATGTTATAAAGTAGATGAGGCTGAAAGAGAGATCTTGCCAGGTTGCCCAGTAAATTGGATGGAGATTCAGGCTTGGGAATTTTCAAATATTTCATTGTTGTTGTGCTTTTGAGTCAGTCTGACTCCCGGCGACTGCCTGGACAGTTTTCTTGGCAAGATTTGCCATTGCCTCCTTCCTTGGGCTGAGAGAGAGCGACCGGCTCAAAGTCACCCCATTGGTTTCTCACCTAAAGTGGGACTAGATCTCACAATCTCACAGTTTCCAGCCTGGTACTTTAACCACTGCACCAAATCAGTTCTCATGCTAACATTGGGCATTGTTGACATTGTCCCAATCGTGAGAAACTTCTTTGGGTTTTAGAAGGTAAATTTAGAATGTAAATGTGACAAATGTCTAAGCCAGAGGTGATATCCACTTACTTTCCCTACCAGTTTCGCAAATGTGTGCACATGCTCAATTCACTCACGCACAATCTGTTCACACATGCGCTCAGCCTTCCGAGCATGCACTTTGATCACACACGCCGCTTGCACGCATGCACGTGGCTTGAAAATGTGCCCAAATATAGCCAGGATGAGCCAGTCCAAACCGGCTGAATACCACCTCTGGTCTTAGCCCAACACCCCCAACCTCAGCACTCCAGAAAGTGGACTTCAATACCCAGAATAACCAGCAGCTAAGGATAGACAAGTACAGATAGTCCTCCACTTAGGATCAAAATTCAACCCAAATTTTTATTGCTAAGGGAAACATTTCTTAAATGATTTTTGCCTCATTTTACGACCTTTCTTGCTATGGTTGTTAAGTGAATCGCTGCACTTGTTAAATTAGCAATATGGTTGTTAAGCGAATCTGGCTTCCCCATTGACTTTACCTTGTGAGAAGTTCACAAAAGGTGATCACATGACCCTGGGACACTGCAACCATCATACATATGAGTCCCTCGCCAAGCATCCAGATTCTGATTGCATGTCCGTGGGGATGCTTGTAAGTGTGAAAAATGGTAACAACTCACTTTTTTCAATCACATTGTAACATTGAATGGCCGCTAAATGAACTGCTGTGTGTCAAGGACTACCTGTACTAGTCTTAGAATTTGGCAAGCGTAGAAAGTTTTCAACCTGCTACTACGTACTCAGCATAGCAGAAGCAGAAGATGGAATTAGAGGCAGTAAGCCAACCACTGGTGTCTTGGATGTAAACAATTAAGATGACATGGGACTTGCATTCCCTCTCTCCCCATCGCCACCCCCCACCCCACACTCAATTGTTTCCTGCTAGAGTTCCTCCCTTGGCAGTACCTTGTGCCTCGCAAACCAACATAGATGGAGGAAGCTGTACTTCATGCCAGGGGGGCTGGCCTGTCCCTATGTGCCTGACTGTGCAAGGCTTAGCCTGGCACTGGAATGTACTGGTACCTCTCCAAGAAGCCAGGCAGGGATCTCGTCTTACAAGGTTCGACTTCTGGGCCCACATCCAAGAAACTTGAAGTATTCTGCCCGGGAGAGAGCGAGGGGGTGGGGTGGGGAGCAAAACTATAGGTCTTGCACTTCTGCATTCTGCTTAAAGAAAAAGGAAGCCAGGTAGCCAGGTTTTCTCCTCATGGCCCAGATTCCTAGCATTTGAGAGAAATACTTCCAATGCAACTCCCCATCCTGGGGAACAGAATGTTTTGAGCAGAAGGATGTTTAGTAGAAAAGAAGCAATCATATGAATCATGGCATGATTGGATCAGGTTCCTCCTTGTATATTTCTATTAATTTTTGTAGATGCGCTTTTTTCACTTTGACAATGCAGTGTAGCAGGAAACAGATCAAACCCTTGCGGCCACAATTGAACCTAAAATGCCTGTTGCCAAGCAAGGCAATGGTTAAGTGAGTTTTGCCCCATTTTACTACTTTTTTTTGCCACAATTGTTAAATGAATCACTATGGTCACTAAGTGAATCAGGCAGTTGTCAAGCGAATCTGGCCTCCCTCACTGACTTTGCTTGTTAGAAGCCATTTTGTAATGTTACGAATGATGATGACATGACTCCAGGTGTGGCACGACAAAACCGCGCTTGACTAAAGCGGCCCGATTAAACCGCGTCACTGATGTCATCAACAGGGCGACAACAGCGAGCGCGGAGAAAGAAGGGCGCTTTAAATAGCGCTTTGAAAGCAAGCCGATTCAAGTTAAGGTAAGGGTTAGGTTTAGGGTTAGGTTTAGGGTTAGGTTAAGGGTTAGGGTTAGGTTTAGGGTTAGGTTAAGGGTTAGGGTTAGGGTTAGGTTTAGGGTTAGGTTAAGGGTTAGGATTAGGTTTAGCGTTAGGTTAAGGGTTAGGTTTAGGGTTAGGTTTAGGGTTAGGTTAAGGGTTAGGGTTAGGTTAAGGGTTAGGTTTAGGGTTAGGTTTAGGGGGGTTAGGTTAGGTTTAGGGGTTAATTTTAGGTTTAGCGTTTACAGTGTGCTTTTTTCTCCGCACTGTTGTCGCGCTGTGATGACGTCAGGTACGCGGTTTCGTGGTGGAACCGACTCCAGGACAGTGCAACTGTCAGAAATACATTCCAGTTGCCAAGTGCCTGAATTTTGATCAGGTGACCATGAGAATACTGTAATGATCATATGTTAAAAAACAGTAATAAGCCACTTTTTTCAATGGCAGTTGTGACTTCGGTCACTAAATGAATGGTTATAAGGCGAGGACGACTCATACTTATTTACTTCAGGAACCATAACCTGACTTGCTGTTTGTTTCATGCTATGTCGTCTCTTACAAAGAAAAAGGAAAGGGTGAAGTGGGAGGCTGGGGAATTCTGGGAATTGAAGTCCACGCATCTCAAAGCAGCTGAAGCTGAGAAACACTGTTTTAAGGGATATGTCTCACCTCTCAGTCCTAACAATGAAAACTGAAGAAAAAAAAATCAGTCCTGATCTGTGGGAAATGCAAATGTTTCTGTAATTTACCACACCCTCCGTCCAGCATTTGACCCTGATAAGATTTAGCTCATATTATATTTAGGTTCCCATGTAGTGTGCGGGGGTCTCCAACCTTGGCAACTTGAAGCTTGGCGAACTTCAACTCCCAGAATTCCCCAGCTGGTTTGGTTTTAGGGCATATGAACTAGTTCCATGTTAGTCATCCATCCACGATTAAACAAACCATGGCGAAAGGTGATGGAAAACCTATCCACTCACTATAAAGGAAATACTGTGTTCTTTCATGCTCATTTCAGATTCTAAACCATTCTTCTATGCAGGAATTGAATCTTCTTTCAATGGGGAAAGCTATAGGTGGATTCTCTTCCCTGTGCCACATATCAGGAAAATCCCTGGAATTCCCCCAGGAGTGTGATGCTAAAGAATAGGTGTCATTGATGTTATACCCTGGTTGTTGGATGTATGAGAAAGCCATGTAGAGACCAAACCATTCCCAAGATCTGCTCTTTAAGAATCTGTGGAAGGGGGAAGAGGTCAGTAATCATCTACAGGTAGACCTTGCTTATTGACTGGTTGCTTAACAACCATTCAAAATTACAACAGACCTCACCAAAAGCTACTTATCACTCAGTTCTGGAGTTCTAATGACTACATTCTCCCACAGTCTCATAAACACACAGTGAGTGCTTGGCAAGCAGTTCACCTTTTCACAGTCACATGTCCATGATTTACAACATTTTTTTGGCCTTTTCAGCCAGTTTTAAGCACAAAAGCGTTCATAGGAATACATTGATTCGCTTAATGATTGTCACAAAAAATGGCATCAAATGGCATCTGGCCATGTGGGTGGCTTGACTTATGACTGCCATAAATTACAATGGAAATCCCTGGCTCCATTACAGCTGTAACCTGTGATCTATTTTTATGAGAATAGTAAATAGCAAGATAAATGCTTTGATCCTCAAATTTGAGGAAAATGCCTCTTGGTGAGCTCTTTCTTTCCTCTGTTATCCTCTGCTAGCAATGTGGCAAGCAGCAGTGATCTACAGTTTAACATATAATGGATTAACAGGCTTGGAAGGGGCCTTGTAGGTTATCAAGTCCAATCCCTCCATCTGAGCAAGAGATTATACACCATTTCTGACATATGGCAGTCCAG
Source organism: Thamnophis elegans (assembly GCF_009769535.1). Lineage (NCBI taxonomy): Eukaryota > Metazoa > Chordata > Lepidosauria > Squamata > Natricidae > Thamnophis > Thamnophis elegans. Next base: position 115,394,672 of record NC_045558.1, read on the forward strand.
TCTCTTCTTGAAAGCTTCCAGTAAGGAAGCTGCAACAACATCTGAAGACAAGCTGTTCAATTGGTTGATTACTCTCACTGTCAGAACATTTCTCCTTATGTCCAGAATCTTTCCTTGTTCAGTTTTCATCCATTATTGCTTGTATGGACTTCAGGTGCTTTAGAAAATAGCTTGATCCCTTCTTCTCTGTGGCAGCCCCTAAAATATTGGAACACTGCTATCATGTCTCCTCTGGTCCTTCTCTTCACTAGACTAGCCATGCCCAGTTCCTGCAACCATTCATCGTATGTTTTAGTCTCCACTTCCCTTATCATCTTGGTTGCTCTTCCTGTGCATATAAACTAAGGTGACCAGATGTCCCGCTTTCGGCGGGACAATCACAATTTCTAACAATTTGTCCCACGTCCTGCGGCGTTTTAAAAAAGTCCCGATTTTGGCTTCATGTTGAAAGCGCAGTGGATTTGCTTAAGAAATCCTAACCAGGGCAAGACAAAAGACACTCTGTCTAACCCCTCTCTATGTCTCAGTACTTTCATTGAAGATATTAAAACGTTAAAGCAAGAAAACAGAACCCCCCCGCCCCTTTTACTTCCTTTTATAAGAAAAGATGACCCAGTACCATAGAGCTCCAAGAAATACTTTGGCTAGAGAAGTAGCGACTGTTGCTTCCTGGATTTCCCAGATGGGAGGGGCACGGAGGCTCATGTGGGAAAAATGGTGGCATGCGAGGAGCTCAAGGTTTTTTTGAAAAATATTTCCCTGGGACTAATTTCACCATTTTAATTTGCTCAGTTCTTTGTATTAATATCTACATCATTCTGGATTGACTTGGAGTGCTTCTTATGATTCTTGATGAATGTATTCTATTTTATTTTTCTTTATGTACACTGAGAGCATATTCACCAAAGACAAATTCCTTGTGTGTCCAATCACACTTGGCTAATAAACTACTCTACTCTACTCTACTCTACTCTACTCTACTCTACTCTATTCATTTCTATTTCAATTCTAATAAGGAGTTTAGCTTCTCTCTCTTGAAAATGTAAGCTAGCATAAGGCATTATAATGCAAGCTAGCCTTAGCTTTCAAACAGTTCATTTAGTGACCAAAATTACAATGGCATTGAAAAAAGTGACTGATGACCATTTTTCACACTTAGTGACCATTTTCACACTTAGCGACCATTGCAGCATCCTCATGGTCACGTGATCAAAATTTTGATGTTTGGCAATAGATTCGTATTTATGATGGTTTCAGTGTCCTGGGGTCATGTAATCGCCTTGTGTGACCTTTTGACAAAGTCAAATGGGGAAACCAGATTCACTTATGTTATTAACTTATCAGCTGCAGTTATTCACTTAAGAACTGTGGCAAGAAAGGTGTCATAATGGGGCAAAATTCACCTAGCAAATGTCTCACTTAGGAACAAAAATTTTGGGCTCAGCTGTGGTCGTAAGTCAAGGACTACCTGTACATTAACCATCCTTTCTCTGGAGACAGCATGGTCATTCTCACTGCTTCAAATGGGGGGGGGGTCTTGGGGAGCAAAAGGTTTTTGGTTCCTACACCTGTGGATTAACATCACGTCTCCTTGGATGAGCAGCCAGGGATAGAATCTGATTCCTTTAGGTCAGTGCTTCTCAACCTTGGTCCACCTGAAGATGCGTGGACTTCAACTCCCAGAATTCCCCAGCCAGCTGGCTTGGCGGATTCTGGGAGTTGAAGTCCACGCATCTTCAGGTGGACCAAGGTTGAGAAACACTGCTTTAGATGGAGAGAAAAGTTGATGTAAAGAATCCTAAAAGCTACTTAATGTTAACAGTAAAATAACTAGATAAAAGCAGAAATTAAGTCTCTAAATCATATTAGATAATAACATTCTTCTTGCCTTACAATGAAGAGTAATGGGAACCATTTAAAAAAAAACCTAGCAAGGAGGGAAGTGTGTCAAAGTATTGTGCATAGAATTTTTAAAAATGGTTTATTTCAATCTGTTTTGGATAGAATCTTTTTTTAAATAGTCTAAGACAATTTAAAAAAAGAATCCACACAGAATAAATTGAAGTAAAACATTTCAAACTATTCCACACAGAATAAATTGAAGTAAAACTATTTTTAAAAATTCTATGCACAATACATTTCAAAGTATTTATAGAATTTTTAAAAATGGTTTTACCAATATGCCAAAGAATAAAATTATACTGTACATAATTTTTGTAAATATATTTAATAAATGTAAATAAATGTATTATATTTGTAAATTGTAGTTATGTTGAAATAAAAAAAATATTGCAATACTATTTTTGCGTTGTATGAAACTTTTTGTTGCTCCGTATAACATTTTTAATCAAGCCCCCACCCCCACCCCCCCGGTCAAAGATGTTCCCCTTTACCAATCTGAAAATCTGGTCACCTTAATATACACACACATATAAACTCCATTACAATTTTCTATAATTATAATATAAATGGATTCCCTTTTCAGAATTGTGGGGAACTGAAACAGATAAAAAAGGAAATGAAACTTCCTAGGTAAATATTAATAGCCAATCTTATTTGAGGAATCATTGACAGCAATTCCAGATATTATTTATGGTATATCATACATGGGCTAGCAGCATAAATTAACATTTCACCTAGATTAGTAAAACATAACAAATTATAAATTTGTAAAAGATTTATATTCAAATAATAATGTCTAGGCCAGTGATAGCTAAACTTTTTGTTGTTGGGTGCCAAAAATGCGAGTGCATGTGCGAAAAATGGAACAGAGGTTCGGAAATGATTTGTTTCTGGCTTGTGGAGGGCCTCCAGGGGGCCAGGGACTCACCCTCCCCAGGCTCCAGGAAAGCCTCTGGAGCCTGGGGGAGGGGGGAAATGGGCACAACAAGCCTACTGGAAGTTCAGAAATGATCCATTTGTGGCTTCTGGAGGGCCTCTGGGGGACTGGGGGAGGCCGTTTTCATTCTCCCCAGGCAAGCCTCTGGAGCCAGGGGATGGCAGAAATGGCTTCCCCCAGCCCCCTGGAGGCCTTCCAAAAGCCAGAAACAGATCATTTCTGAACTTCCGGTAGGCCTTGTTGCAGCCTCGTAAGTCCTCACACTTACGAATGACAGCTCGGCAGCAGCCAGGCGCGTCTTAGCCAATCAGACGCGCCTGCTGGTTGCCGGGCTGTCATACGCGAGGCTATTGGTTGGGTAGCTTGACAGCCAGGTATAAAAGGCTGTTAAGCATCGCAGACTCCCCGGTTTACTCACAGTTACTGTTGCTGTTCGTTCTTGTTGCAATAAATGGTTACTGTTACCTCAGAAGCCTCTGTTTCTTCATACTGCCGATCTAACACTGGCGACGAGGACTAGGGAACTGGCTCTGACCACAACCTATAACCGACAACAAGCAACATCTTAAAGGCATTAGGCAGATTGTCACCGCGCCTCAATTTCAACAGCTGCATCCAGAATTGCCTCAGACAATCCTGATGGCCGGAATGCCAGCTTTTGCTCCTTTCGGAGTTGGCGTAGAATCTTGGGAAGCCTTTTTAGAAAGGTTTGAGTGTTTTTTAATCACAAATAATAGACAAGGCTACTCGCAAGCCAGGAAGTGCGGGTTTTTCCTCACCGCATGTGGCTCTGAAATGTTTGCCACTGCCAGGTCATTTGCTGCCCCAAGGGCCGTTTACGATTTAACCTGGCAAGAATTAACGGACGGGCTACAAGCTTATTACACTCCAACACCTTCACAAATTGCTCGTCGGTTCGCATACCGCAGGCGGGTGCAGAAGCCTACAGAAACTGTCAACCAATTCCTACAGGCTCTGCAAGTCACCGCGGCTCAGTGTGACTTTCCAGACCTTGAAGATAACCTAGCAGAACAATTTGTGTGCGGTCTAAAAGACATTTTTCTAAGGCGCAGGCTACTGGGCAAACCAAAAGTTACCCTAGTCTACGCTATTGATGAAGCTCGAGCTGCCGAGCTGGCTGATTTATCTTCCTCAGAAATAGATCGCTACCTAGCTCAAATGTCCGTTACTGTCGGTTTACCCGTCGCTCAGAACGCTCATGCCTTGCCTTCTCTACCAGCTCCTGAGCCACCGCCGCCTCAACAATCCTCTTATATCACTAACTTAATTGACGAGTTAGCTCCGCTGCCTGACCACCTCAGACACGCTCAGGTAGACAGGCTGAGGGTTTCCCCTCGTCATCAACAGCATCAACAAACCCAAGCACTTGTCCGTTCTCCTACCAATTCATCCGTCTGCCTAGGCTGCGGTGGCGTGCATCTCCGGTCTACCTGCCCTTTCAAAGCAGCGGTATGCCGCCGTTGCGGAAAGAAAGGACACCTAGCCCATGTCTGTCGAGCCTCCCTGCCTGCTCCGTCTCCTAACGAACCTGCTACCATCTTTGGACCTCCTCCTCCTCCTAAGAACCCACAAGCCCGCAGACCAGCGCAACGCCAGGACGACTGCTACAATCTATCTGAGGCCATCACTTCTCTTCCTGAAATAGCTGTCAACCTGGCTTCAGAGGGTACGACAAAGATCAACATAACCTTATCTATTGAGGGAAGACCATGCCAAATGGAGGTTGATTCCGGCTCCTCCAAATCCCTCCTTTCTTGGGACAAATTTTCTAAGCTCTGCCCTAACGTCAAACGGTCCCAACTGTCACCACCGGACGCCATTTTAAGAGACTATCAAGGGTCTCAAATCCCCACCCTGGGTTCCTACGCACTACGGGTTTCCTATGGGACTCACTCTGCTGTCTTGCCAGCACTAATAGTTCTAAAGCCTTTACCATCCATTTTAGGGTTGGATTGGTTCTCTCCCCTAGGGCTATCGCTTAACGGAATTCATTCCATAGCGGACACGCCCCCTTCTGATGTAGCAGCAGTCCTATCGGACTACGCTGACATCTTTGATGGACAGCTAGGCCAGTATAAGGGCACCCCCATTTCCCTTAACTTGGATCCCCAGGTTGCACCAATCAGGCTGAAGGGCCGCAGGGTGCCTTTTGCCTTGAGGCCAAAGGTGGACGCCGAGCTTGATAAGCTTGTGGCGCAGGGCCTACTGGACCCCATTGACCATTCACGTTGGGAAACCCCCATAGTGATTCCAGTGAAGGCCAACGGCTCCATTCGGATCTGCGCCGACTACAAGTCGACGATCAACCTTGGCCTCCAGGCAAACCCCTATCCAGTCCCTGTAGTGCAGCACCTGCTCCACTCCCTGGGGCAGGGCTGCATGTTCGCCAAACTGGATATGGCGCAGGCCTACCAGCAGCTTCCTGTGGATGACGATGCGGCGGCTGCCCAAACCATCATCACCCACCGGGGGGCTTTCCGTTGTCGCCGCCTCCAATTCGGCATATCTGTTGCCCCGGGGATCTTCCAGAGCCTCATGGAGCGCTTGCTCCATGGGCTCCCTGGTGTGGTTCCATACTTTGATGACGTCCTGATCGCTGCAAACAGCCGCTCAGACCTCATCAAAGTTCTGCGGAAGGTCCTCGACCGTTTCAGGGGCGCGGGGTTAAAATTGAAGCGCAGCAAATGTTTCTTTGCTGTGCCACCGGTGGAATTCCTGGGCTTCTTAATAGATGCCCAGGGAATTCACCCCTCCCCCTCAAAACTAGCCGCCATCAGGAACACTCCCACTCCAACCTCAAAGGCGCAACTGCAAGCGTTCCTGGGACTTTTGAATTTCTACGCGCCATTTATTCCCCACAAGGCATCACTAGACGAACCGCTACATCGGTTGCTCGACCGAGCCGCGGCCTGGCAATGGGGCAGTCGCGAAGCGCATGCGTTCGCGGCTTTCAAATCCCTGCTGACGTCAGAGGCAGTCTTAGTCCAGTTCTTGTTGCAATAAATGGTTACTGTTACCTCAGACGCCCCCGTTTCTTCATACTGCCGATCTAACAGGCCTGTTTTTTGCCTTCGCCGGGCTCTGGAGGCTTTCCTGAAGCCTGGGAGGGAGAAAATGGCCTCCCCTTTCCGGAAGGCTGAAAATCAGCTGGCTGGCGCAAGCATGCACGCTGGAGCTGAGGGCTCATGTGCCGGCAGATATGGCTCTGCGTGCCACCTGTGGGTCTAGACCATCTAACCTTTGAAGCAAGCATTATTTATATTTTAAAAAATCAAACAGAATAGAACTGGAAGGGACCTTGGAGGTCTTCTTGTCCAACTCCCTGCTCAAGCAGAAGGCCTGATACAATTTCAGACAAATGACTGTCCAGTCTCTTAAAAACCTCCAGTGATGACGCACCCACAACTTCTGAAAGAAATCTGTTCCACTGGTTAACTGTCCTCACTGTCAGGAAGTTTCTCCTTAATTCCAGGTTGCTTCTCTCTTTGATTAGTTTCCATCCATTGTTTCTTGCCTGCTCTCTGGTGCTTTGGAAAATAAATTGACACCGGCCGCCCCCTTTTCTTTGTGGCAGCCTCTCAAATACTGGAATTCTGCTATCTTGTCCCACTTAGTCCTCCTTCTCTCTAGTTTAGCCAAACCCAAATCTTGCAACCTTTCTTCATGTTTTATTCTCTAGACCTTTAATCATCTTAGTTGTTCTTCTTCGCACTTTTTCCAAAGTCTTTTTTGTAATGTGGTGACCAAAGATGGATACAGTATTCCAGATGTGGCCTTAGTAAGGCCTTGCAATCAGATACTGGACCTGTATATGCCTTCAACTTACTGCTGGTCACACTATGGTCTACAGTTTGACATAGGACTCTGCAGTCACACTGCCCCCTTTATATAGTAAGTCCCAGCAGACACCATGTGAGGTGCAAATCCTATTCAGGATTGTCTATTGCTGGCATGGCAGTTCAAAGCCTGACACCTTTTCTGAGGAGTCCTGTCAGGGGTGGGATTCAGCCAGTTCGGACCGGTTCAGTCAAACGGGATGTTAATTTTACATCCGGTTCGCCGAACTGGTAGTTGCAAAGACTGACTGGCCCCATCTACCCTGCCCCTCCCCTCCCAGGAGTCTCCACGCAGCCCATTTTGGATGCTCGCTAAGTGCAGGGCCCACACAGAGGCTTTGTGAGGGTGAAAAACTAGCCTCCGGGAAGTTCCGGAGGTCCGGAAATGGGCCTGTTTCCATGCTCCAGAGACCTGCCGGAGCCCAGGATAAACCATTTTGGCCCTCACAGAGGGTCAAGGAAAGCCTCCGGAGCCTGTGGAGGATGAAAACAACCCCCCTGCTATGGTGCATGAGGCCGAGTTGGCCATGCTCATCATGGCCACGCCCATCGAGCATCCTATGTCTGGATGTTCAGCGACTCATTTGCTTTCCATTGGAAATCGATATTAAAGTTATTTGGCAGATGTTGTGCAAGTGTTAATGGGGACTTACTGGATCTGAGTCTATTTGAGCTATTCTGATGCCATCTTTGACTTATTGAGTTGCTCTTACAAAGAAGAGCAGGAACACCACACACTTCACAGTATATACTGTATCTTTTCCCTGTATTTTACACTTTTTACACACAATTCAAGCGGGAGCTCAACCTCAAAAACTTGACATTTCATTATCTCTATCACCTATTTCCTTTGCTAGCAGAGCCTTGGCCTGAAATATGCAAAGAATCAAAAGGAATGAAGTGTGCCTAAGTATGCTTGAAATGTATACCTGCATTTTCCCCAAACTACCAGCCTCGTCTTCTCTTTGTGGAGTGTAATATGTCTGTCTCCCTTTGCACCTGGGGCCTTAGTCCCCCAAAGCACATGCTGGGAAGAAATGTGTTAGTTTTCAGGTGCCAAGTTTCTTCAGGTGCCTGCCTGCTCGGTACTTTTCCTCCTGTAGACCAACCGAAAAGTATACTATCACTGCATTTGCTTGATAAATTGCTGGCATATTTTTCTACACCACAGAGTACAATCAATGGCCTTGGCAATTTGATATCCTCTCATTACGGTACTTAATTTGAGGCTTGTTGCATTCTCTCTCTCCCTCGTGATCAAGGAGCTTGTTTCTCCCTTTTTTTTAATACATTCAACTTGGCTGAAAAGAAGAATGCTTCTGATTATGCCCAGACAGCATCCAATACTACTAAACAGTTTCAACAGATTCAGGATTAAGTGTAGAACCAGTTTCAAAACCAGCCACAAACTCCTGTATCTTTGTTTATTATGATTTTTACTTCTGATTACAATTGTGCAATTGCATTAGCCTTACTGTACATTGTACTGTACTGTACTGTTTTGATTTGACACATTTGAGATTGAAACTGTAGGAGAGCTTAACTGTAGATCCACTGTAGATACTCAGGATCAGGAACTATTGAGTCAAACAAGATTTGCCATGAAACATCGTTGTATTCTTAATATTCAGCATCAGTTCTACGCAAAATGAAACACCGGAGGAAATACTGAACATTGGATGGCACCCTGTATACAGGGATGGGCTACTGGGGATTCAGGCAATCCTCTAGCTTGGATTCTGCTCAGTTCAGCAAACCCCCAAATGCCACCAATGGCTGGCCATGCCCACCCGACCCCGCCCACCCCTCCCCTCCCAGGAGTCTCCACATGGCCTGTTCATCATGCTAGATAAGTGTAGGGACCACCCGTAGACTCACGGAAAATGGGCCTAACAGAGCAGAGGTGGGTTCTAGCTGGTGTTACTGCCGGTTTGCTCATGTGTATGCTTTCCGCAAACGCACTGGATGCGCGCTGTGCACACATGCACAGTTCAATGGAAATTGTTCTGAGCATGCAGAGAACTCCAAATAAAGATGGTGGCGGGGGCTGCGACCAGGAAAGCGATCAGGGGCATGGCCAGCCTGGGCTGCTGGTGGTTCTGCGATCCAGGCCAGCATACCACTACTAGTTTGGCCATAACAGACTGAACAGGGAGCAACCCACCTCTATACTGGAGGTTCCGGAAGCACAAAAACGAACCTGTTTCTGGCCTCTGGAGGTCAGGGGAAGCAGTTTTCAACCTCCCGGAGGCTCAAAAAAAACCATTGGAACCTGGGGAGGGTGAAAAATATACCCCCTGCCGTGGTGCAGGAGGCTGACCAGGTGACCCCCCACCATGGCCATGCCCACCCAGCAACGGGGCAGCGAACCCTGCAATTTTTGAAGCCTACCCTTGCCTGTATGCTCATGACATTCTTAGGCTGAATATAGTATTAAGAGCATGCATTTGCCCAACATATCATACTTGTCTAAACTTAATCATGTTTTATTTTGTGTTGGTGTGGCTGTCCTTGTCCAGACTTGTCCATTTGAATCAGTGTCCTGTATCACTCTTAGCTAACACAGGTTAGCAAAATTAAGTGTATTCTGCAAAGCTTGCCCCCCTCCCCTTTGACAGTTAGACTTTTTCATTGATACCACCAGTGGTAGATTTCCCTTTTTTTTTTTTTTACTACCGGTTCGCTCGTGCTTGCATGCATGTTGGTAGGCAGCACCTCCTGCCGCCACCACCACTACCGGTTCGCCCAATCTGAGCTGAACCGGCAGAAACCCATCTCTGCATACCACGTTTCTTTCAGAAATCCTTTACTCCCCTTCCCTACTTCAAAAACAAGTCAGGCACAATTAGGTTACATTTTTTTATTTATTTATCTGAATAATGTAATAATATGGTTGTCAGTTAATACTATACATTGTTCATGAAAAGGATCCCCATGATATCTTGCAGCTTAAGTCAATTACCTTATTTCAGAACATCTTTGAAAAACCAAACACATAGAGCAAACAAGAGAGAAATAATCTTTTTCCAGGGAAAAATCAAACAGATTTGCAAGCCAGAATATCTCTGCAAAAGGAATGGGGCTTAATGCATTTGTCCAAAGTCCTATTTCTTTCTGCTGAATTTCTTTCTATGCAGGTATGAAGCAGGTGGTTATAATAGATAAAGATCAATGGTCAGGGAGAAAACAGACCCCTTTGTTTACGCAGGCCTTTGAGAATAGCAAAATCCTCCACTAATTATTAACAAGAGAGTAAATAGCGCCAGTCCCATGCAATTGTAGGGTCAGGGTTCTTTCCCACCCCCCACTCCCCCCGTCTGCTCAGAACAAGTTTTTTTTTACTAAATCTAAACTAACGTCTTTGCTCCCAACTTCAGTCTTCTTTCTCCTGCATTATCTTTGCAGGGAATTTCAGCCTTTGTCCAATATTTACATCTTTCATGAATCTTTGTTATTTACGCAGGTTTGGGTTTGTTACCTTTTTTCTTCCTGAGTCTTCTTGCATTCATTAAGTCCCCAATTCTTTCAGTCAGATATGCATTCATTCCTCTTGTGTTCATTTCAATATTAAATTCACCATTTTTCTTCAACTCTTGTCTCTTTTTATTTTGACCCAAGGAAAAAATGGCTTTTGTATCAGAGTAGTCAAAAGAGTTCATACAACAGCCAGTTCTCAGTGCCATTTTCTGTTATTTAATTTGTCTGCTTCTTGATCTGTTCTTGTAGCCTCGTACTCTTTATACATCTGCCTAAGCAGACCCAAAGCAATATGCTGATTGAGACAAAGGATACGTATTTATTTATTTGTGTATTTCAATGGAAGGGACATTCAATTCCAGGTCACTCTGAGCAGCTTACATTAAAAAAAAAAAAAAAGAAAACCATATAACAGGGGGGGGGGGAAATGTACATTCAGAAAAATAATATATCAAGGAAACAACTGTCAGAGGGTCTACACCTACCTTACCTTTAAAAATATTTTGGAATGTCGTCAGAATGAGAGCCTTAGAGATTTCTTGATGGGATGCTGTTCCAGAGGATAGGTATTGCAATAGAGAAGACATACTTCCTAGGTTTCCACACTGCTTAATTAAAGGGATTTGGAATGTATCATCTCTGCCTAATCTCATTGGGTGAATAGAAATGGTCAGAACAGGCCTGTAGACGTTCTCAGTCATCCGGGTCATGGTTGTTCCGAAGGAACTTTTTCAGGAGGCAATTGGGCTTTCTTGTTTTTACTTTTGAACAATGGTGAAATTCAATTTTTTTTACTACTGGTTCTGTGGGCATGGCTTGGTGGGTTTGGCAAGGGAAGGATATTGCAAAATCTCCATTCCCGTCTCACTCTGGGGCCAGCCAGAGATGCTATTTGCCGGTTCTCCAAACTACTCAAAATTTCCGCTACCAGTTCTCTAGAAGTCAGAACCTGCTGAATTTCACCCCTGCTCTTGAAGACATTTCACTTCCTATCCAAGAAGCTTCTTCAGCTTCCCCACTATCCTGTCATAGCTGACTAAGCTTTTGGGGTGAGAAGTGAAACGTCTTCAAAAAAAACCCCAAAAACTAGGAAGTCCAGGTGCCTCTTGAAAAAGCACTTTTGGGATATCTCAGAACAGGCAATTCATCAAATAATCAGGCCAATGAAAGCCTTTATAGGTAATAATCAGCACCGTGGATTATACTTAGAAACAGACTGGGAACCAGTGCAGCTCATGCAGCAGCAATGATAAATGCTGAACATCACTGCCTGCACTGCTGCATTCTGGAACAGTTTTAACTTCCAATTGGTCTTCCAAGGCAGACTCGCATGCATCGTATATTGCAGTAGTCCATTCATGAACTCCCCAAGGCCTAAGTGAGCATCTAAACGCCCCGCCCCCCCCAATCCAGGTACAGCTGCAACTTGTGCAACATATGAATCTGTATAAATCCCCCCTCAACCCCTTGGCCACAGCTTGCTACCTGCTCTTCGAATAAGAGCTATGGATCCAGGATGAGCCTCAAGTTACCTACAGTCTAAATGGGGGAAGTATTATCTCATGTAAAACTAAAGATGGAAACTCCCCAGATCAAGGGTGGGAGGGAATATATGTAAATAGTCCATTTTGTCTTGTCAGGATTGAATCAATTTGTTCCTCCCCTCAAGACCTGAACAACCTCTAGACACTGGGACAGGACATTGACAGCATCATCTGGATGGTCTGAGATCAAGATGGGTATCCTCTGATACTGGTGATGCTGCCAGATGACATCATCTGGCAGCTCCGTATAGTTGCTAAATAAGAGGGAAGAAGCATCAAGCTCTGACATACCTTAGAAACAAAGAGCTGCAACATCCCCTTCCCAAACACTGACTAGAGCTGACCCCTGGGAAAGAGGAGAACCATTATAAAAGGATGCCGTTCCTTCCCCAAACTCTGCAGCTGGTCCAGAAGGATAATGCAATCATTGGTATTGAAGCCACTGAGAGGTCAAGAGCATTATTCCCATCCCCACTCCCCCAAAGGTCATCAGCAAGCACAACCAATGCTGTCTCTGTATTGTTCTATACTATACTCTATTGTACTATACTATACAGGTCAAACTCAAGACCCGCAGACCGAATTCAGCTCATGAGGTACTTAGATCTGGTCTGCAGGGTCTCCTTGGAAACAGCGAAGGACTGGGCCACGGTGCTTCTGCCAGTGAAAATGGGGTCTGAGGGGACAGCACATACCCCCGGCTCTGTTTTCACTGGCAGAAGGCTAACAAAACAAACTAAAAGCAAAATAAAACAAAAGGATAAATGTTTCCTCTTTTGCATTTGAGCATCCAAAGGACAGGAAAGGGGAAAGGGAAAGAAAAAGAAAAAGAAGGAAAGATGTGAAGAGAGCAAGGAAGTAAAAAATCAGGAAAGAGGGGAAGGGAGAAGAAAGAAAGCAAGGAAGGAAATACAAGAAAAGGAAGGAAGGAAGGAAGGAAGGAAGGAAGGAAGGAAGGAAGGAAGGGAGGGTTATATGAGGGGAAGGGAGGATCTGAGGGAAGTCCTGCCTTAGCACTTGCTGACCACAGGTGCCCCTGACACAAATGACGTTGAGCTGGCCATGCCCACTCCAACCCCCCAAAGTCAAACACAACCCTGATGCAGCCCTCAATGAAATCGAGTTTGACACCTCTGCTATACAGCACGAAACCCGACTTAAATGGATCCAAATAATCTGTTTCCTGCAAGATCTTCTGCTGCAGATGCCTAGCCTCTTTTCATTATGGTAACATTCTATTCAAAAGTCCATTGGTTGGAAACTTAACTCATACTTCATCATCTCTGACAGGCCCGCTTATGAGGACATCCAAGTGGTTTAGAAGCCCAAGGCACACCTTGTGTCTCACAGTGCAGTCTTCCAAGAGAAGGAACAGCCTGAACTCTTTGAAAGGACAACAGGAAAAAGGAGAAGACCACAACTTTGGCCTAATTACAGTATCTCATTCTCCAGATGGCAAAGCCATTACCATGGTATTTCTATTCTTCTTCATCTACCTCTTTATTTTTTACCTCCACATGTTATGCACTGTTAACTTATCCATACATTTGTCCTAAACCTGCCCTTGTTTGTTCAGCTGCCCCACTTGTTCCTGCATTCCACTTGTGTTTGCTGACGTGTTCATCTCATTTGAAAAGATTTGTTCATTCTTTCACATATCCCTTTATTTGTTCACATTTCCTCAGCCACTCACATTACTCATTATACTTCTATACCCACACATACACGCACATATACCACATGCACCAACATTCCAGAATTGCCAGATATCATAGCTGAACCCAAACTGATAAGGTTGTCCTATCTTCCTGTTCCAGAAGTCAATAATGCCTGTCCTAGTTTGGGTCATGCAATATCTGGCAAATTTCACCACCATCCCACCGCTACAACTGCTCATACATAATCCCGCTTGTCAATCGTACTGCCTGGTGGAGCAGTAGATCTGGCTGGAACAGAGTATGCAATACGGCCTGGGTAGCGGTTGTCCCGTGGTGGGCAGGAGCAGCACAGGAGTGATCCTCCAAGGAGTAGTAAGGCCGAAGCTGCCCAACCAACATAGAGAGCAGCCCCCAGTTCCCTTTTGAGAGGTTCAGCCACAATTGGATTGTAAAAGTCACGGATGATGGAGTTGGCAGACCAGCAGACAGGAATAAGTGTGAGAAGTCCTGAGACGATAAAGAAGGCACCTGAGGTAATGACAATACGTGCCTTGGCACCTTCTTCTTCCACGCAGTTGGTACACTTGGCTCCAACAATACTCACCAACAATGCCAGGATAGCAAGCACCACAGAGATAACCATGAGGGCCCGGGCAGCTTGAATATCTTGAGGCAGGGCTAGCAACGAATCATAGATCTTACACTGCATCTGGCCAGTACTCTGTACAACACAATTCATCCACAGTCCCTCCCAGATTATCTGCGCCACAACAATGTTGCTTCCGATGAATGCTGAAACCTTCCACATGGGCAAGGCACATGAAAGGATGGTCCCCAACCAGCCAAAGATACAGAGGCCCATTGCCATGATCTCTAGCCCTGCAGATGCCATTATGGGTATCCTTCACCTTGGCTACAAAATGCACACCTCTTTTTTCTTTCTTTCTTTCTTCTGCTGCCTTCCGTGAGGACCGACGATGGTGGTTTATGGACAGCGACACCACACTGTTCTGAACAGAAATCAATGAAGACAAGAATTCCAAAAATACACCCTCTAAATGGTGGTATGCAATGTCAGACGTCTATGTTCTCGCCCTGAAAGCAAATGCCTAATAAATAAATCCTAAAAGAATATTGCACTGAGGTGGCTATCCAAGACAAAGAAACCTACGGAGCTTTTCGGCAAAAATTAAGTCTCTCTAGTAGATTAGCCAGCAGAACTGTTACAAAAGAGGCCTTCTTGGGTTACCTGCATATGGAAAGCAGCCTCGAAGGTGGAAATCTATAGCTTCCGAGAGTCTGTTTTTGATGTAGGGTCATCCAGAAATAACTGCCTGTGGTGTGTCAGTTTAGGAGCTGGGTTGGAGAAAGGTAGACCAAAGTCTGAAAGGTAAAGAACCCCTAAAGGGGAAATAAGGATAAATCCAGTGCTATCTTTTCTCTGTGGCTCCAACAACCTGCTTGTTATTGCATTGTTCTGCTTCACAGGTACCTGTTGTCTAGAAGGATCCCAAGGGAGCTTGAGCTTAGGGACAGAGAGGGGCGGGTTATATGAACCCCCAACAGGTGGCTGGGAGGGGCACCAGACCAATCTGAGAAGGGCATTGGGGGATCCATGGTAACCAAGACCTGGGTGGTGATGTTATGGAGAGAGTTTGAATATTTCTTTATTTTCTGCTGGCTAGTTGGGAAGCTGCCCATTCCAGAGGAGAAAGAGGGGGGAGAGGAAGCGGCCGAGAAAAACAAGCAAGGGTGGAAAGGGAGGGAGGGAGGAGGAAAGACAGGGAGCTATAGAGGGAGTAATTGTGGTCAAATTCTTCTAGAAAATATTTTTTTAAAAAATAGAAACTTTTAGATATTAATTAGGCCGACCAGGCATAATGCCAGAGTTACATAGACGTGTTACATCTACTATATAAATTAACTGAAAGCTTTCACAAAGGTCCACATGCATGCATGTACACACAACCAACACAAAAACATCCCGTAATTTTTGTTACACAAATGCAACTCTCTTTAATAAATGCATCACAGAAGCTTTTGTGAAGTTCGTTTCGTAAGATAAAATATTATCTTGAGTTGCACTGAAAGAATAGACAGAACTACTATTGTTAACAGTGGTCAGTCACAAAATATTTGTTGGAGCAGCATAATCTGATATTAGTATTATATATTAATGTGCATAATAATATGATTAAAAACACCCACAACCTATTCAAACTAAAGAAGACAGAATTTGTTCTGATTATTTGTATTTTAATGGATTCAGTCCTGTTGTTAACTGTATGAGTTTGACCAAGTTGCTTTTAGTTCAATATGTTGGGAGAACGAGTCAATGTTGGTTAAATAATAAATGTTATGTACTAATCCAGTCCTTGGGACTTACAGATGTGCTTATCCATGTTGTGATTAGGGTTACTTTAGCACCCAAACCCGGTTAAAAAGTTGTGACTCTAGATGAGTTCTTTAGCTTCAGTGTGAAACCAGAATTGCAATTGATCTAAACCTTGGTATGCACAGTAATTCTCAATTTTTACCCATTTTAGCATGTATGGACTTCACTTCCCAGAATTCCCCAGTCCAGAATTCTGAGAATTGTGAAGTTCAAGTGTTTGTGTATGTGCTTGTGTGTCAGGGGTGGGTTGCTCCCGGCATTACTGCCATTTCAGTGTGCGCAAAAATCGCTTTGCTCACACGCACACCAGATGTGTGTGTTCCGTGCGCATCTGCATTTGCAGAAAAATAGGTCTGCTCATGAGCAAAAAAAATACATTTGTGCAGTTACAATTGTTCTGCACATGCGCAGAACCGAAAATCAAGACGGCGGCCCATAGGAGAACCAGTGCAGGGGCGTGGCAGGCTTGGGTCGCTGCCTGTTCCAATGACCCAGGCTGCCAAACAACTACTGGTTCTGCCGAACCAGTCTGAACCATTAGGAACCCACCCCTGATGTCTATCTGTGAGAGAGGGAAGATGGATGAAATATCAATTTTAACTGCTTTTTCCTGCCTCAGGATGCAAAGCTAAGACATTAGAGTGGTCTCAAAATGAGATTACTCCACCGATGCCATCTCTGCTGCTTCTGCCTCCCAGAAATATGCAGAGAGAAGAAAAGGGGACACCAATATGATAAATGGATATAAATTATATATACTTTCCTATTACTCCTAGGTTTTTCAGCACTACAGCCATTAGCTGTTGGATTCTCCCGCCTAAATTGACTAGAACAGAAACAAGCTTAAAAGTCCATTTTCATATGTCAACCCCTTTCCCCTCTTTGGCCTGGTATTGTACCCCTACTAAGGGATTCCTCTGGTGCGTTACCTTTTCTACCTGTGCTGGGAAAGCAAGTGTTAATTGCTTTCCTTTTTTGTGGATAGGTCTTTCAGGACATGTGGACTTTAGTCCACATTTCCTTCTGTTGACTTCATCTCATACATGAAACTTTTCTATCTGGTGAAACTATTGGTTAAAAAAAGGAGATGGGAACCACCATTTTCCAATTCTTCCTGTCCCTTGGGCTACAAAAAAACTGGCAATATTGTTTCAAATAAAGATCCTAGTAGCATCTTTTCTGACCAATTTTATTGAAAGACTCTAACTTTCAAGAGCTGCAACTCATTTTATCAGATGCACTGAGCGCTAGACTGATGTAAGGTTTAAATTGGGATAAGGTATGGTGAGGGGTGTGTGTGGAAGCGAGGGGACAAGAGGTTAGTTGTGTAGATGCAGGTTATTTGTGAGACAGAGCATACATATCTTATCAACTAACACTTATAATGTGTTAAAAACCTTTTGTGTTTGTTGAAATCTTCTGAGATTGTCTAAAACCTTTGAGCCAGCAGTCTTTTGCTGACTGGTGATGTTGGTCTCTCCCCCCGCCCCCCAAGATGGTCATTGTAAGGTCTGTCATAGAGGTTAAAAAGCTGTGATATTATTTTGTCCTTGTTTTGACTCCTGTTGTCAAACCTGTGTCCATTCATTCTTTTGCAAAAAGTGTGTCCCATTTGATTTACGTATAATCTGGGAGATCAGAATGGGCAAGTGTTGGTGGTATATATATATAGAGAGAGGTGGTATTCAGCCAGTTCTCTCCAGTTCAGGCAAACCAGTAGTGGTGGCTATGGGAGGTTCTGCCCACCCGACCCAATGTAATGTGTGAGCACTGCGCATGCACAGAAGGCGGTGCACATGTGGAGACACGGCACATGCAAGCGAAGCATGGATGCACACTCACACTTGTGAACTGGTAGGAAAGGTACGTGAATCCCATCACTGGTATAAATATGGCTCTTGAATTTTCCTGTGGCAAATTCCAATTTCCATGTTAGCATCACTATTCTGTTGCTTGTCATTCTTTGTGAGAATCTGCTTTGGACTGGACAATTGTCTGAATGCAAACTGGTGCCTGAAAAAGCGCGGTGTCATTGTCTAATATGGATTGTAGCTTATTAATAATGCATTTGAGTATTTTTAGCAGTGAGCTGGAAGAACCTGCAGTGGTCTGGCAGAACTACTGTACATTTCACCTTTTTAAAAATCCACCATTTCATCAATGAACCTGCCAAGGAAGAGAGGGAAGGAAAGAAATGATAGTGAACATTAAAAAAAAAAGTTCCTGTATTTCACTGATCAAAATCCCCTCAGAAGAGGAAAGACTCTAGTAACCCAGGGCAGGATGGCTGGGGAAAACAACAACAGCCAGTGACCAGAGGGAGGGACTATCCTTGCCACAGCCAGCAGACAGTAGTTGATTGCAAGGGGAAAAATGAAATGAAATGCAGTAGGCAACATGGGGAAGTGCCATCTGTCTTGGAACAAGCAGATAAAACTTTTCATATGTAGCAAAAAAAAAAAGTTGATAGAGCAGGGGTGAAATTCAGCAGGTTCTGACAGGTTCTGGAGAACTGGTAGCAGAAATTTTGAGTAGTTTGGAGAATTGGCAAATACCATCTCTGCCTGGCCCCAGAGTGGGGTGGGAATGGAGATTTTGCAGTATCCTTTCCCTGCCACAACCACCAAGCCACGCCCACAGAACCGGTAGTAAAAAAAATTGAATTTCACCACTGTGACAGAGGCTTTCCTCCCCAGTGGGTTTTGGGGGTGAGGATGGGGGAAGAAACAGGATGACGCCAAGCACTCCTGTCCTTGCAGGGGCAACTGGTCACACAGATCAGCCCTAATCCTAAATCTCCGTGAACACAAAGGGCTTATTTCTGAGTTAAGCATGTACCAGACTGTGTGGTATGTAAACTGTCACATCCCCGGATATGGCTCTTATAAGGCAAGCCTAAGACAGTCAAATAAAGTAATCCGGTAGTCTAATGGGAGTTTCCTATCTCCAGTTCAAAATGAGGCATGTTGCCCAAGACTGATAAGATGCTGAGCACACATAACTCTGAAAAGAGTTGATAAGGTGGCAACCGCAGTTGATAAATAGGAGATTATTGTTTGCCAGGCATAGCTGTAAAAGGAGTTGCCTTCTAACCCCAGGATGGCCTTTTTGTTTTCCTTGTGGAACAAATGAAAAAGAAATAGGGCTCCCTACAGTTAACCCATAGTACTTGTATGTACTATTCAAAGCGGCATTTGGATTTTTGCACTGAAAAATTCAAGAGCCATCAAAGTAATGGAGGAAATCTCAACTGAAGAGTTCATTATTTCAAGCATAAAAGCAATAAATATTTTTGTAACATTTTAACACCTAAAATCCTTAATTATCCCCACCCTCATTATTATTATTATCTGTATTCTCTTCGTACACTAAATTTGAGATAATGTACTTGCCTCAATTATTCCAATTATCACTTCTTATCACTTTGTGAGATAGCTTAGACTAGAGAAGGTGATAATCTGAAGTCTCTTCTGTACTTTATAACAAAGAGGATGGGATTTTAATTTTGACTTGCCTTCCAAAGCTGACCATCGCAATATTGCCTTTGCAATTTGCTAAGTCCCAAGATTCCTTTATCACCGCAACAGACATACTGCCCAGGAGATTACAGCATGGAGTTATCCAACATTACATCTGGGCAGCACCAGGTTACAGAAGTATTCTAAGCATAAATTACTACTGAAAATATCTTGCTCTGTCATTATTCACTGCAGCAAGCTATTCTGCCTTTCCACTGCAAAGTTTTAGAGCAGTAGCAAAATAATGATCCTAAATTGCATTAACAGATGGATACAATCAAGATCAAGTGAGGTACTAATACCACTCTGTAAAGCCCTAAAAAAGCTATACCTAGAGTACTGCATCCAGTTTTGGTCACCACACTATAAAAAGATGTTGAGACTCTAGAAAAAGTGCAAAGAGCAACCAGTATGATTAAGGGGCTGGAGACTAAAACGTGAAGTACAGTTACAGGACCTGGGCATGACTAGTCTAGAAAACAATAGGACTGGGGGAGACATGATAGCAGTGTTCCAATATTTGAGGGGCTGCCATAGAGAGGAGGGGGTCAAGCTATTTTCCAAGGCACCTGAAGCCAGACAAGTAATAATGGATGGAAACTGACCAAGGAGAGATTCAACCCAGAAATAAGGAGGAATTTTCTGACAGTGAGAACAATCAACCAATGGAACAGAAGTTGCCTTCGGAAGCTGGGGGGGTGGGGTGGAGGCTTCATCACTTGAGACTTTTAAGAAGAGACTGGCCTGCCATTTGTCAGAAATGGTTTGGGTCTTCTGCTTGAGTGGCGGGTGGAGGGTTGGACTAGATGACCAACTCTATTAATCTGTTATTAATCTGGATCAAGGCTTTCTCACCTGCTACTTATAGTAGGAGAAAAACTTTTCCAATAAAGTAGCAGTTTTCCATTAGACTGGAGTCAAGGGATAAAAATATCTGTGTTTTCTCTACTAAGGTTTAAACATGAATGATTTCTCAACACTATTCACATGCTTATTTTCTCTTGTTTAAAAAAAAAATAAGGCCTTTACCTTAAGCTTATTGAGAACTGTTAAATACATTCTGCAAATGCATAGGGAGTACAAGGCTGTGTAGTGTATTGGATTTTAGAGGTTCGGAATGAGGGACGCGACCACAGGGTGAACAGCTAACAGGATTTATTCCAGGCTAAGTATAACAGCGATTCAGTTCATAACCAGCCCGCCAAAACCTTATATACTCGGGCTTCAACCAATCAGAAACAAGCATTCAGCCGGCAACAGCCTCCCTCGCGTCCTAACCAATCCGGACGGAGGAGGCTGTTGCTGGCCAGCACAAAGGTGCTGAAATACAAGAACAGCGAGGCCATTTACATGGCTTATACATATTACTGAGGCTATGAATATTCAATACCCCTTCCCCCCAGTTCCGCGCATGCTCCGCAGGTGGAGCATGCGTAGTCCTGTAAGTAGGCGGGGCGGTGCCGGACCCGCCCTGATCTGCGCAGTTCTCCACTAGTCGTCGGCGGAGGAGGACCTCCTTGTGGTAGCTCCTCCCGGAAGGGGGTGTAGCTCCAAGGCACGCCTTCTTGGGACGGCCCAGAAGGAGGGCTCAACTGTACTGGTGAGTAGGGGCGAGGTGGCGTGTCAACTGTGCTGGTGTCGTGTTTGGAAGGCGTGTCGGGAGGGAGGACCCTTGGCCTCGGTGGGGACTGTTCTGCGGCGGCTTGAGATGATTGTGGACGTTCCCGGCAGGGGGCGCTCGGGCAGGTTGGGCCTGGTGTGGCGAAGGCCCGCGGCGTGTTTCCTCCGGATTGAGTTCTCGGTTGTGGACAGGAGAGGCCTGGAGTGGCGAAGGCCTCAAGCTGGGTGCCCGGGCAGGCGGTGCCGGCATCGGTTGGGTCCGGGCCGCCGGCTGGCGGTGGGAGGCGTCTCCTCAACTGATCCAGGTGACGCCTCCATTGGGATCCGTCAGCCAGTGCGATTCTAAAAGAACACGGGCCTGTCAGGGCAGTCACAGTGGCTGGCACCCATCTAGAAGGCCCCGAAAATGCCCGGGCCCACACCGCGTCCCCTACTTTAAATGAACGGGAAGGGATAACCCCCAGGTTGCTCGGCTGATCCCCTGAATACAACGGATGTAGCCGGTCCAGGGGAGTCCGTAGGCGCCTGCCCATCAAGAGCTCCGAGGGGCTTCGGTTGGTCGTTGGGCAGGGAGTGGAATGTTGGCTTAGCAGGTAAGCCGCCACTTTCTCCTGCCAGTCGCCCCGGTCCATGCGGCCCAGTGCCTCTTTTGCTGAGCGGACCGCCCGCTCCGCCCGGCCATTGCTGGCCGGGTGGTACGGGGCTATGGGCGCATGTCGAATCCCTTGCATGGCCAGAAACTCCTGGAACGTGGTGGACATAAATTGGGGCCCGTTATCAGAAACAATCAGGTCCGGCAACCCATGGGTCGCGAACAGCCTTCTCAAGGCCCGGACTGTACTCTCAGCTGTGGTGGAGCCCATCAGGATCAGCTCCACCCAGCGGGAGTAAGCGTCCACCACTACCAAGAAATTCTGGCCGTGAAAGGGACCGGCAAAATCTAGGTGGAGGCGTGACCATGGGCCTCTCGGAGCCTCCCACTCACGAGCCGGCCCAGCTGGGGGATTAGGCCTAGACTGTTGACAGGGGTTGCAGCGGCCAACATAGGCCGCTATCTCTGAGTCCAGTAAGGGCCACCAAACATAGCTACGGGCTAATGCCTTCATTCGTGCTATGCCCGGATGATCCTTATGGAGCAGGGACAGGACTTGTGGTCGCAGCGCGGTGGGGATCACCACTCGATCCCCCCAAATGAGGCACCCCCCGTGGAGGGAGAGCTCCGCCTGCCGGATTTTAAAGGGCTTGAAGCCCTCTGCCACTTTGTCCACTGGCCATCCCCTCGAGACCCAGTAAGCGACCTGGGAGAGGATCGGATCGGCCTTGGTACAGGCCGCGACATCCGCGGCCGAAATTGGGAGACCGGAAGACGCGATGGACAGGACTGAGAGACAGGGCACTAGGGCGGTGTCGGTCTCCGGTAACAGGCAGCGGCTTAAGGCATCGGCATGCCCCAGCTGCTTGCCTGGACGGTACTGCAGCGTATAAGAATACGCTGCAAGGAACTCCGTCCATCTAGTCATTCTGGGGGAGAGGATGGGGGGGGTCGGCTTGTCACCTGCCAAAAGCCCAAGGAGTGGCTTGTGGTCAGTGACAAGGGTGAAAGGCCGACCGTAGAGGTAGTCATGGAACCTCTTAATCCCGGACACTGCAGCCAGAGCCTCCTTGTCTATCTGGCTGTAATTACGCTCCGCCGAGGAGAGTGTCCGGGAGTAATAGGCCACAGGGGCCTCTAAGCCATTTGGGAGGACATGGCTTAGGACGGCCCCGACTCCATAGGGGGAGGCGTCACAAGCCAACGTCAGAGGCATCCTGTCATTGTACTGGACTAGGACTGCCGCTGACGTCAGAGCTTCTTTGACAGCCGCGAACGCATGCGCTTCGCGGCTCCCCCAGCGCCAGGCCGCAGATCGGTCGAGCAACCGATGCAGCGGCTCGGCTAGTGACGCCTTGTGCGGTATAAAAGGGGCGTAAAAGTTCAGAAGCCCTAGGAACGCCTGTAGCTCCGCCTTGGAGGTGGGAGCAGGGGCGTTCCTAATGGCAGCTACCTTAGACGGTGTAGGGTGGATGCCTTGGGCGTCAATCATGAAGCCCAAGAATTCCACTCTAGGAACAGCAAATGAACATTTGCTGCGTTTCAGTTTTAAACCCGCGCCCCTGAAACGACTGAGGACCTTCCGCAGTACTTCGATGAGTTCTGAGCGGCTGGAAGCAGCGATCAGGACGTCATCGAAATACGGAACCACGCCCGGCAGCCCATGGAGCAGCCGCTCCATCAGGCTTTGGAAGATCCCCGGGGCCACGGAAACGCCGAATTGCAGGCGGCGACAACGGAAAGCCCCACGATGGGTGACGATGGTTTGGGCAGCCGCCGCATCGTCATCCACCGGGAGCTGTTGGTAGGCCTGCGCCATATCCAGTTTGGCGAATGTGCAACCCTGCCCCAGGGAATGGAGCAGGTGTTGCACTACAGGGACTGGATAGGGGTTTGCCTGAAGGGCCAAGTTGATCGTCGACTTGTAGTCGGCGCAGATCCTCACCGACCCGTCTGGTTTAATTGGGAGGACGATGGGGGTCTCCCAAGGGGAATGATCAACGGGCTCGATGACTCCCTGCGCCAACAACTTATCCAGTTCGGCGTCAACCTTGGCCCTTAAGGCAAAAGGCACCCTACGGGCTTTCAGCCTAATGGGAGCAACCTGAGGGTCTAAACTTAAAGATATGGGGGTCCCTTTGTAACGGCCTAACTGGCCGTCAAAAACGTCCGAAAATTCCCTTAAGGTGTCCTCGAGAGTGCTAGGAACCACCCGGTGGACCCCCCCAATTGATAATCCCAGGGCAGGAAACCAATCCAGGCCCAGAAGGGCTGGCAAGTCATCCCTGACTATAAGGATGGGTAGCTTTCCCCGGAATTGGCCATAACATACAGAGATAGGGAAGGATCCCAGCGTAGGAATCACCCTCCCTTGGTAATCCCTTAGGGAAACCTCAGATTGCCTTAGGCGTTTCTGGGGCACTTTAGGGCACAGTTTGGCGAAGAGAGACCAGGGCAGGAGGGACCGAGAAGAGCCAGAGTCCACCTCCATCCGGCACGGCTGACCTTCCAGCTGGACGGAGGTCGAGACCTTCCGGGCCCCTGCAACGGCTTGGCTCGCCGTACTGTCAAAAGTAGATGGTTGACTGGTGGACTGGTAGCAATCTTCCGACCTCTTCGGTGGCCGCTGCTGCTGGCGGCGCGGTTGTGCCTGGGAACGGCCGGGAGATTGAAGGAACGAGGGTGCCGGCAATAATGCCCTGCAGACCTTAGCCAGGTGGCCTTCGCCCTTGCACCGATTACAGATGGCATTCAAAAATGGGCAAGCCTGGCATTTATGACGGCCTCCGCAACCCCGGCAGGGCACTGCGGACGCCTGTTGGGCTGCAGGTTGCGGTTTCGGCTTCCTTTTAGGCACAGTCCTCATCTGGGCCACCACTTCTTCCTCTGGATCCTCATAAGCCAGGTCGTCCTCGACCATGTGGGCTTGTGGCGATGCGTCAGGCGGTGCTCGCTCTGGTGTGGCAATCTGTAACCGCTCAATGTCGGCCGTGGATTGCTCAGATAGTTCAGCGGCTCGGGCAGTTTCCACGGCCTGGAGGAGTGTAATTCGGTGATTTCGGAACATGCGGCTCCGCAGGTTGACATCGCGGACCCCGCACACAAACTGTTCCACCAAATTTTCCTCAAGGTTGGAGAACTCGCACTGGGCAGCCACCATCTGCAGAGCCTCCAAAAATTGACTGATGGATTCATTCTGTTTTTGGACTCGCCTGCGGAAGGCAAAACGGCGAGCGATGACTGAAGGGGTGGGTGCATAGTGATTCTTCAATCTGGCCATGAGTTCGTCCCACCCAAGTTTGTATGCTGGCCGTGGGGCTGCCAAAGCTCTTGCTGAGGCGAACATAGATGGCTCGCAGCATGAGAGGAAAAAACTGCATTTTTCCTCTTCGGTTTGAGCCTGATTTTTGGAAGCGATCAGGTAACACTCAAACCTCTCCATAAACCCTTCCCAAGATTCTCCGGCCGAACCAAAGGGGGCAAAAGGAGGTAGAGCAGATGTCATCCTGACGGTTGTGAAGGGAGAGATACTGAGGGCCACAAAAAAAATTTTTTTCCCTCTTCAGGCAGCGTTCGTTGCCGGTCTGGAAGGCGGCAGCTAACTGTCTGTCTCTCTCTTTCCACCCTAGCGTCGCGGAATCGCTGATCCCATCCTCGTCGCCAGTTTAGAGGTTCGGAATGAGGGACGCGACCACAGGGTGAACAGCTAACAGGATTTATTCCAGGCTAAGTATAACAGCGATTCAGTTCATAACCAGCCCGCCAAAACCTTATATACTCGGGCTTCAACCAATCAGAAACAAGCATTCAGCTGGCAACAGCCTCCCTCGCGTCCTAACCAATCCGGACGGAGGAGGCTGTTGCTGGCCAGCACAAAGGTGCTGAAATACAAGAACAGCGAGGCCATTTACATGGCTTATACATATTACTGAGGCTATGAATATTCAATATATTTTCTCTTGTTTAAAAAAAAATAAGGCCTTTACCTTAAGCTTATTGAGAACTGTTAAATACATTCTGCAAATGCATAGGGAGTACAAGGCTGTGTAGTGTATTGGATTTTATCTCCAAAAGGTGTTTTGGAACATGTAAGAAAAAAAATCCAGATTTTGGAGATGACACCAAAAGTGCTCTAGTGCTGAGTAGCAATTGATGGTCAAGCAGAAATAGCAGGAGATTATTGGTGTTTTGATATTCTTCAGGAAGTATCCAGCTAAACATGGTGTGATCTAGCAAACTAGGTGGCTTGCTAGTTTAACCTATAACAGCTGTTAAATATATATATATATATATATATATATATATATATATATATATATATATATATATATATATATATATATATATATATATATATATATATATTAAAATAGAGGCCCTATGATCTGCTGGTTATATAGGATTCATCCGTAGCTAAAGTGTGAAGCAAACATAACTTTTTATATAGTTTAACTGGAGTTGGCATTTTCCAGTAACAAGCCCCTTTTCATGGATCATGGAGCCCCCTCTTGCTGAAAATCAACAGTGCAACTTCTGCCATTTTTTGGTAAAAAGTGTAAAAACGTCATGTAAACTAAACAGGCTTCATACAATTAAAATGAACAAAATCCTCAAAAAATAATTTTAAAAAGCCCACAAAATTTTGCCTATTTATATTTTATGCATGTTCTTTGCAATTGACACAATTACAAACTTAAGCTAGCTAATGAAGACGCTGGAAAATATAATGTCTCTTTGAACAAATCTGCTTGTTTTCTCCTCAGCCACTGCTTACTTTAAAAATATTTTCAAGGCTATTATTTCCTCCATTTTTCAAACTACTGCAGTCTCAATACGTTTTTGTCTTTTCAGTCATTATATAGTACTTTCCACATGTAGAGACTTTAAGTGTGCATGTATTATAGCACTTCATCTTCACAGAAATGGCAACACAGACTGTGATTGGATTTATATAGTATAATTAATCACAAATGAGCCATTTACATATTAACAGCATACTATGTCACCTAAAGTCCATCAAATTAGTTTGAAAGTATTTGGGTTTATATAACATTTGCAGCTACTATGGAGTAACGTTGTGTATTTTTTGTGGCTTAAATGCTGTGACAATCTAGCTATTGTGCTTGCATATTGTGTGGGAGTGAGCATCTTGTTAAGCCATAATAATTCTATTTCATTGAACAAAGCTTATTATACAAACATAGCAATTGTGTTTCTGATTTAAATTAACTAGTTTGCTTTTTCATACATTGATGTCTTGTGACCAACCATGTTATCTTCTGCAGCCATTTTGTCTATAGCAGCCATTTTAGGACCATGCCCATAACATGCTCTCAAAATTCCAACTGTTCTCATTATTGTTGTATAACAGCTGTGCTGTAGGGAGATAAAGTAGTTTATAAATGCACTGATTTGAGTTAGTATTTGGGCCACTATTTCTCAGTCCAAACAACCTCACAGAGTTGTTTTTATAGGGAACAAGCAGAGGAGGATACACTATGTGCATTACCTTGAAGGCATAGAAATTGTTAAGTCCTCAACTTATGTCCGAGCGGCTAGCAACAGCCAAGCTGCATCCTGATTGGATAAGACATGGCTTGGCTTCGCACGGGCCACTAGGGGAGTCCTATTGGCCTCCCTGCTTGACAGCTCCGTATAAATAGCTGTCAAGCAGGAAGGTGCTGAACTGTTTCTGAACATAGTTGTCGTGCTGTTTGTTAAATAAAAGAGCTGTTGGTTACCTCAGACTGCCTTCCACCTCGTCCTTCGTCCAGACTCCTAAACTGGCGACAAAGGTGGGATCTCAGCGGTCCTGCTGAACAGCCATCTAGATCAAGAAGCGAGAGATTTGCCTAGCCTGAGTGGATCACAAAAAAAAAAAATTCTCTCTTTTCGCTTCCTCGCGCCTCACAAACAGCACTCTGGCTTCTCTGCCTCCCTTCGCTCCATTCGGAAACACTGGCAAATCGTGGGCCGGGTTCCTGGAACGGTTCGAATGTTTCCTTATTGACTAAAAATCATAATTTGCTGTCGGACCAAAAATGCAGCTTCTTTTTGAGCTGTTGCGGTCTGGTGATGTTCGCCTCAGCCAGAGCCCTGGCTTCTCCATTGCCAGTGTACGAGCTTAGTTGGGAGACTCTGGTGACCAAGCTCAGAAACCACTACGCTCCAACACCCTCTCGGATCGCCCACCACTACGCATTCAGACAATGTGTCCAAAAAGACTCCGAGACTGTGAGCCAATTTCTCCAGTCTCTCCGGATGGCGGCGATCCAGTGTAGTTTATCGATCTCGACAACTCACCCATGGAACAATTTGTCTGTGGCGTCAAAGACCCCCACCTGAAGCACTGGTTGTTGGCACGGGCTGAGATCACCTTGCAGCAGGCCATGGATGAGGCCAGAGCCGCAGAGCTGTCAGAGCAGTCCACGGCTGACATGCAGAGGCTCCAACTGTCTCCTCCACCCACCCGCGCCTGCCTCATCGAGGAACTCATCCCCATGGATGAGCCGGAGGAGGACCATGTTGATCAGTTGAGGGCCCAGCCCAGGTGCCTGCCGCCTCAGCTGGCCAGCTCTGCCACCTCTGCCACCTCTGTCTGCCTGGGCTGTGGGGGCAAACACGCTCATTCTGCTTGCCTGTTCAAGGCCACGATTTGCCGTAGATGTGGGAAAACTGCTGACCAAGAAGATAAGCGGCCATCCTTGCCGGCCAGTCGCCACGCTCCATCCTGTCCAGTGCCTCTTTGGCCGAGCGGACAGCCCGTTCTGCCCGGCCATTGCAGGCAGGATGGTAGGGGGCAGTAGGCACGTGACGAATTCCCTGCATGGCCAAGAATTCCTGAAATGCCGTGGACGTGAACTGCGGACCGTTGTCGGACACCATGATGTCTGGCAACCCGTGCGTTGCAAAAAGGCACCAGAAGGCCCTAATAGTGCTCTCTGCCGTGGTGGACGTCATGAGGACGAGTTCCACCCAGCGAGAGTACGCATCCACTACCACCAGGAACACCTGGCCATGGAAGGGACCCGCGAAGTCAACATGGATACTAGACCAAGGCCCCCTTGGAGCCTCACACTCCCTGGACAGCACATTTGGCACAGGGGGCACTGAGCCATGCAGGCTGCTATCTCCTTGTCCATATGGGGCCACCAGACATAGCTGCGGGCCAGAGCCTTCATGCGCACTATGCCCAGGTGGTCCCCATGGAGTCGGGTAAGCACCTGGTGGCGGAGAAAGGGGGGAATGATGACTCTGTCCCCGCAGATCAAGCACCCTCCATGGATAGCTAGCTCCATCTGGCCGGTCTTATATGGCCGGAACTCCTCGGGGACCTTGCCCAACGGCCAGCCCCTGAGGATCCAGGAGAAAACCTGTGACAGGACAGGGTCGGCCATGGTGTGAGCCGCCACGTCCGTTTCTGTGAGAGGAAGGTCAAGGGAGGCGATGGACAGCATGGACAGGGATGGCACTGGAGACGGGTCAGTGCCAGGGAGGGGACAGAAGCTGAGGGCATCAGCATGCCCCAGCTGCTTGCCAGGATGGTACAGCAGCATATATGAATGCGCTGCCAGGAACTCCGTCCAGCGTGTCATCCTAGGAGAAAGAATGGGAGGGATCGGCTTGTCACTGGCCAGAAGCCCAAGGAGAGGCTTGTGGTCCGTGAAAAGAGTGAAATGCAGACCCTAGAGGTAGTCGTGGAATTTTTTAATCCCGGACACAGCAGCCAGAGCCTCCTTGTCAATCTGGCTGTAGTTCCTCTCAACCGAGGAGAGTGTCCAGGAAGAAAAGGCCACAGGGCCTTCTGAGCCATTTGGGAGGACATGGCTCAGAACCGCCCCCAGACTGACAGGGGAGGCGTCACATGCCAGCATCAGTGGCAGCTTGTCACTGTATTGGACTAAGACAGCCGCTGATATAAGCATGGCTTTGACAGCCATTAACGCATGTGCTTCACGGCTGCCCCAGCGCCAGGCCGCGGATCAGTCGAGCAACCGATGCAGCGGCTCAATTAGTGATGCCTTGTGCAGCAAAAATGGCACGTAAAAGTTCAAAAGGCCCAGGAACGCCTGTAGCTCCACCTTAGAGGCAGGCGCAGGGGCGTTCCTGATGGCAGCTACTTTTGAGGGGGTAGGGTGGATTCACTGGGTGTCAATCAAGAACCCCAGGAACTACACCCTGGGCACAGCAAATGAGCATTTGCTGCGCTTTAATTTTAAACCCGCACCCCTGAAACGGTCAAGGACCTTCCGTAATACTTCGATGAGTCCTGAGTAGCTGTTTGCAGCAATCAGGACGTCACCGAAGTAGGGGATGACGCCAGGGAGCCCATGGAGTAGCCACTCCATGAGGCTCTGGAAGATCCCCGGGGCAACGGAAACACCAAATTGGAGGCGGCGACAGGAAAAAGCCTCACGGTGGGTGACGATGGTCTGGGCCACCGCCGCATCGTCATCCACTGGGAGCTTCTGGTAGGCCTGCACCATATCCAGTTTGGCAAAGATGCAGCCCCGCCCCAACGAATGGAGCAGGTGCTGCACCACAGGGACTGGATAGGGGTTTGCCTGGAGGCCAAGGTTGATGGTGGACTTATAGTCGGCGCAGATCCTGATGGACCCATCAGCCTTGACAGGGACCACTATGGGGGTCTCCCATCTAGAGTGGTCGATGGGTTCCAGGACGCCCTGCGCCAACAATTTGTCCAGCTCGGCATCCACCTTCGACCTCAAGGCAAAAGGCACCCTTAAGCCTAATAGGAGCAACCTGGGGGTCTAGATTTAGAGAAATTGGGGGTCCCCCTGTATTTGGCCAGCTTACCATCGAAGACGTCCGTGAATTCCGTGATGACATCTTCAATGCTGGGGGAGGCGAGAGAAGTCAGATGCACCCCCTCGACTGACAAGCCCAGTGCAGGAAACCAATCCAACCCCAATAAAGCAGGTAGAGGCTTCGCAACAACCAGAACAGGGAGGGCCCCATGAAATGTCCCATAGTCCACCCAAATGGAATAGCAGCCCAGGGTGGGAATTAGAGTCCCCTGGTAATCTTTTAGGGTGGTGTCCGGCGGCGCCAGCTGGTCATGGCTGACGGCGGGGCAATGCTGCGTAAAAGTGGCCCAAGACAGGAGAGAGCAGGACGATCAGGAGTCGACCTCCATTAGGCAGGATTTTCCCTCAAGGAGCAGGGACACGGAAATTCTTTTGGAGTTGGACGTCACCTTGCTGACCGACTCCGCAGAGCCATCCGGAAGAGAACAGGTCTCCATGAAGCAATCGTCTCCCCGCCACTGCTGCCAGCGGTCTTGTTGGCGGCGCGGCTGCACCAGGGGGCCAACCGGTAGTTGCTGGGCAGCTGGCTGCTGAAAGGGCGCTGGCAGAAATAATGCAGAATATAAATCAACAACAAATAAATAATACAATATTTTACAGTAAAACCCTCTAATACTGGGTTATATAAAACATGGTTGAATTGAATGCAATTTCAGTACAAGCAGTCCTTGATTTACAAATACAATTGAGCCCCAAATTTATGTTGCTAAGCAAGACAGTTAAATTAGTTTTGCCCCATTTTATGACCTTTTCACAGTTGTTAAGTGAATCATTGCAATTGTTAAGTTAGTATTACACAGTTGTAAAGTAAATCTGGCTTTCCCATTGTCTTTGCTTATCAGGAGGTCGCAAAAGGTGATCACACGAGCCCAGGACACTGCAACCGCTATAAATACGAGTTAATTGAAAAGCGTTTGAATTTTGATCACATGACCATGGGAATGCTACAATGGTCATACATCACTTTTTTCAGTGCCATTGTAACTTTGGTCACTAAACACATTGTTGTAAGTTTAGGATTACCTGTATTTATATCTCACTCTTACTTCTGTAAATTTGCTGGCCTATGTTTGAAATTTTAATCAAATGAAAGATCAGATGATGGAATATATGCACAGATGAGGTCCTGGGGATCAGAGGAAGGGTCATATGTGGTGATAAGACCCAGGTGTGGATGTAATGAACATGAGAGTGAGGAATATGAATTCTGATAAAACATTTTCTTTTGTCTTCATTTCTTTGCCTTGACAATTAAGAACTTTGCTCCTTTTCTCTCTCTCTCACTGAAGAGGGAGGCGGGTCGTGGGCCTCAAAATAAAACTCTGTTATTTTATTCTGCTCTGCAATAGGAAGGAGGGGGGGCTGCACATTAACAGCGAGACAGAAGTTAGCACCTTAAAACCACTAGCCAGGATATTAGGAACAAGAATAGCTTGCTTATAAGAAAACCCCCAAAACCCACATAGAGGTTGCACCCTTTGCAAGATAACCATGACCTGGGGTGAAAAACGAGTGACGCGAAATCCAAATAACCAATCAATATTATCTGTTATGCATGCATTATTAGGGGAAGGGCAAGGCCATCGCTTGACTATAAAAACTGCTGTAAGATTCTACTCTTGGCCCTTGGTTAGCTTTTCAAACCCGGGTTCTTATATCTTGGTACCAAAATAAAAGTATGATTCTATATCACACCTTGTCGGCTTTGACACCAAGCAAGAGCCCAGTTTTGGGGACAACAGAACGATCTTCATTCATATCCCATCCCTTCACTTGCCCTCACAACAATCCTGTAAGGTAGGTGATCTAGGAAAAAAAACTGTAGCTGTTTCAATTAATTTCACTTGGGAGCTCGACTGAGAAAATTCAGATTTGGGATTGCTCCTTCTGAGTCCAACACTCCAGCCCAGCTGCTCTGCACACATCTCTGAAGCCTTGCCAAACCAAGATAGTAGTCCTGAGTGCTCGCCCACGTTGACCAGGGTAACCTGGGTCAGTTCCCAGAGGGAGGTTACTTGAAACCACTCCTGGCTGAAAGGAGCTAAAGAAGGAGGCCACTAGTAGGCAAGGGGTGAAGCTCGCTTTCTAGGTCATTGCTGCGTGCAACTAGTGCCCATGTTCCCGTTTTGCAGAAGATAGGATCGCGTTACTAAGGGAGACGAACTGGCCCGGGGAACAAAGGCAGACAGTGAAAGGATACCAGGGCCAGCTCACCTGGGAGAGATCAAGTATCTAACCCTCTTGTTTTCCCGCCGCCCAGACTCCCAGGGCGCCATCTGGCGGCCAGAGAAAAAAGAGCGCTCCTTCCCAAATTTTCTTTCGGTTCTTCTTCTCTCTCCCCCCCCCCCCGCCCCCTCCCCGGCCCTCTACCCGAGAGTGCTGGGTGGCCGGTTTGCCCGGAGCGAAATGATGATCGTGGGAGTTGAGCACGTGCTTTAATTAGAAAACACTTTTCACTTCTTAGGACAAAGGCCGCTTGAACTCTTTTGTCCCTCCCAAGTGTGAGCTGCCAAACGCAAATGAGCAGGTGTTTTCTCCCCCGCTTCGGTTCTTTTCGTTTTACTTTCTGCGCGTCGGTTTGTAGTTTCCAGTATCCTTCTTTGCGGAGATCCGTACTGTATTCAGCCGGCCATCTCCCGTTTGTGCTTACCTGCAAAGGCGGGTTGGGAATCACATATGTTGACATACAAGCAACCCGAAGGAATGGGTCACTGCTTTCCCGCGCCACGATGCTAGGGCCGAAAATTGCTCTGCCTCTTGCATGCCGTAATTCATGCTGTACGGAGCTCGCTTTCCTTCGCTATGTTTTCTATCCCCCCCCCCATTTGTTTATTTTATAATTAACTGTTTTCCACCCATGTAAAATCCAATGTAAATTCTATTTTTTTAAAAAAAAAAAAGCTCTTACAATACACTAGCTATTATTGAGATGGTACAAAGCTCTACCATTATGGTGCATTTGTAACTTGAAGATTTTGCATTTTGACAGCATGTGCTGGGCTCATTCACAAAATGGCTGCCAGGGGACACTTGCTTATTCTAAACGTGGCAGTGGGCATGGTCAGTCACAAAATACGTATTAACCAGAAAATGAATATTACCCAAGATAGACAAGAAATCAATACTTTGTGCAAACAGAAGGTTTGTATTCACAACCTAGCACTTTGCTATTTATTCCTTTTTAATTTAAAATTTATTTCAAAACTACCCAAAACCACCAAGGGAAGATATCTGAGAGTGCTCTGCTGTTACTGCTTACCTCTGCCCTGTTTATAATGAGTTGGTTTAAGATGCTGGACATGTGTGTTTTACCCAGGGGATAATGCCAAAACAGTCCAGTTAGTGACAAATGAGGAAGATTTAAGAGTTGAAACCCATCCAGTGTTAAACGTTGATTAACCCGCTGACACTCAGCAGCCATCAGAATGGAAAGGCCCAGGCATAAACCATCAGAGTAAGCCAAGCTAAACAAATGCATTTGTCACACACGACTAGATAATGTATTATGCAAAAATCATAACACTTAGGAAAGAACTCACATTCCAAGGCCAATTCAGGGCAAGATGTCAATAGAGCAGAATATTCTAGGATCGGGGTGGCACCTGGACTGGGTTTGAGTCCAGAGGTGAATACTCAGTGGCACTGTAGATCTCAAGACACACATTTTTAAGAGCCAAGGTGGCGCAGTGGTTAAATGCAGCACTGCAGGCTACTGCTAGATCAGCAGTTCAGCAGTTCAAATCTCACCGGCTCAGGGTTGACTCAGCCTTCCATCCTTCCGAGGTGGGTAAAATGAGGACCCAGATTGTTGGGGGCAATATGCTGACTCTCTGTAAACCGCTTAGAGAGGGCTGAAAGCCCTATGAAGCGGTATATAAGTCTACTGCTATTGCTATTTTTCAATTAAGTGAACAATCTCCTGTATAAAGTGTGCACAGGTTAAATGTGCAGCATGGAGTCTTTAAGTCTTAAAACGAGGCTCCCCAAATTAATGCTTCTCTGTTTCATTCTGGATGCTTGTGTAGGAAGTTAGCATCCACCCCTCTCCTATGAAAATGAGATATTTTAGGAAATATTAAAATATTTCCCCTAAAAGGGAGGCAGAAACTCAACCCCTCCTCCATCTTTGTCAATAGGCCGTTAAGGCCTGAGCCAACCTATTCTACAGAACAAAAATCTACTCCTTCAGGCCATAGTAAGAATGGGCCAAAGCCCTTTCATTACATCATTACCCAGCAAGGATCAACCAAGCCTGGGACTCAGGATAGCCTACAGAGTTGCCCCTACGTGGTCCCATGGGAGTCTGACAACCAATCAGAATACAAGCTCAAATTCAAAAGCCCTGAGAGGGTATAAAATTCAGGCACTCTCAGCATCTCGGTCCTTTTTTCCTTCACCCAACATCTTCAAGGCATCCTGTCCATCATTAAAACCATCTTTCCAAACAGCCTCCATGTTTCCAGTGTCTTTCTCCGCACTTGAAATTGAACCCAGAAGGACATTTCTTCCAACACTTGAACATAAAAGAGAAAGGGGAACAGAAATGTTACCAATATTTCCTCTAATTATTTATAAATGAGGACCCAGTTCATCTATAATTACAGCTAGCCCTTGACCCATGACCATAATTGTGTCCAGAATTAAAGTCATAAGTCGTTGCAAAAATATGCTTAGGGAAGCATCATGTGACCAGACCCAATTTTGGCAGACATTAAGCAAATCCATTTTATCTAATGAGTAGGTATTTTTTGGCAGAAACTTAAGTAAACTCCGAAAAGTAATAAAAAATATATAAAAAATCAAAGTCATGAAGGTGGGACACCCCAACTAGTTATAAAGACGAGTGGCTTGCCAAGAGCTTGAAATGTCATCGGATTAAAACTGAAAATTGTTGGCCAATTTACGGATGCTTTACAATCAGTATCATAAAATATTTTAGAGTTAAACCAATATAGCTTAGATCTGTTTTCAACCAAAATAGAAAAGGTAGATTAGGTATTTTGATGAACATTTTATCACATTCTTAAAACTCATAGAAGCCTTCCCTTTGCTGGGTGGGGAATTCTGGGAGTTGAAGGCCATGTATCTTAAAAATTGCTAAGGTTAAGACACACTAATTTAGACTCTTTAGGTAATCTCAAAACTGTTGTAGAGAACACAGCAGTGGTGGATTGCAGGTGGTATACCCCAGTACGGGCGTACCGGTGCCTGCCCGGAGCACCGGATACCATTCTGGTATGGTGTTCCGGAGGGCCCGCCCACCCACCCGTTGTCCTTACCTGTCTTTAAAGCCTTCGGCACTTACACCCACGCATACGGCACGAACAGCACCTGAGCGACGATCTGCCAAGCAGCTGAAGCATCCCGGAGGCTCCCGGAGGCGTTGCTGCTGGGTAAGACGCATGCGTGCCCATTCATGTGGAGGACGCCTGGCCCTATTGCAACTGTACCGGTTGCAACGGAATCTGGGACCCACCACAGGCACTATAAACATGCTTAGAAAGCCACAAGGCTCTGGGCACTGAAAAGAGATGGGAATGGTAGAGCACAGAATGGGACAACTCTCCACGGCCATGCCATGGCCAATTTTCTGCAAAATAGCTCATTGGAGCCAACTTGTAACAGGACAACTCACCACAAGACAATTCCATACTGGATAACTTAATGTGATAAATGTTATTCAACATTGTTTCTTTGACAAAAATGTAATAATTTATTGCGTTGAGTTATTCCGCATGGAATTATCTGTGATAGTGTCAGGGTTTCAAGTAACACCCCTAATGAAGGAAGACTTTGAGACTTGAGTTTCCTCAAAGTTGCATTTTATTAGGGATGTCATTGGCACATCTTGGAAAACCCGAATCTGAAAATTTCCAGATTTTCTCCACCCAAGTGGAAGTTCAAGTCCCTGCCCAGCACCCACATGTCCGTCCTGTGGCCCAATCAGGTATCATCCCAACGGGGGATGTCTCCCTGCCACACCATCACAGCTGCAGAGCAAGTTGTCCTTGACTCTCTGAGAAAAGAATGTTATTTTGACCATTTACCACCCATACTCCATATAATCCCCCCCTCCCATTTTCCCACAGCAGAAATTATGGCAGGCCTCAAGGCCCAATGTAAAAAGTGGCTTACAGGTCTGACAGGCAGGTTGTCCCGTGGTATGTTGGCCACAGCAAATTATCTTAGACCCAGCAGAGCAATGGTGGATTCCTACTGCTATTTTTCATACCCACCAATTTTTACTGCACACCACAGACAAATTTGCTTGGTATACAGAAAGCCCAGAGGGGAGCAATCATGAGGATTTTTGCATAAATAGGAAGGCTGTCAAAAGACCTCCCACACTGATACAAAAGAAGGCAAACCTTCAAGATGTGATGATGGGGCCGTAACTTTGGCTGAGAGCCAGCAGAGTTGAGCTGAAGTGGTTGAGAGCTAGACAGACTTTGCAAATGGAAATTTTAGGCAAAGCAGCTGATCTGTAAACTCTCAGCTTAGCTAAATAGGGCTATCAATGCTGTCTCTATAGTCTTTTTTTTAGCTGGAAAGGTAAATTGCTTTCTCCCCCTCCCCAGACCAAAATGTTTGACAACTGCTAAACTAGATTATGTTTGGAATCTTGGTGATATCTGGCAGCAGAGTTTGATAGAAATAAACTTGTTTCAAGTTTTCTTCTTCTCCACTGTTTCTACTCTTTTTCTTTCCATGTTTTTGCTGCCCCTTCTAATATTTAAGACTGCTAATGTTATTACTCAGATTGTTGCTAACATAAAAACAAACCAATGGGTTCCAGATTTTGATATATATATATATATATATATATATATATATATATATATATATATATATATATATATATATATATATATATATATATATATATATATATATATATATATTTGTTATATTTATGCTGATAAATAAATAAAGGGAGACTAGTATACATCTATTTCAATAGCTTGAAATAGATCTATACTAGTCTCCCTTTATTTATTTATCAGCATAAATATAACAAATGTAACAAAAAAAGGCAACAGTAAAAAATATTGGGTTTCTGTCTGGATGGTCTCTTGTGACGAGCCTAATGACAGAGAGTGGAAGTGTGACCTTCCTCCCATACTTGGGCATACCAGGGGTTGTGACTTTAAGTATATATATATATATATATATAATAGGCCCATTGAAATCAATAGGTTTTAATTTACTCATGAGTAAATTAGGGTCTTATTTTCTTTTGACCCACAAAATATGGCTTGGGCCTTATTATTAGGGGAGGGTTTATAGTTTTGGGGTTGCTGGATGGCTGCTCTCTTGTGAGCAGGCTCCCGAAGAGCTGGGCACAGGGTCAGTGAATGGGGCTCTGCATGGCTGGAGAGGGGGTTTGTGCAGGCGGCTTTTCCGCTCCCCACTCGCGTGACTTCCAGGCTCACAATGCCTTTGCCTAACTCTCCCTGCAGAGCCAGGGAATCTGCGCCGCCGCCACATGGCTTTTTCTGTGGCTTCCAAAGCAATGAGGTAGGATGCCAAGTCTTCCGACAGTTGTCGCTCTGGGAATATGCTCTATGGTTGTGGGCTGGCTGCCGACAGAGCGTACTCCCAGAACATACATGCCATCTAGGGGCATTCCGAAGGCACCAAGCCGCAGGAGCTGGAGGGCGGCAAACAGGCACTCACGTGGCTTGGCGATACCCCTAGGTCAATGAATGGCGCTGTGCCCGGCTGGAAAGGGGGGTTTCCGGGCTGTTGCTTGTGAGCATGGTCACCTCATGGCTGCTGTGTAGTGCTGCTGCGATAGCGCAACAAAGCCATTCGGCCCTGAGGCTGTCCCTGGCTCTTTTGGAGCCCGCTCACAAGAGAGCAGCCACCCGGCAACCCACCTCCCCAGCTGGGCACAGTGCCCCTCACTGACCTAGCAGTATCCTGAAGGCATTAAGCAATGCAAGCCTTTGCCCCCCCCCATTGTTCCTGTGGCTTGGTGCCTTGGGGATACCGCTAGGTCGGTGAGCGGCGCTCTGCCTGGCTGGAGGGGGGAGTTGCAGGGGGCTTATTTTCAGGGGAGGGCTTACTTTTTTGTCCACCCAAAAAATGTGGCATGGCATATTCTTGGGAAAACACGGTATTGATTACAGTAGGCCTATTCAAACATACTGTTAAATTTGGAACCAACCCAAGTGAAAAAGTGGCAACAAAAGATCATTTGTGTGTGTTAGATTTTTAAAAATTAAATAGGTGAAAAGATGTCAATGGAAAATCACCTTGAAAAAGTAATTTATTTCTTATTTTAATAAGATTTTATTGAAACTTTAAAAAAAGAAGATATAAACTAATCCAAAGTAAGAAAAAAGAAAAAAAGTTGAAGAAAATTGAAAAAATATTTTAAAAGTGGCTTTTTTTGTTCACAACAGTTATAAATACAATTATATTTACATCTCTCTAAAGTTATATTATTCTTTCTATACAGTAATCTATCCAAGTTTGTTTTTTTATTTCTACAACAAAAGATCCATAAAAGATTTCTAATCACCAATACAGATTGTCCTCAATTTATAACCTTAATTGGAATTAGAATTTCTAATTCTATACAAGGCAGTTGTTAAGTAAATCATGCCTGATTTCACAATCTTTTTTGCAATAGTTATTAAATGAATCATGTGGTCAATTAAGTAAATCCAGGTTCCCACATTGACTTTGCTTGTTGGAAGCTGTTTGGCTAGTTGTTTGGAAGCAAATGGCAATCACATCAATCTGGGATGCCGTAACTATTGTAAATATGCTAGTTGCCAACAGCCTGAATTTTAATCACATGATCATGTGGCAGCTGCAATGGTCATAGTGTGAGGATTGGTCATAATTTAATTTTCTCAGTGTAACTTTGAACTGCCACTGAACGAATGGTGGTAATTGAGGACTACCTGTAGACAGTCTGTAATCAAAGAACGTAATTTATCTATCTTGATACGATGATGACATATTTCTCAATGGAAATCAGTGAGCTTAACAAACCAGTTCAGAAAACACAGAGATATTCATTTGTACAAGGAAAGGAGCTCTGACAAGCCCATAAAGGATCAAGATCAGTGCCAATAAAAATGAGAAGCCAGTATGTGTTTGGCCAACTGGTTGAACCCAATACCTGTGAAGAGGAAGGTAGTGACTGTTCCAGCTGTGATGTAACTAGACAGAGATATAATATTTAGTTTGGGACCCAACCACCTAAAACTTTGTTTTGCCTTGCCCTTCTTTGTGTCTTGGCAAAACTTACAGGCCTGAGAACAAGGCGTGTCTTGGATTAAATCGGACCCATAAACAAAGAGAAAAGGAGAAATAGTGCAAGGAAGGGTTGAGGTGGTTGGTTCTGGCACTTGGTCGACCATTAATGAGAATTGTAGGAAACATGTAAAAACCTGTTCAGAAGCATTGGCCAAGATGAGGTCATGTTCACTTGTTCTGCCCTCCCCATTGGGCCAAGAGTCTAATCCACTGGGCAAAAATTTATTCTATGCCTTCCAGTATTTCACAGAAATAGAAAGGTGTTTCTAACCCTTTATTTCTCCCAAAGAGAATACTGGATGTATAGGGTGCTTTTGTTTTCCTCCATTTTTTGCTATTTAGACAGTTTGTTCTGGGGAGTAAATTAGTTTTGTTTAATTTAATTTAATTTAATTCTAGAGTAAGAATTTAATAGATATCTTGCTGTGTTTGGGAATACAACTGATGACTGTCTATGGGGCAGGGGGGTTTAGGATGTTTAGGATAGCCTATGTTGTTGGATTTCAGTGATTTGGGTCAACATTTTTGGTTTCCTCTCTCTACTTTTTAAAGTTTTGCATTCGTTTTGGAGGGGAATACAGGGGTAATTTTCCATCTGTACAGTACTCCCAAAATGATTCTTAATCTGCCCATTTTTGGAAGGGTTGTGTCCATGGTATGGAAAGTCTGCAACAGTCCTTAAACAAATGAAATTCACCTACCCTGGCTTACACCCCACCC
This sequence comes from Thamnophis elegans, assembly GCF_009769535.1. NCBI lineage: Eukaryota > Metazoa > Chordata > Lepidosauria > Squamata > Natricidae > Thamnophis > Thamnophis elegans. Next base: position 115,434,993 of record NC_045558.1, read on the forward strand.
CAGCACTAAAAATGTCTTCAGCAGTCTTCCATTTGCTTTTAAAAGTAGGAAAGAGGTTTGTGTTAAAGATAAACCAGTAAAAAATGTGGCTATCTTACGAGTTATCAACCGTTCAACAAACATAACACAGCTCAATGGCCCATTCAGTCTTGCAAAAATAAACTGCACGTATTTCACATTGACAAGAATATTAACTACAGTTAGATGCAAAAGGTAGACATATGCCTATTATATAAAAAACATTAAAATGCACAGTGGTCGGTTAATGAATGATCAGTTAACTTTGATCGGTTACCAACTTTCATCTAGTTTTATTTTCCTTATAAAACTGAAGATGGTAAGTACCAGAGGTGGGTTCCTACCAGTTCGCACCTATTTGATAGAACCGGTTCATCAAATCTACCGAACAGGTTAGAAGAGGTTCCACCAGTGGACCCGGAAACCCACCACTGGTCCTTGGATATGATTATTCTACACTGTCATGCTCATATTTATAAAACTCAGTGCCTCTGTGAAAGGTAAGGAAGACTACTGCGTTTGTGATGCAATCAGAACATTGCGTGTGTTGAAGTTGTTTTAACGCAAACCAAAGATGCCTTTTAAAAAACAAGTTTACATCATATTCTTATGCATGCCAATGTTGTGTGTGAGGTAATTTAAGGTGGTTCTGACAAGTGTCATCGGCATCTTCATATCCGGTCACATGGGTGGAAAGCCACTCCCATCTGGTCACATGGGTGGCAAGCCACTCCCACAAAGGCCACACCCACAGAGTAGGTTCGAACAATTTTTGAAACCCACCACTGGTAAGTACTATGGGTAGGCCTCAACTTAGGCCTAATTGCTTCGCAACTGTTCAAAGTTATGATGGACACTGAAAAGAGGACTTACAACCTAGTTTCGGAGTTCTGACATCCCCCCCCAGTCATGTGATCAAATTTCAGGTGTTCTCCAATCAGCCTGCATTTATGTCCATTTGCAGTGTCCCATGATCATATTAATATTATTTGTGATGTTGTTACCAAAACAGAGCATTTACTTTCAGTTTCCAGCAAAACCTTCCATGAACAATGAGTTTGCTTAATGACTATGGTGTTCACTTAACAGCTGCTATGTTCACTTTACAGCCACTGTGTTCACTTAATGGCCACCATAGAAAAGGTTCTAAAATTGAGTCCAGTCATATGGTGATTCACTTTATGAGCATCACAACTTGCAATGAAAATTGTGGAGATCAATTACAATCATAATTCAATCTTATATATAGCCTAATATATATAGCCTAGTGTCAAAACAATACTACTAATGCAAGAAGACTAAGCTCAGTGTCTGTTGGTAAATAGTATTAGGTGATGGAAAAATCTTCACCATAGACCTGGGCAAGAGAGTGCCAGTCATAATTGATTATAATTGACATTCCTTGCTAAAAGATACATATTTTCTTGTCTGCCTCTGCTTCTGTCTGTCTGTCGGTCAGTCTGTCTCTTTCTATAGATAAACAGAGAGACAGAGAAACAGAGAGACAGAGACAGTTAATCTGTCTGGCAAGTTATTGATTTGCTGTGTTTGTATGGTGTTCATCCCCAGGTAATATTATAAAATTATAATATTATAAAAGAAGCTCCCCAATAAAAATAAACTCACTGGGAGAAAAATAAGAATCTCAATTTGAAGAAAAGAATTGAGTGGTTATACTAGCCTTGCCAAAATTAGAGATTGTACCAGGTGCGTTCTAACATTTCAATTTACTTTAAAAGGTTATTGTTAGCTCAAAGAACAAAAAGCACATTTTGCAGCTGAAGAGCTGGCAGATAGAATGATAGTCCCTGTCTTCTCTCTAGTGGTAGAATCTAGTATTGCCTTTTCAAGAACATTGGCTACCCAACTATAAATGATTAGAACAGTGTTTCTCAACCTTGGCGACTTTAAGCCCTCTGGACTTCAACTCCCAGAATCCCCCAGCCAGATTCTGGGAGTTGAAGTCCACAGGACTTAAAGTCACCAAGGTTGAGAAACACTGGATTAGAAAGATTCAGAAAGAGCCCTTTCTTTAAAAGCAATTCTGGAACACGCTCTTGTGAATTAGGGTAGTAGAACTAAAAGTGGGGTCTTAATATTTTCCTACTTTTTTGCCCAACTCAAATCTCCACTTTCCATATGCCATGAATGCTATGAAATTGCTTCTATATTATAAAATTATCAGCTGTCCTTTCCCCATTTCCCATTTGAAAACAGGAAATTAATCTCATACAAATATTCTTTGCACTAACTCTCCTTTACCTTACCTGAAGCAAAAACAAAACAAAAAACAAAAAACACCCCAAAGTCCACCATCTGTTATTCCTAATATTGGTGCAATATTTTTTTCCTCTTACTTTCTCTTCCATAAATGATATGCCACTTTACATCACAGTGCTCTGTCTCTTGTCAGATCCATTTCAGTGCGGTTTATTCCAATGATTTAAATATAAGATTGTAAACCTTAATTAACCAAAGAAATTAGTGAACTGGTAAAAGTCCAGAGTCATTAAATAATGTTTCCTCAATTAAGCAATAGTCCTAACTTGGCAGATGATATTTATTTGCTAGATTTTAATTCTGCAATTCCTTATAAGAAAGTCAAAGCACATATGGAGAGACATCTCTTGGCATAGGCTGGAAAAATACTGACTGCTCCAAGTGGCTAAATGAGGTTGATATGGAACTTGAATCTGGATCTCACCAAGCTCAGTTTTCTTAATATCAATATATCTCTTATGAAGCCTCTCATGAAACAAATCTAAAATTCTTTTAAAATCCTTAGAAATTAATTACAGTGTGGAATATTCTTTATTCCATTACTCTTACAATTAACAAACTGAATCCAAATTAGAAATAGCATAGTTGTTTATTAAGGAATACTATGCACTTAGTGCATTTCAATTGAATCTGAAAGTTTTAGCCATAGTTAAAGGCATCTGGGAACAAATTGTGAAATTAGGACCTCTTCTAATTTAATTCCATACGTATTAGGCCATTCAAATCCCTCTGTAGCTCAGACAGTTTAACATTTGATTGGCAGTAATCTGATCAAAAATGATTTATTAAAAAAGGATTTTCGGGATTTATAATAATAATTTACTAGAAATCTGCAGTGCTTTGGTTTTGATCTCCAAAGGAAGCTTCACAGTGGATCGATCTGCATTAACTTAAGCAGACACGTTTTTTATTTATTTTATTTTGGGAAATGCTCAGCTAATTTACAGTGTTACAACAGGTGCTATTTTCATGTACCTCCATGGTCTGAAACATATTTTGAGACTATATTCAAAATGCTGTTCATTTTATGAGAGTTACAAAATTCTTCATCTACACCAATGCAGAACTTAGTGCTGCACTAAACTTTCAGTGGTTTATATGTATTTGAGGAATGGGTACTTACCCTTGTATCTTGAATTTGCATTTCTTTCCCTTCCCCCTTCCTCTTTCCCCTTCACTTCTTATGTGAAATTCCTTTGCTTTGCCTTCCTAGAATGAAAACAAGAGGAAGGCAAGACATCAAAGAAGAAGGCACAAAACAAAATTGTTCACATCCTTTCATGTCACATCAACCCTTCCCTGCCCATGCATATTCTTTTCTTCCTGGCTCACTCTTCTTGAGCTCAAGGGAAAACAGCCATGGGGTGGCCAACCAGGTGCAATCATTGTGCAATGGGAAAACACCGTTCCACGCACAAGGCAGCAATTAATCAGCCACTCCCAAGTTCACAAGACCATATATTACTCAACCTAAATATTAACACATAGCATCAGCTAGTGCTAGAGTTTAGCCTGGATAGAAGATGACAAGATGACAGACAAGCAAGGTTTTGGGCCCCTGTCGGGTCTCACAGAAGGAGGGGAATAGAGATGAAGAATAAGCCAAAGCTGTCTACATTCCTACAATATGTTAAATACAAATTATCCAACCATATTATAATCTATTTTAATATTTTGTGTGAACTCACTTATACTTGCAAGCCAGTGGTGGGATTTAGCCAGTTCGCACCTATACAGGACAACCAGTTGTTAACTTTCTAAGCAGTTCAGAGAACCAGTTGTTGGAAGAAATCTCATTTTGGTTTTTTCCACTTTAAAGGGCTAATCCTGTAAGGAAGGCAGGAAGGAAATATTCTGGTGTTATTTCTAGCCTAATCTTTATTGCCCTGCTTACAGAAACTGCCTCTCAGGTTAACTCTTATTACATTGTAATAGTTAAGGCAAAACGCCCATCGACGTGAGTGACGTTGAGTTGGCCACGCCCACCCAGTCACATGACCACTGAGCCACACCTACCCAGATGGTCATTAGGAGAGAAAACCAGTTGTTAAATTATTTGAATCCCACCACTGTTGCAAGCAATTTGAGATGTTTTGTTTCTGCTTATGTTCATACAATGCACTAAATCCATACTGTACAGACTATAAAATCTGATAAATATGAAATGAAATACATTGGGATGTATCATTCTCTGGCCACCTTTGTTCATACAATACTCATCTATGGTGTCCCTAGCCATGGTTTATTGAAATAACTACAAAGACCTGCTTTAGAGGAGACACTAAGTTATTTTATTTATTTTTAATTATATTTTGCACATTTTAAAGGCCTTTTCACCATTAAAAATTGCCATTAACAAGTAAGACAATGTTACTAATTTAATATCTGAAAATAAACACTGTGGTTATTACTAATGCTGTACATGGGGCTGCCCTTGGAGAGTATCTGGAAGCTTTAGCTGGTGCAAAATATGGTTATGTGTGCCCTTAGAAGGACACATGCTACATCTCTGCTCTGTGAGCGGCAATGGCTTCAGTTTGCTTCTGGATTCAATTTGAAGTGCTGGTTTTGGCCTGAAACAATAGCAATAGCACTTATACTTATGTACTTTACAGTCCTCTCTAAATAGTTTGCCTGTAAGCCTTTAATAAGCTGCCTCATCTTGATTGCATCTACCCATGCTATCAGGTCTGATAGAAGAGATATGTTGCATGTGCTGTCTTCCAAGAAGCTACACCAGAGGTGGGTTCCTACCGGTTCGGACCAATTCGACCAAGTAAGTAGTAACTCGGCCTGCCACGTCCCCCTGAATTAATTCTATAGGCAGCGCCATCTTGTTTTTTGCTTCTGCGCATGCACAGAAGCATTTTTTTTACTACTGCACATGCACGCGAATCACATCCCTGAGCGAACCGGCAGTAGCAGAAGCCGGAACCCATCCCTGGTGGAAACCAGGATTTAAGCCCTTTTTACCGTAGTAACCATTCTTTGGAACATCATCCCACTCATCCTGAGGTGAAATTGGCCTCATCTCAGAAATCCCTCAAAAAGTGGTTGTGTCAACAGATCTGAGGATTGCAACTGAATGGTGCTCAGTTGAGTGGTGACTCCATTCTGATGCTCTCTCCTAGCTTTTTAATAATGTTAATTGTGTTTATTGACTTTTTAAAAAAAAATGTAGTTTGCACACCTTTCAGAGACACAGTTTATCAGATGAGCAACCATATAAATATTATCAATAAATAAATAAAGGTGGATCTGAGTAAAGAGGAAACTGGCCTAAAATTCCACAGACTCTTTTTTTTGGATCACTGATCGCTAATTCCTTTATAGTAGCCTCTAACCTCCTTCCCCGGTGTCTGATGATTAGGAATTAGGAATTTATAAAAAGGGGACTGCAGCTAATGGGGCTTCATTGGGCTATCCAATGAAATTAGAAATGTGCTTACAGAGGCTGGGAAGTTAAAGAAGAAGTTCAGCCAAAAACAAGAGGAGAAAATGTATGATGCAGGGAGTGCTGTAGAAGAGACTGTTTAGGAGACACATTTTGGCAAGAGAAGAAAAGAACTTATAGGGGGGTCAGGAAGCAAACTCCCATCACAATTTTTTTTCCCTGCCAGAAAGCTGCATTTTTATTTTTCCTTTCAAGGTAAATTCCCCTCCAACATTCCTAAAAGCCTAGACAATTCAGAACCTGGAAAGCAGGAACTGCAACCATGGGATGTGGGGAAAACGAGACATTACACCATTTTTGCAATTTGCACTTGCATGAATAGATTCTAAAAATAATAATAATGAGCAAATTGGCCTGAAGGAAGGGTTCAAGCTAGGACTTTGTCGTGTTGGAATAAATGTCCTTTTCCCTACTTGTCAGTTCCAAGTGGGGAAAAAGACACTGGAAACATGGAGGCTGCTTGGAAAGATGGTTTTAATGGTGGACAGGATCACATGGCTTGAGGTCCTGGGGAAAAAAGATGATCACATGCTTCAAGATGTTGGGTGAAGAAGAAAAAGGGCCAAAATGCTGAAAGTCCATGGTTTTATGCCCTCTATGGCCTTTGATCTTGAGCTTGTAATCTGATTGGTTGTCAGACTCCCATGGGGCCATGCAGGGTCAGCTCTGTAGGCTGTGCTTTGAGTCCATGTTTGGTTGCCTTGCTGGCTGTTGTAATTTTCCTAGGTGCCTTGTGGTGAGTTTTTGTAGAGGGTTAATTCTACCTTTGTTATGTAGAGTAGACTACCCCAAGCTTTAATGGCTCATTGACAAAGGTGGGGGCTATTAAGTGCGAGTCTATTTCCTGCCTATAAACATTTTTCTCCATTTCTTATCCAGGGAAATATAATATTCTGCCTTCTCAATATTTCCCAGGATATTTCATTTTTCTAGCAGAGGGGTGGGTTTTAACTTCCTACAGTAGTAAGAGTGATGTTAAGGGTTTTTTCCCCTCCTCCCCACTATAACTCTAATCTTTGTACCAGGAGAAAAAGTCTACCTGATGTTCATGGTAGATTTTAGGCAATTTAACTCCAACTCTGCACTCTTGTAACGCCCAAGTTAAATCTGATTAGATCTTCTATAAAGGATCTTTTACTTACATGCCAGAATTTTGATCGGAATTCTGCAGCATCTCTTTTAAAAAATATGAATTCATTTGACTATAATCTCCAACTGGAACTGTGAAACTCATGCATCTATAAGAAGCTGTCAAAGCCAGGCCATTTGTGCACCCAGCTCAATATTTTCAGCACTGACTGACAGTATCTGAGTTTTGGGCAGAAATTCCACCAGCTATAGCTATGTTGAAACCAAGGCCTTGCATGCAAACCCATAAGCTAGGACGTGTCTCATCATTATAGAGGCAGCAGAGTTAGCAGACATGGACTACAAAAATAAAGACAGTCACTAGATGGCAGGAGAGACAGAAAAAGACCCCTCTTCGCTGCCATCTGGTGGTCATTGGAGATTTTCCGGTCTAAATCTGTGGCAGAAGGAATTATGAGGAAATAATTGTTCTTAGAGTAGATCTATAGATGAGGGGTAAAAGAAGATTCATAACTAATATTCTAGCTTTGCCCTCATGGAATTAACATTTGTTTTCAAAGATTCCACCTTGACTCTCTAGTATCCAAGAAGACAAGGAAAAAGAGGGTAGCTAAGTGGAGATCTAAATTGGAATAAAATAACAGAACTATTATTTCTTATGAAATAATTCTGAAGAGATTGAATTGACAATCTTTTCATTCATGTGGTAGATGATCAACTGAAATATATATGCTTATGTATAGTATGAATCTTTACTTCTGTCCTTCCTTCCTTCTTTCCTTTTCCCAAAGACCAATAAGTAGAAAACAATCACAATAGAGAAAACCTAAACTGGATTTTTTTTGTGATAGCCTAGTTTCCAACTTCAAATGTAGATAAATGGAAGAGAATCTTAAGTGAAAGCTGCCTTTAGTGGATACATCCCTGCAGGATGGGGTTTAACATCTAACCTAGTTGTAGAATCTAAATAGTTAGGATCAGTCCAGGTCATCCCAAGGCAGCTACCTCCTGAAACCAAATGTATCCATATGGTATATTTCACCAAATGATGTTAATCTTTTTAAAAATTGCTTCTGTTCAGAGCAAGTCTGCTACCGGTTCGCTTTGCTACTGGTTTGCTTCACACACACGTGTGTGCTTCGCACTCATGCACACCGCGGGTGCTGCCGTGCAGTGTTAAAAAAAGAGGATAAAGAAGGCTTTTCTGCAAAAGTAAGTAGAACAGCGAGGGGGGGAACAGTTGTGCCGTGCAATTTAGATTCACTAGGAAGCAGGATTTCCTGCTTTCTAGCTAATATAAATCACATAGCACAGCTGATTGTCACATCATGGGAACTACTAGTTCACCCAAACCGGTAGCATTTTTTACTACCAGTTCGGGCGAACCGGTCCAAACATGAAGCTTTGGAAGCTTTTAAAACATGAACCCCCATTTGCTATACATGGAAAAGTGTATATAATTTAAGTTCAATCAGCATGTCCGGCTGAACATTTCCACCCTCCCAGTAGTGGGCTTCAAAAAATTTTACTACTTGTTTTATGGGTGTGGCTTTGTTGGTGTGGGCGTGGCTTTGTGGGCGTAGCAGGGGAAGGATACTGCAAAATTCCCATTCCCCCCCCCACTCCAGGGGAAGGATACTGTAAAATCCCCATTCCTTCCCTACCCCACTAACCAGCTTTCCAGCTCCGTTCACCTGTTCAAGACAACAAAAGAAGATCAGCTGGGAGGCAGTGAGGGCGGGGCCAGCCTATTTGCCAGTTCTCGGAACTACTTAAAATTTCCACTACCGGTTCTCCAGAACCTGTCAGAACTGGCTGAATTCCACCTCTGGCCCCTCCCTAATACTTTTTAACTGGTTGAAATGTAACAATTCCTATCAATCTGAATCCTCTGCAGATCATCTCCATCCTATCTTATTTTGACATGGGCCAATGTCTTTTCCTCAGCTGTCTCCCATATTTTAATATCAGTTTTGAAAGCCAGAGAGCTCATATTTATATAGAAGCCGACTTACTTTTTCATAATCTGAATTTATGGACCGGTTATGGCATTGAAGGGAGAGCTTAATCACACTTTGCATTTCTTATATGTATAAGGGGTTGTAATCACACAGACATCTGAAATATAGACTCATGTCTGGATTCCTAATTTCTATTTTGTGACAAATGGATTATGTAAAACAAATGGCAATTATAGGCAGCTGATCCAACTTACCAATGGCTCTGAAAAGCATAACTGTGAAGACAAATATTATTTCTCTTGCCCGGAGAAAATTTGTGGCACAGGCTTCACTTTTTCCTCCCATAACAATTCTGCTTTAAATTTAGAGGACAAATTTAGAGGACAAATTCATTTTTTAAAGTTCCTGTTCCCTATACCTTGATATTTCTAACTACCTGATTTATACAGTATGTGAAACATGACAGTGTGTATATATTGACAAATCTACAGTTCTTATTTGTGTGGTTCATTGTGCAATCAATAATTTTTCCCAACAAACCAATAAGATCCCTTTGATGAGACTCATGCAATGCATCAAACCATGATGTAGCTCGTTTGGTTTTGGCCTAAGATATTGGATTAAGTTGGTTGTTACTATTTGTATGACTTTGTGTGAGCTTAGCTACCAAAAAATAAAGTTAAGAAAATCATGGATTGATATAGAATGTGAACCTGAGTTTTTATTTTATTTTGATCCTCTCTTTTTCTTCCTTCTGCTACTCTGATCAGTGTGATTTTTAACTATACTGCTTTTAGCCTGGCAATATTGTTTTGAAGAATATATTAGCAACCTGAGACATTTTTAGTTAGAGATGACATGCATCTTAGTATATAAAGAAGAATACTTATTTGATAAGCCTACATTATTTTCAAAAATGTTATACTCTTAAACCTAATATCAGTACTAAGAGCTTTAAAAAGGGAGGTTGAACTGCCTATCAACAGCTATCTGAAAACTATCCGATCACCATATAATTGAATCTATAGTTAATCCTCAATTTACGACCACAATTAGAACCAAAATTTCCATTTCTAAACAATATGGTTATTAAATGAGTCACACCCAATTTTATGACCTTTTGGCTACAGTTGTTCATTGTAGTTGTTAAATAAATTATATAGACATTAAGTAAATCCCACTTTTTTATTTTGCTTGTTGAAGGCTGGCTGCAGGAAGGTTGCAAACAGCGATAACATGACACCAGGACATTGCAACATCACAACATTCTAGCTGCTTGGTGCCCGGTTTTGATTATGTGATTGTGGAAATACTGCAATGGTCATAAATGTGAGGACCAATCATGTCACTTTTTTTCAGCCCCCTTGTAACATTAAACAGTTGCTAAATGAATGGTTGTAAGTCGAGGACTATTGCAATCATTTTAAGATTTGCCAGTGCAAGTGTCATAGAATCATTTTTTGGAAGAGGAGAGGAGTGGTACTTTTCCACTTATGGGCAATGCATAAATAGGCACATTATAGAGTAAGACGTTCGGGACCAAAGCCATCCCTCTTAGCATCCCTTCTACTTGAAAGCAGTCCTGCTATTTGGCATTTTCTGCCAACTTGGTACCTTCCAGACGTGATGAGGGTAGAAATCCAAGAATTCCCAGCCAATACAACTGAGAAATTACAGTCTGGGGAAGAGCTGTGCCATGCTCTGGATTTTAAATGCCAACACTATTGGTTTTTGTACTTTCTCCAAGACCAAGCAGTGGTTTCAAGAGGAGGCATATCTGAAATCCCAGAAGTTAGTGCTGATGACCAAGAAGAAAGAATGCAAGGTGTGCATGTGTGGTTGCATTCATAAAGTGTTGAGTGTGGGGAGGTTCTGCTATTTATTCCCTTGACCCACAGGACAGAACATAAGGACTCATTGAGCAGCACAAACACAACCATGTTTCATTGAACAATAGAGCCGGTTTATTCCATTGACCTAAAGTTGCCCTTGAAATTTCTCTACTTTTCTCCATTCTTATATTGATCTAGAATTATTTATTTCTTGGTTGATGTTAGAATGATCACTAAGAAAAAAAACAAATAGCATATAGTTGTTTGTTATAGTTACTATAATTATGATTCAATGTTATCTTCCAGATTTCCTTTGCATGTGTTATTGAGCATTGAGAGGAGAGAAACAAAAATATATGTTGGTTCCATCTATACCTTTTCTGTTTTTCCACCTAGTTGTGTATATCCATACAAAATTTTAAAGGGGGGGAAGGGGAGGGGCTTCCAAGGTGGCGCAGTGGTTAAATGCAGCACTGCAGGCTACTGCTAGATCAGCAGGTCAGCGGTTCAAATCTCACCGGCTCAGGGTTGACTCAGCCTTCCATCCTTCCGAGGTGGGTAAAATGAGGACCCAGATTGTTGGGGGCAATATGCTGACTCTCTGTAAACCGCTTAGAGAGGCCTGAAAGGCCTATGAAGCGGTATATAAGTCTACTGCTATTGCTATTCCTCAAAAACACCCATGGAGAATGTTGTGTCTGGAGTTCTCCCTCTGGTCCACTTTCACTAGGGGGTGCTGTTGTGGCCCAGCAGGAGCCGTTGGAGCTGCCAATGGATTTTGATAGTGAGGAAACCTATGAGTCGGCTATGGAAGATGTGGAGGCCCCTGGGCAGGGTTCTGACTCAGAGCAGGGACCAGAGAGGCTGGTTGGCCACCAGGAAGCTCTTGAGGCATGGAGCAATGGGGAAGATCAAAGGGAGTTTGTCCCTGATGCCAGGCAATGGAGGGCAGAGAAACGGAGGCAGCAGTTACGGAGACTAACTCATAAGAGATAATCAAGCCCAGGTGGTTGTGGCTTGGCCCCTCCCAAGAGAGTATATAAGAGGAGACTTTGGGAGGAGTCCTTTTGCAGGATACAACCATTCGTACTAATCTGGAGAACTTCTTGTCTGGTCTGCCTTGTGTTCCCATGTCTGTTGGAGTCTGGGTTGCTGCCAACTTCTTGCCAGTTAGTCGTGTCTGGGATTTTAGCCAACAGGATTATAATTGCTGTGAATAGAGAGTGGCAAACAGCTAAGCCTGTGTCTGCGTTCACTACCGGATGGAGCGGGATCAGAACTTGGCACTATGCTGGTTTCTGATTGGTCGCCTGTTTGACTGCCAGTATAAAAGGAGCTGTCAAATAGGGTCTCAGCTATTGCCGTTAGCTGAGAGGATGCATTGTGAGCTGCCGCGTTTGGCAACCTTGTTAGAAATAAACCTGTTAGACTTCAGCTTGGCTCACCTCATTTATTCACCCTCCTGTTCTGAAAATATAACACTGGCAATGAAGGTGGGGTGTTAGACTGAGGCACCAGAGAGCTGTACACAGATCACTAACACAGAACTCAGTCACTAAAAGAACTGCCCATTCCTCCCTGAGGAAATAGACGAGAAATGGAAAAAACCCAAGCCTAATTCCTCAAACCCACTTGCCTAGTCACTACAGTCTGATAGGAATGGCTTTGATGAATATCTTCGTGGCTTTTAATAGCAATGCAGAAACATGGGATTCATATATCACACGTTTTGAATGTTTTTTTGAGGCGAATGACTATACGGAGCTCTCAAACAGTCATAAAAAAGAGCCTGCTTTTTGAATTTGTGTGGGACAGAAATGTTCAACATTGCCCGGACACTTCTCACACCTCAGTCAGTGCCCTCAGTGCCATGGGACATTTTAATGGCTAAACTGAGGAACCACTATGGGCCAACGCCATCTCGAATAGCTCGCCACCATGCATTCCACTGAAGAAACCAACTGGAAGGTGGATCTATTAACGACTATGTGGCAGCCCAGAGGACGGCGGCCATTTACTGCGATTTGAGTCCTCGATGATGTCCTCCTAGACCAAATAGTCTGCAGCATCAGAGACATCCAAATACAGTGCCGCCTCCTGGCCAAAACCAAGTTGATGTTGCAAACTGCGCTAGAGGAGACCCGCACTATTGAACAGTCAAATAAGTTAACTGAAGAAATATAGAAGAAAACTAACCCCCAACCAACAGGAAAATCCTTCAAAATCCACCATGAAAAGGTTAGCCCAGATGACACGGCAGATGGGGATGACAACATCCACCGCCTCAATGCCATGCAAGGAAAAGGTCAGCAGGATAAGACCAAATCTCCCCAAACTAACTGCCCTGGTTATGGCGGGAAGCATTCTTGAGGTGCAGTTAGAGAGGCCATCTAGTGAGGGTATGTAGGGTGGCCCAACCAACCATCAGTCGACTGGCAGAAAATAGTTATCCCAAGAGGCAACCCCGATACTGCCCTAGACAAGACGAGGACTGTTTCTCTGTTCTAAGAGACCAAGCAGAAACAGTTGTGGACCAGATTGTCCACACGACAAAAGGGAAAATCTTCCTAATGGTCAGTTTAGAAAGAGGTCTGCAACATGGAGGTTGACAATGAGTAGTCCATATCAATACTATCCTGGAGCTCCATTAAAAAGCTATTCTCAAAGATAGCAAAAAGCTGGTTAAAACCCTGCACATTAAAACTCAAGGACTTCCAGGGCAATGCAATTCCTGTATTGGGAAGCTACAGGTTCTGAGTAACTTTTAAGCTATTTGTCCTAGTGTTTTTGATGAGGCCCTCAGCAAATACTCAGGGATACCCTTAGCCTTCAACTCGGACCCCACAAGTAGCTCCCAGAGAAATCTTGGAGGGTGCCTTTTGCACTCCAAAAGTTGATGTGGAGCTTGACAAATTAATAGTGCAAGGCATTCTAGAGCCAATAGACCATGCTCCTTGGGAAACCCCCATTGTCACCCTGTAAAAGCTGATGGGTCAGTGTGCATATGTGCTGATTATAAATGCACCCTCAACCGTGTATTGCAACAAAGCACCTACCCTGTTCTGGTAGTGCAGCACCTCCTGCACTCACTAGGCGAAGAGAATGTTTTTGCCAAGTTCAACTTGGCACAAGCTTATCAGCAACTACCGGTAGATGAGGCTACGGCAGAAGCCCAAACCATAGTCACCCACATAGGGGCCTTCAGGTACCACCAATTCCAGTTTAGAGTCAGTGTTGCTCCCAGCATATTTCAAAACCTAATGGAGCGATTACTACAGGGAATTCCAGGCATCGTCCCATATTTTTTCAATGTCCTGGTTTCCGCTGCCACCCATGCCGACCTACTCAGCTATCTTTGCACAGTTCTTCGCCGTTTTCAAAATGTCAGACTGAAGCTTAAAAAGTCCAAATGCCAAATAGCAGTGCCAAGTGTGGAATTCCTAGACTATCTCATGGACACGGCCAGACTGTACCCCACAGCTGCCAAGATACAGGCAATTCAGCAGGCAAGCTACAAGTTTTCCTGGGGTTGCTGAAGTTTTACAACATTTTCTTACCCCACAAAGCATCACTAGGCGAATGCCTACACCGCCTGTTAGATAAATCCTTGAAATGGTCATGGGGAAAGATGGAAGCAGCTGCATTCAAAGCTGTCAAAAGCTTATTAACATCTGAAAGCATGCTCATGCAATATAGAGAAACGCTACCTCTGGTTCTAGCATGTGACGTCTCACCATAAGGGGTTGGGGATGTGCTTAGCCACCAACTACCTAATGGGTTCAAAGCACCCATTGCATTTTTCTTAAGGATTCTCTCTTCTGCAGAATGCAATTATAGCTAGCTAGATCAGTGGTAGTCAACCTTTTTCTACCTACCACCCACTAATGGATCTTTCTTGATGGAAAAATTTCCTTACCGCCCACCAGTTTTTGCGCAAGTGTGGAATATTTTTTAGAAAGGACGGTGTTTTTTTAAAAAAAGAAATGTGCGTACATTTATCTTTTTATTTCTACTTTATGCATGTTTATAATGTTTTTTAACTTTATAAAGTTTAATTAGAAAACAATAAAGTAAATTGAAATTAGCTTTACTAGTGATTAATGAGATCTTTGAGGCTGATGCTGCGAGACTAAATGTTTGATATCTGGTTCAATTTTTGTAAGGACAAACGAAGGTCTCCTCTTTTGGTGATATTCAGACGGTTTCTCTGTTTGCTCATAATATGATTAACAGCACTAAAGCCTGATTCTACAAGATATGTGGTGGCTTCTGCCTGTCCCTGCTATCAGTTTCCACTCCTCCCCTTCCACTTCCCACGTGTTTGTTTGTTTGCGTGCAAGCACTCTCCTGCCTATAACTTTTCTTTCTCCTATTTTGCAACTGCTCTGCTCCACTTCTGCCTGTCCCTGCTATCAGTTTCCACTCCTCCCCTTCCTCTTCCCACGTGTTTGCTTGTTTGCGTGCACACGCACTTTGGTTTATTGATGCGTGCGCTCGCACCTGCCCACTCGCTCAAAAGGAGGTTTTAACCTCCAAAGTCCCTACCGCCCACCTGGAATCCCAAGGGACCAGGTTGACGACCCATGAGCTAGATAAAGAGGCCCTGGCCATTGTGGATGGCATTAAGCGGTTCCGCGAGTATCTGTATGTACCTTCCACCTCTTAATGGACCACAAACCACTGTTAGGGACCCTCCCTGGAGACAGACAAACATTGCTGGTCCTATCACCCTGCCTCACCAGATGGACAGTGTTTTTTGCTATGTATAACTACACACTCTCCCAGAAGAAACCTCAGCCATGCAGATGCACTGAACTACTGTCCACTCCCATAATGGTGGAGGACCCTGCCCAGCATTGCTAATCAATACCCTCCAACTCCCTGTTACAGCTGCAGATGCTACCAAACACACGACACGAGATAAGGTACTAGCCAAAGTGTTGGATTGGGTTAGGAGGGGATGGTCCCTAGGAACAGTAGGTTCAGAATACTTCCCATTCACAATATGGCAACATGAATTGTCCATGCAGCAGGGTTGCCTCCTCTAGGGCAGCAGGGTAGTCATTTCAGCCCCCTGGCATAGTACGGATGAAGGCGTTGGGCCACAGCTATGCGTGGTGACCCAACATGGATCTGGATATCACCCACTGGGTATCTGAATGCCAACAATGCCAGGAGCAAGGCCTTCCCCACCCAGGGAAGCATTGGGAAAGATGGGCTGAGGGCTGTGATGGCGAGCCTATTGCTTATAGGGCTTCCAGTTTCCTGATTCTAGCCCTCTGGAGTGTTCAGGAGCCCTCAGGAAGCTTCCCTGAAAGCTCCAGAGGGCAAAAAATGACCCTTCGAGCAAACTGGAAGTGACTTTCGGATTGTTTGTAAGGCTGGTTTTAGTCCTCTGGAGGCTTCAGGAAGCCTCCTGGAGGCCCCAGAAGGCTCCCAAAGTAAGGGACAAAGCCTGGTATGCCCTGAAGTAATCTTTCCATAAGATTCTGAAATAACCCTGAGCCACGCTGAATCCAAATTGGAGTCAGGGGCATGCCCTTCTGTGAGTGACAGTTTATAATAGGATTAACCTACCACCTTTGAAATAGTAAAAGCCACAAGGTTCACTACATTGCACAACCCCCTGGAGCATCTCAATCATCAAACCCCTGAACCCTATAAAGATCCATCCACTTACTAAGCCATTTAGTCAGCCATCCCAGAAACATGCTTTTGTCACTGAAGTTTCTGGAAACCAAATAGCCTCCATTGATTTTGTTTTTCTCCTGGCTTGGAACTGAACTGGATTTTTCTTCCAACAGTAGTCACTCATACTACTTTACAGAGGACAGTTATAGGAGCTTTCATAGGGGAAATACAGCAGAAGCCTGCCCACTTCTCTTCTTTTTACATGTGTTGCATATCTCATTCGCATAAAAAGAGGGAAGGAAATCAATGGTGCAGCCATCTTGACATGCTTTATCCTTCTGTTGACGATGTTCCTAAATAGTTGTCTTCTTTGAAGAGCTGGCAGAAATCAATTTTGCTCTGAAATTTTTCTCTGTTTGAATGACTCTCCAAGCCAAACACACAGACACACACAGACACAGACACACACACTTAAGAAAGGAGACTCTTCAAGATGCCCATCAGTATTTGGAATATAGGTAGCATACTTAGCAGGAACAGAAATAACCTGTTCGCAGATTCCCCATTATGAAAAGTTCCCATAAAGGTGTACCTTGGAGATATTAAGGGTTCTGTTCCAAACCACTGTTATAAAGGAAATATTGCAATAAAGCAAGTTGCACAATGTTTTGGTTTCCCAGTGGATATGAAAATTACATTGACACTATGCTGTGTAGTCTATTACGTATACAATAACATTATGTCTAAAAACACCCCAATGTAGCAGCTTAATTAAAGATACTTTATTGCTTTAAAAAATGCTAATCTTCATTTAAGCACTCAGTAATCTTTTTTTGCTCTGGAGGGTCTTGGGGAAAAAAAGCACAAAAAAGTAAGGTATGCTTGTAGAATCACTATTTCTAAACTTGCAAGTGCATATTTACACAGACCTCTATCCTTTTTCTTCTTTGTGATAACATTTTCCTGTCCAAGTTGGGCACACTTTTGTTGAATAAGCCCTTGCTGTATTCTGCTTGAGCCTCCCAGGATGCCAGGACAAACTGCCTTTGCACTGGCTCACATCTGTTCCTTTTAACTCTTATTTTGTTCTCCTCCTTGCATTAAATGTCATTAAATAAAGGCAAGATATAAATCTAATAGACAAATATTTCAAACCCCAAATTTCCTAAGCGTTACTAACAAAACAATGGATCCAATATCTAGAGTCGGACAGCAATTAGGGAGTTGAGAAAGAGGTTCTTTGTGTCTCTTCTTACTGCTGGTCTCGCACCTCAGGAGTAACAGGAAAGAGAAGGCAAAAGGCAAAGACAGCAAACACACACACACAAACACACACACACACAATCTTAGATCACGGCATCAACTAACAAGACCAGGACAAGTTGGTAATTGTAACAGCCACCACAATGCCATTGCCCTAAACAGATTCCTTCTCAAAACTGGAAATGCTTAATTTCATTTGCACATTGTAAAGATCGCCTTGTGGTCAGTTCTTTTGGTTTCTCCAGTAGTTTATCTTACTTGATCTTGCTCAGCCTCAAAAGAGCATTTGTATCCTCCTGTGGAAGGACCCCACTCTTTTTGCATGCTTACCCAACCACGTCAGTTGTCATGGCCTATGCTCCCTTCCTCAGGTTTCCAAAAAATTCATCTGTTTGCTACATGCCTTTCCTGGAATGTACTTGCTGTTTGACTTTCCCATGAGAATACTCAGGTTCTGATGGAGCTTCAGAGGAATTTTGTGTATTAGGTGACAACTGATCCCACCCACCTTGATAATTCAAAGTTTTTGTCCCCCAAGCCTGGGCAGAGAAAGTCTGCACATGCATATGCATGCACGCACACAAATATTTGATAAGCTGAACAATTAGCTTGTATAAGAAGTTTATTGATTTTTTTGAGAAACATAAAGGAGGGGATGACCACTCCTTTACTTTGCTTATTTAGTTCTAAAGACATTGGAAGCTAGAGGAATTGATTTCTTAAAAAGATAAAGGTTCTGCTTGCACGTATGGGTTAGTCGTTCCTGACTTTAGTGGGTGGTGCTCATCTCCATTTCAAAGCCAAAGAGCCAGCACCGTCTAAAGATGTCTCCATGGTCATGTGGCCGGCATGACTAAATGGTGAAGGCACACAGAACACTGTTACCTTCCCACCAAAGCTGGTTCCTATTTTTCTACTTGCATTTTTAAATGCTTTCGAACTGCTTGGTTGGCAGAAGCTGGGATAAATAACGGGAGCTCAAACCGCCAAACTGCCAAGCTTTCTGATCGACAATAATCTCCATTATTATTATATAATTGTTATTATATAATCCATAAAATCCAAGAGCAGCAACCATGATTTACATTCAGAAAATGCCACTTCTGAGCACAAAAGTTCCCATTTTGTGGTCCACGAACCCCTTAAAATTCACTAGGGAGTGTCTTTATTTTAACTTAAAAAGGATTTTTAAACATTTTGTACTCACTTCAGGAGCAGTAGTTAAAATAGATATCCATTGGTGGCCAGATATACACCGAGATTGAGAATATTATGAGGCAATAATTAATGCAATAGTCATCCTGGCATGGAATAATGGGAGTTGTAGTCCAACACTTTTGAAATCCATTAAGTTGGAGAAGGCTGTTCATTTAAATCATTATATGTAATGCTCTAAAATGTCTTCTTTCATTTATAAATAGATTGCCAGCAGTTAAGGTGTGAGGTGAAGTTTTCTGGACCAAACACCAAAAATTTTATTGTGTTCTCTTTCAGAGAATCCAGAAACCTTAGCTATTGTTTTGCACTGGATATACTTCTCAAAATACTTCTCAAAATATCTGACAAAAACTGGCTCCAAAGACTTAGGTATTCTTTTTCCCTCCGAGCATCTCAACTTTAATTTAAAACATGCAGACATAATTCAGAGGTATCAAAGGTCCGTGTTTTCATCTCCTTCAGTTCACTTTCTGGTAGGGTGCCAATCCTTCTGTATCTTTCCATTCTGGTCTTCAGGTGGATTAGAACTTAGTTTTATTGGTGGTTTCTGGCACTCTTCTCTTTTCAGGATAACCTGTCTTTCAAATCTGTCCCGAAATCACCTCAGTTTTGATTCTGAGAATAGAGATATTTTAAGCAAGATAAATTCTCCACAGCAGTTAACCAGAACAGCAACAGAATAACTGCTGGAAGAAGTAAGTGACCAAGAAGAAACAACAAGCTGGCTTTCCGTTCATTTGAGTGAATAGCCTCCAGTGCAGTGAGAAGTGCAAAATCAGAGCCAACTGTAACTGAGACTGGGAAGGACAACAGTAGAAACAGAATTAGGAAGTGTAGAACAATAGCAGAGCTGACTAGAAAATTAGGAACAACAGATGTATGATGCTTCCTCATGCTAAGCTTAGAGATTTAAGCATATTTTATTCTACTCTATAAATCAGGAACAGCAATCATATGGTGATGTTTTCATTGTTAAAAAAATACCTTATGGTAAGCCTGTTTTTATTCTATTCCTTATTTAAAAACACGCAGGAAATCATGCTGGGGATATCAACACTTCTAGTCGGGACAGCAAAAATTGGGATGGGGGGCCTCATATGTCCTGGCATCACAACGTCTGCAAACATAGGAATTTATTTTTAGCTCTTTGCTGAAAAAGAGGAGCAAAAAGCAATCCAAACCTTAGGCATTGACAATGAGGGTATTCTTGTGAATATATTTCAGCAGGGGAACATAGAATCAAAATATCCTTGCACAGTAGACCCATTTCTCTGCAGTATTCTAGGTCCTGTATCTTTTTTCTAACCTTGCTGTTAGCCCAAAACGAAGACATTAATGGAACTCAACTATTTATAGCCAATCACTCAAACTCTAATTAGACAAATTGCAGGTGTATTAATTACTCCTCCTATACATCCTGCCTTTCCCATAAGGTGGCATTTACTCACTGCTCTTCGTGCCTCCATTTTATCCTGCTCATCATTCCAAAATAGATTAGGCTGGAGGAGAATGAATAAGGTACAGTGATTGAATGGCTTTCCAAGCTGACTGGGAATTTATAGTACAACATTGGAAATGCTATTCCTCTACAAAATGTCATGACTCAGATGCTGACTCTGAATTTGAAGAAATTCTTCTAGCAGGACCTATGGTCACCAGAGTTTGATTAAATACAGGTACCATCTTGCATAGCTGGAATAGTCAGATAATGATTATGTAATATCTCTAATACCCTGCACTTAGTGAGTAGAGTGAAGAACAGAGCAGATATTTTTATGAGCTTTCTTGCAAAGCAAGGGAATGATATCTGGTTCTTGTATGACATTTGTAAAGATGCTTCTTGTGAAATTATGACCCCTGGACTGGCTAACAACCCTGACCTGTCTCTTGGAACTTGGGGCAGAATTTTGACTATTTTTATGCATATTCCTGTTAATAGCAAAACCATTTAAGCAAGTTTCTTTTAAGGACTCAGTTTTAGTTTACATCCCTTGCTTTCTGTTATCTTCTTGCCTGCTAAATTTCTATTGCAACTCGTGTGTGTGTGTGTGTGTGTGTGTGTGTGTGTGTGTGTATGTATTGTGTCACAACCCCTGGTATGCCCAAATATGGGAGGGAAGATACTGCTTCCCTTTTCTGTCTATCTGCTCACTCTGGGAGCCATCCAGGCAGAAAGCCATTTTTTTATGTTGCCTTGTTACATTTGTGTTGCAATTGTGCTGATAAATAAATATAGTCTCCCTTTATTTATCAGTACAATTGCAATATATGTATATGCATATGTATATGTATATGTATATGTATATGTAATGTATATGTATGTATGTATATGTATATACATATGTATATACATATGTAAATACATATGTATATATTATATGTATATATAGGAACCAGAAGGACACAAGGTCACAAACACTGATTCTCTATTTCTTACAGTAGCAGAAGATTGCAGGAGAAATTTCAATATCATGTTAAGTGATATGATTGATATGATCTTTAATACCATTATCCTATGAGATTTCATTAAGAAAGAAATCCTTGGCATTTGTTCAATCCATAAAAAGTTAGCCATTAACTTGTTAATCTGTTTAAAATATTTGAGTGGAGCCCATATAAATACCACTCTCAAATGTCTATGGAGATTCTCAATCATCCAGGTCATGGTTGTCCCAAAGGTGCTTTTTCAAGAGGCAACTGGATTTTTTTTTGTTTTTTCTTTGAAGATATTGCATTGATACATGTGCAAATCTGTACATTGGGGAAACAAAACAACCACTTCACAAACACATGGCACAACATAGGAAAACAAATTCATTAGGGCAAGGTTCAGCAGTCCATCTGCATTTAAAAGACAGCAGCAATTCTTTGAAGACAACAAAGTCCACATTTTGGACAGAGGAGGCTGCTAGTTTGAAAGTGGAGTCAAAGAGGCTATCTATGTCAATCTATATCTGAACCCAAAATTAAAATATAATCCCTGATTGCTATTTTTTCATCTACCTGTAAACCAAAAACATATTTGATAAAATGTTTAAGCTTGTCTTTAGCTGGGCCATTAAATAGTATCTAAATCCAATTACTGACTAACAAAATTGTGCAGTACCCATCAGTAGAGTATTCAAAATCTCTTGTCCTGTTATAAAATTATGAGGCTTCTTAATGAAAATTAAATTACTTTGTATCATCATTTCTGTTTCTTCTTTGGTTTAAAAGATTACATAATGTTCATATAAATCTATTAGAAGGAAGGTATTCCTGAGTAATGGGACCTTACTGTTTTCTTTCAGATTGTATGCATAGTGCAGTAGTGGGTTGCAGGCAGTACGCCCCAGTATGAGCATACCGGAGCCTGCCCAGAGTACCAGATATCGATCCGGTACGGTGCTCCGGAGGGCTCACCACCTGTCCGGGCTCACCGGTCTTTCAAGTCTTTGGCTGTTCTGTGCACATGCAAGGCGTGTACAGCGCCTGCGCAACGCTCTGCTAAGTAGCTGGAGAGTTGCGGAGGCTCGTGGAAGTGGTAAAACGCATATGTGCACATCCATGTGGACACCGCCGGACCCATTCCAACCGTACCGGTTGTAACGGGATCCGGAACCAACCACTGGCATGGTGGGATCCCAAATACAGCACCATTTTTCCATGCAGAGCACGTGGCTTGTTGTGGAACTGCCTTCCCTTTACCAAGGTCATCTTATCTTTTGGTACAGTTGCAGTTTAGGTACTAAACTCTATATAAATGAATCCATTAACTTTTCTCACAGGCCTCAGCTTTTGGCCGGGCTCTCACAGCCTTGGTTACCTAATGGTTTCTAGATGCCATGGACTGAAATTCCCAACATCCTAGGTCACTATTGGTCTGTGATGGTGAACCTATGGCGTGTGGGCTACAGGTGACATGCAGCACCCTCTCTCTGGACATGCAAGCCGTTGCCCACCAGCTCTGCTGTGCACGCGCGCACACCTCTCGCCAGCCATCTGGTCATCAGGTCTCTGCTGCAAATGGGCAGGAGGTGGGGCACATGCAGGGGGGACACACATGCGCAAAGTGCAGGTACAGGAGCCAGGCATGCATGCGGGCGGGGTGTATGCACAGCAGCCATGCATGCACTTTGGGCATTCGGTCCAGAAAAAGTTAAGTAGATTGGTGTAGAGAGTAAGGATGATGACCTTGATGGAGATATGCAAGCTTTGTTACCAAGGCAACAAGGGGAAAATATACCTTAAGGCCTTAATCAACCATATAATATTCATGAGT
Source organism: Thamnophis elegans (assembly GCF_009769535.1). NCBI lineage: Eukaryota > Metazoa > Chordata > Lepidosauria > Squamata > Natricidae > Thamnophis > Thamnophis elegans. The sequence continues at coordinate 115,458,000 of NC_045558.1, forward strand.
ACCTCAGACAGATACCTCTCTAATTCACAAGAGTATAAGAAGGGGGGGACACACCACAGATTGCAAGAGATTCTGTTATTGTAGCCAATTCCCCCCAAAGTAGTTTTAGCCTACATCTGGAGTTGATTTCTTGGTCTGGTCTACCTAGAACTGGTAGGCTACAAAGTTGGGATGTTGCTGCCTTGTAAAATCTATCCAACTTGGTTAATAACTTTTGGGTCCCAGTTTTGTGTCTTTCTAGAAAGCTAATTTGGTTTTCCCCCCAACACAATCTTGTTGAATAGAGGAGTATGGGAAGTATTTCTTCTCTCCCTCCCTCCCTCCCTCTTCCCCCCCCTTCTCCCTCTCTCTCCCATTCCTCCCCACCAATCCTCCCCCTCCCCTCGCTGCCACCACAAGCATTCCCAGACAGTGATTTCTGGAACTTAAACACTGCAAGAGGAGAAGAAGTGGATTTGTTTATGCACTCAACCAACAGCCCTTCCAGCCCCAATTTGCTATGTGTGTTTGCGGTAAAGCACCCCATTCTTGTGGCAATTGTTCCTCCTTCATACATTGTAGGATGAAATCTCCTACAGTTGCCCTGAAGATAGAACAGGTCATGGACTAAGAATGTAGATGCGTTTTCTAAGAGTTAGGAAAGCAGGAAAAGGCTATGTACTGTATGTGTTGGCCCCCAAATCAATAGGGAGGTCATACTTACACAAGGTGTGTGGGTACACATTGTGGCAGGATGCTTCATGGGTCACAGCGGAGAGTTAGCAAACCACAGAAAGATCCAAAAAGGAGCAGAATGGGAAGAGAGCCAACTGCAGGTTCCTCTAGTTGAATCTTAAAACATGAAGACCATTGATATAGCATATCCCAAAGCCATCCCTACCTTTCATACACAAATCAGTGGCACACACAACCTTGTATAGTTGGCCAGCATTATTCTCTCCATGTTGCAGCTAGAAGTTTCCAGATCATTAACACCTATTTAGCAAGTACATGGCTCATAATGCAACTGAGTGGAAATGGCACTCAGAAAAGATCATCAGCTAATAAGCCTCTAAGTAATATTAGTCCACATTAAACATTTTTGCAAAGACTGTGCCTGCCGAACTTTCAGCACGAGAGCTGGAAGCAACTTTGGGAACAAGACCTGGCAGGAAACCTAATGTTCAACAGCCGAGACTGTGTCTATCCCAGACAGTTTAAACACGGGCTAGCGGGGAGAAATGAGGAGGAAGAAAAAAGGGGGAGCTTGGAGGGGGAACATTACACAGCTGGCTTAATACAAAAGTTTATGAAACATCCTGGCGGATATGTAATAAATTCAGGAAGAGAAACCAACCCAAGTATTTATGTTGGATGAGGAAGGGTGGTTTTGCAAATGGTTTTACAGAGTTGTTTTGAAGAAGAAAGAACAGGTAGAGCTCATCCTATATTCCCTTTTTTTTAAAAAGCCACAGAGGGTCTGTAGCTTCAGCAGATGCTGCATTCCAAGCATGAAGGTGCATTGCAGGAGGGGAGAGAGTAATTTCCACTTGTTATTGTTTCTGAACTATTCCTCCCACCAACCAAACCATCCCCCCACTCCCTTAAGAGACATCTGTTCCACACAATCTTCCCTGTTTCTGCTAAAGTAGCCTGCTGACTTAGTGCAATGGAAGACACAGTCAGCAGTAACCAATAGCCAAATTCTTGCTCAGATGATTACTGTATATGGAACCAAGAAATTTCATGTTCATATTGTTATAGAATTGCGGAGTGGGAAAGCACGACAAAGATCATGTAATCTACCCCTCAGCATACGAGAGAAAGCTCACTGAAACCATCCTTGAGGGGTGACTGTTCAATCTCATTTTAAAAACCTCCTGAGATAGAGAACCTATAATCTCCATAGATAGATGGTTTAGTAGAAAACTTCTTTATCATCAGAAAGTTTTTCCTTATGTTTAAATCTAGGTAGCTGCAAATTATTATTCTTTATTTCTGGTTTTAGTTTCGGTGGCAGTGAAATATAGTTCCTGACCATCTTTTTTTTTTTTGTATCCCTTTATGCTTCTGAACATTTAGTATGTATCCTCTTAGTCTTCTTTTCTTCAGATTGAACCTCTCAAATTCCTTCAGCCTGTCTTTACAGGGAACATGCCATCTTTGGTACTCTTTTCTGAATCTATTCTAACCTGTCAGTATCCTTCTGAAAATCTGATGTCCACAAATGTGTACAGCACACTGTTGCAAGAATAAATAGATACGATAGATAGATAGATAGATAGATAGATAGATAGATAGACAGACAGACAGACAGACAGACAGACAGACAGACAGACATTTTGCTCAGCCTGTTGAGATTGTGAAGCATTGTATGTCTATGTATAGATATATAAGGTGTTCATATAGTAGATGTTTACAATTAAAAATCAAATTGTGATTGAACTATTGCCAAGAAATTACAGTAATTAAATGCGGTGTCTAAAAAGGTTCAAATCATTTGTACGTCCAAAAGGCATACATTATTTCTATTCTACAAAAACAACTACAAACTCAATATATTTAATGATTCCCAAATATAGTGCAACAGTGATATTCGTACTTCTGGGCTCATCGTCCCTGCAGGTTATACAGATAGAACTGTCATAGTTTTTGCGTGGTAGCATTTGCAGAAACTGTTGCAAATTTATCTTAGACAGCTGTCTAAAGAGGATTGGACTAGTGTAGCCCATAACCCTTTTTGGAATTATATTCAAAATCAACTGGGGCCCGTAAAGGAAGGATCATCTAAATAGTGAATGAGGAAGGAAGGTGTGAGGTGGGTGGAGTGAGAAGAGGGGATAAAAGCAGCCATCCCTTTCCCCACTCAACATTGTGTGGCACCCAGAGGCTTTGCAAAGGGACTGCAGCATTTCACAATGGCCAGGTTGGATCTCTGTCTTATGCTTCTGCTCTTGTGTTTGACCAGATGCAGCCTGCAGGGAGGTAAGTCAGACCATGGTGCATGAAAAGGGAGTGTACGTAACAGGTAGGAATGAATGGAGAATCTGATATATATTTATTTATTTTTATCACAAGTGTGGACCCATTTACATGAGGAAAATAGGACATAATTGGAATTTAAAAGAAAATTTAAAAAGATGAATGCAAAAGACACAATGCGGCTTTATAAAGTTACAAAGAATCAGAATTCATGGTTGTTCTATTTTTCCATATATATGTGTGTGTGTTTTGTTATATACAAGGCCTCACTGTTTCATTAAAAAAAAAATTCCAACGAAGTATGTCAGCTACATGACATTGTAGTGGGTGAAACTACTGCAAATAAAAATCACATCGGATGATATATCTGACCTGTTCATCCGATGTGATTTTTGTATGCAGTAGTTTCACCCACTGCAATTTCATGTAGCTGACATACTTTGTTGGAATTTATTTTTTTAATGAAACAGCAAGGCCTTGTATATAACAAAGCAACATATTTTGGTTAGGGGAACTCAGTGAGGTGGCTCAAAAGCAAGAACCAGGTGATTAAAATGAATGGCCTGTCCCTCATTTATCACTGGATTAGAACATGACCAGTGCAAGTTTGCTGGTAAATTTCAACCTGTGTTCATTTCCACTAAATGGTTCAGGAAAAAGGAAGAAATGGAAGTGATTAAGGTAATAGATGATGAGGTGGGTGATAAGGGAACAGTTCTTCATAGAGTGTCATGGGGTTAGGGAAACATTGGTAATTTGGAGGAGGCAGAATCTAAGGTTCTATTCAACAAAATGATGCCTCCAAACAAAGCAGAGCAGATATATCCAACGGAAGAAATTAGGTTAATCCACCTTGCCAACAAAAGCCAGGCAGGAGAACTTTCTTAAATTTTTATTTGGAATGTAAAATTATCTAAACACAGCACTAAGTGGACATATAAAGTCTTAATAGAATTTTTTAGCTGTTGCAAAATTTACCAAGGCATGCCACATATTGTGACCCTAGGATTAGTTTCATCCCAAATCTGTTTATGCCTCCAAATTAAATATTTCTTATGATTAAACATTTTGAGGATTATGTGTGCTGTATATTTATTTCCAACGGGGTACAACAAAACAAAGTTCCACAGAGTCTACCTCCAAACTTTACGGTCTTAATTTTATAACAATGTTCTTTTTAATAAATTCATTGAAGAAGAAAAGCACCAAGAACCAAAAAGAGAAATCCTCTAATTACTGTATGAAACGATATTTTTAAAATGAAACTGAGCGTGATTCTAGCTAGGCTCTTAAAGAATATTTATGAAGTCCTTCACAAGGAACGTGGCTGCTGTTTGCTGTAGGTGCTTTTCATAAAAGAGTTGAAAACAATAAGAGGTTTTGAAGAAGACATTGTCCAAAATGCATTAGGCTTATTAACATATGAAGACAGAGAGAGATTGATTGGAGGTTCTCCCACACACACACACTTTTTTTCTTTTATGATAAACACATTTTTATTTGAATGTATTACACTATTTTCAGCCCTTGTTCTTTATTTTCCAACCTTAAAGATAAAATTTCATGTCCACAAAGATTTTGCAGCAGGCAAAAAAGAAATAAATTTCACTCTAAATCAGGCCAAGATTAATTCAAATGTCAAGGGAAACAAAGGACATTTGTTGAGAATTAAAAAAAAATATTTAGCCTGCAGATTAAAATTTAATAAAGCAATTTTAATCAGCAGATTCTTTCTCTGAATATGTTGAGACTATAATGCCCAGAATATTCACCAAATATAGTCATCAGGCAATGTGTTGGTTTTTCTGGGAGTTTCATTGCCAGCACATTGGGAGAAGCCGCTATCTTTTATTTATCTTGCAGGTTCAATACTGACCCAATTAACATTTTGTCTCACAACTACTCAGATTTTGTATTTTACAAGCTTATCCTCTGCTTTGTCATTCTAGTACAGGGGTATCAAACTCATGGTCTGCGGGATGCTTAGATCTGGCCCATGGGACCACCGTGGAAACAGTGAAGGATCAGCCCATGGTGCCTCTGCCAGTGAAAATGGAGTTCAGAAGGGCCCTTCTGAGCTCTATTTTCACTGGCAGAGCCCTTGGGCAACCATAGGTGCCCCCAACACAAGTGACATCGGACTGGCCACGGCCCCAGCCCCCCCCCCCCCCCCAGTCAAACACAACCCTGATGTGGCCTTCAATGAAATTAAGTTCGACACATCTCTTCTAGAAGACTAAGGATATGCCTTTAGTCTAAATAGCAAGAAATTTCAGGCAGCTTTTTAAAAGCATTTTTAAAGATTTTTTTAGGAATGCCAAAGAACATAGGGCCTCCAAATCTTGTTGGCCAGCCTCTAATCAATGAGAATTAAAGAATTTAAAGTCCTAAAATATCAAGATTTCATTTCCCCAATTTGAATTTACAAAATTCAACATTACAGATTGTGATGATGCAATGAGGGTTGAAAGGCTGTCATACCTTTTTAATATTTAATTTTAATATATTGTTTTGTTTAATTTATTTATTTTAAAATATGTTTATTCCTTTTTAATATATTTTTATGAAGAATTTTAATTACAATAGTAAAAACTAATACAAACTTAGAGAAAGAGAATTGAAAGAAAGAATAAAAACTTTAGGGGAGAAAAGAAAAAGAAAGAATACAATAAAGAAAAAGTAAACATACATAAAAAGTGACTTCTAAACTTCATCACAAATAAATACATTTAATAATTCTTCATTCCCTATAAGATTAAACAGATATATCTTCATTCAACATCTTATCCCTTATCTATAAGCAAATCCATAAAACATCAACTTTTCAATCTTAGTGTTAACAGTCCATAAACATTTGCCATAATATTGCAAAAAAAAGTTTTAATTTAACCTTGTTCAAATAAACTGACGTTATAATCCTTCCTTTTACTTCTAACGGTCTTAATCTGTAATACAATCAAATATCTTCATAGGATTTGATTTCTCTTCAGCTCTCCCTTATCCCATCACATAAATTTCTTCAAGGTTTAACCAACTTCTCTTGTAGATCAAATTAGCAAACATTTTCCAGGTCATTCTCTTGGTTTATAATTGTATTTTAATTTTCAAAACCTCAGACAGTTTCTTTTGTATATCCAAAAGAGTCTTTTTCACAAACCATTCTCTTGGCCTATCATTTGTAGGTTCACATTCTGTATTTTCTGTTTTGTCAGATAAAATTTGTTCCACATTTGTCATTCCTTCATTAACATCTTTTATACATAGTCTAACCATAGAATCAGACATCATTACAGTTTTGATGTTGTTGTTACTAATTTATGGCTCCAGTCTTCAAATATCTCCTTTAACAATTTCTATGGTATAATGTTTGCGTCATTTAGTATTAACTGACATCAAAAATATGCCTCCAGATTACGACCACTTGACTATGGAAATGCTGTGATAGTTTTAAGTGTAAGCACTAGTCCTAAGTCACTTTATTCAGCCTCATTGCAACATTGAACACTTGCTAAAGATATGGTCATAAGTAAAGGACTACCTATAGAGTGTTTCAACCTATCTGGGCTTCCATATTTCCCAACCAAACTTCCCACTTCCCAGCCAAACTTTCTGTGTCTCAAATCTATCCAAAAGGACCACTCCATGTGTGAATAGGAATTTGCATAGTACAACCTATGCCACATAGCTGCCTGCCCTAAAGATGCCAAATTCCTCTAGTACTCTTGTCCACCTTCTACATACAAAGGCCTTTTTAGTGCCCTCAGTAGGGGGGAAACACTGAAACACTCTTGCAAAGCCATAAAGGGAGGCCAGCCAGCTCCCTATGCCAGGAGACACTGCAGTTCTAGGGTGGCTTAGAAATTCTAAATGTTTCCCTACAGCGATTAAATAATCCTTTGGCATGAAAGAGTCAGGCTCTGAAAGCAGCTTTGTGAAAAGGCCCAGACTTGACCCCATCAGACTTGTCATAAAAAAACGATGGATGGTTTCCACCAGATGCAACAGGAAAATTGCTTTCTCAGCAACCAAAACGGATCAGGCGTTATAGCAACTTGAAGTGCTACAGCACTCAGTGCCAGTTGAAGACAAGAGTACATGTGCTTTGTTCACTGTGGACCTGCCATTCCATCACTTCCAGGGAGCAGGATCCACGGTCTGGGACAATGGGAATGGTAATTCAAAAAAAATTGGAGGACCTGAGTAAGAAAGAATATTGTGTGAGATTGGATGATAATGATGATTCATTCAACCATCTGATATATTACAGAATTACTGAAGAGGGAATTACTAAAATCCTCTACCCAAAAGACACATTGGAACTTAGAACACACACAAAAAAGCAGATTAAACTAACCTCACTCATAGTTCATTGATTTATCATTCTCTGAATCTAAGCTTAAATCTAAGACGAGCATATACATTTCTTGATGAGATGCTGTATCTCCTCCTCCTCCTCAAAGAAGACAAAGGAGATTATATATTGCATAACATTTACATAAGTTAATCATATGAAGAACGGTTGCAGGAACTATATATGACTAGTTTAATGAAAAGAAGGACTAGGGGTGACATGATAGCAGTGTTCTGATATCTCAGGGGTTGCCACAAAGTAGAGGGAGTCAAGCTTTTCTCCAAAGCACCTGAGGGTAGGACAAGAGGCAATGGGTGGAAACTAATCAAGGAGAGAAGCAACTCAGAACTAAGGAGAAATTTCCTGACAGTTAGAACAATTAATCAGTGGAACAACATGGCTCCAGAAGTTGTGATTGTTCCAACACTGGAAGTTTTTAAGAAGATGTTGGATAACCATTTGTCTGGAATGGTATAGGGTTTCCTGTCTAAGCAGGGGGTTGGACTAGAAGACCTCCAAGATCCCTTCCAACTCTGTCATTCTATTCTATTCATATAGTGATGTATATAAAGAAAAGCAAATATATAATTATTATAATTATTTCTACTTAGAAATTTTTCTGAGATAAGATTGGGAACCAGAGAATGTGACTATTTTTTTATCTGCTAAACAGATACTAAAGATTTGGTAACACCACAAAACCGCGGACGACAAAATCGCGGTCGACGAAAGCGCGTATGTGACGTCATCACAGTGCGACGAAAAAGATCGAAAAATGTAAAAATAAAGCGAAAACCTTCCCCTAACCCCCCCAAACCTAACCCTAAACCTAACCCTTAACCTAACCCTTAACCTAACCCTAAACCTAACCCTAAACCTAACCCTAAACCTAACCCTTAACCTAACGAAAAACCTAACGCTAACCCTTAACCTAACGCTAAACGTAACGCTAACGCTCTAACCCTAACCCTAACCCTTAACCTAACCCTAACCCTAACCCTTAACCTAACCCTTACCTTTATGTGAATCGGCTTGCTGTAATTTAATTTTTATTTCAATTTTTTGATCTTTTTTGTCGCATTGTGATGACGTCACATACGCGATTTCATCGATCGCGCTTTTGTGGAACGCGGTTTTGACGGGTCACGAAAGATTTATGGCCAACTTGATAGCTTCTGCCAATCATTGTTTAAAACTTTCTGCCTTTAAACCTGGATTAAACCTGGACAGTCCTTTCAGTTACAGGATGCTTTCAGCCCGATAGCCTTTTTAGAACTGCAAATGATAATTGTAATCCAGTTGAATTTAAGGTTAGTTAAACTAAGACAGAAAGGCTATGATGTATAGGATCTGTTTGCACAATCCCGATGACATCATTAAGAGCCTTGGTGGTGCAGTGTTTAGAATGCAGTACTGCAAGCTAATTCTGCTGACAGCCAACTGCCAACAATTTGGCTGTTCAAGTCCCCTGGCTCAAGATTAACTCAGCCTTCTATCCTTCCAAGGTTGGTAAAATGTGGACTCAGATTGTTGGGGCCAATATGTTGACTCTGTAAACCAGGTAGAGTGGGCTGTAAAACATCCTGAAGAGGTATATGTCTAAGTACTATTGCTATTGCTATTTTTCTCCTTGCACCTTAAGCAAGGCATGGATATCCAATCATCTTGAACTAAACTATACGTATGAACCCAGCTGCTTTGGTTCAGATAATAGCAGTACCAAAAAGAATTTGGCCCCTGGTAATTTGTAATTTGTGTTTATATAATTTTCTTAGGAATATAAAAAAAGTTTGCCATTTCTTATCCTACATTTTCTTTCTTTCTTTCTTTCTTTCTTTCTTTCTTTCTTTCTTTCTTTCTTTCTTTCTTTCTTTCTTTCTTTCTTTCTTTCTTTCTTTCAAATTTACCACTTCAACCCTAACAGGTTCTATGCTGCTTAGTTATTTTAGTTACTTTAGATCTGTGAAAACAGGCTTAGGTGTTGTCTGGCCTAGTCAACAAATTGTGATTTAACCTGGTGTGACTCCAGTCTCATTCCCAATTTTCCCCAACTTATTTCAGGGGTGAGACCTCAAGTAAGTGGCCATGGAGGAGGTTACTTTTCATCTCTAACAAGAGGTAAGTATTTTGTGTCATTCCCTCTTTCTCAGCCTTCTTAGAAAGAGTTGGATGCTACTTAATTGATGAAGGTCCCTTATTGTCAAAGCCTATTCCAATGAGCGATTTAAAATTTTGTACATAGAAATTGAGCTAATTTCTATGCATTCATAGCACAATGTGGTTCTTTTGGAAGAGGTAATAATCTAGCAACAATCATCCAATATTCCCAGGATGGCAAACCTATGGCACAGGTGCCATGGGTGGCACCCAGAGCTCTTTCTGCGGGCATGTGAGTTGTTGCCCCAACTCAGCTCCACCACACATATGGGCACACCTTCCACTGGCCATCTGATTTTTGAGCCTCTACATGCATGCATGGGGGGGGGGGCGCCCCCTATCTGTTTTTGGTCCTAGGAGGCTGCAGGAAGGCCTACTAGGCCAAAAACAGGACATGGCGGTGCGTGTGCAGGGGGTGGGGCGCACGGGGAGGTGTCAGGTGCACTGTTGCACGTGTGTGCCCACTCTCGGCATAGAACAACAAAATTGTTAGCCATCACTGCACTATTCATTTCTTCCTGTTTCAAATAATCCACTTCTAGTTTATAACTCAAGTGAACTCTGAAACTAAACTAAGAAGGAAGGGAGGTATGTGGATGGGTCAAAAATGTCCAGAGAGTGGCTAAAGGTGCATGATTGAAACCCCTCTCACACACACATTTATATGAATTGTGCACATGAAAGGATACATATTAAAAGTGATTGTGGTTCAGTGCTGCCATCCTTGCCCCATGGATGTCCTTAACTTCAGCTTCCCTTGTTTGTATCCTGCCTTTCAGGTGCAGGAGCTCTTCAACCAGGAGCTGGAATGAGACCAGCTGGAGCCAAAGCTGGTAAGTTGGATAACAATGGCAAGTTGGGGAAGATATTCTCTTTATAGGCCTCAACTTGCGTTCATTTTGGGACTATTCAAAGTTACAACAGAACTGAAAAAAATGGCCTATGGCTCTTTTTCACTCTTTTAATAGTTGCATGGTCACGTGATCAAAATTCAGACATTTTTATGATGGTTGCATTGTCCCAGAGTCATGTGACTATCTTTTGTAACCTTCTGTCAAGCAAAGTCAATGGGGAAGCCAGATTCAATTAGCAACCATGAAACTAAATTAGCAACTGGAGTGATTCACGTAACATCTGGGGGCAAGTAAGGTCATAAAATGGAGCAAAACTCACTTTAAAAATGTACCTGTATTTCAAAAGAGGAATAAAATAAAATTATTATCCCCCTCTGCCTCTGTTATCAGTTATTATGCAATGTCTTTGATGTAGTATCAAAGATATTTTGCCTCTTGTTGTATAAAGACACTGGGAGATTAGGAAACTGCAGCTTGAGGTGTTATGTTGTTTTGAAATGTGTTTAGAACAAGGTTCATCTATCAGATATAGGTGGGAAGGGGACACAGTGAATACCTCTTCGATTTCAATGATTGCATCAGAGGTGGTATTCAGCAGGTTCTGAACAGTTCTGGAGAACCAGTAGCGGAAATATTGAATAGTTCGGAGAATCAGTAAATACCACCTCTGAATGGCCCCGCCCCTTCTATTCTCTGCCTCCCGAATCCCAGCTGATTGGGAAGAAATGGAGATTTTGCAGTAACTTTCCGCTGGAGGTAGGGGGAGAATGGAGATTTTGCAGTATCCTTCCTTTCCCTGCCACGCCCACCAAGCCACACCACCAAGCCCTGCCACACCCACCAAGCAACGCCCACAGAACTGGTAGTAAAAAAAAATTAATCCCACAGCTGGATGGCAAGATGATCTTTCAACCACAATGTTCCCTCTTTTTGTTTCTCTCATAAATCCAAGAATTCTTAGCTTAGTCCCTGCCATTTTATCGATAGCATTTTTTGAAATGATTTGCCTCTCCTTCTTCCTAGGGCCAAGAGATAGAGAGTGCTGGTTTTGTGCCTAAAGCAGGACTAAAATTCTTGGTCTCCTAGCTTCTAGCCCAGTGTCCTTAACGTCTGCCTCAAACTGGCTTTCTTATTTGATATTAATGATAATTGATGATTTTATCTTACAATTCATGATCTATGATGTCACTTTGTTCGTTGTATGAACACTGAAAGCTTATGAACAGGAGATAATTTTTTTGAATGTCCAACAGTGGTGGGATTCAAAAACTTCTACTACCAGTTCTGTGGGTGTGGTGCAGTGGTGGGTTTCAAAATTTTTTAGAACTTCTGTAGATGTGGCCTACTTTGTGGGAGTGGCTTGCCAGCCATGTGACCAGGTGGGTGTGGCTTGCTGGCCATGTGACCGGGTGGGAGTGGCTTGCCAGCCATGTGACTAGGTAGGCGTGACCAACTTGTAAAACGTGGTGAAACTCACTTAACAACGCTCTTGCTTAGCAACCAAAATGTTGGCTCAGAAACTCTGGCATTTGAAGCATGCAAGTGTTAAAGCTGTCAAGTTACAAGATCCTTGCACCCCTAACCCTTTAGAAAAAAAAACCCAGGGGTGTTCAAACTTGACAGCTTTAAGACTTGTGGACTTCAACTCCCTGGACAGAATTCCTCCTCCAGTCATGTTGGCTCAGGAACTCTGGCATTAAAGTACGCAAGTCTTAAAGCTGTCGTTACAAGACTCTTGCACCACCAACCCTTTAGGGGAAAAAAACCAGTTTTTTTGTGTTCAAACTTGACAGCTTTAAGACTTGTGGACTTTAACTCCCAGAATTCCTCCTCCAGTCATGTTGGCTCAGGAACTCTGGCATTGAAGTACGCAAGTCTTAAAGCTGTCGTTACAAGACTCTTGCACCACTAACCCTTTAGGGGAAAAAACCCAGGTTTTTTTGTGTTCAAACTTAACAGCTTTAAGACTTGTGGACTTCAACTCCCAGAATTCCTCCTCCAGTCATGTTGGCTCAGGAACTCTGGCATTGAAGTACGCAAGTCTTAAAGCTGTCAAGACCCTTGCACCCCTAATCCTTTAGGGAAAAAAACCCAGGTTTTTTGTATTCAAACTTGACAGCTTTAAGACTTGTGGACTTTAACTCCCAGAATTCCTCCTCCAGTCATGTTGGCTCAGGAACTCTGGCATTGAAGTACGCAAGTCTTAAAGCTGTCGTTACAAGACTCTTGCACCACTAACCCTTTAGGGGAAAAAACCCAGGTTTTTTTGTGTTCAAACTTAACAGCTTTAAGACTTGTGGACTTCAACTCCCAGAATTCCTCCTCCAGTCATGTTGGCTCAGGAACTCTGGCATTGAAGTACGCAAGTCTTAAAGCTGTCAAGACCCTTGCACCCCTAATCCTTTAGGGAAAAAAACCCAGGTTTTTTGTATTCAAACTTGACAGCTTTAAGACTTGTGGACTTCAACTCCCAGAATTCCTCCTCTTGCTCTTCATCTTGATAATGTGCAGACAGGCGGGGGGAGGGAGCTGGAACTGGTCCTAAATGGCACTGTAGATTTGTGGAACGTCTAGAAGAGATTAGAACTAGCATGGTGTGGCTTGATGGGCGTGGCAGGGGAAGGATACTGCAAAATCCCCATTTCTACCCCACTTCAGGACAAGGATACTGTAAAATCTTCATTCCCTCCCCACTCCACTAACCTGCTTTCCAGCTCCGTTCTCTGGTGTAGGGCAACAGAAGAAGACCCAGCCAATCAGCTGGGACTCGGAAGGCAGCTAATAGATGGAGGTGGAGCCAGCCAGAGTTGGTATTTGCCAGTACTCCGAACTACTCAAAATTTCCCCTACCGGTTCACCAGTACCGGTCAGAACTGGCTGAATACCACCTCTGATGTCCAATCACAATAGCCAAGCCAATAAAGAATTCTCTCTTCTCCCCTCCCCCCCTTCCCCTCCATTCTGTTCTGTTCCATTCTATTCCTTTGCATTCCATTCCATATTATCCTGCTATTAAGGAGTTGAAAGCAGAGAGATTTCCCCCCCACCCCAAATTATCCCTGTAACAACACTTTAAATTAAATTGAGACATAGCTGTTAAGTGATCTGTAGAACCAGTGGGTGTCATAGATGAGGAGACACAATCCCAGGGATTTTTTTTCCTGGTTCATATTATATTTAGCACATGGTAAAAGTTAAAAAGCAATATTGGTCATAATTTGTAGTACAGGCTAACCTGTAATTATCCTTCTGTTTACATTTTCCATTTTTGTCTTTTATCAACGTAGGAAAATACTCTGCCTTTGGGGCCCAAGGGATTTCTCCAGGACAAGGTAAGTTTAGCTAGATAAATTAAATAAATCTAAGAAGTATAACACTTTTGGGGTTGGGTTGGTTGTTTTTGTATTTGTGGGCTAAAGTTTGACTGGAACAGAAATACTTCTATTTGCTTTCTAAAAACTTGAAAGGACTGGAGCTTCTTTGGCATTTGGTGACATAGAGTAGAAGGAATACGTTGACGGAGTCAGCTCTTAAATATATGACAAACACCATAGAAGCGGAAAGCTAAAAGAGTGATGGAAAATGCTACATTTTCCTGATGTCCCTGAACACAAGTAGCCCTCGACTTGCCCTACAATTGTAATGGAGCCTGCCCATTATAGTTGTGACAGTTGTAAAGCAGGTCACCATATGACAAGACCCATTTTATGACTTTTCCGCATCACCAGACCCATTTTTATTATCTTTTCCCTGCAGTGGTTATTAAGCAAATGCAGCTGTCATAAAGTGAATCCACCATGGACTGTTTTTACCGAAACCAGAAATAAATGCATGTTTTGAACAAAAACAGCGTAAAACATGCTCATGTGACTCCAGGACACTGGAACATGACAGCCATACATGCAGGCCAAACATCCAACATTTGGTCACATAAAGTATGTGAGTGTGGGGGGGGGGGGGGCAGCCAGTAGAATTCAGAACTAGAGCACAAGTACCTTTGGAAGGGTCTCCTGTAACTTCAAATAGTCATTAAGCAACTGGTCATAAGCCAAGGACTAACTGTACGTGTTAGGTATTTGCAGAAAGCTATTTATGTATCCACAATAGTTATGAAGCTTTCAAAATATGTTCTACTGATGTTAAGAAGTAAGCAATGTACTAATATTCATGATGGCTAGTACAGTGTTATGCTGATACATGTGCAAAAGAAGAAGTGCTTCTATTGTTATGCAGCACCCTCTACCTTGCAGATTTTGATCCTCCCTCTAGAAGGTGTATAAGTCTAGCCCGCCTTGGTATTTAGACTGAATGTAGACCTAGGCATCTCTAGCACTCAGAGGTGTGCCAAATTTTCCCTCAGAGAAAGTTTGAAGCTATAACTGTCCCTTTTGATTCATTCTGAGGGATTTGAGTAACCTAAGAAGGACTGTTTGAGGACGAACCATTTCTAAAATGCTTGAAACATTCAGATTAGGTTGGAAGGTCCAAGCCATTTATGGACCACTCTGAACAGCCCACTGCAATCTCCAAACTTTTTGCACATGCCCACTAACAAGTTCACAATGTGGACCTCTTTATTTTAAAGTAATTGTTTCATATTTTTTTTCCATCCCATTTTCCCATCAGTTAAAGAGAGACTCGTTCTCTCTCATTCAATACTTTTATCTGAATAATAACCCAGCTAGAATTTCTAGAGCAGCACAGTAACGGTGATTGATAAGCCCATTCTGCTTCTCTGCTGCTGCATTCATCGTAAGCAATCTAGTCTGAAAGAACTGGTGCAAAATTTTGACTCCTCTGCTTTGTCAGTACAAACAAAATGTATGGTTTCAGGGAAATAACCTTAAATCTGCCTGCAGTCACACACAAGTCTTAGCTTTCCTTGTTTATCCTTGCAGGAGTGCAAAACGGATTTGGGACTCCACAAAACGGATTTGGGACTCCACAAAACGGATTTGGGACTCCACAAAACGGATTTGGGACTCCACAAAACGGATTTGGGACTCCACAAAACGGATTTGGGGCTCCACAAAGTTTTGGGGGCAAACCAGGGAAGCCAGGTGAGAAATGCCTTTGTTGACAGCAGGATTCCAATCTGTCAGTTCAAAATCTACACTGACAGTTTGTTTTCGCTAAATATGCATCAGAGACAATGAGGCCTACTCAGGATAGAAAGAGCAGGTAATTTCTTTCTACCCTGAGTAGGCCTCATTGTCTCTGAGCGTAATGAACCCAACTCTGAGCATAGAAAAGGTAAAGATAAAGGTTTCTCCTGTCTAGTCGTGTCTGACTCTGGGGGGCAATGCTCATCTCTGTTTCTTAGCTGTGGAAGCCAGTATTGTATGAAGATGCTTCTGTGGTCATGTGGCCAACATGACTAAACACTGAGGCGCACAGAATGCTGTTATCTTCCCACTGAAGTGGTGCCCATTTATCTATTTGCATGCTTTTGAACTGCTAGGTTGGTAGGAGCTGGGGCAAGGACAGAAGCTTACCCCATCATGCAGTGCTTGGGTCTTGAACTGCCAACCTTCCAGTTGACAAGCCAGCGTCTTACCCACTAGACCATCGCATCCCTTAACAATCAAGTTATTAACCAGATATTTGTGATGAGGGGATTTAAAAGAGACTTAGCAAAAATGCAGAGTTCTTTTCAGAGCTGAGGACCCCCACTACCTTTTCAGTGGCTTCAGGCCAAAAAAGGGACAGGGCTAGGAGATGACTACCTATTTATTTAATCATTGTTCCCTTTTGCGACAACTTAGGAAGGAGATTGGAACAACAAACTTGGAGGAGCCTGTGGGCCTGAGGTCACAGATTTGTCTACTAAATGAACAACTACTGCAGGACTTTAATAGCAATCCCTCTTTGAAATAATGGAAAATACTTGTAGCTCGGGTTTTAGATTTTGGCAATCCCTCTTTTACATTTCCCCCCCTGAAGTGATTAATGTTACTATCTAATGCTTCTCTGTCTAAATTTTTCTATCCCTCCACAGGTTACGGGATGCCAGCTGGATATGGAACTGGTATGATGGGCCTTTCTTGTTCAGTTTCGATGCATGCACTCTTCCATGTTCAAAATAGACATTTAGAGCAGGGGTGGGATTCAGTTACCTTCCCAACCAGTTCGTGAGTGCACGCACCACATCTGTGCATGTGCATCACCTTCTGCACATGCACAGTGCTTGCACATTATGTCAGGGCAGGTGGTGGAGCCTCCTGTAGCGTCCGCTACCGGTTTGCCCGAACCAGAGAGAACCAGCTGAATACCATCTCTGACTTGGAGTTCTCCAAGTACAGTAGTCCAACATAAAAACAGGCCTATTCTGAACATTTCACATTGTCAGACTTCCTAGGTGGATGGGACCAGACAGGAGGCATGACCAGATGAGTTAATTCTACTTTATTGCAAAGGATTATGATTTATTACTTTATTAACAGAATCTTGCAAATCTGAAAGTAGAACTCTCTCACCCCTTTTACAGACTGAGAAATGATTGAAGTTCCTTTCTGAGTTTCTTCCTCTGCCCATTATGCAGCTTAAGGTTATGCCTTTTCTTATCTGATCATTCCCTAAGGAGTGCCTCTCCCCCCCCCCTCCCAATGCCATTCCCATATATCATTACATACATTGTACCACCTTTGGAACATCTAAAACAGCCAAGGTCACAATGTTCTGTGATGGCACATTCTACATATACCTACTTAAAAAACAACATTGGGAAATGTTGAGCTCAATATCATGGGAAGGTTGAGAGATAAGGATTGGATTTTTGAAGTCTTCTCTCCAATGAGTTGACGTTCTCTACCTTCATCCTTGAGTCAACAGAGGATTACAGGCAATTACATACAATTTGCTACCCCACTGTTGATTCCTGTCCTGCTTCAAATGACTTTGTTTACAGTTACTGAAATCAATTGATTTCTCTTCAAGATAATGAGGGATGAAATGTAAGAAATTTTCTATACCATAAGACTGTTCTTAGATGCTGTCCAGATAAGGAGGGAAAACCCCTACTTTAAGACTGGAATGACTTAAGCCTACCTCACTTGTTACAAGAGGAAAAACTAGGAAAAAGATGTTTTCAAGATGTGCTGTAGTTAAATGCATGTGAGACAAAGCCCATGGAAATTCCTTTGGTTATTGGTAGCTTTAGCACAAAATGGGGCGATCTCACCTCTCCGTGCTCTGTTATCAAGCAAATAGAACTGTAGGAGAAATTAGTGGTGAAAAATTAACTAATTTATTAAGTCTAACTGCATTTGCATTATTGAATAATGCAATTACTTATGGATTTTTGTGCCCCAAATGATTGCACTGTATGCACAAGTAAGAAAGGCTGTGACTTCAGACTTAACATGATCCATTGGAAAGGGAAGAGTTAAAGCTGATGGAACTGGAAAAAACAGAGTGAATCATCATGATAACAGGCCCATCCAGAGAAAGAGCTGCTGGTACATAGAGGAGTACCAGTTATCTGCTGGACTATGTAAACCAGAGTTTCCCAACCTTTCTAGGTTAGTGGCCCAGAGCTGGGGGGGAGGGGAAAAGAGGGAATAATTTTGTGGGAGGGGCAGGAACATGTGCATGAGCACCTGTTGCTCATGCGAGTAGAGATGAGAGCACCTGCGATACTTGTACAAGTGGGGTTGTGACCCCCTGCGATGCTCACACGAGGTGCTGTGTGCATGCATGCATGCATGCATGCATACCAATCGGCCACTCATGTGGCCCAGATGCAAATAGGCTGCGGCCTACATGTTGGGGACCCTCCCACTGTAAACTTAGAAGACTGTTGAAAGAGCAACGGTATTGATGCCTCCTCTGGACCTTTGATGGTGGAAGATAAGACCAAGGAAAATTAATATATATTTGGCTGCACAAAGATTAGAGATGGTTGGAATTTTAAAACATTACCTTCAAAATCAGATATTTGCTTGACTTTTATGATATTCCATGCCAGGAATAGGAGCCAGCTGGCTCTATTTTTCCAATGGTTAGACAGACCAGCCACAGACAATTTGCTGACCACATTTGATTACAACAGTATTTCTAACAAGAACATGAAGATTTGATATGGCCTAAATCCAGACCTCTGCCCGTCTTTATAGATATGGGAAAGAAGCCACCTGATCAGTGTTTTGAAGAAATACACAGATCCCCCTTTTAAAACATTTTGTAAGATTAAGCACTTAGTGAAGACTAGTAAATAAAAACTATGTTTGATTAAGTGCAGAGAGATACATCAGGAACTATTGGCCAATGATTTGGGAGACAGTTGTGGAATATTTCAACCAAACAGGTTATCTTAAGCAAATGCCTCATCTGTCTGGCATTAAAAAGAAATCTGAAATACTATGAAACTTGTTTGACTTAGATCTGTCAGAAATGTTGTAGGGTCTCCTGTTTGGGTAAGGGGTTGGACTAGATGACCTACAAGGTCCCTTCCAACTCTGTTAATCTGTTAAAAAACAAACTTAGTATAGACTGATAAGTCATCTGAAGTGTTTAACATTGGGTCAACATATCTTTCTCAGCCCAGAGCACTTATTATGCTCTAGCCCCATGATGGCGAACCTATGACACACTTGCCACAGGTGGCACACAGAGCCATATCTGTGGGCACGCAAGCTGTTTCCCTAGGTCAGCTCCAGTGCGCATGCGTGCACTGGCCAGCTCATTTTTGGCCTTCTGGAGAGTCGGGGGAGGCCGTTTTTGCCCTCTCTGGGCTTCAGGAAAGCCTCCGGAGCCAGGGGAGGGTGAAAAACGGGCCCAATGGGCCTACCAGAAGTTTGGAAATGATCCATTTCTGGCTTCCGGAGGGCTTCTGGGGGAGCCGGGGGAAGGCCGTTTTCGTCCTCCCCAGGCTTCAGTTAAGCCTCCGGAGTCTGATAGGCCCAAAACAGGGTGGGAACATGTGCGCATGGGCAGGGGGTGTAACGGAGGCATTAAATTATGGGTGTTGGGACACACACAAGTACTATCGCGCGCAAATGCTCGCTTTCGGCAACCAAGCCGAAAAAAGGTTAGCCATCACTGCTCTAGTCTATAAAAATATCTAGCCGATATTAGATCAAGGAAAGCTGCTTTGACGTGATTATCTAAAAATGCATTGTTCACCAAGAAATGAAATATGACCACTGATGAATTAAATTAGTTTGAAAAGAAATTAACATTGTCCAAACTCATGATGCATCTCTGCTTTCCAGGCTTCACAGGTGTTGGTTATCCCCATCAAGGTCTCCCCTTGGGAGGTAAGAATCCTGGATTGGATATTTTTCTTTATTTTTTATGACTCTTTTTCCCAGATGAAGAGGCACTTCTTTTCTAAAATGTTGGGGGAATAAAAGTAAGGAAAGATGCACACACATTAGAAAATACAGAAATTATACGGAATTTTTTTTGCAGAATAATGTATGGTAACATTAGAACAAGATACAAATTACTAGAAGAATCATCTCACACACTAATAAATCCATCTGAATTAAAACAAATGTAAACTTGACTGTGACAGTTTAATACCTTAACATTTTCAAAACTTATATTTAACTATAAAAGTAAAATTTCAGATTCGTTGAGTAATCTATACTATAAAACTAAACAATCATAGTCAACAACTCTTATTTTAAGAAAGCACAAACCTCAGATAAGGCAGCAAACCACATATAGTTTTGTGCTCCATAAATACTTTAAACTGAAGTTGACTTTGGACTGGTGAGATGTTTCTACATTTTTTTCTCTTAATATTTCTGTGCAAAACACATCATGCTCAAAGTATGCCAGGTGATTTAATTGCATTTCTTGGTTAAAAACAACCCTTCTTTTGCCTGTGTTGACTTTTTAGAAACATTTGGGCGCCTCTTTCATTTTAAGATTCTTAGGGATCAGGTCTTGTAATGATTAGTTTGCAGATTTTTCTTTCTTTTTATATGAGATCTTAGATTGTTTATTTAATTGATAGCTATTGTTGAGTCCATTTGAATATTTTGGTTTTCACTCATAACACTTGGCAGCAGTCAGCCTAATTAACCTATTATTTCTATTTATTGTGACAGGTTCTTTTTAAAGTGTTTTTCTTATGCAAATCATGTTTTCAGTTTCTTCCTTTGGAATCTGTGTGTGAGAGAGTGTATACATGTATATATGATTATAATAATGTGACTGTTATTAGTGTGAATGTGCAAAATGTCATTCTTTAGAATTTTAGCTTGTTACTAAAAAAAGATGAACAACGCCAGATTTGCATGCATTATTAATAAAAAGATCATTGCTGATTTTAGAAAGAGCTGGCATAATTATATGCCACTTTGTATTAAGGCTGCAGCTGTGGAGGTGGTCAATAGTATTAAATATCTGGGTGTGCAGATAACTAACAATCTGACTTGGTCTATTCATATGTTACCTTTAGTGAAGCATGCAAATTGGTGTCTGCATTTCCTGCTTCAGATGAGGATAGCACATCTTTCTCCTCCTGTCCTGGTCACTTTTTACAGAGGCATGATTGAGGATGTTTTAACAAATGTGTCTAGCAAATAGAAAAACAGAGTTGGAAGGGAACTTGGAGGTCTTCTAGTTCAACCCCCTGCTTAGGCAGGAAATCCTACACCACTTCAGAAAAATGGTTATCCAACATCTTTAAAACTTTCAGTGTTGGGGCATTTACAAACTCTGGAGGCAATTGTTCCACTGATTAGTTGTTCTTTCAGGAAATTTCTCCTTAGTTCTAAGTTGCTTCTCTCCTTGATTAGTTTCCACCCTTTGCTTCTTGTCCTGCCCTCTGGTGCTTCAAACTGCATCACTGTTTGGTTTGGTAGCTGCAGTGTCTTAGATAGAAGGTCCATACAGAGAGTGGTAAGGACAGCTGAGAAGATTATAGGAAGCTTGCTTCCTATTATTCAGGATACTGCTTATAAGCACTGTGCGCTTAGAGCTCGGAGCATTGTTAGAAACCCCACTTACCCACTTTATGGTCTGTTTCCGTTGCTCCCTTCTGAGAGGAGGTTTTGAAAGACCTATAGCAGGACTACTAAATTCTGTGACAGCTTTGGGCCTTCTGCCATCCATCTTGTAAATTTGCAGCTTTCTTTTCCCTCCCGCCAATATATGTATGCATTTAAACTAGAAAGATGTTTCTCTGTTTTGTGTGTGTGTGTGTGTGTGTGTGTGTGTGTATGCATAATATCTTATCAGAGCTGAATGTAATGAAATTTCATTTTAATGTATGCTGATTTTTGACATTGAAGTGACAATATAGTTTCTATTTTATTGTATTTTATTCTACTCCATTCCATTCCCACTCCCATTCCTATTCTTGTTCTTGTTCTATTTTGTTCTGTTCTGTTCCATCCTATCCCTATCCCTTTCTCTTCCATTCTGTTCCATTTCACCCAAAAAGCTTCATCTGCAAAATATATAGAGGCCTGACTTCTCAGTCTATCATCCCACAGGTCATAGAGCAAGAGGCAAGACTTCCAAAAAAGGTAATCGGATCTCAGCTTCCCCAGTAGATTACTTTTGGGACACCTGAAATATATAGAGGGTAGCCCTCAACTTGCAACTGCAACTGAGACCAGAATTTCTGTTGCTAAGTAAGATTGTTGTTGAGTGAATCCCACCCAATTTACTGACTTTTTTTGCTATGGTTGTTAAGTGGATCACTGCAATTAAATGAATTATGTGGTCATTAAGTGAATCTAGTTTCTCCCATTGACATTGCTTGTCGAAAACCAGCTGGGAAAGTTGCCAGTGGCAATGACATGATCCCAGGACACTCCAAGCATTGTAAATACATGCGGGTTGCCAAGTGCCTGAATTTTTATCATATGACTCTGGTGCTGCTGCAGTGCAAGAACCGATGTTGAGTAATGTTTTTCAGTGCTGTTGTAACTTCCAGCGGTCGCTAAACAAATGGTTCTATGTTGAAAACAACCTGGATGTCAAGCACCAGGGAAATCAGATGATTCAGGCAGTTCAAATGAATATAAAGATTTATTGTTACGCTTAAGCTCTCTACAGGATTCTGCACTCCTAATAGTCAAGGGAAATGAGCAGGAATTAAAAAGGCATTCAAGGTGGGCTGAACTGAGATATTTTGTGAGCACATAGGGACTCATGACTTATGACACGTTTGGCCCCTCCCTCAGGCTTAGCCAGGTCATTTCCTACACTGTATTAGAATCCAACACAAAAAGAGTAAGCTAACTTGATACACCAGCTCACATACTTACATTGCTCAAATTGATGCTGTCTGCTTAAAAGCAAGAGCAAATTTTCACCTTGTTACCCGTATGGGTTCTATACTTGTTAGGCCTATACAGAATATTCCAGAGCTATTTTTAGCATTCAGACTGAAAAACCTGAACCTTCATAGTATTCAGCATGTAAAATTTGGACTCTTTCTTCCCATCATTCTTTGTTCTCTTCTAAGCTCTAAAGAAGTCACATCATCATCATCATCATCATCATCATCTCTCTCTCTCTCTCTCCCTCCCTCCCTCCCTCCACCCCCCCTCTCTCTGTCTCATCTTAAACGTCTTTCAAGGGAATGTCAGAAAGGTGGCATCAAAATAAGCCTTGTCTTTGCAGGCTCATAAAAATTAGGGCTCTTGGCTCAGGGCATCTCCAGAAACAGGCTCTGAGCCAAGACTTTGGAGGGATGTTATGGCCCACTTTTAAATCTTGGTCCTGTCCATATTGATGTTGAAAGCCTTAGAGTCTATAGCTACCCGCTCCTTCTATTGTTTCTTGCAAGCCATCCATTTAGTTCTTAATAGACTATCCAGAAGTGCCAGAAAACCTGGTATTTCAGGTTGACATGAGTTTTATTACCTTTCCATGGGGCAACATCATCCATTGTTTCCTGTCAATTGCGGATTCTGATTTCCCTTTACTCTATGAGGTATTCCTCCTCATCTTTTTCCTAAATCCAAAGGCCACTTTTAATGGACTTTATCTGGCACTTCATATTCAGTGGACAGTTTATTTTTATCCATTTATTCATCCATCCATTCATCCATTGCTGCAAATGCAAGACTCCCAGCAGGAATAAAAACAATAAATAAGGAGGTTTGTCAAATAAACAAGGTAAATAGATAGTATCCACTGCATTTTCTTTTCTCTTTGCTGAATGGTTTCCTTTAAGAAAGATCTGAAATATGGACTCTGGAAAGACATTCATATACCATTTTAATCTCTCCCAGTGGGTCACAGTACAATTATGATTTGGCAGGAAACCCACATCTTATTAGAGTTCACAGTCATTCCATGAGAGCCATACCTTAGCCTCAGCAGGTGCCTTTTCTCATTATTGTATTTTTTATCTCATAGGCTGCCACATGGTTGCAATTTTCCAGTTCATCAGACATTACAAATTGCACCTTTGGTCTCAGTAAGCATTTTTGGCAAGCTAGTCTTATCCTTCTTTGATCTTTTGCCCATCTTCAGATATGGTAACATATGACTTTCATATATGTGTTGAATCACAAAGTCCATGATAAAGAAGAACCAATTACTCACCCATAAATATGATTCTTTAAGGAGACATTTATGAACAGAACAGAATAGAATAACAGAGTTGGAAGAGATCTTGGAGGTCTTCTAGTCCAATCTTCTGTTCAGGCAGGAAATCCTACACCACTTCAGACAAATGGTTGTCCAATCTTGTCTTTAAAATTTCCAGTGTTGGAGCATTCAAATCTGTCAAGATACTTCTGTTTCTTAAGCCTGTCTTCTGGAGTGTTGGCTATTCTTGCCAGCTTGGTGTCATCTGCAAATTTGATGAGTTCCCCATCTATCTCTTTATCCAAATCATTAATGAAGTTGTTGAAG
This sequence comes from Thamnophis elegans, assembly GCF_009769535.1. Lineage (NCBI taxonomy): Eukaryota > Metazoa > Chordata > Lepidosauria > Squamata > Natricidae > Thamnophis > Thamnophis elegans. Next base: position 115,482,153 of record NC_045558.1, read on the forward strand.
AGTACTGGGCCTAAGACACAGCCTTGAGGTACTCCACTGCATACTTCCCTCCATGAAGATGCAGTTCCAATGCAAGAATTACATGTTGAGTGCAGTTGGTCATACCAGTTATGAATCCATCTGGTGGTGATGCTAACCCACATGTGTGTCACTCTTCGATCTTGCTTCAATGAAATTTTGAAACTTTGCAGAAAACAGCAAAAAATGCCCATTAGACATGCCGGGTTCACTTAATTGCCACATGGTTCATTTAAGGGCCACGTGATTTGCTTAATGACCACAGTGACTCACTTTGTGACAGTTGTAAAAATGTTTTAAAATCAAGTTTTAATAATTGCAACAACTTACAACTAAAATTCTGGACTCAGCTGTCATCATAAGTCAAGGACTATCTGTATGGTATCAACAACAGGGAAACCCATAATTTAGGGTTCTTGAGCTTGAAATATTAATGTATCCATGTTCATCAGATATATGGTATCATAAAAACAAGGGAGTCCTGGGAAATCACATACTGTAAGCTCTATAGCATAACAGTGTATTGTTGCATTACTCAAGGGATTAAGAAAGTAGCAAAGGATTGCTTTTAGGGGTTGGTTCAGCCAGATCTTCACATTGTTACTAGTGCCAGGGAAATGAAGAACGAAGGTGGCAATAAAGCAGGATCAGAGAAGATTATCAAGGGAAGCATTCAGAACATTCTTAGCTTCTGATTACCATGAGCAAGTTACAAACAGGGCTCATTTCTGAACACAGCTTGATAACCTAGGAATTAACCCACAGGGGGTTTAGTTATAAAACTGTGGTTACAGAGTCTTACTGAGAGTTTTCTAAGATTTATCTCTCTAAAGGTTTAGGCTCGATTTACTTTTTAAAAACATACATTTTTAGCTATTCTCTGTCCCGCCTTATCTGAACAAGAAAAATATTTTACACCTCTTCAGAAGTCATTATTAACAGTTTTCCATGTCAGCCCTGCCATCTGAGCTTTAAGCAAATGATAAGGAAAAATAGCAGCAGCACTTAAACTTATATACCAATTCACCATGCTTTACAGCCCTCTCTAAGCAGTTTATAGGGTCAGATTATTGTCCCCAACAATCTGGGTCCTCATTTTACCGACCTCAAAAGGATGGAAGGCTGAGTCAACCTTGAGCTGGTGAGAATTGAACTGCTGGCAGTCGGCAGAATTAGTCTGCAATACTGCATTCTAACCACTGCACTGTCTCTCTCTCTACTTGTGCCTTGATTTTTACAGTGTATTTTCTTCAACAGGACGTATGGATAGTGGTGGAGCTGGAGGCTTCCCAAGCAATGGGATGCAAAATGGATATGGCAATGGTAAGAAAGCCACACATGTTGTCACACAGGATTGTGCCCTGTAAATACTATGCCAATAGGCTCCTTCATAAATTTGCACATGATACTCTGGACTTGCATGCAAAAATTCAGCACGTGTCAACTTCTAGTCAAGGAACACCTGGTAGGAGGTGGGTCAGAATGCCTACTACTAAGCTAGTGAGGCAATAAATGTGTTATGTGCAGCTTCTTTGGAGGAACTATTATGTTCAGATCAGTGGTGGGTTCTGGATCCCGTTCCAACTAGTACGGTTGGAGCAGGCCTGGCGTTGACCACATGGATGCACACAGTGCTCGTGCATGTGCGCACAGTGCACACATGCGTCGTACCTGCCAGCAACGCTTCCACAAGCCTCCGTGATGCTCCAGCTGCTCAATGGAGTGCCATGCAGGTGCTGTATGTGCTATGCGCGGAAGCGCGGAAGCCTTTAAAGGACAGGTAAGAAGCTGAGGTGGGTGGGTGGGCCCTCCGGAACACCGTATTGGAACAATACCCGGGCATACCGCCTGCAACCCACCACTGGTACAGATTGTCCTTTCAGTTTCCTCTTTGTTCCCACTTCTGCCTTCTTGTTTTGGGATACTTAAGATACAGGTAGTCCTCGACTAATGTCCATAATTGAGACCAGAATTCAGACTCAAATTTACAACCATTTTTAATTGAATCGCCACAGTCATTGAGTGAACCCAGGCTCATTAAGCAAATGCCACAGTTGTAAGTGCAAATCCATTCTTCCAAATTTATGGCACTTTTTTGCCATAAATCAACACTGCAGGATGCTCCAATCAGTCATAAATGTGAGTCAGTCACCAAACACCTTAGTTGCAATCATGTGAACATTGGGTGCGTGACTGTCATAAGTGCAAGGATCAGTTATAAGAGTAAAGACTGGATATTTTTCAGCAGCATCGTAACTTTGAATAGTCACTAAACAAATGGTTGTAAGTCAAGGATTACCTGTCTACAAGCTTTTTACAAAGCAGATAAAAATCATGGCTTCATATCTATTTCATGCAAATAGTTCCCGGTTTTCCCTGGTATCACTGATTCAGAAACATAGACAGCTGCATAAATGAAGCAGCCTAAAAAACATTGTTGCACATCACTTGCTGCAATAAATAGGTATATCCAGAATGTGGAGCTATTGACCAATGTATAAAAAAAGAAATAAATGCTGTCTTCTTTATCTGAATTCAGCTGCTGTAAAATACACAATAGAAAATCCAAGATTGATAGCTTGAGTTTCTAGCTGGCTAGAAAGATCATATGTTCTTTTACGTTTTCAGGCTATGGAGCTGGGGGCAATGGATTCCCTCCCGCTGGAACTCAGCCAGGTGCGAAATGGGGATGGGTGGCATTAATTTCTCACATTTGTTTTTCTCCTTTCCTTCAGAGAATTTAGAGAACCCTTTTAACATAACAACTGATAAGGGAGGGTAGGCTGACCAGATGGCAATCTGCCTAAACCTTCTGGTCAAGTCGATGACAAAGGCCGTATTTGAACATTGGTTGCTCATGTTCAAATTCAGCAGCTGCCGCAGCTGCACCCTATTGATAGTAATGGGAAAATTCACGAAATTCACTTGGGAGTGAGATAGTACGAAGAAACCAAAGAGTAAGAAAGAAGTAGTGGGCTAGGGAAGTTGTTATCAGGCATGGATCTCTAGCTCAGTGTGAGAGCTTATTTCGGTCAGTATTGTGTGCTTCAGCCAGGAAAGTGTGACATTAGGGAGCAAATCATTTGAGCTGGTGAAAGCGTAAGGAATATTAGTTGAAGGTGCAAGGCAATTTATGTGAGACCCAGACAAATATACCAATTCCCTTCATGTAGTTCAGAGTTCATGGCAATAGAAATGCTCTTCTGAGTATGGCTCATGGTTGGAATACCAGGCCCAATCACTTACACTGCTATAAGTATAGGATCAAGTAATACACTAGTTTCCCATATTGTCTTGCAATTCTTGCAGTTGTAGTCCCAGCTTATCTAGAAAGCAAAAGGTAGGAATATCTCCCGTAATATTCAGCTAAAAGAGATGGCCTCCTGAACTGCTTTCTCTGTTCCAGGGAGATTTATAATTAGATGAATCAGCATTTTGCAAAAGAAAATGTGTGTCAATTTCCCACATTATGCTAAGCCATAATTCCTTTCAATCACGGTTTTTGAACAAGCCACACTGGGCTATGCTATGTTGGAAGAAATGCCCTTATGGGTTCAGCTCCAAGTGGGGAAAAAGACACTGGAGACACGGAGGCTGCTTGGAAAGATGGTTTATTGGTGGATAGGACCACATGGCTTGCGTCCTGAACAGAAAAGGTGATCACATGCTTCAATGTTGGGTGAAGAAGAAGAAAGGAGAGGAAGGGGCTTGCTGGGCTTTTTATCATCTGTTCGGCCCCACCTCTCTGTTCCCTGTTCCTGTGTAAGAAATGTATTCTGATTGGTTATCAGACTCCCATGGGGCCATGCAGGGGCAACTCTGTAGGCTGTGTTTTGAATCCCAAGTTTGATTGAGTTCTCAGATGCCATGTGGTGAGTTGGGTAAAGGGCTAATCCCATTACCCTGGAGCTGAAGGGGAGAACTCTTTATTATGTAGAATAGACTGGCTTGGGCATCTTAATGGCCCATTGACAAAGGGGAATGGGCAGGAAGCTGCAGGGAGCTACTTTGTCTTTAAAACATGTTTCTCTCTTTTCACATCCAGGGAAATATAATATGTTGCCTTTTCAATATTTCCTAAGATATTTCATTTTTCTAGGAAAGTGATGGGTGCTAACTTCCTACGGCCATAAACCACTGATTCCAACTGTCTGTGGCTTTTACTTCAGACTAGGTGATTAACTATGATCCGCTATATACAATGCTAGCGGAGTGCAAATTATCTCCAAATCAACTTGACTATGGCTTAAAATGCTATGCAAATCCAGTCAGTCAATCTGTAAATTTTAATCAGGACTATGGGAACAGGCTTTTCCTGTCATTTCTTTATTGTGCCAATTTCTAGTCTGAAATTATCCCAGTGTTGTGTAGACCAGGGATGTCAAACTTGATTTCATTGAGGGCTGCATCAGGATGGTGTTTGACCTTGGGGGACATAGGCATCGCTAGGGTGGGCATGGCCAGCTCGATGTCACTTGTGTCAGAGGCACCTGTGGTGGCCAGAGTGCTCTGCCAATGAAAATGGGTTCCCAAGCTCAGTTTTTGGCTGTGATAGCCACCTACAACCTTCTGCCAGTGAAAATGGAGCTTAAGAGGGCTGCACACAGCCCTCCTGAGCTCCATTTTTGCTGGCAGAGGAACTATGGACCTGCCCTTTGCTATTTTCATAGCGGCCCCATGGCCCAGATCTAAGCACCCCATGGGCTGGATTCGGCCTCCAGTCCTTGAGTTTGACACCCATAATATAGACCCTATCTGTTTTACGAGGCATTGGGTAGCTCCAAAAAGAGAAATTTGGATCAGATAATGACATAAATTATGGTTCGTCACAAGCAGATGTTCAGACTGAATTTGGCATTTTTATCCACCTATCAAAAATCATTATTGAATTTTATGTATTTGATTTTTTTAGAATCAAATACATAGTATTCTTATCACATCACTACTGTGGTCTCAGGTTGAAACAAGCCTCCTTCCTTGTAGCTTTAAAATGCAGAAGATCTTATTCCAGTTCTTTCACAACTAGCGCGGTGTGATGGCTCAGCAATTAAGGTCCTGGGCTTAAATGAGCTGGAAAGCTAAGAGCCCAGGTTCGAGACCCAAGCGTCACATGATGGGGTAACTCCCCGTCCCTGTCCCACGTCATATCAACCTAGCAGTTTGAAAGCATGCAAATGAGAGTAGATAAACAGGTACCACTTCGGTGGGAAGGTAACAGCACTCTGTGACATCATGTTGGCCACATGACATGGAAATGTCTTCAGACAACATTGGCTCAATGGATTTGAAATGGAGATGAGCACCCGCTCCTATATTCAGCAACAACTAGCGGAGTAAAATCTACATGGACTCGTTTATCGTTATTCTCACAACTAGTATTCCCACTTCCTCCTAACATTTACAACTGCGGATTTGGGGAGTGAATGCTTTCTTCAGTTTGAAGAAAGTAGATTTAGGAAATATGCCTATTTGTACGAAATTAATCACACTCTATCCTGAATAATTGAATCATTGCTGAGATGCAGGCTGTTCTGCAGACAGTAGCCTCACCTTTGTGCAAATTCAGGCCATGTGGTTTGTTTAAAGTCATGGAGATGCAGTGGTTACAATGCAGTACTGCAGGCTAATTCTGCTAGCAGTTCGGCAGTTCAAATCTCACCAACTCAAGGTTGACTCACCCTTCCATCTTTCCGAGATCGGTAAAATGAGGACCCAGATTGTTGGGGAAAATATGCTGACTCTGTAAACTGCTGAAAGACGGCTATAAAGCACTGTGAAGCGGTATAAGTGCTATTGCTATTAAATTCCAGGATGTTATACAAATCCCCCCCAAAAAAATATGTTAATTGAACAAAGCATAATGATGTTGGCTTAAATGTGTCATGCAAACACGGTCTTTAGGTTTGTTTCATTTACAGGTGCCCAGATTCCATATGGCAGTCAGTTAGGCGGTCCAGCTGCTGCTGCTGCCTCAGCCAAGTATGGAGGTGAGTCTCCAACCTACAACAGAATGAAGAGCAGTATTCCTCTGCCATTCATTGGCAACCGAACAAATCTTTGTGCAGCTTGACATTAGCTAAGTGAACTTTGCCAAGTGATTAGTAAGCTCTGAGTACCAAAGATATGACCTCAGAATGGTTGAGCAGAACTACATTGACCGTTGTTCTGATTTTACGAAGCCTTCTATCATGGCTTCTTCCAAAAACAATCATATCCTTTGAGAAAGGCAAAGAGAATTTTTTGTGGAAGAACCATACATCTCCTCAAAATTCTTTCTTAAGTGTGATGTCCTTCCAAAGTACTGGACAGAAAGTCACTGTGGATGATGGAACTTCTGTTCTATTAGCAAAGTACCACATGGGGAAAGCTGTCGTGGAGCTTCATATCATTGGAGAGAGGGAAGGCCTGTTTCATTTATTTGGAACTAAAGGTGTAGTTGTGTGAGGGAAGGGATTGTCTCTGTCCTAGTTAATTTTCTGACTGCCATCTCTGTTACAGGTGCTGGGCAAAATCCATACAGAGGACAACCACAACAACCAGAAGCTACCGGCCTGGGAAATTATGGTGCTGGCAGATATGGTGTGTGTAAAGCAGAATCAATTGTAGTGGGATTACTAATACGCTATACAAGAATAGAAAAATAACATAGATTTAAATCTTATGCTAACTAACTCAAGGTTTAGTCTTTTTAAAGACCCCTTTTTAAGATTTTTAGAAAGGTATTTTGCCTGTAAACAGATTAGAAAATTTGTAGGCAAAGAGGTTTCTTCTAGGTAACACTTTTAAGAAATTGAAATGATTGTCCATACATGACATATCCAAATATGTCATATATGCGGGTAGAGTTATACTTTATCATCAGCATGGGGAAGAAATCCAACACATAAAGGTGAAAAGGATTATACCAATTGAATTCTTCTTTCTTCTTCAAAGAAAAAAAAACCAAGAGTGGCATTCCTAGAAGATGCATTAAAGAGTTGTCTTCCTAGAAAGCTGAAGTGAAGTTCAGGAGTAGATTGCCTGATGCAGAACATTCATTTCTTTGTAAACCACATCTCTTGCGCTGAATGTTTCCTTCTAGGAGACCCCAGCCAGCTGCCATATGGTGCTCAACCTGCTGGTCTTGGAGTAGATGGTAAAGCAGGACCATTTGGTAAGACTATTATGGAACATTTTTCTAGTTGTTTTGTGATTGTTTTACAGAGTTCTAAATTATCTTTGAGGAATCTCCTTCGCCTTGGTATGCATTTTGTTTCAGAGGCCTGAATCAACTTACGGTTTAATACTTTCAATATGGCATGGTGGGACATAATAATTTCCTTTTCTATACTGGTAAAATTACCAACACTGTCAAACTATCTACTGACTGTATTACTATTATTATTCACTTCCTTCCTAGTACTTATCTCTTTCCTAGTACCCATCTCTTTCCACCTATGACTATAACCATGTTGCTTGTATCTTTAAATTTTAAATTTTATTTGTTTTCTAGTATAATTTGACTGCTTATTAGTAACCTATGACACTGTTCTGTATCTTATGATTCTTGATGAATGTATTCTATTTTATTTTTCTTTTATGTACATTGAGAGCATATGCACCAAAGACAAATTCCTTGTGTATCCAATCACACTTGGCCAATAAAGAATTCTATACTATTCCATTCTATTGGTTAGTACAAGCGTGATCAGAGCCCCACTTAAATAGGAGCAATTTGTCCCTCAGGGCCTCCTTTTCTCACCTGCTGCATTAAAAAAAAGAAGAAAAAAACAGCATTTGGTTTCTTGTAATATCCCCAAAAGTTGGGAGACTGTGTTTCAGCCCTCTTCTCCTTACTTCCAGGATTGGGCTATATGGTTACTCCTTGCCAATATGGGCTTTGAAAGGAGGAAGCTCCTCTTCCCACTTAGAAAGATAATGCTGCAGGCCAAGTCTGCTATGTTTATTGATTTATTTTATTTATTTAGTTTGTCAAACATATAAAAGATAGGTATAAGTATAAACATAAATGTGAACACAGTAAATGGCTACGAATAAATGGAGATAGTAGGACAGAGATGATAGGCAAGCTGGTGCACCCCCTACCGACCTCTTGGGAATCGAATGAAGTCAATAGTAGACAGTCTAAGGTTAAAATTATGGGGGTTTAGGGATGAAACCACGAGCCAAGTAGTGCATTCCAGGCATTGACCACTCTGTTACTGAAGTCGTATTTTCTGCAATCGAGTTTGGAGCTGTTTACCTTGAATTTATTGTATTGCAAGAAACCTTTGTAAATCTGACACCAACCTCAAAATCCCTAGATTACATCTGGTGAGTCCTGTGTAATGTGAAAATTTCTTGTATCTGTGGAATTAAGAAATTCACTTTTCTGCTTTTTGGTCTCTTTCACCCAGGTGGGCCACAAGTAGGATATGAACCCCAGCCTGCCAAGGCGATAGGGTTGGATGGTAAGAAATTGAATCTTCTACAAGTTAGGATGGAAATAGGAATTTAGTAATAGTTTATTGTGAAAAGGCGAAACTATTCATTATTCATGTCTCCCCGAGAATCTCAAAGTGTGAGTGACCAAGTTATAAAACACTTAACATATGATTGACATAATAAAGGAGCACCAATTTTATTCCTGCATGTTTCTTTTTCTTTCTTTCATGTCCCAGGGCAACATTCTCAAATTTCTGAGGAGCTGTTAGGCTAGCCTGTTAAAACAAGCCCAGAAACAGAGATTATTCTGCTTTAAATGAATGGTGTATTATACTAAGATAGGGTTCATTTATGTTTTCTTGAATAAACTGCAACCATCTAAGTTTAAATAAACTGCAATCACCTAAGTACACTGCTATAAATCTTGATTTGCAAACCAAAGTGGTTGAGTATATTAAGCCAGGGGGAATCCCTAGCTAACAGAATGTAACTTCTGGTTGCAGATGTGCAACTTTTGACATCACCTTTGTTAAAATACAATTTAAATGGCAAAAAGGCTAAGCTTAATGTGCCCATTTTCTTTCAAAAGAAATAAACTCTCCCACCCAAAAGAACTGCAAATCATCATTTCAACCATTCCACTCCAATGCAGATCTTGAAAATTAGAAATAAACAGATACACACAAATGATTGTATCTGCATAAAGCTTTCACTCTGCTCACAATTGTGTGATATCTTTAGATGACTAGTTGCTGTTGACAGAACAACTCAGAGAAGGCCAGTCTGTTCAGTATTCCTTAAGAGTTGTATTAGATATGGAAATATACTGTATTGCCTGAATTGGATACAGTTGATGAATAGTTCTCAGATTGCCAGCAGAGTTTCCCAGGAGACTAAAATATACTTTCATTTTAGATGCAAAACATAATTTCTGTATAGATGATTGAAGGTCATTATCAGTAAGTAGTGGTCAACACCACTTCCTAGATTCCCATTCCAATGATCCAAATTTACAGGAGGGAAGCATAGTGACAGGGCATTTGATGTGATTTTCTATGTTGCACGTTTCTCCCTTTCTATTTCTCCATCCTTTGCAGGCAATGGAAATGGACTAGGATATTTGAACACTAGAGACCCTCAAGCTAATGGACTGGGGGCAGGTAAGGTTAAGTGTGAACCTTCACTCTACCCCCAGAAAAGACTCTTAAATCTTTATCCTGCTGCTAGTTATGTAATTAGCATTAGAATGTTCTGACAGTCCTAATCTTAATCTTCTCCCTTTGTCACATGATACTAGCTTTATCTCACCCTAGGACATGATTTAAGCAGTCTTGTGGTGATTTTAACACTAACTCAGCTAAAGCCAACACAGAACCATGATGGGCAATGGGCATTTTCTGTACTATCCGCCCCCTTTTAGATGGGTGTATTTATTTGACCAGAACAGCTTTGATCAATGGATCCTGGAAAAATCCTTATATTTTAGGTGAGATGCTATTAGCTGTTCATTAGCCAATCAGCAAATATCCTCACTACTACCGGTATCAATAAGGGCATTTCAGTAGCCAGTCAGAGTGGTATTAAGAACCAAAATAGCACATCAGTATCTCATCAGGACATCGATATAAAAAGACCATTGGCTGAAGTAAGTTAAGGAGCTGTGGCGGTGCAGTAGTTAGAATGCAGCAGGCTAATTCTGCCGGCTGCCAGCTGCCTGCAGTTTGGCAATTTGAGTCTGACCAGCTCAAGATTGACTCAGCCTTCCATCCTTCTGAGGTTGGTAAAATGGGGACCCAGACTGTTGGGGGCAATAAGCTGGCTCTGTAAACTGCTTAAAGAGGGCTGGAAAACATTGTGATGCGGTACATAAATGCTATTGCTATCACCAGGGAGGAAAGGCTCATAGTACCATCAAAGATTATCTTGCCTCTTCCTTGTGCTTAAATTTTTCCTCTTCTTTTATCTGGCAGCTGGGTATGGTCCCCTTGCTGCAGGGCAAGCTCCAGGAGGATATCGCAGTCTGCCAGGCCCTGGACAGCCACTAGGAGGATATCGTAAGTGGCACCACAGTTCTGTTTTCCCATCTTTTTTACTTTTTTTGCTAATATCCTAAAACTTTAGGTTGGCCTAAAATAAAGAACTTCCAGAGTTTTAGAATGAGCAATTACTTTTCAAACTATGCGTCTGGGTAATTCTGGAGTCTTTCAATATAAGTTCCTTAAGGACTGTATTCTTCAACATTTTTATATCTAACTACTTCAAATGAAAGTAATCACCAAGCAATTTAGTAAAAATGAATTCATAATAATAAGATGGTATTAAACCAGTGTTTTTCAACCACTGTGCCGCGGCACACTAGTGTGCCGTGACATAGTGTAAGGTGTGCCGTGGGAAAATTACTTTATATATAGTCAATATAGGCACAGAGTTAAAATTTTTTAACATTTTCTAATGGTGGTGTGCCTCGTGATTTTTTTCATGAAAAAAGTGTGCCTTTGAACAAAAAAGGTTGAAAAACACTGTATTAAACAAAGTATTTTTCTTTAAAAGTTTTAGTGTAATAAGAAAGGAAACTTCATGGTGATCAGTAGGAATTCCCTTTGGAGAAAGCAAGTGTTTGTCACTTAAATAGAAGCATACTAAGTATTTACTCAGTGGTACTTCCTAATCTAGGGACTGTTGTTGAGAAGGCTTGTTTTATATAGTTACCTTCAACATTTCGGAACCCTAAATTTATGGTCTAGTTTAAGGCACCAGGCTAGAAACCAGGAGATTGAGTTTTAATCTGTTTTGAGGGATGAAAGCCAGCTGGGTGATTTTGGGCCAGTCACTCTCTCTTAGCCCAACTCACTTCACAGGATTATGGTTGTAGGGAGTGTAGGATGAAGGAGTATTGTGTACAGTATGTTCACCTCCATGAGTTATTTCTAAAGTAATAAAGATGGAATAATTAAACCCTACAGATTTAGACATAATAAATAAATCCTTCTATCCATCAGCACTCTGCAACCAGCTATATAGCCAATGAAACAGTAAAAATTAGAGCATCATACTCTTATTTGTAAAAACTAGAGCATCATACTCTTATTTGCCACCACCATTCCTTAAAAATGTGGGAACATAATTAGGAAATAATCAATTTACAAACACTTTCAAGTACAGCCCTAAACAGAATACTTCATGATTAGCTAATCTGGATGTCGTGGAAGCATTAATGATAGGACCCCAATCTGATAGTATTCAAGCTACCATTAAAAGCACTTCAAACTTCTGTAACTGAGAAAGATTTGAAAATGTACTTGGCATGTCATTGGGAGATCTATATGGCCAGAATTGAACCCTGTTTACATCTTGTGCGCTCCTAAATATGGACTGGACATCTCTGTAGACATCCTGGGCTTTTTTGGAAGGCAAATCCCGAAAGAACAGCTTTCTAAAGGAAGGTTCTCTTCCCTGAACATTTTCCTACTTCTATGCTGCCTTCTGAAGATGATATAATTCCATCTTACAAGCAGTTTAAAATGTTTTAATTGTTATATGTATTCTTTTTTCTCCCTTTCAGATATTATTTTTAACTGAATTAAAATATGATTTCAAGAATCATGGTGACTTAGCCCTGCCCTTAACACAGCAAAGCAACCATCTTAAACTCAGAATAGAATAGAATGCAGTGATTCACTTAAAAACTATAGCAAGATTGGTTGTAAAATGGAGCAAAACTCACTTTAAAACTGTCTTGCTTAGCAATGGAAATTTTGAGCTCAATTGTCGTCATAAGTCAAGGACTACCTGTGTAACGGGATATCCAGGGCACTTCTAAGTAGCACTGTTTCCATTCTGCATTCCCAGAAAATTGCTTTGAAACTGGCTGTGCAAATTGCCTTCATAAATTCAGACTTTGGAATGCATGAGCCAAACAGGGCCCTGCCCCAATTTATTATGGGTCCTACATCATTTCTACTGCACTAAAACCCAGATTGTGATGGTGAGAAAATAGCACATCATTCCTCCAGCATCTGTCTCTATGGGTGCACATTGGTACAGATCTATCTGTTGGGAAGGGAAATAATGCCTGCTAATAGACAGCATGAACAAATCATTGAAGTTTACCTATGGGACAGAACAGGGTTATCAAACTCAAGGGGGGCACATCTGTCCTGCGATGTGGTTGGATCTGGCCAGCAGGGCCATTCTGGTCTATCCAATGCGAAGAGGAAAGATTACCAATGTGGCTTCAGCCCGGTCTACCCAATACAAAGAGGAAACATGCCAGCAGTTTCAGGAGTGATGTAAAGCTGGCTATGCCCACCCAGTTGGCCATGCCCATCTCCCCCCCCCCCCAAGGTCAACCACAGCCCTGTGGCCCTCAATGAAATTGAGTTCGGCACCTCTGGGATAGACGAAAGACCAGCCTGGAGCAACAAAATCCCTTCATCATTCCACACAAGAGAGAAGAAAGAAAAATGCTAGTATAGACTCACATCCCCATTCAATGTTTCCAGGACATGTTTATGCTATGATCAGATAGACATTGGGAAAATATGATTAAAATTATCTGGATTCATCTTTTGGAGTGCTGCAGTTTGAGCACAGTTATGAAACAGTCCATATTAAAGTTTACTAAACAATAAAGTTATTGCTTAGAATTACATACAGAAATATTGTCAATCAAGAATATGATGTTAATTATTGGTGGGGTTTTTTCTTTTGGTTTAGGAGGGAAGGAATCAAAGTACGGAATGAATGGATACATGGGAAATGGCTATAGAGGTATGATTTAAGAAGATGAAATTCATATATCTCCTATTATGTTAATTTTCTCTTCACCTTCATACCCACAATCAGCCAAAACATACATTCTGTCCTCATTTCTAGGCATATATGTAAAATTAAAAGTTCCACACAATCATCAATAGTTATATTTAAATCTTTGCTGGGTTCCCAAGTCATAATGTAATTTATTTATCTTGTGGGTGAGCCCAACTGTTGTGATTTGCAAAACATGTGTGAAGCTAGCTTGTGATCAACCAATTATGGTTAGAATCAGAGGTGGTATTCAGCCAGTTCTGACAGATTTTGGAGTGGAAATATGGAATAGTTCGGAGAACTGATAAATAGGCTGGCCTCGCCCCTGCTGCCTCCCAGCTGATCTTCTTTTGTTGCCCCAAACAGGAGAACAGAGTGGGAAAGCAGGTTAATGGGGTGGGAGGGAATGGGGATTTTGCAGTAACCTTCCCCCAGGAGTGGGGAGTTAGGATTTTGCAGTATCCTTCCCCTGCCACACCCACAAAGCCATACCCACAAAGTTACACCACTCCCAGAAAGCGACACCTACAGAACCCGTAGTAAAAAAATTTGAATCCCACCGTTTAAAACAAACCCTAACCCGTTTATTAAGTTAAACCAGTCACTGTCTTTCTTGAAGGCTCTGGGATTTCATCTTAGATGAAAAATATTAGGGATTACTAACAGAAATCTGTTATATATTTCAGCATCATTTGAAGAAAATAATGACATATTATTGCCTGTTTAAAACAACTGTATTTGTGCTCTTGACTATTTTGGTTTATTTAAAAAAACTGCACTGGGTTATGGGACTATATGAAAGGAAGTAATTGTGAATGTTGGGGAAGTGGCTTCCTAGTTAATTATGTGGGGAATAGGACAGACATTTCCAAAATCATCTCATGCTGTCCCGCATTTAATCTCTGTAAATGGCAATGCTGGAAAATAAAATAATGGCTGCCTTTGTCTTCACTTTTTCCTAGGTCGCTGCTCTTCTGGAAAATGCTGAAAGACAATACTGTTCTTCAGAACTTCCTACAGCAAGATCTGACATCTAGACAATCTTTGGTGCTATGTTTAAAGACCAACAACTGCATTCCCAATATAAATGGCTGTGTCTTTTTCCTTCTGTATGTTTTATTTTGTCATTAGAAATGTTTCATTTTTTAAAAAAAAGATTGAAAAACATTGCATGTTAGTTTTTAAAGCTTTGGTCAACAATATTTTCCAAGGACTAATACTATGTTTGTGACCATATTACACAAAGTTTGAGAAGCTAGAAACTGCTTTCCCCCATCCCCCCAAGACATACCCTGTGAATTCCACAGATTAGGAGGCAATCTAGTGATGTTTTTCATCTAATTATGTGTCTGGAGGGCCAGACCCCAATGTTTTTTTTACATAAGAATAAATCCACCATTCTCAATGTCTTCCATACTTATGGTGTCCTTGTTTGCAAAAACAAACTTTGTATATTTGTGTGTGTTTTTTTTCCTCAAAAATCCCACTGAATATCTTCCATTGCTGCAGTTTCCATAAAAACTAAGTATATTATGATTTTGATGCTTTTCTCATGCTAAAATTGATACTATGGAATCTAAAAATTGATTTAAAAAATAAGTTGAAAATATGGAAGAATTTTGGCATCTTCAGATCAATTATTGGATGATAAACTAAGGATATTATTTGCTTACATCATAATTTGAACCATTAACATTTTCAGCTTCAGAGATACTTAAATGATTAGAAAAGATGATTACATTTTATGAGATCAATAAGTCCATAATTAGTCTTTATACATAGTTTATTAATTAATCATTTTGATATGCACATTTTAAAAAGGAATTGGAGACCCTTATTTTATCTAAACAATAGGAAACTGTCTTAACCTTTGTATCAAAAATGTCAATACGGTCAATCTAATTTACAGAATATTTACAGAAACATTTCATACTTATTTACCCCACTGTATTTGTACAGAAGAGGAATAGATAATAAGTAATTTTATCATGGTAGAGATGAAATGCTTCATTAAAACAGGTTTTTCTAATGTTCTAAAATGTTTATAATCTGGTATAAGTCATTATACATGAATTTATGGCTGAGACAGAATTTAATACTTTCATACAACTATATTCTTTTGATCAATATACCTATTATTGCCATATACACTTACCCACACATACACACACATTCTTATATTGTTATATATCAACTCAGTTTACTACTAGGCAGTCACCCCACACAAAAGGAAACATTTTGCAGACAATGGACAATTAACATAACAACTAAGATAATTCTGCAAAGAACAATCTACAAAAATGCAATTTTGAAGTGTAATACCAGTAGTATAGTAAATGTTTTCAGCTGTGCTAATCCAGTAGGTTGTAAACTTTTAATGTTTTTCAAAAGTTTTAAAGGACTTTTTGCAGATTGTGCTTTATGATATCAAATACCTGTCGAGCAAGTTGGAGGATATTGTAAAATATTAGGATTGTTCTGAAATATCATTTCAGATTTTTTTTTCTGGATTATTGGTATAAGACAGAATCTTACTAGTTTAACTTCCCCAAAAAATATTCAGATCATGGTACAAAATCAAGCAATTTTTTTTTTTTTCCTTTATATTTTTATTCAATTTTCACATTCCATTTGCAATCATTTATATACAGGGTATTTACTATAAAAAAAGAAAAAAAAAAGAAAAAGGGAATAAAACGAACAAATAAAAAGGAAACACAACTCATCATTCACAACCCCACCTAACCCTTTCATCCTCCATACACCCCATCTACCCCCTCCAACTTTCCTTTCTCCCTCTAACACTCCCCTCCTACTTCCCTTTCCCCTCAAACCTTCCTTCTCCCCTTACTCCCCGAACACCCTCCTTACATTCCCCTTACTCCTTCCTTACTCCTCCCTCTTCTTTCCCTCTACCTCCCTCCTTGGTGTATGCCTTTATTCGAGTGTTGTTTGATCTGATAAAAGTAAAATGAACCAAGGAAAAAAAGAAATAAAAAAGGGAAAAAAAAAAAAACCACCGTATATAAATACATTCTCGTTCTTATTAAGACTATGTTAACACCCCCCCACCCCACCCCCCACAAATCCCCATCCCTAATCCTCCCGACTTCCCAGGGCCCACACCTGGCACTACCTTCTGTCTAAAATATCTTGTATACATATGGATTAAAAAATAAAAGTAATATATCAAAAGAAAAAAAAAACAGAGAAAAAAAAAAGAGAAAAGAAAAGAGAAAAGAGAAAAAAGAAAAAAAAGAAAAAAAAGGAAACCACTCTTTGTGTTGATCTCAGCCCCCTATCTTTATCTATGCTTAAATAGTATAAATCATTCTATCTATATTTTATTCTCGTCTCTTACTTCTTTGCTATTTACCCCAACCTTCTGTAGATTCTCCCGTTCCTCTTCCTAAACCTCATGATCCCTTCCAATAAAATGTAAGCAGCGTGGTTCATGCCACATATTCAAATATAACTTTACAGACAAGTAATCAAACTTTCCCTTCTGGTAAAATTTAAACAGCGTAAATGATCTTTCTTTACCCCCTTTTCAAACAGTAATTCAAAATCCCCTTCTTAGTAAAATTAAACAGCGTAGATCAAATATTACTTTACACAGGAATCAATTTCTATCTTAAGATAATTCCAACTGACTTCCTCTTCTAATAGGATTTAAATAACGTAGTTCATTCCACATGCATTTTACCCTCATCCCTCACTTGTCTGATATTTACCACTATCAAATTTATACTAGCATTTGTTTAAAATATAACTCAGAGGGATTTCAACCAACTTTCCCTTCAAATGAAAGTTAAGTAGCATGGGTCATTCCACATATTCAAATAATACTTTCAGCAAGAGTCAGTTAACCTTCTATTTTAAAGTAATCCCTTCTAACAAAGTTTAAGCAACATAAATCATTCCGCATTCTTTTTACACTTATCTTAAGATAATCCCAACCGGCTTTCTGTTCTAATAAACTTTAAACAACGTAAATTTTACCCTCATCCCTTGCTTGTCTGATGTTTACCACAAATAACGTAGTTCATTCCACATGCATTTTACCCTCATCCCTTACTTGTCTGATATTTACCACTATCAAATTTATACTAGCATTTGTTTAAAATGTAATTCAGAGCGATTTCAACCAACTTTCCCTTCAAATAAAAGTTAAATAGCATGGATCATTCCACATATTCAAATAATACTTTCAGCAAAAGTCATTAATAAGCTTTAACAACGTGAATTTTACCCTCATCCCTTGCTTGTCTGATGTTTACCACTATCAAATTTATGCTAACGTTAATTTAAAATCTAGCTCAAAGTAGTTTCACCCAGCTTTCCCTTCTGATAAAAATTAGTCCGCTTTTTCTACCGGAGAGAGGTCTCAAACCCCCATTCAGTCCTCAACTTTAGCAAGCATTTTGAAATGTCTAGATTCTCGATCTCCGTTTTTCTGCTTCTCCGAGGGAGGAGGGGCTACCCCCTCCATCTTGCAACCACATGGCCAGCCGCTTGGCTTCTCCTTCCGCTTGTCTCTCCACTCTTCCAAGCGCGTCAGGAAGTCCCGCCTTCAGAATCCTACAATAGAAATCTTGAGCCTCCGAAACAGAGTTAAGACAAAATCTTTGATTCTCAAATGTAACCGTGATACCGGCAGGGGCCTCCCATCTGTATCGAATCTGTTGACTCCTAAGCTCCTTAGTTAAAAAGGCGTAATCCCTTCTTGCTTTCAGCATCTGAAAAGGAATATCTTTGAAAACAATCAGGTCCTGGCCGTCAACTCGGAAACTGTTATTATGAAGCTTTTGCACAATCGCATTTCTAGATGCTTTTGTAGAGAAATGTATAATTATGTCCCTCGGGAGCTGTCGCTGTTCCGCTATCAATGAGTTCTGGCGATAGATTTTCCGAATCTGCCAATCAAAGTTAAGTCCCGGGCTTCCCAGCGCATGGCTGAAGGCTTCAGCAAAGGTCTGTTTCAAATTCTCTTGCTCCTTTTCACGGAATCCTCTGACTCTTATTGCAGATGCCTTCCTATTAAAATTTATCATCATAAGCTGTTTTTCGTTATCTCTAATTTCTTGTTGTAAAATTTGAATATTGGTAGTCAAATTAGAATTAGCCTTCTCCAGACTTTCCAATTTGTTCTCCATTTCAGCAGAGTAATCTGTCAGGGCAGACACGGCTGCAAACGTATTCGCCTTCATTTGATTAACTTTAGATTTTAAATCATCATATAATTCCAATACAAATTCCCTAATTTCTTTCTTAAAAGCATTAAGCATTTTAAAGAGATATTCCTGTGTTAAAAGTTCTCCAGCAGAGGGCATAGGAGACAAAGGCTGTGTTTCCAATAAAGATTCTTTAAATTCTTTAGACACATTTGTAGCAAGACGCTTCTTTGACTTGGGTGCCATAATAAATAAACAAGTAAGCAGAGCTTCGCTCCCCTCTATTTCCAAAGAAGAAGAGTTTATTTTGTTAAGGAGCGGTCTGCAGGAAGATAAAACCGGCTAAGTACATCAATCATCCACAGAGAGAAATCGCCATTTTGAGGTCTATTTAGACAAAGAAGTCTCTAAGACGAATGGTGCTGGTATTTACGATAGTAATAAAAGCATAAATCTCACAGGGGTGGGACCCGCCCGTATCAGTTCTAGCTTGAAAAAACTTTGTTTTGTCCTGGGGGGGGCTAGCCTGTCTGGGGCTGCCAAAAAAAAAAGGCAGCTGAGAAGAAATGGCTGGAGATAAACGCTCCGCTTCGGCTGGATCTAATCTCTTTCCACAGCCAAAAAAGAAAAAAGGCTGTGGCTTACGAATAGACCCTAGCCTACGGAGCTATCCTCCCTGCCCCTTTCTTAGCCAAAAAGGGGTGCTATCTATGATCTTATTTAGATATACAGACCAGATCTCTGAGGAGCTCGGTGGAGCCCTCCTCGGCAACAGGCCACGCCCCCAGGAAGCCAAAATCAAGCAATTTCTGAAAACCCCAAAATAGATAACAAAAAAGCATGTCTTAATTGCCTAATCTGGGACAAATGGTGTTTACATTATATCATATGGTATTATTATATACATTTATAACTTTTATACATCATATACATTATAACATTTATAAAGGCCTTATGTAGTGTTTCTGGATTGTTTCCAAACAACAAACCTGTGATGTGGATTGGGAAGAGACTGAGTGTGACTAGCCCAAAATCACCAGCTAGATCTTATGCTGATGAATTTGAGCTCATTCTTTTTAATGCAACATTTTAACAAGTACAGTAAAGTGGCTCTTTCAAACTTCCATAATTTGCAAACTATCTTAAAACTTAGTGTTTATATCCTTTGCTCTAACATACATTAATTTTTTATCAGATTTTTTTTTCTTCCATTCAACGGTGTCTGATTCTCAGACTACTTGGAAATCTGCAGTTTTCTTGGCAAGGTTTTTCAGAAATGGTTTGCCTTTGCCTCCTTCCAAGGGCTGAGGAAAAAAAATGATTGGCCCAAGTCAACCAGCTGGCTATGTGCTTAAGACATCTCCAGGTTTCTATCCTAATGCCATAACCACTACATCAAACTGGCTCTCAAGCTGGTTCCAACTAGTTGTAATATAAAGGTAAAGGTTCCCCTCGCACATATATGTTAGTCGTTCTCGACTCTAGTGGGTAGTACTCATCTCTCTTACAAAGCTGAAGAGCCAGCGCTATCCAAAGACATCTCTGTGGCCATGTGGCCGGCATGACTAAATACCGAAGGTGGAAACGCTATTACCTTCCCACCAAACGTGGTTCCTATTTTTCTACTTGCATTTTACATGCTTTCGAACTGCAAGATTGGCAGAAGCTGGGACAAGTAACGGGAGCTCACTTTGTATGCAGCGCTAGGGATTCGAACCACCGAACTGCTGACCTTTCTGTTGTCTTAGCCACTGAGCCACCGCATCCTTTCCAACTACTTAGCAGTTGTCAATTGCTCTATTTCTTTTTTATCCACATAAACTCTTATCAATCTAAGGTCTATATTGCAGATAATATATTTTAGAAACAATACATGCAATTTTAAAAATTGATAGTACAATCCTAAATCCCACTGATACAAATGGATCTTTTTTTCCCAGAGACAAAATATTTCATGGCACCATGACATAAATATTGCGGAGTTTTAGATATTTGTTTCATGGTATTAATGTTTTTTACTGACGAAATAGGGCTCTACTGAGCCTGACGCATCATCGTTCAAACAGAGCCAAGAAGTCAAACATAAAGTTTCATCACAGACAAATGAGCATAGCAAATATTCGTCTTTTAACCAAGACTGCTGTATTTATGCAGAACACTTCACTTTCCGCCACCCTGTGATAGCCCTGAGTTTTGCAGCAAACGATAAAAACAATATAAATACAGAACGATGTCGCCTGAGATTAAAAATTATAATAATAATTATTATTATTATAACAACCGTCTTTTAAAAAGATGGGGGAGACAAACAAAACAAGGGACAGGCGAATCTGAGGACCACATCAGGCGGCATTATAAAAGAGGGACTCAATTGCCAAACGAGTGGACGACGAGTCTCTTTAGTGGGTGGTCTTTTCTCAAGTTTTTTTTTTTTTAAAAAAAGCGCAGGTGCCTGCGCAGGCGCGTATGCGTCGCAATTATGACGTAAGCGGAAATGGGCGAGGCCGTTTGGAATTTTGGCGCGAGCGCGGAGCGTTGGGTTCCCTTCTCGGAAGCTTGGCGCGCTCCTCAGAGGAGGAGAGGAAGAGAGAAAAAAGCCGGGATTGCTGCGTCTGGGAACTCCCGGAGAATCCGAGCTCTTGAACTTCTTTCGTGACTCCGAGGGGATTGGGACGGAGGAAGAGTTGAGAGAGGTAGGAGAGTCCCCGAAGTTTTTTCCAGGAGAAGAGAGGTAGTTGGTGGAACCGACTAAGCTATTGAGGAAAGGGTGCAAACAACCCAGCCAGATACTCTTTGGAGAAGGTGTAGTCGGTCGCTGTTGTTGTGAAGGGGAGTGGAGCAGGACGACCCTACTGCCTCAAATTTTAGGCTGCTTTGTTAGCATTTTAAAGACAATATTAGTACATTTGGTGTGTGTGTTTGTGTGTATGTATAGGTGTGAATGTGTGTGTGTGACAATAATGGTTACTTTATCTTATTTAACTTGACTGTCTTGGCTAATCTTCAATGTGTAAGAAAGCATGTTTTTCTTTTCTTTTACCCAACGTAATTTCTTTTGGTATGGGAGAACTTGCCTTTTCAGCAACCGCAAATAGAAAGCATATTTTCAAAGTCCTTGAATACAAGGACTTGCAACTTTCAAAGAAAGATATTAATCTACTTGGTGAAAAATAATGTAACCCATACATTTGTCACTTGTGAAATGTTATCTAGAATCAATGTTTTCCATTGTTCAAACTTCCCATGCAATCAGTATATTTTACTGACTGATCACTTATTTATTGACTTATCGCTGACACCCCACACAAGTAAAGGTTTTTTCTCCCAAATTCAGGGAATTGGTCTTCAGCTCCATACACACTTGGTTTTGTCAGTTTTGAGGCAAAACCCAGCTTCAAATCTCCCCTTGGTCAAGAAAAACCCATGTGGCTTTAGGCCAATAATTGCCTCATTGCAACCTTTCCCTTGGGCTTGTTATGAGGTAAAAAATGGTGCAAATAGTAGTTATATGCCTTGAACTAGAGGAAAAAAAGGACAAAATAAATGGGACTGCAGCTTATCCACTCTACCTATATAAATAATGCCACTCTAATAAGGTATGTGTTCAGTTCCAATTGTCTCAAGTATAACCACAATCAGGTTGACTCCAGATGACAGGAACTGGAGGCTTACTCCGGCTTTAGGAATTCAACTTATAATATAGGTTATACTATCTATGTTTTCTCTTGTGTGTTAGATCTTTTCAATTTGGTGTCATTCGGACCACTGGATGACACCTTTCACTATTCCCAGTTAATTGACAAATAGCTAGGATGAAGTAATGTTTGCCAATACTTCAACAAAAGGAGGCCAGACTGTTGAAAGTTACTATTGGGATATTGTACCTAGCAGAATTTATTTCTTATGTTTTAGCGGATGGCAGCATTTGCTTGTCTTTGGGAAGGCTTGGAAGCTGATCATCCGCTGTTGTATGGGAAGCTTCTAGATAGTACTTGAGTTGGCTAAATTAGAAAATTATTCTTGAAAGAGGCAATAGCCAACCAATTTTGAACTATTACTAAAAATACCACCAGATTAATGTTCTGTAGTCATCAAGAGTTAAGATTAACTCAAGGGTAACTTTGCTTTTGTGTAATGCAAATTATAAGTGCAATTATCTTTCCAAAGATATTTATAATCTAGATTTAGAATAATAGGAATATTAGAGGAAGACGAGGCAAATTAAGAATGGCTAGTGGAAAATAGACATTTCAGTTTTGCTTATTTACCTTTAATCACATTAGAGGTTGAGATTAAAGGAAATTAAGATTTCATGGAACATACTGGTAGCTTTGAGAAGGGACTTGCAGAAAAAGGTGACTCAATAAAGATTCACATAATGCATTGTGCCATGGATTAGCCGATCATATTTTAATCAAGCCAATATTTTAGTTTTGATAGTGTTGTGCAAACACAATTTGAATTTGTTAAGTAAATTAAAATTAATCATTCGACAGTATGTTGTGTGCATATAGCAAGAGGCATTGAGAAGAATTAATTCCATGTATATTAGCATTAATACTGATGGGTAGAACATGAGAAAGCAGAAAAGTTTCAAAAGCTTAGAACTAATGTATTAGGATTGGAGAAATAAGTGTTTCTTTTGCATTTGACGTGTTATAGATGAAAGATGGACTTTCTCTGGGTGGGGTGTTAGATAAAATATTTGGTTTTTTTTCAAGGGGAATAAATAATTTATTGAATGAATTATTTCCTCATTCTGTCTTTATTTAACTGTTTCAAAAAATTACAGTACACAGTTCTTGTACATTGAAATTCAGTTTTATGTTCATTAGAATTCTGTAAAATAATTCAGACTTTAAAAAGTGACCCATGATCATAGAGCAAGTTGATGTTCTGGAAAAATCTATAGGCCACACCCCATAAGTGAATTAGTCATGTGGGCTAGAGTGGCAGTCTCCAACATTTCCGGCTCGGTGGACTGGCAGTGGCAGCAGTGAGGGAGAAGGGATGGTTTCATCCTGCTTTCACAAATGCAGCTTCACATGCACACATTCACCCACCACTTCCACAACCCAGTTCCAAAAGGGCCAAAGACCAAGTGTTGGGGACCCCTGGGCTAGAGTACAAAGAAAGCCATAGAACTAACTTTAGTAAAGGTAGAATCCAATGATGATTGCATTTTGTTACCCAATAAACTTATACCCTCTAATATTGTAATGGTATGTGGGAAAGACCCTGGAAACTTGGGCAAAGAGATGTTGTCTATAGAATGATTGGATAAGAGAGGACATAAGTCATTGCTGGATAGTGGACAAAGCAAGAGGCTCTGAAGAGAGCCCTCCCTAGTTTCTTGGGCTGTAAAGACAGTGGGAAATTTATACTTTCAGACATGCAAGATTTTGTTAATACAATACCTTGCAATAAAGTAGAATTGGTTTACTGTATCTGGTCAAGTTTTCTCTCTACACGGAAAAGTGGACAAATATTTTGGAAGATTTCCATCACAGTGTCTTGTCCAAGGATCAGGAGATGAACTTTGCTGCATTAAATGTGCAATTTTGTTAGATTCTTCTCAGTGCTGAGACCCTCCTGTTCACACCTGATGAGAAATAGTCAGGAAAATTGGTTTGGCAGATAATCACAGTACATGTTAGAATAGACCAAAATTTCTTTAATTCTTTTTAATTTATCTACAGTGTAGACAAATTCACTTCCATGGATCAGTTATTTGGACATGGATAAAATCTTCCATCTATCAATGGGACAAAGTATCAAAGAAAGGGTTGTCATTTTAGCAGCCCAAGAAGCTGTTTAGATAAGTGCAAGAATGACATAAAGGAAACTAAGGAGAAAGTTAAATATGACTAGGGAGTCGAGAGTGAAATCAAATTATACCCCCAGTTTAAAGATGTTTTACATAAGCTCTGGTTTTGGATATTTACTCCAAAATATTTCAGGTATTTGTATTGCCTTTTCCTCTCAGTATGAGGTTGAAGGAACAACAGTAGAACAGCATCAGAAGTGGCAGAGCAAATGAAGAATTGGTGGAAGAGGAGAAATTTGTTATAATGTTATAACGGTGATTGATCAGGGAGAGGCTAGCTAAAAGGCTAGTAATGAAGTAACTTGAAATGGTTTCTGAACAAATAGAAGTTAAGAGAGGGCTACCTAGAGTATGTACCATTCTTTAAGTTGTAATTTTTTCAGTTTAAAAACGAGGAGGAGGAGATTATAGTGTGGAAAATCTATAGCCAGACCCATTGTGTTTATGTGAACTAATAACAGGCTGGAATATAAGCAGCAGGATTAGTAGAGAATATTTTTAAGGGATAATTTAATTCAGACCCTCTACTTCAGATTTGTAGTTCTGTCAGAAAAGAATTCCTATTAACTCAACTGCTTCTTCTAAATACCTCTTTTAATGCTTATAACATCCTTGTAAATTTGATTTTACTCCAGATGGAGTCCAGTGATCACTCTATTATCTAAAAATACTTGTTGGACCATTTTTATATTATTTTATAAAATATTTTGGTCAGATCTGCTAGAATATTTTGGTGAGATTTGTTCCATTATATGTAGAACCAGCTTCATAACCACATTTGGAGTCCTATTAGTCTGATGCTCTGAGCACTATAGAAATGTTTGTGTCTTTTAAACAAAACATTATACACAATTACGGTTGCCATATTGGATAAGAGAGCACATAGTGCACTCTGTAATATTTATTCTTAAGTAAAAGTAAAGCTAAAAAATTCCCTGTGGATTTTACTCTCCCTAGACGTTGCTAACTATAGGGGGGTGCTTATCTGGTTTCCAGACTATTGAACCAACACTGTCCGAAGACATTCCCGCAGTCATGTGGCCAACGTGACATCACAGAGCATTGTTACCTTTCCATCGAAGTGGTACCTATTTATTTCTCATTTGCATGCTTTCAAACTGCTAGTTGTCAAGAGCTGAGGCAAGGAAGAGGTCACCCAGTCTCCTGGCATCCGGGTCTCAAACCTGGGCTGTTGGTTTTCCAATCAACAAGCCCAGTGTCTTAACCACTGAGTCATCATGCTGCCCATTACCATTAAGTAATCCCCATTATTTTCAGTAGAAATTATCACCGAAAAGCATATATGATTACTTCTTTTTTTAAGTACTTTATGATGGATTATGTAAACAAGAAACTAGTAGAATAAATCAATAATTTGAAACTTATATCTCCAACATGTTCCATTTATTGCTTGTTCAATTTATACTTCTGCTGACAGATGTGCTTTGAGTGCCTCTAGAAACTAACAAGTCATATTTGCCAGTTTCATTTGAATGTCACCTGTCTTATCAGGAATCATTAAGAAATTTCATGACTGTTATTGATGGATCCTGGACCCCTGCAGCAGATAGATGAAATCCAGTTTACCTGAAATACTATTCAAATGGCCAGGATTTGGAGATAGCAGACCACAGAGCATTGATTTTCTCAGAGGGAAATCTAATGCTATTTGAAAAGCATGATTGTTACTAAAGCTTTTAAAGGATAAAATAAAGAGAATCTTGCTGCAAAAAAACTGAAAACATTGAAATTATTACTATCAAAGGTTGTTTCCAGAATTGTAAGCTAGAAATAAAGAAGCATTTGTTTGGGCCATAATAGCAGTAAAATCTCTCAGCCTATAATGTTTCTAAATATGCTACTACTTATTTTATTCCGTGCATCTAACTAAGGAAGAAATAAACAAGGCAGACAGAAGCATAGTTAATAGGCTTTATAGGTTTGGCTATTTATATTAACTCTAAGAATTTCATAGTTTTGTTAAATATATTTACTTACATTCATACAAATTAAGATGAACAATGTAAGGATGCTTATTACATTTTATTCTTTGTTTGTTTTGTTTTCTTTTTACTTATGGTCACTGACTGTAACAGTGTATCTGTCTAATATGCTATTATGTTGTGTGAAAAAATGGTTTAAATTCAATATACATCATGATCTATATTATTCCAGTTAGATTAAATATGTGGAATAATTTGTGACCATGCTGACTATTCAGTTTGTATAATTGATGAACCTGAGGAAAAGCCTAGCACCAAAACCTGATGCTTTATGGGTTAGGCTATAAAAGAAGATATTGCACAATCTTACTGATTGCACTTCCTACTTTCAGAGATGCCGGTAGCTCTTGACTGTTCAGGTGCTGAGTCTCAATTGAGCCATATTCCTCTGCCCGTGCCTGCCTTCTTCAAAGAAGCAGAATGCAGTTTTTCCATCAAAAAGACCCGCCAACCACTCAGCTATACCCTTCCTCCACGACCACGTCACAAGAGTACATTAACTGTGAGCCGAATTTTCTCTGACCGCCGTCTGCAGCCTTGGACCAAGCTCCAGCCACGTAGTGTTTCCTTTCATGACTTGCACAAGCAGAAATCGCCTCTACATAGTCATCTATATGATGCCTCTAAAAGAGAGTTGTTTTTCAAGCAATGTTTTCAGAAACTCAGCTGTTTGGGACGAGGATCTTTTGGGGAAGTATATAAGGTAAGGGGGTCATCAACTAATGATTAGTGGCTGATAAGATTATAGAAATTAATGGAGACTATATTAATGGAGTATAGTTGGGACAGCTAAATGGAAATTCCACATTCTGCAGGTCTATGTGGTGACTGGAAGAAAAGTATTGGGATCATATTCTCAATTTCAAAGAGGTTTGAAACATATTGAACTTTTGTTTGGGCAGAGATATTCTTCTGTCTTTAAGTGTAACTTGTGTAATTGTTTGAAAGTACCTCTTCTAGAAATGTTTGCGTTTCAGATGACGGTCTTTTAAATATTTGTGATTTAATTTTGGCTGCCTTAGTACTTACAACAAATAAAACATTTATTTGCAATCTAATTACATGATATAAACACTACTCCCTGTCAGAGAAACTTAATATTTTTGGCACAAAATGGTACCATTCCTCATTTGAATGTTGAGATTATCAGGTGGGATTCTTAATTTAAAACATTTCTGTGGACTGTCCAAGTTCATCACTCTTCTCTCTTATAGGTACGGTCTCGTGAAGATGGTCAGTTGTATGCAGTGAAGCGTTCTGTGGAACCTTTCCGGGGTGAGGGTGACAGGCAGCGCAAATTGGCTGAGGTGCGCAAGCACGAGCATGTGGGGCACCATCCCAACTGTGTGAGCTTTGTACAGGCTTGGGAGGAGCGTGGTCAACTCTACATCCAGACAGAGTTATGCCCGGGCACACTGTTGCAGTACTGTGAGGAATATGGCCCTCTGTCCGAATGGCAAGTTCAGACCTTTCTCTGGGATATGCTTCAAGGACTGCGTCATTTACATAGTCGTAACCTTCTACACATGGATATCAAGCCAGCTAACATCTTTCTATCATCTACCAATGTCTGTAAGTTGGGTGACTTTGGGCTAATGCTGAAGTTGGACTCTGGGGATCTGAAAGATGCTCAAGAAGGGGATCCACGCTACATGGCACCGGAACTGCTCTGTGGAGAATATACCAAAGCTGCTGATGTTTTCAGGTGTGGGATGTGATGAGAAGATGAGAGCTAGATTTTTTGGTGCTAGGAATGGTGATTCTTGCATAGGGTTTGCTCATTTTCCTCAAATGTTGCTAACCATGGGTATTAAAAATCAGTGATATAGTTTAATAGTGCTGCTTGTTTCAGTTGCTTGATATATGTCTTTCTTTCTTCCCAGTCTTGGCATAACTATTCTAGAAATTGCCTGTAATATGGAGCTCCCCAATGGAGGTAAAGGCTGGCAGCAACTTCGACAGGGTTATTTGCCCCCTGAATTCACTGCAGGTGAGCAGCAGCAAAGGAGACATCTCTCTGTATAATATCTACATTCAAGAATTCTGCTGGCAATCTCTTAAGCAGGCAAACTGAAAAGCAGAATGATCAAGTGAAGATGAAATGAAAAATGCAGTATGCCACACAATTAAAGATAGGTGACTGAATCTTCCTTTCCATTTCAGGTCTCTCAGTTGAGCTGCAAAAACTCCTAGTTGCCATGTTGGAACCCAATCATCTTCTCCGGCCCTCAGTAGAGATGTTGCTTAATTCTAGTCTTATGCAAAAAACTGAGAGGTGGCGAAAACTTGTGTTGTTAGCACACTCTGGGATCCAGCAGGGTGTCTCCGTGTACAAGGTAAGCATGAATTTAGGCAGACATTGTTATGGTCCAAATTTTAAAGCAACATTTAACTACACCTCTTCGGTGACTTCATTTTTATGTACATTTGCTTCAAAATTGGTTAAACATTTTAAAAATAAATACTCCATACACTCTGCCAGAACACTCTCTTCCTTATAACTATAGTCATGACTTCCATCCTTGTTATTAACTTATTACTTTTACCTGTGATTGAATGAAACTGAACTGGTTCTACTTCTCCTTGAATTCTTGGATTTCTTTGGTACCTATTAGTACAAAATTCACTGATTTATTCCAAATGTTTATTATCATTTAATGCTAGAACATTTTCTAGATTGTTTTGTTGTCAAATTTAGGAGATGCTGTATTTCATGGTTGTTTTCTGCTTGGTGTGTCTGCTGATCTCTTTCTCAGAGTTTAATATTTTCCTTTTGCTCATTACAGACTCTCCTCAGGTTCATGCAATGGCTTTGGGGAGCTCTGTACCGTCCAGCTCAGTGGTTGCTCTTTTGGCGTAAGACTGTTCCAGTCACACCACCACATTCACCCTTTCTTCTTCCCCTGGAAAACAGCAATCTAACTAGTGACTGGGGTGAAGAAGATGATGATGATAAGGAGAACTTTGGCGATGATGTATTTGAACTTTCAGAGATAAGTAAAGGACATAACCACACTTGCCCTGTGGAGCTGCAGTCCTTGGATAAGTAAGTTAGAGAGAAGCATATTCCCTTTTCTACCTATCTTAAAATGTAGCAGAAGTAGAAAGTGAACATGAACAAGTGGCCTGCATCAAAATATATTAAAATAGTGGTAGATGAATCTTAGTGTTTTTTAAGGTCAGTGAAGTGCTTGCCTAATTTGAAAAACAGATAAGGTCAAATCTCAACAATCCATTGAAAAATATCTTTTTTGATACTGGAATTGATGAATTACTAACATGAAACAAAGTCCATTCACTCAGCCTTTTTTAGAACTTCTTAATTCCCTAACACTTCAAATGCATGCAGTAACTTATCTGGTTTTAGCCATCTCTGAAACCCAAAACAAAGGAAAATTGTTTATCTTGTTAAAAGGACTTGAAGAAGCATATTGTAAAGAGCCCTACCCAATTTACTGCTTAGAGCATAACTGACAAGTAAGAGCTTCCAATGGATAGCACCAAGTCTTTGAGAGAGAAACTACCTCACTATTCTAAGCAGTAGTATCCTCCAATGCTTTTTTATAGTTGTCATAATGATTCTCCAGAAAAATTCAATCCAAGCCTGAAGGCAACTTATGACATTAGTAAACTTATTCAATTCTAATTTTCATATGAGAATGTATTGCTCTTCTGATATTTTCTCTAATTATTATGAAATGTTTTAGCTTATGAAATGCTATCATCAATTATTGTCTTAAGTATTTAAAAAATTGAAAATACTCATTTAGCTTTTCAACAAAATTTCATCTTTTTTAATTGATAAGGATAACCAATTGCCCTATCAAAAAATAATTATCCCCTGATAATTCAAATTATTTCTGGCTAAGAATTCAACTTTTGGGGAAAATGATTTGCATTTTTCTTAAAGGACAGAATAGGTCTGTTTTACCTAGAGCTTATATGATGAATGAAAGGGAGAAGAGGAACAAGTAACTAACACAGCCTACTTGTTCAAACATGATGTGCATCATTTATTATATGTGTTGGTCTGAATTCCCCACCCATTCTCCAATATATCTGTCAGAGTTTTGCTAAGCCTAAAAACCTCCTTTTTATTTTTCTTCCAGACAGCCTGGTTCCCCGCTGCTTACCATATGCCCATGTGCAGGAAGCACCTCCACACCACGGCATCCCTCACCCCAACAGACTCGTTGCAGGAAAAGCAGGTGAGATATTATTGAAGCAATGACTATGAAGAAATATTTGTTTTCATATATGTATAACCAGATATAATCTGGCTTGTTTTGATTTACAGGATTGTGCAAGTGTAATATTCAGTAAAGTCCTATTACTTAAACCTAGGCTTACTGTGTCTAAAACTAGTCAGTAACTAACTAAACTTCTGGAGACTTTTGCAGAGTCACCTGCAAACTAAAGATACAAAATAATATTCAGAATGTTTGATGGCTTAGCCAGGCAGCAACTGTAGCACGGGCCTAATACTTTAGTTTGCATGTTTTCAGTTGTTCAGGAAACGATAAAAGTGTGGTATTTTGAAGCTTAAGATTTTCCCAAGACTCTTAAGACTGTGGAGAGGCCAAATATTTTAGTTTCTTTCTTGCTAAATTGTGAAGTTTCCATAATTTCTTCCTTTTTTTAATCATTCATAGGTCTTTTACACTCCAGGGAAGTCCCAACCTTAGTCGCATTAGTCTGAAGTCCCCATGCAGCAGCCCCACTTCATCAAACATGTTACCTGCGAATACATTGCAGCACACACCAACATATGATGAAACAGAAGTTAAATGGGAATCAGTTTTACTTCAATGCTCAGATGAGTGCTCCACTTTTGAGCCAAAAAATTTGCTAAGCTTATTTGAGGATTATACAACACCAAAACAAAAATGTCAGAGCTGACGGGGGAACTATTTTCTGACTGCTTAGGCCCTTTTGGGGGGAACATATTTTTTTTTAGCGTGCTAGAGGTCAGTATGCTCAGAGGTACCAAAGTTTGACCAACTTCAGACTAGTGAAGGAAAGGCAAGTTATTAAGGATGCTTTGCTGTGTATATTTTATCTACGTCAGTATATATAAGGCTGTTTTTTATATATTCTTGCCTTTATGATTTAAGAATATTTTTCTGATAGTAGAAAGCAGATCATAATCTGTCACCATTTTAGGTAAAAGGCATCCTACTTTCATAAAAATATGAGGATTTCTATATGATTTTTTTTAAAGCTTTTGTCTTTTTCTTTTTGTATCAAATATTTTTTGTCATTTGGAATTGGACTTTGAGTTTTGGGGCTCAATGATCTTTTATTCTGGGGATTTACAAATGTAGCTATAATTCATGATATTAAAAGCATTCATAATTTCCACTAATTGGTTTGTTTCTTTTTTAAAAAAGCATGATTATAAAATAAAACTCCATTAAGAAAAAAAAAGGCTTAAAGGAGATGTTATTTAAAGCCAAGTCTAATATATGATGAGGGAAGCTATTTGAGTTTCATGTTTAATGGAAAGAAACCTTGAAATACAGACCTTTAGATAAGTGATTGTAAATTGTGCACATTATTATTGGCTACCCATATTTTTGTGTCTCTCTTGGTTTCAGGATTTTTCAATCAGATTACATGAGATACCCTATTCATATTAGGTAGAGATAAAAGTGACTGGTGATTGATAAAAATGTGCTTTTCTGGAAGCGTAGTCATTCTTTAATAAGCTTCAATTAGGAGATAATTAGGATGCATGTATTTTGGTTTTGGAATATCCAATTGGAAGCCTGATGAATGTATGTGCATCATTCAGTTAGCAAAAAAAAATCTGTACAGTATCAGCATGAAATTTGCCACATTACCAATTCCTGTCCTACTTCTATGGCATCTGTTCTGCCTCATAGAATGGGACTGCTTTGATTTTATGTATGCAATATCTCACAACCAAAGCAGCTGATTTTTCTGGCTATAATTTTTCTTCTGCATATTTGCTAGTAGGAAAAATAGCAGCCAACCAAGGCACTACAGGAAGAATTGGGGAGTGAGGAAAGACAATCTGGTTTCAGATAGTGGTTCTCATCTGTAGGCTGACTCTATATTGTATTATGTTGTAATCCAAACTGAAGTTAAAAAGTCACTGCAGATTCTTTCATTCCTTTCTCTTAAATAGACAATACATATGGACTTCCTATGCCATTTAACCAGCAAGGGGGCAAAAAATACATTGATGCCATCATTCTTTATTATATAATTTCAGCCTGGCACTAACTTGGTAAAAATGATAAGGTTAAAGCATTGCTAGCTGAGCAGAGTAGTCTAGTCCTGCTATATAATTTTGACAAATCGCCAGCACAATGCTGCCGTATCCTGTTTTTTTACGGAGATAACAGAATGAAAGCAGGCAAAGGTGACGAGAAAAGAAGGAACAGGATATGCCCAAATAGCATGAAATAAGCATCTTGTGGTTTCATCAGTACTGACAACCTGATTTTAACCTCTAAAACAATAGGTGACAAAGTATAATGGGTGTTATACTTTGTTGCTCTTATTGGGAAATCTCTACTATTTTTACATAGAGAAAATGAACGTGCCCATTTATCAGAATATTTAACATGTAGTTTTCCAGAATCAATCTTAAATTTCAGTAGCAAGAGTTCCATGATACAAGATTTAAGGCAAAAATACCTTAAATGCCAGTTGTAACTCAACCAATATATATTGTTCAGGAGCTGATTTTGTTTAACTGGGTTAATGTTAGTCTATTTACCTGATGAAGAGATCTTAGAAATTCCAGAATTAGCATCTCATTTTCTAAAATTTAAGTTGCTCTTATAAAGTTCCTTCTCAATTTTTTCCTTTTAGCCAATATAGCTTCAAAGGGTTAGGGTTCATAATAGAATCTTCAACCATACTTATGATTTCCAGAAGAAGCATGGTCCTTTACTTGTAAAAGATTCCAATTAGTTCCCGCCAGCATGTTAGTTTTCGCTGAACCACAATTCAAGTTCATAAATCTTACCCTTAGCAGCAATTCATTCAAATGTAGAGAGACAATAAAAGCTGTTAAAGTGAAAGTATTTTAAGACACCCCCCTGCTTCAGAATGAAATTTGATGGATACCTTAATAGACATATAAAGGAGCCATCCGGCATTAGGGATAACATAGCCACCATAAGCTGAAAAAATTCAAGAGATTTGAAGTAGTTCATTTCAGCCCCATTTTAAACATTTTTTTTTAAATCAAAAGCCCAAATCTGCCACTGGCCCAACTTTTTCAGCCTTTTTAAAAAAGTTCTGGATCTTAAGTATTTAAAATTCCCTTCTCCCCCTCCCTCACATATGAAGTGCATTTTTTGAATGTGGTGCCTTGCTCTTTTATTTTAAAGATATGTGACGCTTCAACTTCAGAAGCTGTGAACATCAGCAATGTCCATCTACCCTGAGATAACAAGAGACAAGACTTGATTAGCAGCAGATTAAATCCTCTTTCAAAATGTAGCTGTATGACACAAAATTCACATTCTAACATGGAAGGTTTAGGTCAATGTTTCCCTTTTCATAACACAGATCTACTTGCAACCTAGAAATTATTTAACCTTTACTCTCTTCCTTCAAGAATTTGTTTGACTCACTTTTCAGCTTAAGTTACATCACGTTCATGTTTTATCTTAGTTATCTTTTCAAAAGAGGATACAACCAAACTAACATATTGTATATATTAATAATAGGTGGGTTTTTTCTGATTCTTTTAAAAATCCAAATTGGTCTCCACATCTGTTTTTCAGTCTGGCTGGTTTTAACAAGGTGGATTTACAGATGCTGCAGGAGGACAATTTTGATCTTTAAATGAATCAGAAATTTATTTTAGTTGATATGTTAGTCACAATATCATCCTCTTCCCTTTCCAAATTTCTTTCTTTGGAGAAAGGAGTTTCCATTGCCACTTATATTCTTAGAAAGATATAAGATGATTTTTTTCTTATTTGACCATAAATTAAACTAAAATCCAAGTAGGTTGGTTTACTATATACTGAAAATTAGTTTTCAGTAAAGGTCACATAAAATACTTTAACCATTTTTTAAAATATTCTGTGCCTCGCTTACTAAAATAATATGAAGTAACTTGTGCTGCATAGAAAATAAGAGAAATTCCCCATTTCAAGGAGAACCTCTACACATAGCTTTTTAAAAGCCAAATTACCTTGATCTACATAAATGCAAAACAAAAAGGGCTACCAAATATTGAATGGTTTGCTTGATTTAGGTGTATTTTGAAGCTAAACCAAAAAACCTGATCTCAAGATCTGCCATAAAACACTAAAACAAATTCCACTTGAAAATCCATTTTACATTGAAAGTAGCATTACGCACAATTATTTGAGTGTTCAGATGTGGAAGATCATCAGGACCTGTAAGATCACATACTTTACCCCTATTTAGACAATAGTCTTACATGCATCAGGGTCTAATATAGTTCAGCAAGCTAAGGACTACGAGCCAAATTTAGGTATCTAAAAGAAATGCTAGCTCTCCCAGTTCCTAATTTTAAGCCAAGGGAAAACTTCAAAAGGATTGTAAAATATTTGCTAGAATGCTGTTTTGATCCTCAACCTGCCACTTCTGATTAGGTTCTCAAAAAGCACCCCCTCACCAAAAATTCTGACCATGGACCAACAGTTTAAAACTTACTTCTTCAGAGGAAGAATCAATCTCAGGATTCTATTTGTATCAAAAACCAATCAAATTAAAAAGCAAAATCTTCAAAATGGACCAATTCAGGAAGCCTCTGAAAGAAGGGAACCAAAATCTAGAAGCTGTAGTTAATGGACCAGTCAAGACAGTAACAAAGGGGAAAAGATAGCAGTGTTTGCCTATTATTGATTACTGCAATTGCAGCAGCCATATCAACGGAGTAGAAAGAGTACTTCCAAATTCATACAAAACTATAAAGCTTTGAAAAGCATTGCTCTGGTCAGGGTAAAATTGGAATGTGGTAGCAGAAAAAAGAATTCCAATCTGACCATAAACATTGTACACTCTGCCAAGAAAGAGATAGGAAACTGAGGTATGCTGCAAAAGAGTCGTGGCCCTAAAGTTGATGACATTAGCCAGGAATTGAAATCAGGACTCTTCAACTTCAATCCAAATCCAGTTTCAAGGCTCCTGATTATCCTGGCAGGAAAAGAAAAACTAAACTATGCAGCAGAGTTCAATATTCTGGTGTCTGACAAGCCCTTTTAAAAATCAGAAAGTATTGCACGGTGTCTGAAAGACACCTGGATAAAAAGTATCTAAGTAACTGCCTCTAAAAAGCAGAGAAGTTGCACTCAACTCCAACATCTTCTACCAAGAACATCTCTCTCTTCCCAGTGCCCATTTCATTTTCAATGCAAATTCAAAAAAGAGAAGCAACTAATCGGGTTCTTCCTACTATCATCAAAGCTACCTCAAGAACAGTTTTAACGTCATAAAGTCCTACAGCAAACAAAAGTAAGAGTTGGGGATGGGAATCTTCACTAGTACAGTGAATTATTTCTCTGATTCTACCTTATTAGTGATCAAGATTGTTTTTAACCAAATTATGTTTGCCTGTTGCAATTTGGAAGAATAGTTGAACTGCACAAACTGATCTAAGAACTTCAAGTGGTGGAAATTCATTACTTTAGACTCAGAAGTATACAAATCCTAGACAAGTTGATCCATGAATAATCAACCAATAGGAAACTACTATATTAACCCCACAGGGAAAAAATGCAGCCTCTTAAATAAATCATATCCAGAAGATGTCCTTTCTTATGTACGTCAGCCCTTGTAGAAGATCTTGAACAATGAGAACAGTGGTTCACACCTTATATGACACCCACTTCTCAGTCAGCACATTTTCTGTGGAAGGGGTGAATTCAAACATGATGTGGTCCTTCCTTTGGACAGGCTGAGTTGGCAATCCAATGAAGATCAGCCACTACTCCCCAATGAAGATAGAGTATACTGACCACCACCAGCACGTGCATAATCTGATGGCTGTTGAACCAATAGTCAAAACAGCCTGGCTTCCAGCGCTCAGGCACTCGCGAGATGTTGATGACGCCCCCAAGAAAGGCCAGACCGTCCATAATGAGGTATGAACGCAGAGAAGTGGGATGGCCAGTGCCTAATCCCACCCACCGCAAATAGAAGAAGAAGAAGCGGAACAGAGCCTGCCAGGCAAAGGCTCGTAAGCGCCGGACACTGGAACGAGCAGTCACTGCACAAAAGATACCATAGCTTGACAAGCCTGTGTAGGCGAGCAGGGCAATAGAACGAAGAAGTGGGCAGCAGGCCAGCGTGCAGTAGATGATTGGTAGAGCACCTGTGTGGAAAGAGACAGTCAGTCCACCAAGAAATTAAGGATAAAAACAATGGCAATCAGGTTACATGGCCAGTCACTACAGGTAGTCTCCAACCATAATGGAGCCTGAATTTTGTATGTCATAGTGGCCTAAAATCAATAAATTGACCAGATTCAATTTTACAATCTCTTTATAGCAATTATAAAGCAAATCAATGTAGAAGTTAGACGAATCACTTGGTTGAACCACATGGTCATTAAGCAAATCCAGCATATCCAGTGAGCATTGCTTGCTGTTTCCTGCTGGAAAATGGCAAAGAAGTTGCAAATTGTGATCATATGACAGCTGGATTTTCGCAACCAGTCACAAATGCTTGATTGTCAAATGCCTGAAATGCGATCATACGATCTCAAGAATGCGTGCAGGAGGCATAAATTTGATCATGGGTCATAACTTTTTTTTAAAGTCTATTGTAAACAGTTGTTAAGCAAGGACTTCATGTAGCACTCTCAAAATATTTCAGCTGTCCTCCAGATTCTCCCAGAACAAAGAGTCTTGTATTTACAACAATACCCCAAATAATCTTTACAGTGCAAGGATCATTCATGGAAAATATGTTTTTCATTGTTTTAAATTCAGTTGTTTTAAGTCAGCATGAGTATTTCCTTTCCAAGCATAACAGGAACTGCTCAATTCTACATGCCTCTTACCTCTTCTTCATTCTTTAGCTTTTACGCAAGATGACTTTGCCATCACATAAAGATTGGCTGTTCAGTACCCAAAGCCAACACAATTTGGCTCATATGTCCTCTATGCAATTTGCCCCTCTATACCACTTTCAGTCCTCCTGTGTTCTCAGCACACGCTGCAACTTTGTCCCCTTTTACTGCTCCAATCCAATAAGTCATCCATGGATCACAAGGGAGCGCTTTAACTCACCCAAAGTGTTGACCATGCATACCCCACACATATCCAGGGTGAGCAAGGTATGGTAAACAGCAGGGCCTCCCTCATGATTCATGAAGAGATGGTAAAGCACGCTGCCCAGCTGTGGAAAAATGCAAGCCAAATAGTGCACGACTCCCAGCCATGATTCTGAAAGTCGAGCCCATGGAATGGTCAGCGGCAGCACGAAGAGAAATCCCAGCAGAGGGATACCTGAAAGAAGAGGGGGGGAAGGAAAAAAAATATCTGAATTTTGATCATGTGACCACAGGAATTTTGTAAGGGTGGTAAATGAAAAACAATCATGTCACCTTTTTTGAGTGCCACTGTGACTTTGGTCACTAAATAAATGGCTGTAAGTTGAGGATTTACTCTGTGCATTAGCTATCCAGCTACCCAGGTTGTAGCATATAGCAGGGAAAGATCTCTGGAAGTGCTATCAGAATGGCATATGCCAGTGATTGCTAACCTTTTTCTAAAGGTGTGCCAAAACTGTATGTGCGCGTGCTAACGCATGTGCCCACCTACCTGCGCATGCACGAGCAACCCACCCCATGTGAGAAGGATTTTCACCCTCCCCAGGCTTGAGGCTTTCCTGAAGCCTGGGAAAAACCACATCCCCCAGCCTCCAGGGGGCTAGGTGAGGCTGTTTTCACCCTCCCTAGGCTTCAGGAAAGCCTCCGGAGTCTGGGGAGGGCAAAAAACAGGCCAACCGGAAGTTCGTTCCCAAATTTCCAGTTGGGCCGTTGGGCCTGTTTTTCGCCCTCTCTAGCCTCTGTCGGCTTTCCTGAAGCCTGGGGAGGGAGAAAACACCCTCCACCGGCACTCCAGAACTGAGTGTCAGGCATGCCTCCTTCAATATCCAAGAAAGAAAAACCTCAATTCCATGTTAATAGAGATAAAGTACTTTTACTAGATATGAAGTGAAAGCAGCTAAAACGAAAGCAAGATCTGAGCTAGAAAGGCAGGAACATATACATATCAAATGTTTATCCAGCACCTTCCCCCCAATTCCCCAAACCAGTGTCCAATTTACAACTCCCTAAGGTGTCATGTGGGGTGCATCTTCAAACAGCCTCATCAAGTTGGTATGTGAGACGGTTGGCCTTGACCAAGTCCAAACATCAGCCACCAGCATGCGCAGAAGATGGTGAAAACAAGACTCCTCAGTACAATATTATTTCCTTCCCCAATACCATGCGGCTGATAGTAAGCAAGCGTAGCAAAGCAGCCGTAAGCAAGTAACCAAAACAGAGGCTGACATCCGGCCCTCCTTCAAAAAGAGATATAATCCCTGCAGGAAAAGAGAGGAAAAACAATACAAAATAGCAATATAGCATATACATCTATTATAAAATCAAGGCTTATCAGGATAACTGGTGTACAACTTCCGCATAAGTCTTGGAGCTCTAACATGAGATTTGTCATCCCATTCAGGGAAGGGGGAAAATATTTCCAGGAGACCAAATACTGAATGTGACCCCTATGTTTTCTGGAGTCCAAGATTTCTTTAACTTCAAAATGTTGCTCTCCCTCAATAAGAAGAGGGACTGGAGGTAAAGGTTGAGGTGGATGAAAGGAAGAAGTAAGCTCTGGCTTCAACAGGTTCACATGAAACACAGGATAAATTCTGCTAAGGTTTTTCGGCAGGTCCAACTTCACGGATACCGGATTTATGACTTTTACAATGAGGAATGGATCTACGTACTTCGGCCCAAGTTCTTCAACTTTTGGGTGGTTTGCAGAAACTAGGTGGACAAAAACACACTATCCCCAACTTGGTACTCTTTCAGCTTAACCCCTCTCTTATCCGCTTGTCGTTTGTGAGCCTAGTGAGCCGCATCTAACGCTTTGCAGGTCATGGGCCAAAACTGCCAAAGTTGATCACTCCATTCAGACAAGGACAAAATTTGTGGTTTCTCCTGAGGCAATTCAGGAATTGGCACAAAGTCCTGACCAAACAAAACTTTAAAAGGGGTCATGCTGGTACTGCTACTGAATTATTGTACGCCACCTCTCCGTGTGGTAACAGTTCAGCCCAATTATCCTGTTGATAATTGATGAAACATTGGAGGTACTGCTCCAAAACCGAGTTAGTCTGTTCACAAGCCCCATTAGTCTGAGGATGGTGGGTGGAGCTTAGCCCATGGGCGAAGCCAATCAATTTCAGGAACTCTTTCCAAAAGAGGGAGGTGAATTGGACCCCCCTTTCCGAAATAATGCATTCAGGCACTCCATGCAACCTATATACATGTGAAATAAACAATTTAGCCAACGACTTCGCTGATGGGATCTTGGAACATGGCACAAAATGAACCTGTTTGGGAAACAGATCAGTGATAACCCAAATAATGGTATTCCCCAGACTTTCTGGTAACTCGACAATAAAGTCCATTGATATCTCTTTTCCATAGGGCCCCAGGAGGGGAAACACTTTGGAGGAGACCCTGGGGCTTCCCTGGTGGTCTTTTTGCAGCCACACAGATGGGACAACTGGCTATGTAGGACTCAATGTCTTTTTTCAATGAAGGCCACCAAAATTGCCTCTTAATCAGATGCAAAGTCTTTACAAATCCAAAATGGCCCTAAACATACAGTTTAGCTCCTACCTACGCCAGTCCATCTTTCATGGTGCATTCATCAGAATGTTCCTTGAACTAGTTCATCAGATTCAAGGCCGTCTTTGAGTTTGTTCATTAGGTCCGTAGTTACATACAAGTCTACTGGGCCTTGGCTCCTAGTAATCATTGGGGCAGCAATATTTCTAGCTGGGATGATCAGATGAACCATGCTCAGTTTAGAGCTGTTGTATTGGGGAAGCCTGGACAAGGCATCAGCCATAAAGTTCTTCCTCACCCCCCCCCCCCACTCCCGGGATGTATTTCAGGGTAAAATTGAATCGGTTGAAGTGTTGTGCCCAACGCACTTGTTTCGGTGACAGTTTTCACGGGGTCTTCAATGCTTCTAAATTTTTATGATCAGTCCATACTTCAAAAGGGTGTTTCGCCTCCTCCAGAAAATGTTGCCATGTCATCAAAGCCCATCTAACAGCAAAAGCTTCCTTCTCCCATATGGCCCATCTCCTTTCTGTCTCTGTAAGCTTACTTAAGGTGTAAGCACACAGTTGCAATTTACCGTCAGTGTTTGAAGTAATACTGCCCCCATCGCCACGTCACTGCATCAGCTGTACCACGAATGGTGCATCCATATCAGGGTGTTTCAAAACTGGCTCTGCTGCAAAGAGTCGCTTTAATTTTTCGAAAGCGGCTTGACACTCCATAGTCCAGTTCAAAGGCTTCCCCGGCCTAGGTTTTGCTTCTCCTTTAGATTTTAGAAGATTTGTAATGGGCAGAGCGATGTTAGCGAACAAGGGAATAAATTGACGATAGAAATTTGCAGGAGTGATAGAGGGGGAGGGGAAGTAGGGTAGAGGGGAATGTTGGAGGGGAGAAAGGAAAGTTGGAGGGGGGTGAAAGAAAGGGTGTATGGAGGGTTGAAGTGGTATATTGGGTTTGTATTTTGGG
The DNA here is from genome assembly GCF_009769535.1 of Thamnophis elegans. Classification (NCBI taxonomy): domain Eukaryota; kingdom Metazoa; phylum Chordata; class Lepidosauria; order Squamata; family Natricidae; genus Thamnophis; species Thamnophis elegans. Next base: position 115,523,184 of record NC_045558.1, read on the forward strand.
GGGGGGTATTGTTGACAAGAATGGCTGTGTTTATTGTTCAATGTTATACGGCCCCGGTTATGCACGGTATATATGTGACTGTATGAAATGAAAATGAAAATAAAACATATTTACAAGTTAGAAATTTGCAAATCCCAGAAAACTTTGAAATTGCTTGCAGGTGCGAGGATGCGCCTAATCAGTAGAGGGCTGGACTTTTGCTGGGTCCATCTTGATGCCTTTGTGGTAGATATGGTATCCCAGGTAATCGATCTTCTCCGGATGAAATTCACATTTAGACAATTTCGTATAAAGTTCAGCGACTCGGAGTTTCTTGAGGACTGAGCGGAACAAAGTCACGTGTTCCTCACGTGTTTCTGTGTAGATAAGGATGTCATCGAGATAGACTAACACGCACTTGTACAGGTGCTCATGCAAAACTTCATTTATTAATTGCATGAAAACTGCTGGCACCCCCTGCAGACCAAACGGGAGTACCCTGAACTGGAAGCATCCCAAAGGGCAGTTGAAAAGCAGTTTTCCACTCATCCCTTTCTTTGATTCTGACTCTGTAGTAGGCCTCCCTTAGGTCCAACTTGGTAAAATTCTTCCCCTTCCCCAAGTGGGCTAACATATCCTTCATGAGTGGTACTGGGTATACATTTTCCACACAAATTCCATTAAGGTTTTTGTACTTCACACATAAATGAAAGGAGCCATCTTTCTTTTATCTGAACAATACAGGTGCAGCCACTCGTGGCCTAGCTGGTTGTATGAAACCCCTTTTTAAGTTTTTGTCAATAAACTTTTGTAATTCCTCCATTTCACGTGGGGTCATCGAGTATATCTGGGGCTTAGGGAATTTCTCCCCTGAGATGATTTCAATGCTGCTAAGAGTAGCATGGGGGGGGGGTAGTTTGCTGGAGGCCTTTTCACTCAAAACCTCTTTGAGATCCCAATATTCTTTGGGGATTTTCTCTTCTCCTTTAATCTTTTTCTGCACTGCAGCAACTAGGTTCATTTTGGCATTGGCTATGTGGGACGTCCTCCCCTTCCCCTCAGGGGGTTTTGCGGAATAAATGCGCAACCACCCTTTCCCCAAATTCACGTAAGGGTTCCATTTCCGTAGCCACAGTAATCCCAGTATGAGGGGCCGATCCATCCCAGGTGTCATGATGAAACTCACGGTTTCTTGGTGATCCCCCATCCATATTTCTATTGGTTCAGTTACAAAATGGGTAGGGGCACCCCCAGCGATTGACCCATCCAACTGGCAAAAGGCAATGGGCCCTTTCAAAGTCCTCAGCCTTAAACCCATTTTCTCCACCACCCTCCGGGCTGATTACACATTGGATGCATCCAGAGTCTAAAAGCGCCAGCATCTTCCCCCTGGGCTCCAGTTGATGGTACTTTTAATTCTACTGGGATGGTCATGGGGCCCGGCTGGAGACTCACCGAGTAGTCATCATCTGAATCATTTTCACTATCTCCTGTGGAAGAGGAGGGTTCCTTCTCTTCCTGGCCTGGAGGAAGGACATCAGCACCTTCCATGCCTTCCAGGACAATTTCACAACGTCTCTCTAGCTGCCAACCAGGTTCCTCCCTACCAGCCGGGGTCAGCATATGCATAAACAGCTCAAGAAACTCCTGTGTGTACTCAACCTCAGACCTCCCCCACCCCCATGGGTTAAGGGTTTCATCCTACTTTTCGCCTTTTGATTTGGAGGGGTCATCAAAACGTTTCCTCAGGGCAGTCATAAACTCCTTGTAATCCCTCAGCAGGGGGGGGAATCATCATTACACAAGGCTATCATCCAGGCAGCCGCTTTGCCTCCCAAAGCCATAGTAACACTTCTTACTTTGGCAACTTCTACTGAGAAAACTTCCCCATACTCTTCCATGTAATCCCAAACTTGCAGTAACACCCCCCCCTCCCAGTTCTTTGGGATCTCCTCTGTAGTTCACTCCTTGGGGGAGGTCGAACTGCTGCTGTTGTGGCTGGGGTCCCGCCTTCTTGCCCAGGTCCGGGAGCTGATCCCAGGGACGTTTCAGGGCTAACCAGGTCTTCTGCTCCCCCCTCAGCCTGCTCAGCTAATCCACTCTCCCTTTCAGTGAGACTTACACGGGCATGCCAAGCCTCCTGAAGAAGGTGTAAAGCATGGGTCATCATGAGATCCTCTCTTTCCGCTGCCTGCCAATCATCTTCTGGTTTTCGGCTGGTAGTGACTCTTGCCATTCTCTTCTCCTGCTTGTTTCAGGGGTTAGACATTTGGGTGCTCCCCCCATGGAAGCTTTTAATTCTGGGATGGGTGTGAAGTGAGATCTTGCTTAATGTCAGGCACACCTCCTTCAATATCCAAGAAAGAAAAACCTCAACTTCATGTTAATAGAGATAAAGTACTTTTACTAGATATGAGGTGAAAGCAGCTAAAAGGAAAGCAAGATCTGAGCCAGAAAGGCAGGAACATATACATATCAAACGTTTACCCAGCACCCTCCACCCCAATTCCCCAAACCAGTGTCCAATCTGCAACTCCCTAAGGTGTCATGTGGGGTGCATCTTCAAACAGCCTGATCAAGTTGGTATGTGAGACGGTTGGCCTTGACCAGTCCAAACATCAGCCATCAGCATGCGCAGAAGATGGTGAGAAGAAGACTCCTCCAGTACAATATTATTTCCTTCCCCAATACCATGCAGCTGGTAGTAAGCAAGCGTAACAAAGCAGCCATAAGCAAGTAACCAAAACAGAGGCTGACACTGAGGGCTGCTGAGGGCTGCAGTGCCAGACAATATGACTGTGGCACGCATACCATAGGTTCACCATCACGGACATATGCAGTCTACTTTCCTTGAAACTCTCAGAGCAGAGAGATTCAGACATTACATTATTTCATGTCCCTCCGTACAGAATTTTACATGACTTCCCAATTCTGAAACCATTTCCCCATATTTCTTCCTGCAATCACCTGAATAGCTCCTAACGTTAATGCACTGTACTAACTTGCACTAAGATGCAAATGTACCCGAGTCAAATTGTTAGTAGAGGCTTTGATCCCTACAGAATAGCATCTTATCTCAATAAGGACAGAACTGTTCATACAATGCTTTTTTTGCTGTCCAATGTAACCAGTAAAACTCATGTGGCATTCTTTGATATTTTCTTTTTCCTTCAAAGAAAATAATTCACAAATATGAGGAATCTTCACACTTGTTCGATACCAATTCATCATTCTCAAGGATATAATATTGTTGTAATCTGTCATCCAGCCATGATAATTCCTAAAAATTATTCTAAGGGAAAAAACATTGTATGTTCCTATTACTACCTGACTCCCCTGAAAATAAGATCCCGGATAATAAGCCTAATCAGGCTTTTGGGTGCATGTGCTAAAATAAGGCCTCCCCTGAAAATAAGCCCTCCCCGAAAATATTGCAATATAGCAGCAGCCATGAGGTGACCATGCTTGCCGCCTCGTGCAACTCAAAAATAATAAGACCTCCCCGAAAATAAGGCCAACTGGCTTATTTCAGGGATCAAAAGAAAATAAGACTCAGTCTTATTTTTGGGGAAACACAGGTATATTCTGGAATAGATTTCCTTTCACTCCAAACCCAATGAATTTCATCCATTTCTGATTGGCACGTGTATATGCTTGACCTTAACCTCTTTTGTCTCATCTCCTGTTTCCCCAGAGGTTGCAGCTTTACACAAACAGATTAGGTCCCTTTGAGCCCAATTACTGCGCTAAAGCCAGATCTCAATTAGGAAGATGATAAACATTCCCCCCCTCACACACACACAGATCTTGAAGTTCATTAAGGGCCAGCCATTCTCCTTGTGTCAGGCCCAAGAGAAGATTCTACAAGTGATGGAGTCAACAAGTAAAACTCAGGTGGCCTGCCACTAAGACTAGAGGTAGTGTCACAAAATGAGGCATCAGGCAGAAAGTTTATGGCCAAGCATATTTTGCTAACAGGATTTCTGTGGCTTTAACAGCAGTATGAAAAACAATGTTAATTAGTAAGTCATTATCCTTCCCCCCCCCCAAATGTAGTTTTTTCAGCTTTCTCCAACATATATCAAGAGCACTGGGCCGTAGTCAGGAGATAAAAATACAAAAAAGGGTAGGAATAGATTTATTTAACTTACCTGCTGCCCATCTCTCGCCATAAGCAACTCTAGTCAGTTTATAGTCATTCAATTAAAATGCAGTATAAAAATTAATTAATTAAATTTAAATTTAAAATTCAGTTGAAGTAAAATTGACCACGGCAGAGGCAAGGAGCAAAGGGATGGAGGAGTAATGTTTAAGAAGAAAACCTTGAATCTCTTAAAACATCCCAAGAGTGCTACTTCCATCATGAAAGGCTCAGCAAGAACCAACAACCTTGGTAGAGCAGGTTACTTTGTCTTGATAATGCAAAGAGAAAACTCCACTTTTTAAATCTGGCCAAAGCTCCACCCAGAAAAGGACAGGCAAACATTTTACTCCAAGCCTTTAAATTCAATACTCTTTAAACCAGTGGTTCTTGTCCTGTGGTTTACAGACCCCTTGAGGGCTGCAATGTCATTAGAGGGGCTTGAAAAAATGTTATGATTTAAATCTTGGGTCTGTGGCCTTCGTCCGCCACAAAAAGTACTGTATTTTTCGGAGTATAAGGCGCACCGGAGTATAAGACGCACCAAGATTTTGAAGAGGCAATTTTTTTAAAGTAGGTAGGTAGGTAGGTAGAGGGTTAGAGAGGGAAAGAAAGAGAGAGAAATACAGTAGGTAGGTAGGGAGAGAGAGAGAGAGAGAGAGAGTAGGTAGGTAGGTAGATAAAGGGAGAGAGAAAGAGAAGTAGAGAAATACAGTACTGTGTTTCCCTAAAAATACGACCTGTCCTGAAACTAATGCCTTGCCACATTTTTCACGTGGGCAAAAATATAAGCCCCCCCCAAAGTAAGCCCCCTGCACAACCCGCCCTTCGGCCAGGCAGAGCACCGCTCACTGACCTAGCGGTATCCTAAAGGCGCCCAGCTGCAGGAGCAGGGGAGGAAGGCGCTCACATTGCTTGGCATCTTCAGGATACCACTAGGTTGGGGAGTGGCATTCTGCCTGGCTGGAGGGGAGAATTGTCAGGCAGCTGCTCCCTTACGAACTGGCTCCCGAAGAGCAGGGCACGTGAGCACCTGTTCTGCCCCTGCCGTGCTCCGAGCATAATTTCTTCTCCGGCTTCCAAACTCCAAAACTTGGCTGCTGAGTCTTCCAGCAGCGACCGCTCTAGGAGTGCGCTCTATGGTTGTGGGCTGGCTGCTGGAAGACAGACGCTCACCTATGAATGTTGCTCAGCCCATCTGGAGAGGGTGTTTGCCGGGCAGCTGCTCATGAGCATGGTCACCTCATGGCTGCTTCGCCCCTGAGGCTGTGCCCGGTTCTTCGGGAACCAGTTCGCAAGGGAGCAGCTGCCCGGCACCCCAATACAATAAGCCCTCCCCCTATAATAAGGCCAAGGCCATATTTCGTGGGGCAAAAGAAAATAAGAACCTGTCTTATTTTTGGGAAAACACGGTAGGTAGGTAGGTAGGGAGAGGGTGCAGGTAGGTAGATAGAGAGAAATAGAAAGAGATAGAGAAATACAGTAGATAGGTAGGGGGAGATAGAGAGTAGGTAGGTAGGTGGAGAGAGAGAGAGAGAGATAAAGAGAGAGAAATATAGTAGGTAGAGAGAAAGAGAGAGAGAGAGAGTAGGTAGGTAGGTAGGTAGATATTTCCAGGTGTATTTATCCATGTGCTGAACAAAGAAATCACTGACAATCTGCAGCACCTAAGACTTTGTTTCTACTGGCACAGCACTTGATCAATCTAATTCTCCAATCAATTTAAGTAAAGAGCTTTCCGAAAGGGAAAAAAAAACTTTTTGCACTCTGCCAACCTCCCAAAAATGGCCTCTTTCTGTGAAAATGGGACCATTTTTTTAAAAAAGGCATGAATAGCCTGGGGGGAGGCTTGCAGAGTGCTCCTGGGGGGGGTCAAAAACGAGCAAAAACAGCCCGTTTTTTGTAAAAAAAAAATGCATGCATAGCCTTATGGGGGCTTATAGAGTGTTGCTGGGGGCTTGGGGGGGGGGGACAGTCCATGTTTTGTTCATTTCTGCACTCCCCAGACCCAGGAGCTCTCTGAATGAAAGCCTCCATAAGGCTATGCATGGCCATTTTGGTGAAGGGGCGGGGCTTCAGGAGGCAAAAAATGCTGTATTCGATGTATAAGATGCACCCAGATTTTCAGCCTCTTTTTGAGGAGAAACGGTGTGTCTTATACTCTGAAAAATATGGTATTTAAATAGGGTCCATGGTGAAGAAAAGATTGAGAATCACTGGTCTAAACTAACAGTTCCCCAAACCTGGGCTCTCCTACTACCCCAATAATACAAAGCAGCATGGTTCCACCACAAAACTGCGAAGCCCTTATCCACGCCGACATACGTGCAGAGGGCAAATCCGCGCTGTTTGAAGCGCTAAGGAAAAACGCGACACTCCCGCGATGACATAATCGCGGAGGGCAAATCTGCGCCTTCCGAAGCACTCAGCACCCTAACCCTAACCCTAAACCTAACCCTAACCTAAACCTAAACCTAACCCTAAAGCAAACCCCTAAACCTAATCCTAACCCTTACCTTAATTTAAATCGGCTTTCTGCCGCCGCACTGTTTTAAAGCGCCCTTCTGTCGCCGCGCTGTTGTCACGGCGGTGATGACGCGTGGTGATGACGTTGCGGCTTTAGCGACGCGGTTTTATCACTGCTATTTTGACGAGCGCGGTTTTGTCGTGCCACGAAGCAGCACATCTCTGACTGTGACAATTGGAACCACAGGCAACCACATCTTCCAGGTTAACAAAAATTAACGTAACTTTTCCTGCCTGACCTAAACCCTGGAATTTGGATATTTTACACCCAAAGGATGTACAAGTAGTCCTCGACTTACAAAAAATCATTTAGTGATCATTTGAAGTTATAATGGCACTGAAAAAGGTGACTTATCACCATTTTTCACACTTACGACCATTGCAGTATCCCCATGGTCACATGATCAAAATTCAGACACTTGGCAACTGGCTCACATTTATGACGTTTGCAATGTCCTAGGGTTATGGGATTCCCTTTTGCAAACTTCTGATAAGCAAAGTCAATGGAGAAGTCGCATTCACTTCACAACCATGTTGCTAACTTAAAAACTCTAGTGATTCACTTCACAACTCTGCCAAGAAAGTTCATAAAATGGGGCAAAACTCACTTAACAAATGCCTCATTTAGCAACAGAAATTTTGGTCTCAATTGTAGTCATAAGTCAAGGACTACCTGTATCTTCCTAACAAAGTATGTGTTCTATTAATTACCTTTAAGAATGTTCCTACTAATAGGGAGGATTATGGGCTTGGAATCTAAAACTTTGCATTTAAGGATCAAAGAAATGATGATGATTATAAAATCAAGTCACTGAAGCTAATACCAGATATTTCAGTGAACAGATATCTAAGTGTTTTTTTCACTTTAGTTCTCACTGGTTCCTAGAAACTCCATCGGATGGGATGACAGCCTCAAGGACAACAGGGATGGTGTGTCAGCAGATAAATTGCAACTGTACATTTTGCTGACAGCAGAAATTTGGTACCCAAGCTCTAACTGTATAGCAGCAAATGCCTCCAAAATGCAGCCAAACCAATTAAACAAGCTATGCAGCAACTTAGTTTCTGGAGGAGGATGTTTTTACTTTAGAAGAAAATATACCAAGTTCCTGTCATTTCTTTCACATTCCCACCGAGGAACCTGATTTTTAACCTAAAGAAGAAAGGCAACAAAACCTGAATTCAAACATCTAAACTTTCAAGTGCTAAGAAACTTGAAAGAAGCTGAAAATAGCTTTTAGAAATTCGGCGGGGAAATTAGATTTAAAAATTGGGTGGGTCTGTGCAAGGTAATAGTTGAAATTGTATGTGAACGTCTTAACTACACCATAGATTTAGGCTGAGAATGCAAAATTTAATGCACTTAAATGAGAAGTTTCTACCTCTTTGCTGTAGTCTAAAATTTCAGTTATATACCAGAAGTGGGAGAGGGAAGGATGCAAATCCACAGTTAGCCATAAAGCACAGTGATGGCCTTGGGAAGGCACAAGGTACATATAAACCTAACAACCTGAAGAATGTACAGAATGTTAGAGGATAGGAAGCAAATGGCCTTCAACTCCATCCAATGCCCGGGCTCAAGAAAAGGCAGCTAACTGGAGTTTTCCAATTGTATCTTATCTTTCCATTCAGTGCCTCTCTTGATATTTCTCTTTCTTGCTGCACAGATCCTGACTTTGCTTGCTTCCCTCAAGGTTGCATCACTGATGGGACTTCGAACTCAGAGGCATCATGGCAATATAATACTAATCAATAATAATGATACTCCCCAAGCTGCACAATTTTGGGCAAGGGAAAATATATATGCTGCACCATGCTACTATTTGAGTTTTCCTGGAAAAGGAATAAAGGGGGGGGGATTCCCCTGCTTTTCACCCACCGTCACCCTTTGTCATGAATAAATACACCTTCCCTTTACACCAAATATCTTCCTGGCTACAAGACAAACCTCACTTATTTCTATGGGTTGTCATTTATATATGCAGCACATGCAGCACATAGGAGCAAGCTGAGCATGCTTGCTGAGGTGGATGAGGCATACATAAATCATTTTAAAATTTCTTTAGGGGTTAAACAGAAAGCTAACCACTCTCTCATGAGCACTAGAAGAGAATAAAACTTCCATTCTTCCTCCAGCGAACTTGTAAGCAAAAATAGATTTCCCAAAGGTAAGGGAAAATAGTGTGGCTATGCCACAATAGAGTTTGAGTGCAGGCCGAACAACTGAAGGCTATGTGCAGGATACACAGGACTCTGTTACAGGCTGATGATGATCTAGATTTTCATTGAAGGAGGAGCAGAAAGAAGAGATAATGATGAAAGCAATAATAAACGTGTTGTGTGTGATGTAAATGCAGGTGTACATATACAGTATATAAACATGTGCAAAAGGCGTTATGCGAGGTATTTTGTGCTTAAACACCCAAAACACTTTTGAAGAGTTCAAATCAGCTTCTCCTTGCCACCTACATAGTCAGCTGCTAAAGTGTAAACCACTCAGATCAAAAACTACTATTTCAGCATATCTGGGATAGGATGTATCTTCCTTCCCACGGGACCTGTGACGTGGATCCTCTGGCTGGAAAGAAGAAGGAGGGAGGGAGGGAGGAAGGAAGGAAGAGAAAAGAGCTGAGCCTATAATAGGATCACCATTAGCTATTTGGAAAGAAGGAGATAGAAAGATAAATAGAAGGTGGATAATTGTTTCATATCTTTGGAGTATTTCAAGATGAGCTCAGGAAAAGAGTACAGGGCTTAGTGTTAAATCTTCCATGTGGTGGGACAAAGTTAAAAGTAATTATGGTTCCAAAGTCACAAAGAATTGAAAATAATTGTCATAATTTGGGGTTCTCAAAAGATTTAGAGCAGGTGTCCCCAAACTTGGCAACTTTAAGACTTGTGGGCTTCAACTCTCAGAATTCTCCAGTCAGCAGAGCTGGCTGGAGAATTCTGGGAGTTGAAGTCCACAAGTCTTAAAGTTGCCAAGTTTGAAGACCTCTGATTTAGAGTCTTGACAATGTAATCTGATGAGCTGTTTCTGCAAGCTGCAAAAAGGGTGGTAACGAAAAAGGATTCTTTGTCCCCAATTATTTTTTTAAAGGATATTTCACAAAATCTGCACTGAATAAATATATCAATGGTTTTAGCTAACTCCAGAATGGTACCCTCCAAATGTCTTAATTTGTAAGGAAATTCCAATGCAACAGATCTGGAGTATCCTAAACAGCTTATTACAAACCAAGATATCGACACTCGGCTTCAAATAGGAATGGACATATTCACCTTCCACTTGCTTTTTTCAAGCTGTTCATGCCAACTCCTTGAAGATCCACTGTCCCAGGCAAATTGCAGAATTTTGGCTACACGGAGCAAGATAATTCAGAGTATGCTTTTTGCAGTCTCCAATTTCCGGCGGCCAGTGGGTAACTTTTCCCAAGAAGGCCTTCTCTGTGACAGCACCACAATTATGGAACTCCATTTGTAAGCATATTTGCCTGGCACAATCGCCTTTCAGATACCAGGCACAGTTGATCCTGTTCTCTTCAGCCTTAAACAGCAATTAATATTGATCTTCTCTCTTTTTTTTAGCTACTGTTGACCCATTTACTATATTTGTTCTTAGAATATATTATTTAATTTTCTAGGCTGAGTGAATCTATCTTATTCATTCGGGATGTTTTTCAAATATTTGTGAGCCATCAAAAGGCAGTTTTAAAACTTTTAAATAATAATGAAATCAGGTTTTACCACCCCCATAAAATCCTGGCTGAATCCCAAACCTCAATTCTCTATCTGTGAAAGAAGAATCAAAACTCTCTTCACTACGCAAAGGATTCAGAATTGCAGCACACGGCAATGGATACATTGGTTCACCTCTATTTGGACAGAATCCTCCAAGCCAAAAGGAAGGAAGGATGAGTACATACAATCGTCTTTTAGTCACTTGCAGCATTTAAGAGAAGGGGAAGTCCAGGTCCAGGTCCTCTTCTTACGTCATGGCCACATGATATCACTTAATTTCTCCAAGCATAGACTCATCAAATCACGAGGCATATCCAGTCTCTGACTCTGACTTCAAAAATCAGCACGAGCTCATTGAAAAACTGACATGGTTAGTATGATAGGTAGAGAACCAAGCCCCTGTTATGACCTGTGGACTTCAACTCTCATAACTTTTGAGCCAGCACAGCTCAAGAATTCTGGGAATTGAAGTCCACAAGTCATAAAGGGGCCATAGATCCCCACCTCTGTGATAGATGAATGTTTTACGGAATTAGACTCTGCAGCCACCTTGCTCTATAGAATCTTTTCAACAATCTTCCTACACTTGGATGTTCCCCACATGTGTGCATTTCCATTCCCAGAATTCTTAGCAATGCTATACTGCCCGTGGAATTCTGGGACATTGCCTCAACCCAACAGCCAAAGATAAGCAATCCTCCTCTAGTTTGACCAGGGATTTTACTGTTCCCAACTAAAGAAGTAAAGGAATAATTCTGGGTATTTTAATCTGTGAAATATGCTCTGGCACTTTGGGCTTGGAGTTTTCTGGAAGAGCTACCTGTTAAGGTGGTTACTGGGTATATTATGTAACTGACTTCAAAATATCCAAGTCACAACATCTGCCACACACACATACACTCTAGCTCATACCTGTGCTTCAGTACTTTGTTTCACAAATCTTAGAAATTAAAGCTTTTAAGCAAAACAAGAGAGTCAAGACCCAGTAGTATCCATGACTTTTTGCTGAAGAGTTTATACCATATAACACCTCCTGTGGCTATTATACAGTATGTGGCTGCGGAAATTAGAATGACCTTTAGACAAGAGTAAAGCAATAGAGAAGGTGCTGCCGTATCTGGCCAATGGGATTTTTGCAGCTCAAATATGGTAATCATATCCTGTCCTCATCCTTCAGTATCGGGTAAAGAATATGAAATACTTAAACAAGGTTTCTTCTCCAATTCAGAAGCAAGCCCTTCTATGTTGTTTATAAACTATAATTTCTTCTCACCTCCCAGTAGGACTCCTCAATTCTACAAAAGATGAAAGCTAAACTAGACTGAACTGGAAAGAAAGATCACCTTTGACAGATTAAAGTCCTATATATTGAGCTGTACAACAAGCCAATTAGATGACTTAATAGCTGGAACAAGAACAGTCCAGAGGTCATCTAGTCCAATCTGCTCCTTGGGGTAGGATCTATAGTCAGCATAGGAGAAAAAAAAACCCAAATCAAAATAAACCACAATGATCTAAGAATAGCATGGCTTATTCCAACTGCCAGTGGCTTTATAAAACATCAAACAGAATCTACTCCTGCTCATTATATGATATTCTTTAACCCCAAAATTACAGCTGTGCAGGGCACAGTGCTAGTCAAAATCAAGCAAAAGTCCCCCACAAGCTATCACTAATAGAAGAACTAGTAAATATTCCCACAGGCAAAGGCAGTGTAGCTTAGAGAATTGCCAAAGGACAAATAATAGATGAGTAACATTTACAAGTTCTAGTTCTAAGCTTCTCAGAAGTTTGGGATGAGTCATCATTTAGATCAGATCAACACTTACCTTAAGTCCTGTTTTTACCCCACCCTTGTTTCTTCCTTTTGCATTCTTGAGCCACAACCCTAAGAAGTGACACTGCCAAACCAACCCCAGGCATCTGGTACACGACACTCCCTGGAGATCTCCACCCTTGTAACGCTAATATAATCAATAGCGTCCATAAGTCAGTTTTCCTGGGAAGTGAATATAGACAAGTATGCAAACACAGAGACTTAGTTTCACTTGACTCAACAGTTGTCATGGCTCAGGGATCTATCTGAGCCTTAGCTTTTTTGCTGGAAGAATTCGATTTGCAAAACAAGTTGCTGCAATTAATTTGCAGTCACTGGATTTCTACCTTAGCATTGCTATTGCTCCTTCCTATCTCTCTCCCTCACCCTCCCGCTTCTTTAGGATCATCTCCACCTGTGAGGGACTACAACTCCCAAAACTCTCAGCCTCCTTTTGGCCATGCTGGCTAAAATTCCACAAGTTAGGCCATCCCCCAAGCAATTTGGAGATGCAAATTGTTTCTGAGGGATGGAATAAGCCGGATGAGAAGGCTGCATGTCCACCATTATCCAGCATGCCTGAGAGATCCCCCTTTCCAGAATCCTTTGCAATATGCACAGATTCCTTAGCAAATGGACTGGCGTTAGCTTGACAAAGAAAACAATGTAGAAGGAGGTCTCTCTATTTAGGAACTTTTTTCCTTCTTATTAGAAGGAAGAAAACTAAGTAACTAAGTATCTTCTCTGTGGGATAGTGATTCATTAAAAAACATGTACCAACACACCCACCCTCAGGGCTCCATATCTCCAGAACAGAGCTTCTCAACCTTAGCTCTTTTAAGAAGGATGTCCTTCAGCTCCCAGAAGTCCCCTTCTCTGGGAGTTGAAGTCCACCGTCTTAAAGCAGCTAAGGTTGAGTAATACTGTTCCCGAGGACACTGCCCAGGGTGTTGTCTGAGAACTTTGGAAGTTCTACATATATTGTTCAAAGTTATCTACCCAGCAAATGCTTACTGTTGTTTCTTATCAATACCATTCAACACGCTCAGGCAACTACAACTGCTCCTCTGTTCTCTTGTTTTTCCCTGCCCTCATTTGACATCAATGGAGTGAAAACAATTCCCTTTCTCATTACGATGCTCTTGTTGTGCTCTTGTTGACCGGCTCAGGCACATCAAAGAAAAGCTTACTATTTAAGGAGGATGCTTTTAGAGCATTTGAAATGCCATTTTCCCAAAAGACTGCAGGGTGACCAGCTTCCTACATTCTGGTTTGTTGAACATTTCTGATGACCAAGACACACTTGAAAAATTTACTTTGGGATTGGTGGGGAGGATAGCATCGACTCAAGTAAATCCAAATAGGTCCATTTAAATAAAGTGTATATAGGGAAGAAAAGAACACTCTGGAAACAGTTTCAGGATTCAGCCTCAACCCACAGAGTCTTACGGTGCTAAATAATATGCACCATCTAGGTTGTAGATATAATAGAAGGAGAGCTGGTTAGTGTATGGTGACCATAAAATCAGGAGCTTGGCAGAACACACATTTTTAAGCATGTATTGCAGCTCACAAGTGCTTATGCCTTTTGGTATATTTTGTAAGGTGGAAAAGGTCCTATCACATTCTTGATTTCTTTGACACAAGTAGATGGGAAGCTTTTGCAACTCCAATCTTGTAAAACATCTAAGAGGAATTGTGGTGGCCACAGAAGACAAACATCTCTTAATACATGACAAATAACTCTCAATTAATTCAACAAATGAATGAACCCATACTATTCTTACAAAAATTGAGAACCTTTAAGCCAATTTTTCCCAAGGTGGCATTGTCTAAATCAATGTCTCTCAACCTCAGCAACTTTACAATGTGTGGATTTGAAATCCCAGAATTGAAGTCCACCCACCTTAAAGCTTCTGAGGTTGAGAAATACTGTTTTGCTCCAAGTGATCTGGTAGGGTAAGGAGCACAAAGGAACGATAGTCTCCATCTTGGAAGGGAGCCAGAATGGGGAAAGCTATTTGCACAAGAAAACAGTTTAAGAAAGGAAGTGTTCTACTTCCTTCTTTCCCCACAACAAGCAACTTCCCTGAGCACCTTGCTTGATTAGGCATAAGAGGTCAGGAAGGGCTGCACTTGTTGGTCAACTGACAAGAACAGTTAGCAAAAGGAAATTTGCAAGGTCCTAAGAAAATTTGTTACAATTAGTTTTACTCCCTTTATTATTCCGGACTAATGGACTTGCTCACAGTGGAAACATGGCTCTTCTTATTTTCTCACAGCAAGTAATGAAACAACAAAAAAGGCATTCATCTCTTATAAAAACTTAGCTCACTGGCTGCTGTTTAAAAAAAACTGCAGAAGTTCAGTTCTTGAAGGCACCTCTCTTAATTTGTTTATTTTATTCCATATTATTTTATTCATTGATTAGATTTCTGTCTAACAAATATATCTAATTTCCTGCTTTTTCCCAAGGAATTTAGGGTAGGTACACAAGCATCCAATGTTTCTCATTACAGACTATGGCAAACAGGTTGGGCTGACAGGAAATGACCAATTTTAAATGATCGGGGAGCTTTTGTCTTTGAAGACAATTAGAACCCGATTTCACAATTCCAACAGCTTAAATACTGCCCTGTATAAATGTGATATATTGATAGGCTGCTTCTTTTCCATAATGAAAAGCAAAATCATATATACATGTTCCCCAGACAATTCCTAAAGGATGGTGGCTGCATCCCTTGGGAATATAGGTATTATTTCTTTACATGCTCAAGTTAAAAGATAGACTTTGAAATTGGATCACAACTTTTGTAGTAAGAAGGGCCAAGTATTTGAGAATAATATGAGAATGCATCTAAAAATAGCTTACACAAATCTTTTAAGATACATTGATTTTAGTTTTTACAGAATTAGCTGTAGACTTCTGCCTGCATGGTTTTCTTTCCAACATTAGAACCTTTTTAAAAATGTAAGAGTAAAACATACCGTTCCATTCAGTGTACTTTGGATGCAGCAAACAAAATCTAAATATACGTTGCTTCCTTAAACAATAAAGTCCAATGTTTGGTGAATCATTCTACATAAAGTTTGTGTGTTTGTGGAGGTTACATAAATTACATTAAAAATATGTATAATTTATGTAGATATGTAGTTAAATATACACCCTTTCCCAATTGGTTCATAAAATAAAGGGCTTTCAGGAACAGATACCAGCATTTCCTTGAACACAGCACTTGATTAAGCACCAGGATAAATTATATATTGCAAACCATGGCTTTCCTTCAACAGTAAACAAATGCAATAGAATAACTAAAATGCAAGCAACACTTCAAATATCACCACAACAGAGTTTTCATAAACATCAGGAATACGGAGTTGAAGCTAGTTTACAAAGATGTTATAAGAATTTATGAAACTTTCGCCACAACATCCCTGGAATTCTCAAAGAATGAGAAAGGATGTTTTAGATACTTATGCCTATTTTTTTCCAATCGACAACCCAAAACATTAATTTGTGATCCACCAATGCAAACCTATGTTCATGAGGATCCTTGCTTTTATTATTGCAAGTTGACAGCAAGTACAGGAAAGGTACCAAAGCAGTGATACAAATGATCCTGCTAGAAAGGTAGAAACACCTTCTCTACTCAAGTGAAGGAGCAGGAGAGTTCTGGGCAGTAGATCTGCTTCATCAATCTGCTTACATCAGATTGCAAAGTAGTGCAGACTATTGAATATATGTCATGCTTTGCAAAGTCAGAATTTTTCATTGGCAGTCGTTATTTATTTATCTGACTTTCTGAGTATAGATAGGAGAGGCCAACTTTGCTTCAGTATCATCAACATGTCACAAAACGATCCACATAGCTATGTAGTTATGGGGGGGGGGATGATGATGAGGACTAGCCACTTTCTTTGCTTCCTTGAACTTAGAGGAATTTTAAAGCCACCCATTCCTATTCAATGATAAATGGGCATACTGCAACCCTCTAAATACTGCTAAGAACAACTCCTCTCGTTGATCAGAGTTGGGTTTAGCAACATTTAAATTATCTCTTAGGCTCTTTCGTCAGGGATAAAAACTACAGAATTAAGCCCAGGACAGGGTGCATACTAAAATGTCACAGATCAAGGGTCAAGAAGGCACAAGAGGTGAGAATGAATCCACACAAAAGTTGTCGGGGATTGAACCCAAGGTCTTAACTATACAAAGTGCAAGCTTAGTCCTTCTCAGGCGTTTGCTCGCTCAATCCAAACTAAGACTCCCATAGCAAACTTGCTGGGAGAAGGCAAGGTACTGCTACAACCGAACAACTCTATGCCCATGCTTCCCTGCATAACTTTGCCCCAAGTCTGGCAAACTTGTCTTCTTTGCCATCTTGTAGGAGAAATCCCTCATTTGTCAACAAGAGGGAGGGGGGAAGGGGCACAATCCAAAGTTGAAAAAAAGTCCAGATAAAAACATATCTGTTTGCAAAGAAGAAGCGGGTAGGTACCTCAACTCCCGAAGGTGGTTGTGTGTCTGAGGATGCGGTGCAGGAAAGCTAAGTGATTCCACGGGTATTATTACTATTGGGCTGCACTGGGCTGCCATATAGTGATGTTCAATATTTGAGCTGGGCTGAACTATATAGATTTAGGACGGGGAAAAAGCAGAAGGGGGTTGGTTCCAAGTCTTTTACGGGTGGGAAATAACATATCCAGGCCCTGAAAGAATGAGATCGGGAGGCTGGCTCCGAGGGATGGCCGGCGTCTGAAAAATCACTGCCGCCACGGGAGCCGTGCAAAGACACGGGACCGGCTAAAGCTGCGGGCGGGCGGGGAAGCCTCCGCGATGCCCCACGCAATCCCCGAGTTCTCTGAGTGGGCAGAAGCGCGGGTGGCGGCCAGGGTGATCGCGGAGACCGGCCCTGCAGGGGATCGAAGCCCGGAAGCTGGGAGGGGGTTGGTGAGAAGGTAAGGGGAAGCAAGCGTGGGGTTCGAAGGACAATCTGCCGCATCTCACCGTGGGTATAGATGTTGCCCAGCTCGTTGTGCAAATAGAAGAGGCTGCGGAGACAGCCGGACCCGGAGCTAGCCGGCCGGTAGCCCGTTAGCACGAAGCGGTTGAATTGCAAATGAGGGGGGGAGCTGGCCCAGTCCAGGAGCCGGGCTCCCCCCAGGAAAGCCATGGCCGGGCTCCCCCCCCAGGGTCAGCTACTGCCGGGGTTCTGCATCCTTCCAGCTCCCCTTCCTCCTGCTTCTGCCGTTGCTGATGGGGCCGCTGCAGGCGGGGACTCTTCCTTGGGCTTCCCCCCCGCTCCTTTTTCCCCTCCGCAGCCTGAGCTCACAATTCTGCCCCGCCCACCGATCTCATTAACATAATAGATGCGGGGTGTCTCCCGCCGCCTTTGCCCGCGTTTCTCGCAGGCCACGCTTGCCCTGCCCTTCTTCGTTTGCATCCTCTTAGGCAAGCCGCGCCCACTACCCTTCGCCTCGTTTGCATAATCTCTGCACCGCAGTTCGATACGCACGCTTGTCCAAAACCAGGGTTCTCTGCGTTGCGTAATACTATAGGATGTAGGGATGCAAACCACACCCATTCTATTTTGGGAGCCTATCAACTCTCCAGGAGAAAACTATAGCATTCTATTATTAGCATAACCAAAGGCCCTCCTCGCATCAGGGCTCGCTGTTAATAAGCGTCAGCTTTTTGCATAAGCATTGAGACACGCCCGTCGTCTCCTTCCAGGGAGGGCTGTGATTGGGTAGCGCGGCGCGCGCTGAAGATAGCCCGAAACAGGCAAAAGACGCCCTCCAAAGGCTGAAGGGTGTGTAAGGTTAAGGCCTCATGATTCTAAATCCTAATTCATCGGAAACTACTGTACACTAGTCTGTTAAGCCTAAGCGCCTTCAGCAGACTTACATCTCCTTAGAGGAGGACTATTATAGCATCTTAATAATTATTATTTTATATCATATTTCCATTACAATCTAGAATATATAGGTGGTGGTCCTCCACTTACAACCTCAATTGGACCCAAAATATATGTTAAGAAAGACATTTGATAAGTGAGTTTTGCCCTATTTTACGACATTTCTTGCCACTGTTGTTAAGTGAATCGTTGCAGTTATTAAGTTAGTAAGAGGGTTAATAAGTGAAGCTGGCTTCCCCATTGACTGCTTGCCAGAAATTTGCAAAAGCTGATCACATGATCCTGGAAAACTACAACCAACCATTAATATGAATCAGTTGCCAAGGATTTGAATTTTGATTACATGACTATGGGGATGCTGCACTAGTTGTTAAGTGGTAAAACAGTCATAAGTCACGTTTTTCTGTTATAATTTTGAACATATTCTAAACAAACTGTATGTAGAGGACTACCTCTACAATATTACAATATATGAAGTGCATCATCATCTATTATACAATTGTATCACACAGCCAGTTGTTTTGCCGGATTTGGCATTGGTTACTAGTCGGGCCCCACCCAGGGGCCTAGAAAGTTATAACGTATTTTCGTAATATGCGTGCAGATCCAAGCAGTGCAGCTTTTTGCATTTGACTGATGGTGATTTTGTCAATTTTTAACTGTTTTAAAATGTAATTCCAGTGCTTTTGGAATAGCACCCAGTGTGCCAATTACCACTGGAATTACCACTGATGGTTTGTGCCATAGTCGTTGAATTTCGATTTTTAAGTCCTGGTATTTTGCGATGGTATTTGAAGTGCATCATCTATTATTATTATTACTATTATTATTATTATCATCATCATCATTATCATCATCATCATCATCATATAATAATAATAATAATAAATAATAATAAACAAAGTACCGGGACTTGCAAATTGAAGTTGAGCGACTGTGGAAAAAGAAATTGTGTGTTGTCCCGATTGTAATTGGAGCCCTTGGAGCAATACCTAAAGGGCTACTTCACTATTTGGGAATTTTAAATTTATCAGACTTGAACATTCTGATTCTACAAAAAACCACCCTACTTGGAACAGCTTATATCCTCCAATGTTACCTTAACAGTTCCTAGGTCCTTGGTTAGGACTCGAGCTGTTGAGCTACCAACCAGCCCCAAAAGCTGTGAATCTCACCAAAGATTAACCAATCATCATCATCATCATCATCATCGCACAGTCAGTCAGATGTTCAGTCTCGGTCTGGGATAAGCAAATCTGAATGTTGATGGTGTTACAGATATCATCACAGGATGGAAGCAGTTCCAAGTAAAGCTGCCTTCTGCAATTGACTGATGGCAAATTTGTTAATGCCTATGGTGTTCAAGTGGTGATCCAGTTGTTTTGGGACTGCACTCAAGGCGCCTATTACTATTGATTATACCCTTGCAAACCTTTGCCATAGTCATTCTATTTCTATTTCTAGGTCTTTGTATTTTGTTATCTTCTCCAGTTCTTCCTCTTCGATTCTGCTGTCTCCAGGCATTGCCACATCCACTATCCAGACTTTTTTGTCTTTCTTATTGACAACTGTTAAGTCCAGGGTATTATGTGGCAGGTGCCTGTTTGTCTGGATTCTGAAGTCCCAGAGCTCTTTAACTTCTTCATTTTCTATGGCTTTCTCTATTTTATAGTTCCACAGTTCTTGCTTACAGGCAAATGATATTTCTTTCAGATCTTCAAATGCAGCATTGTTGCTACTTTGTCATGCCGCTGCTTGTAGTCAGTTTGTACAGTCTTCTTGCAGCTTACCAGGTGGTCCACTATTTCTTCAGCTTCTTTGGATAGGCAGCACTTACTGTTTGTTGTTGCTGCTGCTGCTGTTGTTTTTGTTGTTGTTGTTGTTGTTATTATTATTATTATTATTATTATTGCGTGGTTAATCTTTGGTGAGATTCACAGCCTTGGGGCTGGTTGGTAGCTCAACAGCTCAAGCCCTAACCAAGGACCTAGGAACTGTTAAGGTAATGTCGGAGAATGTTCAAGTCTGATAAATTTAAATTTTCCAAATAGCGGGGTAGCCCTTTGGGTATTGCTCCAAGGGCTCCAATTACAATCAGGATAGCACACGATTTCTTTTTTCACAGTCACTCAACTTCAATTTGCAAGTTCTGGTACTTTGTGATTTTTTTTTGCTCTTTATCTTCAATTCGTGCATCTCCAGGTATTGCAATGTCAATGAACCATACTTTTTTCTTTTCAACTATTGTTATGTCAGGTATGTTGTGGGCCAAGTGCCTGTCAGTCTGGATTCTGAAGTCCCACAAAATCTTGACTTTCTCATTCTCTAAAACCTTCTCAACCTGATGGTCCCAGTGGTTTTTGCTATACTCAAATCCAAACTTTTGGCACAATTTCCAGTGAATGATCTTAGCAACATAGTCATGACCTTGTAGGTAGTCAGTTTGTGAAATTTTGCTGCACCCACTGATCAAGTGGTCGACTGTCTCATCTTTCTCATTACAGAGGCGACATTTGCTGTTGTGGTAACATGGTGAATTTTTGCCTTCATGCAGTTTGTGGCTAAGGCTTGTTCTTGAGCTGCCAAAATAAAGCCTTCTGTTTCTTTTTTCAGTGCTCCTGATCTTAACCAGTTCCAAGTTAGCTTTTGGTCAGCTTTGCCTTCAATACTTTTCAAGTGTTGGCTATGCATAGCTTTGTTTTTCCAATTTTCAGCTCTCTTCTCAATTACCTCTTTCTTATATTCAGCTTTTGACTTAGTTGTCTTTAAAAGGCCTCCTTTATTTACTTCCTTAATCATTGGTTCTTCACTTTTCTGGATGTAATCATTCAAGGTGTGTTTTTCTTCTTTTACAGTCTGTTTTACTTGTAGAAATCCTCGACCACCCTCTGCTCTTGGTAGATATAATCAGTCAACATCACTTTTAGGGTGCAAAGCATGATTCATTGTCATAAGCTTCCTTGTTTTTCTGTCCAAATTGTCCAACTCCATCTGGGTCCAGTCAATTATTCCTGCAGAGTATCGAATCACAGGTATAGCCCAGGTATTTATGGCTTTTATGATGTTTCCTCCATTCAATTTGAACTTGAATATCTTGCGAATTCGTCGAATGTACTTGGCTGAAGTTAATTCCTTGGCTTTATTATGCATTAAGTCAGAGACCTCTAAAATCCCCAAGTACTTGTAGCCTTCTTCTGGTTTTACTGCCTTTATCATTTCTTCATTCTCAAGTTCTATTCCATCATCTTCTATGACCTTGCCTGCTTTGGTTGCCATTGTTGCACATTTGTCAATTCCAAACTGCATACTAATGTCTTGGCTAAATTCTTTTGTGCTTTTAATTAATAAATTCAGTTCCACTTTTGTTTTACCAAACAGCTTCAAATCATCCATGTACACCAAGTGCAAAATTTTCAGTCCTTTCTTTGCAAGTTCGTATCCACAGTCCATCTTCTTCAAAATGATTGTCAGTAGTAGCATTGAGAGTATAAAAAGTAGGGGTGAAAGGGAATCGCCCTGGAAAATGCCTCGTTTAATTTCAACTTCACCCAGTTCTTCTTCATTAGCTATAAGCTTTGTTTTCTAGAGGTTCATTGAAATTTCCATGAAATTTCCAGCTCCATTTGAGCTGCCAATCTTTTGTGCACACTTGTAAGTGGCTTTAACCAGAAGCCATGTAACTCATCTGGTCCAGGTGCACTCCAGTTCCTCACTTTTCTTGACTGTCTTTGCACCATTTCTTTTGTTATTTTCACATCTTCCATTTTATGCACTTTAATAGAATCCTCAATCTGTTTGATCCATTTTGCATTTCTGTTGTGCTTCTTGTTGTTTTCCCACAAATTCTTCCAGAATTTCAGAGCTTTCTCTTTATCAGGCTTTTCATTTGTTGTTACTCCATCTCCACTTTCTAAGCTTTTATAAAACTGGTGCTGATTTGCTCTAAACGGTGAGTTTTCCTTGAACTGAGTTACTTGGTTTTCATACCTTTTAATCTTTTCAGCAATGGCACCAACCCTCTGCTTCAGCTCTTCAATTACTACCACAATCTCCTTATTCTCCAAATCGTATCTTACTTCCAGGCTGCTTTTGACCTGCTTGTTCTTTAGCTGACCTTGCCTTAGATTCTTCAAGTTGCTCAAATCTCCACGAAATTTTTTGATCTTCAATTCCAACCAAATTTTCCATTTAGGCTTCCTCTTCCTGCCTCTTCGGTTCTTTTGTATTTTCAAACCCAATTCTTTGGTGGTTATGAAGGCTGCTGCATACATCAGCTGATTTGTTTCAGCTAATATGTTGGTTTGAATGGTTTGCACGGCCTCATTGACCTTTTTTAGTATCTTTCTCAATTCTTTCCGGTTCACTTGGTTCAGCTTTGGCAAACGTGTTCTTTCAGCATCTTCCATTTGATGCTTTATTTTCTCAGCCAATTGAGCAATATCTGTTGGTGTTTGTTCTTTAGTGTTTCCTTGTCCTTTATCTTCATCCATTTCAGCATCCTCTTCCTCCCTTTCTTCCTCAGTTTGCTTTTGAGTTTGCAGATCATTCTTGATGTTACTCTTCTTTGTTGGTATACTCAGACCATTGATGTTACTCTTCTTTGTTGGTATACTCAGACCATTAATTGCTTTCTCTTCGATTCCTGTTAATTCTGCTGTAGTGAAAAATTTGTGGCTTAGAATTACACGTCATTAGTCCATTAGCCTTTGTTTACTGATATCACAATCTGTGTGGTTCATCTTCCAAATTTGATACATTCATTTTTGAAATCCATGTTTTGGTGGCTCAGACAGATAGTAAGCTTTCAGAATAGAGATGTTTTCTTCCCTAGTCCAGATTTTTCACTTTTTCGCTTTTTCTTCCAGTAGCTTGTTAGCTCCATGCCCTGGTTGCCTAGCAGAGGGAACTGAGCCCTGTAGCTCATTTTTCACAGAATGCCCAGGAGCCATAGCATCCAACAGAACCCTTGTTAATCCGGGCATAAACTTCATTTTTTTTAAATTCACCATATTTGAATGGATTGTGGAGGAATTTTGTCTGGCCCGTCACCTAAGACCTGTCTGATATGGTTGCACCTGTTCAGCATAGCCCTTAGGATCATTAGAGCATACAAGCCCCTCCACTACGACAAGGTAAAGCTCGGGGGGGTTGTTGTTATTATTATTGTTGTTGTTATTGTTGTTGTGTGGTTAATCTTTGGTGAGATTCACAGCCTTTGGGGCTGGTTGGTAGCTCAACAGCTTGAGTCCTAACCAAGGACCTAGGAACTGTTAAGGTAACATTGGAGGATATAAGCTGTTCCGAGTAAGGTGGTTTTTTGTAGAATCAGAATGTTCAAGTCTGATAAATTTAAAATTTCAAAAAAATGAGGTAGCCCTTTGGGTATTCCTCCAAGGGCTCTAATTACAATCGGGACAACACACGATTTCTTTTTCCACAGTCACTCAACTTCAATTTGCAAGTCCCGGTACTTTGTGATTTTTTTTCTTTATCTTCAATTCGTGCATCTCCAGGTATTGCAATGTCAATGAACCATACTTTCTTCTCTTCAACACACCTGATGTCAAAACTGCAACCAAATTACAATGTCAATGAACCAAACTTTGTTCTTATTATTATTTTATATTATTATTATTATTATTCCAGGATTCCTGCCTTAGGTAGGGGGTTGCACTAGAAGACCTCCAAGGTCCGTTCCAGACTTATGATTCTGTGACTACTCTTGGTCTTTGTGTTATAAGAGGCATTTAATTTTTAAATTACTTATAGAACATTTTTTTCCTGTAGATTATCCCCATTTTAAAACAATTCCACAAACAATTTCACAAACAAGCCAATTCAACACTACAAAAGCATGCGCAAATTTCCCATCATAAATGAAAGTCTGAGGGAACTGCTTTGAGTTTTGAAGACTATTTTGGACCTGAGTGACTCTATAAGTTTTCTTCAGTAAGGGCTAACAGAACTTTTCCCCTTATTTAGGAGGTTTATTTATGCTTTTAAAAATGCCAGAACATGTTACAGGCATGCAGTTTTCTTTTCAGCAAGACAGAATCAGTTTGATAAGGCTTTCTTCTCAGATGTTCTGTGACAAACAGATAGACTTGGAATTCCAGATCTGATCTTACATAGGGTTATAAAGTTCAGAAAAGGTCAGTAATATTTCCTATATTCTTCCCTGTAGACTTCCCTGTATGGTAGTCTAACCACATATCATTTCCCTCAAATTGCTGGCTGTTAACAGTGATTTATCTGAGATCAGAGTGAGTGTTTGGCAGAAATAGACTTTGAAGAAGAAACTCCTTGTCTGTAAATCATTCTGCCATTGTGGAAGGAGAGAATTCAAATCATATATTGCAGAAGATTCTCCTTATATAAAAGAAAGATTAAAAAAATTGATGCAGTTTGGAATTGCACTCTTCACTTATTTTTGACTGGTAATAATTTATGGATCAAGGTCTAGATTCTTTTACCATTCACCCACAAAATGCTCACATTCATGACAAATCGACTATATTAGTCCTATCCATGTGATAAAGTTGTGTTTCTTTATTCTTTATTTTGTAAGTTTTGAATCCTGCCCAATGGATGGTACACTGTCCCAGTCATAGTTATATCTGGGCCAGGGGTGGTATTCACTTACTTTCCCTACCAGTTTGCAAATGTGAGCGCAAGCGCTCAGCCTTTGGCGCATGCACTTTAGGCTAAAAAAGGGCCTAAATGGGATGCCGTAGAGCCGGGATGGGTGGGTGGGGCACCCACGATTTCCGCTACCAGTTGGGGCAAACTGGTCCAATAGAATATCTGGGCCAATGTACAGTAACTACTCAGTTGTATCTTAGCATCTACCCCAAATACAGAAGTAATGGGCTTGTGTCACAATGCCACAATATATATAATTTGTTCTCTAATTCACTCCCCAATCCCCATAGAATTTTATGCCCTGCATAGTGCGCGCCAAGGGAAATAAAGCAAAGTGTACAAAGTGTGTTTGATAATCCTCAAATTAAGACTGCAAAGGGAATAAGAAAATCCATCATTAAATAGTAGTTGTTAAATGCGTCATCATGTGAGTACACCCAATTTTGCAACTTTTTTTGTCATGACCCTTAAGCAAATCACTGTGTTCACTGAGACATCACATGAGTGCAACTTGCAACCTTCCCTACCGACTATCCCATTAACTTTGCTTGTTGGAAGCTGACTGGGAAGATCACAAATGGTGATCATGTGACTGCAGGGTGCTGTGATGGTCATAAGTGTGAGGATCAGTCATAGGTTTTTTTTTCAGTGCTGTTGTAGCTGTGAACAGTCACTAAATGAATAATCATTAAGTGAGATTTACTTATAATATTTCTATTGAAAACAACCATGAAAATCATCTGAGATTGCTTACAATTAAACTATGGACCTAAGGCCCACTGAAATAAAATAGGCTTTGGGGCCTTTCTAAATGCAAAGTGAGTCAAGGAAAGATGTATTTCGGATACAGCCTGTTTCATGGTGTTGATCTATTACTGAGAAAGTCTAAGGCTGGGTGTCAAACTCGTGTTGTCACGGCAATGTCATATGACATATAGCAACTTTTCCTCCCTTCGCTAAGCCGGGGGTGGGGGTGGCCAGCATGTCATGCATTCAGCCTGCAGGTTTGAAAGCCCTGGTCTAAGATAACTAACAGAAGGACAACCCTGGAACAGTAAAAATAATGACAATAAAGGTTATCTATCAATATATGCAATTCTGTTACATCTGGAAGACTTCATAGATGAAAACTGTACGTGTATAATATGGAATTGAGGGATTGGCAGGATATGAAACTTGCTCTACCAGATTTTGGTGGTTTTGAAAAGCCATTCTCAGTGGAGGATAAGTCAACTCTTTCTCTCTACTGATTCCACAAATGGGGTTTGCAAACTGTTTTCAGAAACTTGCTAGGTAGGAAGCAGGGATGTAGAGGGGACTGAAGGTCAAAGGAGGTCAAATGTCTCTTCCCCCTGATGCAAGCAGAATCATGCTTTTATAAAGCTCACGGAGCAGCTGGGTTCTTCAGCTGATTGTGTTACACCATCACCAGACTGCTGATATCAGCAAGATGATTGCTTTCCCTGCGTATTGATGATTCTACTGTCTTCCAGAAAAAGAAGACAATTTTTATTTCAGTAGGAACATTTTAAAAACATTTTGCTGTTGTATACAAAACTCACTTCTGAACATGAAGGTGATTTCTTAAATAAATCAATCTGTGTTTTCAGACCATGCCCATATTCAGATCACACGATTAATTTAAATGGCTACTTGCTTTATTATGTTTTTTTTAATATACATGCAGCACAATTATTTCATAATAAGTTAAATAATTAAACAGATTTCAACTCTATACAATAGGATGACAAGAGGAGTCAGCCTGATAAAGCTTCGGATATGGATTCAATTCATTGAAACGACAGAACAAACACCAAATATATTTGAATGTAGACTCTGTAGTGAATGATTCTAAAATAAGGCCCTGGACATTCAGCAAACCTAAAAAAAAATGGAGAAGGAATGGGGCATTAACCCAAGTCCCTTTTTTTGGAAAAGGGCCCATTCCATGCATACTTTGGTATTTAAAACTGTCCGATGGGCTGCTATCAATACTTCCTAGAATACCATTTCAGCATCCTTTCAGGAAATTGGAAATCGTGGCTTGTAATCTTTTCCAGTCGCCACAAAATGATTCTAAGATTGAGAGTTAACGAACATTGGGTGGGACCCATCAAGAGACAAATCTGCCAGCCCTTGTTTTACAGTGCTGCCCTAGGCACTTGATATAGTTCCTAATTGTTGAGGGAGAGCACTTTACTGATGTTCAGAGGCACTCTTTATTCTTTCACATACTTGAGGGCTGAAATCACAGCTCCTGGAGTCATGGTCTTAAGGTTTAGATTTAGTCTTGTTCTCTTTCAGTCTTAAAAATTTCTGGACTCGTCTTCTTACAAGTCATTGAAGCGTTCCAACAACTGGTTTCTGGTACCTAATATTGACAAAAGGCACGTGGGTAAACAAGGTCGAAGATCCTGAAATTAAAATGATTGGAACTGAAACATTCCGTACATTCTGTTCATGAATTATATATACACACACACACACACACACACACACAAAGACACACACACAGACACACGTTTTCCCTAATTAGCACTGTTCCTCTCCTGGGACACACACAAAGGATGCCCATTCAGACAAATCCTTTACAAGCTGGGATACTCTAGAATTACTAGGACTGTAATTCCTGGTTTCCCTTAAACTTTATTTACAAGTTTGGCTATTAAATTATCGATTAATTTTATAATAACACACCTTGGGAAAAGCATGTAACAACGAGGATGTCAGTTGGAGGGCACCAGGTTGGGAAAATCTAGGACAAGGGTGTCAAATGTAAGGCTTGCAGGCTAAATCCAGCCTGTGCAGTGCTTAGATATGGCAGCACCACCTTGGAAACAGCGAAGGACTGACTCGTGTTGCCTCTGCCAGCGTGCACTTTGCCCGAGCTCCGTTTTCAGTTGCAACAGCCTCTTGCAACCCTCTGCCAGTTAAAACAGAGCTCGGGAGAGCCATGCATGTCCCTCCTGAGCTTTATTTTCACTGGCAGAGCACTCAGGCCAACACATGAGAGATGTCGAGCTGGCCACGCCCACCCAGCCCCCTGAGATCAAACACAATCCTGATGCGGCCCTCAGTGAAATCAAGTTTGACCCCCCCTGATCTACGGGATATTGTTTTGAAGTTAACAGCTGGAGCAGACCCCCCCCCTCCCCAAATTCCATTCTCAGCTGAAGAATTACAAAAGCTAATGGATCACACACTGCAAAAAGCTGGCCTTTATAGATGTTGAAAGAATAAGGTCTTCGCTCTCTCCTAAATATAGTATATTATTTTTAAAAACCTGATAGGTTACATCAGGTTTTTCAAACTTGGCAATTTTAAGATATGTGGGCTTCAACTCCCAGAATCCTCTGGGAGTTGAAGTCCAGTCATATTACAATTGCCAAGTTTGAAACACACTGCATTAAATCAATGGCATAGTTCTGGATCCTGTTTCACATTGTGGCTAACCAGATGCTACTGGGTACTTCAAACAGGAAATGAAAACAATAGGCGATTATGCTGTCCTCTTCTTTTAAACAATTCTGCACTGGCAACCATTTTGACTAGGGAAAGAACACTGAAAGAATTTGGCACAAGGATCTGCCAATAGCCTCATCATCATCACCAATCTAGTCTATGATTCAATAAAATAACACACTATTTAGATGCAGCAGATTTTGCCCCATTAGCTAGAATTTGCTATGTGACATGAAAAATGCTGGTATTTCCTCTGTCAGTTCAGCTTCACTGCATATACTCATGTTATATTATTGGGGGATTATTCCATTCTGCATAATTTTATGCAGTTATTGCCTATCTTGCTCACCTTCTCCTCCTCATGAAATTCATCCCAGCATTGTAAAAAAATAACAACAACCTTATTTGGGAATTGCTCAAGGCTCCTAAGGATTTTGGTTGCCACCCTATATTCTGTACCTTTTTTTTTTAAGAACAGCATAGAGGCATAGCCATTCAAGCCTTGGCTACAGCTGCAGGGCTCAGAGCCTTAGGGACATCCCCACCACACCTTACCTCCCAAACACATTGCAGGTCCAGTAGGAAACCAGGAATCTGAAACCAGATTAGCAAAAGTCAGCAGAAAGTACCAATGCTCCTCACTTTCTTCCAGAACCTGTCCTCTTATCAAAGATCACTTGGTTCCCCCTCTACTAATGGCAAAATACTCACAGAAATGAGCCATGTTCAATGAAAAATGGACAATCCAGTGTATCTCCTACTCAGTCCAGGAAAGCAGAAAATGTACCAAGCTCTGAATTACAACCCAACAGAGCTGATGACTTATAACACAGAAGCATCCTTGGCAAAATGAAAATAATTTAATGAAGGCTTCGAGTTCCAAAATCCATCCTGTACCTGTGGCGCAAAGGACAGCTTCCTTTTCCTCGTTCTTTGGCGTCTCTACAAAATTACCTGAAGCCAAGTAAATAATGTTTCCATGGGTCTCAAGGAGGGTTTGCAGCTAAATATCTCACCGATGATACAACCACAACATGAGAACCGGTTTTCCCTAGTCAAGTGTCCAAAAATTCATCAAGCATACTATACCCAGGCCTCCATTCCTTCCAAAGTTTTCCCCCTTCCATCAGTGATAAGGAACAGGTATGTCATCACACAGATCTACATTACGCCATAATGCCATTGTGGAATATTTCTGGTCTGATGGGAGTTTCTACCATTCCTCTTTGTCCAGCAGGACCTTTTTACAAAATGCCAAGCGCCATGAAGGCTGCTTTGAGATTAAATTAAGCTGACATATCTTCCCCAAGGAGACATGGCGAGAGCGTCTCTACTCCCTCAGGCTTTTCCTGCCTCAAAAAAAGCTGTGATGTGGGGGATATTGTTACGGAGCCTTGCTACCCAGTGAACTTTGGCTTTCCGGAATGTGGTTCTCAGCCTAAAAGCTTCGACTTCCACTTGTCATAGAGTCACAGCCGCCCATCTTGAGTGGCTAAACACTGCAAGGCCCCCAGTCTTTTTGTCCCTAACGAACCAAGGAAGGTCTGGCAGTAAAAGTCACAAACTGCAGGATCTGAACTCCTCAGATGGTGGAGATGAGGGACTTGAGAGAGGACTGGTTGGTGGAAGAAAGGTTCTCATAGCTGTGGCACAGGCACGAGCAGTCGGAGGATGTCTCGTCGTCTGCCCCGGCAACTCCACTCCCATTGTTCAGGGGACGGTGATGGGGGGCCCCACGTGTCGTGCAGATCACCACACGGGTATGTCGGTAGGCTACAGCCCACGCCTCACCCCCGAGACACTGGCAGCGATTCCGTGGCCCTTTGGAGGAAAATGGGACTAAAGAATTCCCCGTCTTCTTTTGTACAAAAAGGCAAGTCCTGGAAAAGAGGGAGAAACAGGTCACATGACCAGCTAGCTCTTATAGCAAGAAGTCAGCAATAGCCATGCAATCATGCCCAATGCCCCTCCCAGAGCACAATCATGAAAAATAACTTTTAATGACTTTCCTGGGCAATTGGTGATACAGGTAGATTTGTTTAACGACTGTCTTATTTAGCAACCATTCATGGTTGCGATGGTGATGAAAAAATAATTGGCACCAGTGTTTGCACTTTTTTTTTACCTTTGCAGGTCTGTAAAGCAAAGGAGGGGGTTGGGGGGAGGGGGGAGGGAGCGGAGTTTACTAAGTTGGAGGAGGGGTGTTGGATTTTAAGGTATTATGATTGTACATGTATACTGCTATTTTTTCTTTTTTATGTATATTGAAATGGAATTATAAATACCATCAACACAAAAGAGAGTTTGCTCAGAAGCTGAAATACACCAAGTGAATTAGAGGAAGAGTGGGAAGCAGAGGAGAGAAGAAAGATAGGAAGAGAGGGATAGGAGAGAGGGTGAGGGGAGAAGATGAGGTTTATAAGGAGGAGTGGTAAGGGGAGAGAGGAGAAGGAGAAAGGAAGGGGAAGTAGAGTAGAAAATGATGGTGGGAAGAAAGGATGTAGAAAGGGGGAGGAGAGAGGGGGAAGAAAGTATCGGATAAAGTATAAATATGGTGTATGGAGAGCAGAAGAGCCAATAACTGGTTTTTTTTTTCCTTTGGTAGTTGATGGTAAGATAAATTGATGTAATTACTTAATAATACAACATGATATTGACTATGTAATAGTATACATGTGATTATATGCTATGAAAATGGAAAATAAAAAAAAATTCTATGGAAAAAAAGCAAAGGAGAACTGAAATAAGATTATAAGCACAGTGGTGATTTTAGTTAGAGACCACTTAGTTTAATAACTGAATTCTGGGTCCCAACTGCAGTAACTAAGCACGGAACTATTTGTACATTTCTAGATTGCTTTTAAGCTGTCTTTTTCCGTATAAACCAACCAGCTTCAAAATTGTGTAAAATTGATAGCTTTGCGTTTTCCATTATCTGGAGATAAGGTCAACTGATGGGTTGCAGCAACGGAAGGAGTTTGGGGGAGATGTTGATATGCCTCCTCCCCTCTGATCATTTGTCATCCTCCATCTCAGCCTTTAATGCTCAGTTCTCTTCATTAACGCTTAGTTCCTTGAACTAAGTAAGTTTGGCTATAAATTAAGTGTGGGGGAGTGAGATGTCACCTGTTGGGTCATCTCTAGGGTAGGTGGGTCTTTTTTTTTAATCCACCATGGCTTTTTTTATTCTTTGGCTTGTGATGACAGTGAGAACAATTAATCAGTGGAACAAGTTGCTTCCAGAAGTTGGGGGTGCTCCAACATTGGAGGTTTTTAAGAAGAGATTGGACAATCCATTTGTCTGAAATGGTATAAGGTCTCCTGCTGGAACAGGGGGTTGACTAGAAGACCTCCAATATCCCTTCCAACTCTGTTATTCTGAACTTCTTTCATATCCACTACTTCCTGGAGCCTTATCTGAGGCTAACCTCAAAAATGGAGAGTAGAGGACAGCCACCTTCTAGTATTTTCTAGGAAAGTGAAGGTGGGGTATGTTTATCCCTGCTTGTTTTAGCTGTATTCTGAAACATGTCTTTATTTTAGCATGCAGAAGTCTTGCTTTTCATCATGCAAAGAAGAAAGGAGGAGGCTGAACTGGGCTTCTAGTGTTTATTTGCTAGTTTCCCTGTATTTGTCAGTTTTAATCATTTCTCTTTTCTGGAGGTTGCTCAACAATTAGTCTATCAGATCTTTTCTCTAGAAGACATCACTACCTGCAGTTTCATCTCTGAAACTATTTCTGTCCTGGTGTCTTCCATTCATTCACTCATTTATTTGTTCACTTATTTTACATTATTTTGATTTGGGAGATGCCAAATGGAGTAGGGCAGAAGTACCAGCTCTTCTCTGCACTATTTCTAGAGTCTCAACATCTTATTTACATTGTGGTGACCAAAACTGGATGCAGTATTCCAAGTATGGCCTTACCAAGGCATTATAAAGTGGTATTAATACTTCACAAGATCTTGATTCTATCCCTCTGCTTATGCAGCCTAGAACTGTGTTGGCTTTTTTTGGCAGCTACTGTACACCGCTGGCTCATATTTAAATGGTTGTCCCCTAGGACTCCAAGATCCCTCTCACAGTTACTACTGTTGAGCGAGGTACCACATATACTATACCTGAGCATTTTATTTTTCTTGCCTAAATGTAGAGCCTTACTTTTTTCACCACTGAATTTCATTTTGTTAGATAGCGCCCAATGTTCAAGTCTGTCAAGACCCTTCTTAAGCCTATTTTCCAGAGTGTTGGCTATTCCTGCTAGCTTGATGATTTCCTCATCTATCCCCTCATCCAAATCATTGATGAAGATGTTGAAGAGTACTGGGCCTAAAACAGAGCCTTGGGACTACATGTTGAATGTGGTTGGTCAGCCAGTAACGAATCCATCTGGTGGTGATATTGTCTAACCCACATTTTTCTATTTTATCAAATATGGTCTACTTTATCAAATGCCTTACTGAAGTACAAGTAAATTATATTGCAGCATTCCTCTGGTCCACTAATTTGTCACTTTGTCAAAAGAATGTAATAAGATTAGTCTGGCATGATCTGTTTTTGATAAACCCATGTTTGCTTTTGGTTATTACTTTGTTTGCTTCTAGCTGTTCACTGATTTGTTGCTTGATTATCTTTTTTCAGAATCTTCCCTGCTATTGAGATCAGATCTGTAGTTTCCTGGATCTATTTTTCTCCTTTTTTGAAGATGGAAACTACATCAGCCCTTTTTCAGTCCTCTGGTGGTTCCCCAGTGGTCCAGGTTCTTTGAAAGATATAATTCAGTGGTTCTGAGATCTCGTCTGCCAGTTCCTTCAGAATATTGGGGTGTAATTTATCTGGTCCTGGTGATTTGAACTTGTCTAGGATAGACAGGTGCTCACTTACCATTTTCTTCCTTATTTTAAGTCATAAGTCATAAATGGTCGTAAGTCAAGGACTTACATGTTTGATGACAACTTTTCTTTCATGGGGCTTAAGGAATTAGCCTGTACCCATGCAGCCTTCACACACCTTATTTTCAATCTCTGAGCCTTAACTTACTTTCTCCAAAATTTATTCCCTTTCGTCCTGCAAAACTGGAAGGGAAGCCACCACTCCTACTTCCAAGCAGGGATGCCTGGACTTCCATTATACAACAAATTACACAGCATCTCCCAATCAGCTTGAACCTACCTCTTGCGCAAATGATATGAGACAATGATGATGGCTAAGATGAAGGTCCCTGTGGCCGTGTACATCACCCAAGCTGTGTCACAAAAGAACAGAAGAAATCAATGGGTGTTCAACAAATGTTGGCTTGCTAAACATTTCATGCTAAACGCAACAGCCCTCCTCAACCTGGTGCCTGCCAAATGTATTTGAACTCAAGACCCCTAATTTCCTGCCACAAAAAAGAAAAAAAGAAAAAAAAAAGAAGTGGTCACAGAACTCCAAGCCAGGTTCACTTTGGTTTAACTGGGCCATATTTAAAACCCTCCATTGGCCTATCTGTAATGGCAAAGCCTCTGCCACTAGGTGGTGCCAAATTTAATTTACATAATAGTACCAATGTCTTCCAGATGGGGTAGATACAGTGGTGGGTTACGATTGGTATGCCCCAGTACGGGCATACCAGTGCCTGCCGGGAGCACTGGTTACCATTCCGGTATGGTGCTCTGGAGGGCCCATCTGCCGGATATTTTTACGCACGCTCACGGAGTGTACAACACCTGCGCGACACTCCGCCGAGCAGCTGGAGTGTTGTAGAAGCATTGCAGAGCATCACAGGCGGTAAGTACGCATACTCGCACTGCGCACGTTCATGTGGTGGATGCTGGGCCCTATTGCACCGTACCAGTTGCAACGGGATCCAGAACCTACCACTGGGTAGATAATGCAGAGCAACAACCTCATTATTCTGGAGGAGAAAGAAGTCTAGAAGATGACACCCAATTATATAAAATCCCAGATAGCCTGATTGACAACAGGAGTGATTTACTGATGCCAATGTTCCTAAGAACATGGCACAAGCTTCAGAAATGGAGATACTCGCCATGAAAATATGTGTCACCCAGTATACTTCTATGTATGGTATGTATATACAAACAGTTGCAGGTTTGCATGAACACAAGCCAACCAGAAACGTAGCCAAAGGAAGGCCCCTTCTATTGACAGCATGCATTCCATTCTTCTTTGACTGCGTCATGGAAGTATATGCCAAGCTGAGAAATGTTGGCTTCGGCTTGGTGCGCTCTTCTTAGTCCCTCTGGCTTAACAGACAGATTTGAAACTGGCAGAGCAACACTTAGCAGAACTGAAGTCAGGTAAGGCAGAGGCTGAACAGAAGCCAAAAAGGGAGTTCTCCAAATGACTTTTCCCATTCTCATAAAGGCAGCAGAAAAAGATGTGCCAAATAAGCATATACCTACAAACTTGCTAACTTTGCATTCACCGTGCCCTGTTTTCTTGCACAGAGATCTGATTTATCTTGCTGTTGTTATTTTCCCATGCAATAGATTCAAAGTCTTGTCCCAAATACGTAAGAGGTTATCTGCTAGGATCCTGGGTGTGTTCATTCACCCAATTTGGAGTACAAAGAGTACTTATATACATATATACGTATGTACTTTATAGGTATATAAAGTATATATGTATATAGTGCACAGAGAGCCAGTTTGATTCAATGATTAAGACACAAGGCTACAAAGCAGGAAATTGTGAATTCAAGTACCGCATTAGCCATGAAAGACAGCTGGATGACTTTGGGCCACTCACACACTCTCTCTCTCTCAGCCCAACCCACCTCACAGGGTTGTTGTGGGAAAAAGCAGGAGGAAGGTGTGTTGAATATGTTTGCCACCCTGAGTTATTTGTAAAAATAATAAAGGCAGGATAGAAGTAAAATAAAACAAAATAAATATCAGAATGAGAGTAAGAGTTATCCTCTAGTGCAGGGGTCAGCAACACGCGGCTCTGGAACCACATGTGGCTCTTTCAACCCTATGTTGCAGCTCCCTGTCCCCAGTCAGCACCACAATTTTGAGAGGACCTTTCGATTGGGGAGCGGAGGGAGCACAGCACTATGAAGAGACTCTATGGCAGCAATGGCGAACCTTTTTTGGCTCACATGCCAAAAGGGGAGGGAGCATAGGGGGAGCGTGCGTGGGTGTGCTGCACCCGTAATGCGATGCGCGACCCCAAAGTGCATGCACACATGACAGGCACGACCCCACTTTTTTGCATGCTTTTTTTGCCCTCCCCAGGCTCGGGAGGCTTTATAGGAGCCTGGGGGGGGCGAAAACAGCCTCCCCCCACCAGAGGCTCCAGGAGCTTCCCTGAAGCCTCCGGAGTGCCAAAAAATGGCCCTACAGGCAAATCGGACGTTCCGGGAACAGACTTCCAGTTTTCTCGTACGACCAGCTTAAACCTTCCAGACCCTTCAGGGAAGCCTCTGGAAGGCTCCTGAAGGCTTAAACCAGCCCTACAAGCAAACCGGAAGTGACTTCCGGTTTGCACGTAAGGTCGTTTTTTGTCCTCCAGAGCCTTCAGGGAAGCCTCCAGAAGGCCCCTGAAGGCTGCGGAGGGCTTAAATTGGCCCTCCAAGCAAACTGGAAGTCCGTTCCCGAACTTCCGGTTTGCCCGTAGGACCAGGTTTTTTTGGGCTTTGGAGGCATCAGGGAAGCCACTGAAGCCTCCAGAGGGACTCCGGGGTGGGTGGGTAGGCTGTTTTCACCCTCCCCAGGCTCTTACAAAGTCTCTGGAGCCTGGGGAGGGTAAAAATGGCCTCAAAAAAAGGCTAAAGTTAGCTGGCCAGCGCGTGCATGCATGCTGGCCAGCTGCTAGGGCAATGCCTCGTGTGCCCTGACAAATGGCTCCACGTGCCACTTGTGGCACGCGTGCCATAGGTTCGCTGTCCCAGCTCTATAGCAAGAAGCGGGTTTTCTGGTCGGCTCCACAATTGATAGGGCTTTCAGTTAGGACAGGTAGAGGAAAAAGGATTCCACACTAGGAGGAGACTCTATGGTAAGGGAACCAGATTTCCGGTCAGCTCTAGAATTGAATGGGGGCTTCCGGTTAGGACCTTTGTGGCTCCCGGTGTTTTCTTTTCAGGTTCAAATGGCTCTTTAAGTGTTAAAAGTTGCCGACCCCTGTTTTAGTGCAATGTTTCTCAATCCTGGCAATTTGAAAATGTGTAGACTTGAACTCCCAAGCTGGGGAGTTTTAGGAGTTGAACAGTCCACACATTTCCAAGATGCCAAGGTTGAGAAACATTACTGCAGTGCAAGGCTGTGCATTGCACAGACAAACCATTGCAAGAGTGTGATGCCCCAGTTTCACCCTTGCATAAGTTGACCAGACAGTCTCAGAATTAGGAGAGTTGCTATGCTGGCATATCTGGAGAAAAACCGTATTAGGAAAACTTGAGCTGCATATCAACCTGTTTCTTCTCCATAACACTATTACCTGTTTACAATGACTTTATCCCTATTCAGTGTGGGTTTTTTTGTTTATCCTGTGTCTAATTTTACAGAGCACTAGATATTTAAATAATTACATATTTTCTTTCAAATATTCCTTTACAGGCAGTCCTTGACTTATGACCGTAATGGAGCTGCCCATCATGGTCATAAGTCGTGACGGTTGTAAAAAATAATCTGTCACAAAACTGATCCGATTTTATGACCCTTTTTTTTTTTGCTCTACTCATTGAGTGAAACACCATGGCCATTTAATGAATTAATGGTTTACTATGGGTGCATTTTCGCCAAAAACCAAAGGAAAATTATTGGGTTTTGGCAAAATCACAGTTGCACAACCACAATTTATACAAAAACCATAAATGCAACCTGGTTGCTGAGCACCCAAAGTTGGATAATGTGACCATGTGTGGGGGAACAATTGTCAGAACTTTGGTCATAAGTAGCCCCCTCTGGTAGGTCTATTGTAACTTCAAACAGTTGCTAACCAACCGGTCGCAAGTTGAGAACTATCTGGTACGAACTCATCTAGAAAAATATACATTCCAAATGTGTGGCAACGAGGGAATACACAGGTAGTCCTCAACTTACAACAGTTCATTTAGTGACAGTTCAAAGTTACAATGGCATTGACTTGTGACCATTTTTCACACAACTTTGTAGCATCCCCATGTGATCAAAATTCAGATTCTTGGCAGCTGTTTCATACTTACGTTTCATAAGTATGAAACAGCTGCCTTGCTGTGTCCCAAGGTCACGTGATCACCTTTTGCAACCTTTTGACAAGCAAAGTCAATGGGGAAGCCAGATTCGCTTAGCAGCTGTATTACTAACTTATCAACTGCAGTGATTCCCTTAACAACCGTGGCAAGAAAGATTGCAAAATGAGGCAAACTCACTTGACAAATGTCTTACTTAACAAGCAAAATTTTGGGCTCAAAATTTTGGGTCGTAAGTCGAGGACTACCTGTAGATAGCCTTGCTTCAATTCAGCAGAAGAAGGAATGGTTTGTATTAAAATGTGAAAAGAACCCATTCCTCAAATGTTTCTTTTCTCCATTTGAAAAATACGTTTTAGATACATTTGGAAAAAGTTTTAGAGTCCCCCAGTGGGTTTCTGTTTCTTTGTTTCAGCCTGGAACTATTTATGGGAAAGAGAAATTCTGCAAAGAATCAATAGGGAGAATGCAAGGTTGGGGATCTGCTTTCCATCCATACTTATTGCTCCATTCCAAAATTATCAGCCTTTAAAGTATCCAAACATCATCACTGTGGGAGAAAATGCTGAAAGAATGCCCTGCTTAGAACAATATTTCTCAATCTCAGCAACTTGAAGATGTATGGACTTCAACTCCCAGAATTCTCCAGCCAATGCTGTTGGCTGGGGAATTCTGGACATTGAAGTCCAAAAATCTTGAAAGTGCTGACATTGAGAAACACTGACTTAGAAGATGGATGTATAAATGTATTAATCCGTATTCAGTTGGGGGAGGGGATAATATGTGTTAATGTGATGAGTTTTTTTTAAAAAACTCTTTTATCGACTTTTAAAATGTATTGATTGTTTTGGGTTTTTTGTCAAGGTACCTGGAATGCCCCAAATATATGCCTAGGAGCCTTCCAGGCCAAAACCATTTTTTATTAAATTTTTTGCTGATCAATAAATGAAGGGAGACTAGTATAGATCTATTTCAAGCTATTTAGCTCTCATCAGCTAGCCTTACCCTTACTGGGATTTGAACATGGGCTATTTTACATGTTAGGCAGTTATAATCTCTGAACCACAAGCTCTCCTCCCTTATCAGATGAGCCAGAGGGGAAGACCTTGTGGCTCAGAGTTATTATAACTGCCTAACATGTAAAATAGCCCAAGTTCAAATCCCGGTAAAGCTATGGCTAAACCTTGGCATGCCTCATCTATTATGCATATTTTGAGAGCAAAATCAGGCCGGGCCAGTTTTAAGCACTTTGATCTGGTGATTCTTCTTTAAAAAGTCTGAAGATGCATGCCAACCAGTGCAATGGTGGGATTCCATTTTTTTTTACTACCGGTTCACACGTGCGCACTCACGCCGCTTCAGCGCATGTGCAGAAGCAACCAGGTGGGTTGGTGGAGCCTCACGCCACTGCTACTTCCGGTTTGTCTGATCCAGGCCAAACCGGGAGCAACCCCCCTCTGAACCATTGGTACATACAGTTGGTTCACCCTAGATTCAGCAGAAAGAAACAGATAGGAAAAAGAATTAAGTACGGTTCATCATGCGAATGAATTCCCCTCTTTCAAGTATTGTATATTTAAGGCCACCCTGGTTCTCTTAGCAGTTATAACTAGAATGGCTCCAAAGGTTTCTTGATCCAGGGCAAATCAACACTGTCATAGAATCTGTTTATATAACATTTAACAGCTTCACAGTATAATATGCCCTCTCCGATCTAGTCCTTTACCTCCTACCCCAATAGCAGAGTCATTGGCACTGTAGGTCCAGGTTGAGTTCAGCCAATCAGAAGAGGTAGGGGTCAGACGGGATCCATCCCCTGGAAGGGTCCGTAAGTTGACCGAGGAAGCTTTCAATCCTGGAAGGAAATCAGAATCATTAATCATGAAGGACTTGATTATAGTGGATGTTCAACTTCACTTCTTATCAAAATCTCAGGCTTTCCTGATATGTTAAACAGTAACACCAGCCTCAACCATTCTACCATGATGAGAGCTGTAGTAAGGGCAGATTGCACAAAAGCAATAATTGCAACAAATGCAGCTTATTGGTAATTTTTTTTGAACCCCTAGAGTCTTCCCCATACAGAGACCCATTTTTCAGTTAGTGGAAGCTGCTGCTTTAGAGAAAGGTTGAATGAAATACAAGAATTTAAATCATTCAACCAAGCAAAAACTTGACTGTAAAAGTAGATAGATCAAAGCATCTTTAAGATTTGGAGATGCTCAACAGCAAAATATACATCTGACCTTCTCAATGCACGATATATCAATTTAGGTATTCTTCCTCATTGAAATTAGTGACCCCCACAAATGTGAATATGTAGAGATATATTTTTACTTATTACTCAGATGAAAACTACTGATCCAACAACCACTCATTTCAAAGACCAAACCATACCTTGGGAAAGCCTGACACAATTGTGCCTCCTTAGCTTTGCAAATTCACCTCTGGTTAGCTCTTTTTAAATAAATCTGGGGACGCAGCCAGATTACTGATCTGGGGCTACAGAAAGATTCAAAGGGATGTCAAGGGAAACTGGCCTACATTAACTCTTTGGGGATATTACAAAAATTAATTAAACTGAATGTAAAACGTAATTTTTAAAAAAATGTAATTAAAAAATTTGGGGACATTACAAGAAGGATGTTGAGACTTTGGAAAAAGTGTAGAGAATAGCAGCTAGAATGATTAAAGGCCTGGAGACTAAAACATATGAAGAACAGTTGCAGGAACTGGCTATGGCTGGACTGGAGAAAAGAAAGACCAGGGGTGGCATAATAGCAGTATTCCAGTATTTGAGGAGTTGCCATGAAGAAGAGATGGTCAACTTATTTTCCAAAGCACCAGAAGGCAAGACAAGAAACAATGGATGGAAACTAACCAAGGACAAGAAGCAATCTGGAAATGAGAAACTTCCTAACATAAAGGACAATTAAGCAGTGGAAAAGCTTGCTTTCAGAAATTGTGGGTGCTCCATCACTGGAGTATTTTAAGAAGAGATTGGAGAGCCATTTATCTAAAATGGTACAGGGTTTCCTGCTTGAGAAGGAAGTTGGAGTGGTCTCCAACCTTGGCAACTTTAAGACTTGTGGACTTCAACTCCCAGAGTTCCTCAGCCAGCAAAGCAAAGCTGGCTGAGGAACTCTGGGAGTTGAAGTCCACAGGTCTTAAAGTTGCCAAGGTTGGAGACCACTGGAGTAGATGACCTTTAAGGTACCCTCCAATTCTATTCTGATTGATTGAGAAACATTTTTCATGTAGGCCAGGTAGCAATAAATTAAATAAATAAATTTGGTAATAGATTTCTGGCATTTCTCAAGGAATCCTGAAATATGTTCCAAAATAGAACACCTCTACTCTCTACTAAATTTATGAGGCGCGGTGGTGAAAGTGCAGTACTGCAGGCTACTTCTGCTGATCACCGGCTGCCAGCAGTTTGGCAGAATCTCACCAGGCTGCAGGCTGACTTAGTCTTCCATCCTTCCGAGGTCGGTAAATGGAGAACCCAGATTGTTAGGGGCAATATGCTGACTCTGTAAACCGCTTAGAGAGGGCTGTAAAACACTATGAAGTGGTCTTTAAGTCTAGGCGCTATTGCTATTGCTACTCCTAACACACATGGATCTAGAATCTACTAATTGGGGAAACAAGCACAAGGAAAAAAGATTACATTGGATTGAGCCCAGATTGCAAGAGTAAGATGTCACTAGTATAACTGAGTACAATCCAACACACAGGTCAAAGGTATCTATGGTTACACTGCCTGAAAAGTTGACTTCACTCATCTTGCTAAGATGGTCTCTCATGTCCCCCTCTGTAAGCAGGGCCACTTGGAGACAGAAGGTGAGGGGAAAAGAGAAAGAGCTCCTGTGGAACATCATCATATAAGTTTTAGAACTTTCCGCTTAACATTTTAGTCAGGCGACCGCATCATCCAGGAAGCCAATTCAGTGCCTACCTCGATACAAGATGGCAAAGCCTTGGGCTTGCAGAAACTGGTCTGATTGGAAGGAGAGAGAAAGACAGTCCGTGGGGAACAGCAGAGGTGCAGTTGGCCTTCGGCGCCCATCAAAGTGGGCCAGTAAAAGATTGCTGTGTCCATCCCGAACCTCAAGGCGGTCATTTGGATCACGCACATCAAAGATCCGGAAGCTGAGTTCTATAGAATCATAACCTGCAGGATAAAGGACCCAGCTGCAGTTGCTGTTGGCCTCATAGTCATCTGGGAACTGCGGAGAGTAGATCACTCCAGACAGATCACTGAAGTTCCCCTGACAGGCCCCCATGGAGACTGGAACGAGAGGAGAAAAATCAGAACAGAATTGCAATCAATATTACAGGAAAAGCCTCTGATGAATCGAGCTCATCTTCAGGTTATGAAACTTAGATATTTTTAATTTTTTTAAAAAAATGATCAAATACTGAAATACAAAGAAGTGCAACATCAACATAAAAGGTACTGAATACCTAAGCTACGAAAACTCTGTATGTTGTATAATGATGAAAATAAACTAAACGGAACCGAACAGAAAATAAAAAGAGTTGATTTTAAAAGATCCAAATGCACGTAAAATCCATTTCATGTTGATATGAGATTATTTCAATCTTTAAGTTTATCATTAAATCTAGATCATGAAGAAACATATTGCTTTGCCTTCTTATTTTTGGAATAAAAAGATTTCAAAGATAGATAACACTCATACCCATATCCTGAATTCTTAATATCAGGCAGATAGGTTTTATTTAAATTATATAAGATCATCCACCTTACCAAGCCCCAGGTTTAGGGTACAGCCAAACCTCCTCATAAAACACCAAATTCCTTGTTTTAGGAATATAACAAATATTTCATTTACACTCCATTTCTTTTCAAAATGATGTTAAAAATATTTATAATGCCAGTACAAAAAAAAAAAAAATCGAATGTCCAACCTTTTAAAAACTTTATTTGAGGAGTCCGGTAGACATGAAATAATATGTTCTGTTGAATTTCTTAAATTCTTAAAAATAATAATAATAAGTATTACATTTTTAAAAAAAAAAGCTGCGCCCTTTGATTTTTCCAAAATTGGATATTCCAATTCTTCATTCCACAGTACAGATAATATAATTAAAGCTAGTCTTCCTTCTATTTTTTAAATTCCATATAAAAGTGAATTGTTGGGTTCACTTTAAGTGCTGCATCTGTTAAGGGTTCTTAAGACTCCAGGTACATCTAAAACTGCTAAAAGCATCTGGGTTGTGCTGTTTTGTCAGTACATGTTTCAACAATATGTACTGCCAAACAGATGTTATGGGTAAATCATTTTCAGAATACCTCTGAAAATATTTAAAACAACTACTAAAAATCAAGTGACTTAAGATATTTATCCTTTGTTTGGCCCAGACATTCAAGCTGAAGAGCCTCATCTCTGTTTTCAAATTTAGATAATTCAGCAATAGTTTCAACTTCCTGGTTGTGTGTCAAAATATAAA
Source organism: Thamnophis elegans (assembly GCF_009769535.1). Taxonomy (NCBI): domain Eukaryota; kingdom Metazoa; phylum Chordata; class Lepidosauria; order Squamata; family Natricidae; genus Thamnophis; species Thamnophis elegans. The sequence goes on from NC_045558.1 coordinate 115,566,059, forward strand.
AACGTTCCTATCTTCCAAATGCGTCTAGAGAGAAATCCACATAATGATTTAATATAATTTGTTACTTCAGACAATCACTCTTAAACTAATTGAAGGATTTTGAGCAACTGAAAATGTCTAATTAGATTAGAACCAGGAAAATTTCCTCAACAGAAACTGACAGGTGATTCTCTTTCAGACAATTTTTGGTTACTGCTATGGAAGTACAGTAGAATAGATTCTGCGATTTTTCTGGACCTTGAGTTTCTGGAGAAAACGTGAACTAGCCTCTTGGCTCTTTCTTCTTTGTCTACTGGAGAACACAGAACTTTGCCCAGCAATTTTTTCTTTTTTGATCAAAGAAATACAAGTAGTCCTCTACAACAGTTTGCTTAGTGACCGAAGTTACAACGGCACTAAAAAAATGTGACTTACAACCATTTTTCGCACTTATGACCCATGGTCACATGATTTATATTCAGATGCTTGACCATTGACTCACATTTATGACAGTTGTAGTGTCCCCATGGTCATATGATTCCCTTTTGAGACCTCCTGACAAGCAAAGCCAATGGAGAAGCCAGATTCACTTAACAACCATGTTACTAATTTAACAACTGCAATGATTCAATTTACAAATGTGGCAAGAGAAATTATAAAATGGGACAGTACTCACTCACACTTGTACTCGATTGTACTCACAATTCTACTCACAATTTCCCGCTTAGCAACATAAATTTTGGGTTCAATTACAGTCATAAGTTGAAGACTACCTGTAGCCTTTTTATAGTAAATAGAGGTTTGTACGTAGGTAGTCTTCACTTACCAACAGTAATTGGAATTGGGAACTCTGTTGTTAAGTGACTCAGTTGTAAAGTACGTTACATGACCACACTGACTTGTGATATCAGTTCTGGCAATCGCAGTTGCTGTTGTTTGATGAATCTTGCAAAGGTTATAACGTCACGTGGTCAAGTACTCAACATTTGAGATCTCCTGCTGGCTTCCCCATTGACTTTGTTTGTTGGAAGTCAATAGTGAAAATCGCAAGTAGCAATAATGTGACCACAGTATGCTGTGACATGCAAACTGGTCCTCCTCATTCAGCCCCATCATAACTTTGAATAGTTGAATGAATCGTTTTTAAACAAGGACTATCTATTATCTATTATTACAATGACAGAATCTTGCAGCTCTGAATACACCTGCCCCTTCCTCCTTTTATCTTCTTGAGAACTAGGGAGCGATTTGTCTGGTTCCTCTTGCACATATGTGCAAGTCGTTCCCGATTCTAGGGGGCAGTGCTTATCTCCCTTTCAAAGCCGAAGAACCAGCGCTGTTCGAAGATGTCTCTGTGGTCATGTGGCCGAAGGCGCATGGAACGTTGTTTATCTCCCCACCAAATGTGATCCCTACTTTTCTACTTGTACTTTTACATGCTTTCAAACTGCTAGGTTGGCAGAAGCTGGGATAAGTAACGGGAGCTCCCTCCATTAAGTGGCACTAGGAATTCAAACTGCCGAACTGCCGATCTTTCTGATCAACAAGCTCAGCGTCTTAGCCACTGAGCCATAGGGGTTTATCTGAGACATTTATGCACACTACATTCTTGATCTGGGCTGAGTCCTCTTTTATCTGCCTGTGTCCTTGGTAGCAGCTCTTCCTCCTTTCCCTCAAAGTCATCCCCTCTTCCCCCAATGGCCAGCAGGTTGCATTATAGAATTTAATTTTTTTTCATGATTGCTATTGCCAGCGACACAAGATCCTTTCACACACATAACAGGACTGTGAAGATGTCCATAAGGTATTGCTTGGGAAGCAGTGAGAATTGCCCAGCCACTATAAGTAGGAAGAGGTAAAGTCCAGGTATGAGTATCCCAGGAGAGAAGATGAGATTTCCAACATTTCCATGTTTCTGCTACACCTCTCTTAATAACTCTGTTGAGTTCTCATAAAACTGGAGAAGGGGGTTCCTCTCATTTTTAAATTTGCCCTGCCTCCCATTAGTGTATAATCAATATTCTTGCCCTGACATATCCTACTTATTGTTATTTATTAGATTTATACCTGATTTCACTCACATACAATTCCAGGAAAAGGTATTCACAACAAGTGCTATGGGCACCACCCATGTGTGCTCAAAATTCAGTGTAGACCTTTGAACCTGGATTGTTGCATAGCCTTAATGATTATAGAGGGCTGGTGAAAGCTGAATGGGAGCAACTTGCCTAAGGCTAAGCAGTAAGCACTTGGCTGAACTTAGATCTGAATCGAGCTTGTCAACAGCTACAGTACTACATCCCACATCGTAATGCTAAAAGCAATTAACAGGGAGTATTAAGCATTGCATCCAACTAGCATGGAGTTGTTATAACCTGGCCAAAGGTAAGCGCCACCTACATGAAGAGTTGGATCTTTTCCTATGTAAGCAATATTCTTACATCTTGCAGCTGGCTCAGATTTAACCATTATGCTTCGTAAGCTCCATCAATTTCTGTGTGCAACCTCGGAGATAAGAGGGAGGTGGAACCCAGGAATGCAGGTGTTTAGAAGAATCATACGCATAAAATAATACTCTGCATAGTTAGCTCTCTTTGGTGGGATGTACAGGTGCTTGATTAAACTACCTCAATTTTACAGAACTTTTGCAGAGGACCAATTTTACTTCCCAGTCCCATTCTCCCATACCCACCAAATTTGGAAACAGACATGAGATTGTTCCACTCCTTGGAACTCTGAGGGCAAGCAGGAATACAATAAAGCCAATCCAGTGGTGGGATTCAATTTTTTTTAGTACCAGTTCTGTGGCTTGGTGGGTGTAGCTTGGTTGGCGTAGCAGGGGAAGGATACTGCAAAATCCCCATTCCCTCCAGATCAGCTGGGACTCAGGAAGCAAAGAATAGATGGGGGCAGGGCTAGTCTGAGGTGGTATTTACCAATTCTCCAAACTACTCAAAATTTCCACTACCAGTTCCCCAGAATCGGTCAGAAGCTGCTGGATATACCACTTCTGACCTAATCCCTCAAACTAACCAAAAGATGAGCACAAAAAATACCATTTGTTCTTGACCTGTGCCCTGAGCTAAAGCAGTTCCAGGAGCCACAAACTCCCCTTGCCTCTAAGCCAGGCATGTCCAAAGTCCAGCCAAGGGGCCCATTGCAGCCCGTTTTCAAATTTCGAGCGGCCCGCTTTCTCCCCACCGGAATGATTTGTTTAGTCTTTCATAAAATAGTTCATTTGCATTTAATGTTAATGGTTCAAAGGATGTCAGGTTGGATGGTCGGCTCCACACATTTTCACCTCACCAAATCTGGCTCTCCTTGCAAAAAGTTTGGACACCCCTGCTCTAAGCCAATCTGAAAGGGGGGGATTGCTAAGCCCACCCCTGTGTTTTCCATATACAGTGTGTACTTTTGTGGTTTGGCATTTTTTGTAAAAACATCCTTAAACTCCTGGCATTAGGGAACATCCTTTTACAGGTAGTCCTCAACCTACAACCACCATTGACCCCAAAATCAATGTTGCTAAGTGAAAATAATTGTTAAGCAAGTTTTCCCCCATTTTACAACCTTTCTTGCCACCATTGTTAAGTGAATCACTGGAATTGTTAAATTAATAACACATTGTTATTAAACAATATTAATCTGGTTTTCCCCATTGACATTGCTTGTCAGGAGGTTGCAAAACAGCATCATATGACCCCGGGACACTGCAACCATCATAAATATGAATCATTTGCCAAACATCTGAATTTTGATCACGTGACCATGAGGATGCTGCAATAGTCAGAAGTGTGAAAAATGGTCCTAAGTCACTTTTTTTCAGTGCGGCAGTTTGTAAACAAACGGTTGTAAGTCGAGGACTACCTGTGTATGCATTTTTCCCCCTCTGTCTATAAATTCTCAAAGTCAGCATAATGCTGTAGGGTGCTGCCTGCTCTTGTGTGGAAACTTCTTAAAGAAGGTGGAAAAATGTTGCAAGGCAGTTTTGAAGTATGGTGAAACTTGCTAGGAGAATTAAGATTGGGTTTGCTGATAAGGTTGGAAAATCCATTAGATCGCGGTTTCTCAACCAGGAGGACACATACCAACGGTGGCATGCAGAAGCAGTCAACATGGGATGCGATTCTCCTCCCCAAGTTGAGAAACAGCCTACAAGCTAAAGGGGAGGATGCCGAAAAAAGAGCAAAACAGCCAGGCTCCAGATAAGATGAGGCAGGCATATTAACAGTTCTGAAAATTCAAGACTGGAGTAGCCTCCAAAAGGTTTGGGCTTGAAAAAAAGATCAATACAGGTAAAGATAAAGGTTCCCCTCGCACATATCTGCTAGCTGTTCCCAACTCTAAAGGGTGGTGCTCATCTCCGTTTCAAAACCGAAGAGCCAGCACTGTCTGAAGACGTGTCTCCGTGGTCATGTGGCCAGCATGACTAAATGCCAAAGGCGCACAGAATGCTGTGACCTTCCCACCAAAGGTGGTCCCTATTTTTCTACTTGCATTTTTACATGCTTTTGAACTGCGAGGCTGGCAGAAGCTGGGACAAGTAATGGGAGCTCACTCTGTTATGTGGTGCTAGGGATTTGAACCGCCGAACTGCCGACCTTCTGATCAACAAGCTCAGTCTCTTAGCCACTGAGCCACCACGTCCCTTCAATACAGATAGTCCTTGACTTATATTGTAACTGAGCCAGGAATTTCCATCAGGAAAGCGATAGGACTTACATCATGATACCATCACCCTGCTTCTGCCAATCTTGCTCCTTCTTCCAAATGCTGTCCAAAATCAGGTTCTCTGATAGATGGACTTTAATGCACAATGGATGCTAATTTGATGATTGCTATCCTAGAGCCAGTTTGGTGTTGTGACCAAAGCATCAGGATAGAAAATGGGAGACCATGAGTTTAAGTCCCACCTTAACTACAAATCCGGCTGGATGATTCTGGACCAATCTCTTTCTCTCAGCCCTAGGAAGAAGGCAATGGCAAATCACTTCTCAAGAACTTTGCCAAGAAAACTGTAGGGACTTGTCCAGGCAATCTCTAAAAATCAAACACGATTGAAATGGAAAAAGAAGAAGAAGAAAAAACTCCTAGCGAATGCTAAGTGGAGAGGCAAGATTCCATGTATAGAAAAACAGTCCACACAAATCTCCATAGAGCTCCAGCACTGCAAATCAATTGTGGGAACTCATTGCCATGATGCCAATTGCTGGACTGGCATGACTGCTATGCCTGAAGGGCTCCTGAGTTGGTTGTCAATGAATTTGGAAAAAAGATGTTCACTGGATTCTAGGTTAGGAAGATACTCAGGTACTGGCTGTTTAGAGCAGTGTTTCTCAACTTTGGCAACTTTAAGATGTGTGGACTTCAACTCCCAGAACTCCTCCACCAGAATGCTCAGTCAGAGAATGGCTACCTAGAACTACCTTTAACGAATGTTCATAAGGAGAAGGGTTTCCAAGTAGCATAAAAGCTAAAGCTCTTGACAATTGGAGCCATTCTCTCCCAGGCAGTTGACTTGTTGAACTCAAGGGCTAGCAGAATGAGATTAAACCTGGCTAAATATCTGCAGCCATTGCAAAGTGAGGCACAACTAGATTGTCTGATTGTGGAGAAGCTGGACAAAGTTATGTTCTACTCAGGCTAATCCCTTTTGGCTTCTTTTTTAATCCCCCATGAAGTCACACAAGTATATTTGTGTGAAAATCAGAATGCTGTCAGAGATGATGGCACTAAAGAAAATCTACTCTTCTTTAGGATATCACCTAAGAATTGGCCATTAATTCATCCTGAATTTAGTTGCATGGGTAACAATGTCCAGGAGGAGTTAATTTAATTTAATCTAATCTAATCTGGAACTATTTAGAACTGGATCACCTTAAGCTACCTTTCCTAATTATATAGTAAGCAACTCATGAGTCCCTAATGACCAGGCAAAGGAATTGATCGAATATGTGATTCTCCCACCCCCAATATTTATGCCAATATATGCCAGATCTTGAGACAAACCTTCAAACATGGTACAAGTAGTCCTTGAGTCACAACCATTCATTTAGGATCTATTCAAAGTTATAATGGTACTAAAAAAAATGACTTATGACCAGTCCTCACACATACAACATCCAGCATCTCTACAATCATGTGACCAAAATTCAGGTGCTTGGCAACTGGCACGTTGCAACAATGCATTATCCTGAGGTCATGTAATTGACATTTGTGACTTTCCCAGCTGAAATGCCAAGTCAAAGCTGGATGAATTTAAAAAAACTGCTGTGACTTGCTTAACAACCATGGCAAAAATGGTCCTAAAATAAAGTGTGACTCACTTAACCAACTGCCTTGCTTAGCAACAGAAATTCTGGTCCCAATCACAGTTTTAAATCAAAGACTATCTGATTGGGAATGGGATGACTCACAATAGTCAGGTGGGCATGACTGGGTGGGTGCAGCCATCTGGACACTACCAGGTGGGCGTGGCTTGGTGGGTGTGGCCATCTTGATGCAGAGGATTAGGTGCAGCCAGCTCAGCATAGATGACTGGAGCAGCTGGATGGCACGGCCAGGTGAATGCAACCAGGTGGGTTCCGAACAAGTGGCCCCAGGAAATTGGACATTGAGCCAACTCAGGGCCCCACCAGAAAAAAAAAAACCTGGAGACATGCTGGCAAACAGGAAGCAGGGAAGCGGCAAAATTTGAAAGGCAATGGGTGGATTTATCCCCACCACCACCACTTGCAGAAACATTCTGTTTTTCTTTCTCCTTTACGAGGAAAGGTTTCTCTACAAAGTTTAAAAGGGAAAGGAAGAAGGGAGCTGGATGGATCGAGCTGCTTAATTTGATGAACCATGAAAAGAAGGATCCAACTGTCCTGTTATTTTTAAAAAAAATCAAAACTGCTCCCCACCCCACTATTCTGGTTAGGCTTTATTTTTATTTTTTTAATAAAAAAAGTTTATACATGATATTTAAAAGCACTACTACTGATTTTACTTTTAGGATATTTTGGGTTAGAATCAGAGTCAATTTCATATGTCTTTGTCTAGTTTCATAATAAAATGACAAAGACATGTGAAATTAACTAGATTATGGTGAGTGTATAAAACTGATAGTAGAATAAGTGTTATCACTGTGAAAATGAGAGATAGCAGCAGTCCTCATCACATTGCCCCTAGAAGATTCTGGTGATCTGGAAGATCTTTTTTTCTTTTCCTTTTTCAAATAAAACTATTAAATTTAAAGGAACAAAGAACAATTCAAAAGAGAAAAACAGATTTAAAAGGCCAAGCCGGCATTTGCAATTACAGAGCTATTAGTCATAAAAAACACATAACCTTTTTAGCACCTCCCACTTCTCCCACAATTACTCAGTGTGCATCTCACGCACATATTCTAGACAAAGCAAACACTATCTTGTTGTGTTTGCCATATGCCTTCTGTTGCAATTTTATTATGGAAAAACTATCAGTGCTCTATCTCACATATGGAAGGAGCTCCTACATAGTGATAGATCCCAACTTGCTATGGTTGTTAAAAACTAATTAAAATGGAAATAATACTAAGCTGCGAACAGCCTTTGTCAAGAGTCAAAATCAGGAAGGAAAAGAGTCCAGCTGCATCTTAAATAAACAGGAAGACAAAACAAAGTTCTTGAAAAGTAACACTAGTTAAAATAAATAAATAACTGCATTCCAGATGTTGGGAACATAAAACTAGCAGGATGGGAGCAAATTATAGCTAACGACCAAAGAAAATACCATCCTTCTCTCCTGTACCAAAAAATGTGCAAGAGCTTGTTCCTAAAATGTCCTTCCTATTTATGATGAGGTTTATGGCACTTGCAAATGAAACTTGCAAATACACTCTCTGCTATGGCAAAATATGAACTCAAGCACACCCTTGCATCATTAACAATGGAAGTTTTCTAATCCCAGGTACAAAAGTGTTGTGTGGCAGCATCAGTTTCCGCAAAAGAAAACACAATTTACGCAGAAGAATCTGCAGGATTGGAGACTGTCATCTTAAATGAGGAAAACAAAGCCATACCTTCAACAATGCAAGCTCATCTCCTTTTGCCCATGTGTGTAAGATCACGCAGTAAACCCAGAAGAGTTCATCATGATAGCGTGACATTGGTTTTGTCATTTTTTTCACCCTGCCTATCCTTCTTGCCTCAGATTCCTCTGAATCTATGAAAGTCTCTTCTCAGAATTTCATCGCACTCAATTCCATGGAACTTTATCCTCTGATCCATAGCCATCAATTTACTCCTCCAAATGTAAGCAGCATTTCCATGCCAGTGTCCATGTTAAACGTTATCTGATGCCAGTGTGGTGGATTTAGCAAGGATTTCACCTTCTGTGCTGTAAAGTGACTGGCACATCTTCCAACTCATTGTCATTGCCCTCCTGGTGTCCCCATGATTCTGTAAACTCTCTGTGAGGTTTTGAAAAGTGATCCAGTCCAATGAAAGACTGAAAAAAGGCAGGAAGCTGGCACTCTTCTACCTTTCTTCTTTCCTTTTCACATTTTCATGAGAAGAAGTTTAAAAAACAGAAACAATGCTCACTAGCCATTACATGGTACAACTACGGTAGATGAATGAATGGTGGCAAGGGGAGAAGAGGGAAAATTCCAGCATCTAGGAAGTGAAACAAGGAGAAATGTTTTCTCTGGAGGAGGAAATGAGCCACCAGTTAATTGGATCACTTTTCAAATTCTCACAGAGAATTCACAGTGTCATGGGTATACAGGGAGAAGCAATTACAATCTCAGAACCTAAACTACTGTACAACCTCAATACAGGGGTGAAATGCTACCGGTTTGGGCCAGTTCGACTGAACCGGTAGTAAAAAACACTACTGGTTCACAGAACCGGTAGTTTTAAAACTAAAAGAGTTTTTAAAAAACATTCCAACCATCGCATGTTGCACAGCTGATCTTCGGAACATTTAAAAAAAATTTTTAAAAAATTTTTTTTTTACTACAAGTTATCCGGAAACGTGGGGGGGGTGTGTGTCCATTTTTCCTCTCAGCAGGCTTCTCTGAAGCCTGCTTGGCCAAAAATGGGCTGTGGGGGTGCTGAGAAAGAAAGAAAGAAAGGAAGGAAGGAAGGAAGGAAGGAAGGAAGGAAGGAAGGAAGGAAGGAAGGAAGGAAGGAAGGAAGGAAGGAAGGACGGACAGAGGGGAGAAAGAGGGGAGAAAGAAAGAGAAAGAAAGAAAGAGAGAGAGGGAGGGAGGGAGGGAGGGAGGGATGGAAAAAGGAGAGGAAAGAAGACTACAAACCTGGCACTAGACACAGCTTCAGAGGATAATCCAGGGCTGGAAGGGACCTGGAGGTCATCTAGTCCAACCCTGCTGTAGCAGGACATTGTTAAAGTGAGTTTCTGTCTTTTGATCTCCCAGTTACATGACTTCATAGCCACGCCCACCCAGTCACATGACCCCACCAAGCCACACCCACAGAACCAGTAGTAAAAAAAATTAGATTTCACCACTGCCTCAATATGTGCATGGAACAAGGTTTCCCAACCTTTGCAGCTTGAAGATGTATGGACTTCAACTCTCAAATGCTGGCTAGGGAATTCTGGAAGTCGAAATCCATACATTTTCAAGCTGCTGAAAAAAGCCTTTATAAACAATATGAAACTTCTGAAAAACCCCATACAGTCTGAGGTAGTCCAATATGTGACCTAGGGCAGAGTTCCCCCAATCTTTCCGAGTTTGCGGATCTGCATGGGGGGGGGGGGTGTTTCTGTGTGAACAGTGGGCAAGCACTCCCACACAGCTCCATTTGATCATACAAGTGGAGATGCACATATGTGCTCACCTACTTCCACGGTCCAATTCTGAATGGCTCAAGGACCGGTACAAGGGCACGGCCCATACCCTGACTTAGGGAGCCCTTGGATTCCAAATCCTTGAATACGAAGGTAACTTGCATTTTGTCTTTCTAAAAGTGTATTGAAGTTATTTCTAAACCCCACCAACTTCAATGGATGACCTTCAATTAATATGCATAGGGAGGAAGTTTTATCTGAATGCATTTGGCTGTACCAGATATGTCTTTTATCGAAGATGGGTGTGCACATTTTCACACTTACCATTGTAAATGCCGATCCGGCCATCTCCTCCGCACAGTTCACTGGACTTGCCAAAGCAGACTTGATCACATTCCACAGCACTCACTTGCTGGCTGTGCCGGATATCCCCTTCATGGCCACAGAAACAGGCATAACCAGCTTCCACTCCAGCAAACTTTTCCAAAAAGGGAGAGGAAAATAAAAGACGATTTAAGATGGCACCATCTTTTTAAGTGCATGGCTAAAATGGTGAAACGTGAAATTTTGCAAGGAAACAAGAATAGGACAGGCAGTTGTCTCGAAGGAAATTTAAGACTTCCCATGACATACTCGTAGACTGAAAGCCGTGCCTGATTTAATCATGGTTTATTGAATAAGCCAAATTGGTTGGGTTCACTCAACATGCTAGACCATAAATCATGGTTTACAGACCGTAAGGACTGTATTTGCATGATAAACTATCAAGCCAGTTGTCCACTTTTAGAGCCAAAAGAAATGGTTTACTTTCTGTAGAGCAATTATGCAGAGTAATACCAGCAGATTTGTTTCAATAAAATAAAAGGAGTGAAGAATATGGAAGATTATAGAAAAAGCCAACATTGTCTGTGAGAGCCCCAAATTCCTGCTATTTCCAAATGAGAAAGCTTAAACAGGGGCCATAATCAAGTCACCAGATTGAATAATGCTTTCCCAGGTATTAAAAAAATAGATTAATCTTCAAATTCAGTATCTCCAGAACAGAAGCATAACCATGAGGGCAGTCGTCTCAACCAAGTGTGACAAATGGATAACAACTGTGCATTTGTTGCGCTAATAAAAACTGATAGTCTGGAACGACAAAACAAATGCTGTTTGATGGCTGAGCTCTGTTTCACAGGATGCCAAGAATTGGGCTGATGGGATGAAAATAGAGAAGGGGGATAATATGTGTCTACTCTACTCGCATCAGTTGTCTGAGAAGACTAGAAAGACCAATCCAAAAAAGGGGGGAAAAATCAGATCAGAGGACACATGCCCAGAGCAAGTGAAGAAAATCAGCATTCAGGCCCTCCATGTAAGCTAACTCTGCCTTATTCTGAGGTTCAATCAATCAATCAATCAGAATAGATCTGGAAGGACTTGGAGGTCTTCTAGTCCTGCCTCCTGCTCAAGTAGGAGATCCTATACCATTTCAGAAAAGTGGCTGTCCAGTCTCTTCTTAAAAACCTCCAGTGATGAAACACCCACAACTTCTGAAGGCAAGCTGGTCCACTGCTGAATTGTCCTCACTGTTAAGAAGTTTCTCCTTAATTCCAGGTTGCTTCTCTCTTTGGTTAGTTTCCATCTATTGCTTCCTATCCTGCCCTCTGGTGCTTTGGAAAAATAAGTTGACCCGCTTCTTTTTGTGGCAGTCTCTCAAATACTATCATTTCCCCCCTGGTCCTTCTCTAGACAGCCAAACCCAAGTCCTGCAACCATTTTTCACATTTTAGCCTCCAGGCCTTTAATCATCTTAGCTGCTCTTCTTTGCACTTTTTCCAAAGTCTCAGCATCTTTTTCTAATGTGGGGACCAAAGCTGGATGCAGCATTTCAGGTGTGGCCTTTCTAAAGCTTTATAAAGCAGTACTAATACTTCATGTGATTTTGATTCTATGCCTCTGTTTATACAACCAAGGGTTATATAGTATTAGTTTTTTTGTCTGCTGCCGCACACTGCTGGGGCATGTTTACACGATCGTCCATTAGGACTCCAAGATCCCTCTCACAGTTACTGTTTTTGAGCCAGGTTTCGCCTAATCCTTACTTGTACCTTTGGTTTTTCCTGTCTAATTGTAAAACCTTGCTTTCCTCCACATCAAATTTCATGTTGTTGGATGGGGCCCATTGTTCAAGTCTGTCAAGATCTTTTTGGATCCTGAACTTGTCTTCTGGGATGTTGGTCATCATTTAATTTGCTTTTCAGATGTTGTACCCTGAATTTCAAATGAAGGGTAGAGAACTGGTTGCCTGCAAAGTGCTGATGGTGTCGTAATTGGCAAGCAAATCAACTGGAAAAGTTTTTTATGGCATGGAGATATGCACTGTTACCCATAAAATCGGTTCCACCACAAAACCGCATTCGACTAAACCGCGCTCGACGAAACCACGTAGCTGACATCATCAACAGGGCGACAACAGCGCGGAGACAGAAGCATGCTGTAAACGCTAAACCTAAAATTAACCCCTAAACCTAAACCTAACCCCCCTAAACCTAATCCTAAACCTAACCCTAACCCTAACCCTTAACCTAACCCTAAACCTAACCCTAAACCTAACCCTAAACCTAATCCTAACCCTTAACCTAACCCTAAACCTAACCCTAACCCTTAACCTAACCCTAAACCTAACCCTAACCCTTGACCTAACCCTTACCTTAAGTTGAATTGGCTTGCTTTCAAAGCGCTATTTAAAGCGTCCTTCTTTCTCCGCGCTGGCTATTGTCGCCCTGTTGATGACATCAGCGACGCGGTTTAATCGGGCGCGGCTTAGTCGAGCGCGGTTTTGACGAGTCACGATAAAATCATGCAGCAACTGCTCAAGGCCCAGTAGTTAAGATCAGTTCAAAAAAGCTGGCAAATAAACTATCCATATATCAATATTAAATAGATAGCTCTTTATTAAAAACCATGAATCAGCAGACAGCAAGACTTCTATAGCTGCTTTCATGGTATCTGTTGAAATATGAAAGATGAGTCATCTTGGCTACCCATTAATAGAAAAAAAAGAATGGTCATACTGTTCTTAATGGGAAATGTAAGTTTAATGGGGCATTAAGAGTACAAATGAAATAGAGGTTGAAATTACAAGTGGAGCTTCTCTATCAGATATTTTTTATTCAGGGAACTAAAACTTTTTGGTTCCTAGACAGAGAAATAGTCAATCACCTGGACAATCACTTAAATATAAGTGTTCTTGCAGCTGACAGAAAAGCCAACACAATTCAAGGCTGCATTGAAAGAGGGATAGAATCAAGATCACGTGAAGTGTTAATACCACTTTATAATGCCTTGGTAAGGCCACACTTGGAATAACACATCCAGTTTTGGTTGCCACAATGTAAAAAAGATGTTGACGCTGTAGAAAAAGTGCAGAGAAGAGCAAAGATGATTAGGGGACTGGAGGCTAAAACATACAGGGAACAGTTGCTGGAATTGGGTATGTCTTATTTAATGAAATAAGGACTAGGAGGTGACATGACAACAGTGTTCCAATATCTCAGGGGCTGCCACAAAGAAGAGGGAGTCAAGCTATTCTCCAAAATACCTGAGAGTAGGACAAGAAGCAATGGGTGGAAACTAATTAAGGAGAGAAGCAACTTAGAATTAAGGAGAAATTTGCTGATAGAGCAATTAATCAGTGGAAGGACTTGCCTCCAGAAGTTGTGAATGCTCCAACACTGGAAGTTTTTAAAAAGGGATTGGACAACTATTTTTCTGAAATTTTGTGGGGACTAGAAGACTTCCAAGGTCCTTTCCAGACCGCCTGCTGCCAATTACCTCCCAAAGACCCATTAGATCGCACAGGGTCGGCCTCCTCCGGGTTCCATCCACCAGCCAATGCCATCTGGCTACGACCTGGGGGAGGGCCTTCTCTGTTGCAGCTCTGGCCCTCTGGAACGAGCTCCCCGCAGAGATTCGGACCATCACCTCTCTCCTGGCTAAAAGCCGTTAAGACCTGGCAGGCCTGGGGTTGATGAGCTCCCTTCCCCTCTCGACAGGTGTGGTTGTTGGTCATTTTAAATGTTTATTTTGTATTTGCATGTTCCCCTTCCCGTTGGAGTTGTTCGCCGCCGTGAGTCCCTTTCAGAGAATAGGGCGGCATATAAATAAAATGAAACTTCAAACTTTCCAACTCTGTTATTCTGTAGTCACTAAACTCTGTTGTGTTCCAAGTTTTTTTATTCATCAATAATTATAAATCAATACATAAATTTAACATTTATGTATTGAGAACTTCCTAATAGTTTCCAGTCCCACACTAGTAAAATTTGTTAGCTGTGTCAGAGCAATGCTTTGTATCTCTGTGAACCAGGATAGATCCTTATATAGACCAATGTTAGAGATCATTAAATTAGCCTTCTCAAGCTTTACAAACCAAGTGAGAGGAAAGCCAAATCTATAAGCATATGGTATTTGAAACAATGTCAGGATTCTATGTTTAAATTAAAAACAAGCCCAGAGCTGCATCATACAACTCCAGTGTGGCAGATTAGAAAGAATGAAATCCTTCTCACTGGTGCTTTTTTCCTAGGCTGGAGAATAGAATGTGGAAACTGAGTGGAATCATTCCCTGACTTTTATTTATTATTTTATATTAAATCTATATGTCCCCTTTTCTCAACAAATGTCAGCTAATTGTATCTGGACTGTTCAAGAACTCAATTCCTGTCTTCTGAGTCCAGCCCAGAATTTTTAGCCAGCCTGTTATCTGGGAATTCTGGGAGATGTAGTTCTAACGCATAGAAAGCACCATGTTGGGAGGGCTGTTTGAAGCAACCTTTTCAATGGACTGTGAAGGCCTCCTGAGTTGAATGTAACAAAGAGATGGTTGTACCTTATAGCCTCGTTTACGGCAGAAACTGAGGCAAACTTGCACTGTAAGCTTGGTGGAGGTGCCGCTGCTGCCACTTAGTGTTGGGGGAGTGCCAGAATCCAGGAAGCAGCCAACATAACCGGGCACTGAAAGAAACAATGAAAGATGTGGGTAGAAATGTTAAATGTTTATTCAGGAAGGTATCACAATACTACGTAGCTTTAGGACTCTACAAGTATCTTCATTTACCAACCACAGTTGGGATTTGCAACTCTGTAGTTAAGCGCCACAGTCACTAAGCATAAAAGTCATGTGATTGTGCTAAGCCTATGACACGGGTATCAAACTTGCGATGTCATATTGTCATCATGTGACGTATCGCAACTTTCCCCACTTTGCTAAACTGGGGGGGGGGAGTGAGTGATGCATCCGGCCCATGGACCATGAGTTTGATACCCCTGGTCTATGATGTCACTTCTCCTTCAAATCATCATAGTCACTAACTGAAACATCACATGACTGCAACATTCACATTCTCCGTTAATTTTACTTGTTTGAAGGTGATTGTGAAACTCACAAATGGCAACCACTTAACTATGGGACCTTGTATGGCTGTAAATGCAAAGACTGGTTGCAAAGCTGTTTTTCTTTTTCAACTGTCACAGATTCAAATAGTCACTAAACAAGGCAGTCAACAAGTGATGACCACCTGTGACGCAAACTAACCGCCTGATTCACAGCAGCTGCTGTGAATCATGGGAGTTGTAGTCTACCTATCTTGAAGTTGCCAAGGTTGAGAAACAGTGCCATATTGCTTGGGGTGAAAGGGCTCAGGCAGCTGTCTTGAAATGGATTCTCTTCAGATAAAATAGATTTATTGCCAACTTTTGCCTTATGGTTTCTTTGAAATGTTTTCATCCTGTATTGTTTATGTTTTCCTGTATTTATTTTTTCAGGGTCCTTGAATTTTGATTCAAATGTCTCTTCTTGATGTATTGGGTTTACAGTACAGGAGTGGTACGGCTGTATTTTGTTTCTTTCACTTCAAAGTTGCCCTTGCTGATCTTACTTCAAAATCTGAAAAGGGTCAATAGAATAACCACCCTTCCCCACTTTGGAAGACTTCAAAGTTGCCCTTGCTGATCTTACTTCAAAATCTGAAAAGGGTCAATAGAATAACCACCCTTCCCCACTTTGGAAGACTGCCTTTGACTGAAGACCAAGAGTGGATTTTCATCCATACATCTTAGCTCTCCCACAATAAAGATAAAACCACAACACGCAGTTTCTGAGAATTTCATTAAAATGTTAGAGTAGACCAGTGGTTCCCAAATTCTGGGAGTTGAAGTCCACAAGTCTTAAAGTTGCCAAGTTTGGGAACCACTGGAGTAGACCAAACTTTTTCATCCAATGTTGGCTGATTCCCCCACCTCAATGCAAAGTCCAACACTTACTATGGCAGGTTGGGATGTCACAATACTTCCAGTAGATCCCTTCTTCATTCTCTGAGATGTAGCACCAGGGCTGTACATCACCATCCGGATTTCGGCAATAATTGTGACTGCCCAGCCCCCACTCGCCATTGGGATATTTGGCCGTGTTGTAGGCATGTTCTCGTGTCTGGTTCCAGTAAAGGCAAAGCTTCCCAGAGGATCCAGGAGAAGTTCTATTCTGCAGTCCCCGATAATCAGCTCCATTCACCATAAAGCATTCAGATAATTCTGGGGAATAATCAGAGAGAAAAAGAGATGGTGGGGGACACCTTTGCTCCTGCATATTTTATTTTCTATTTGGGTGCATTTCCTCCCCATTCACTGAAGAGCAAAGTCATACAAAGTAAAGATTATTTTGAGGCAAATCATCAACTCTTGAAGATTGCATGGATGTTCTTCAACCTATCAGGTCCAACTCTTAGCAAAGTCAGCAAAGCAATGCCTTATCTTCACACCTAAGCCATATTTGATTGCTGCTTTATGACGAAATCTAAATGTTTGGTCGTTTCCAACCCAAGACATATCTCTCTCTTACAGTCACAACAATCCTCTCTATATCACTTACAACTGATAAACTGGATCGCAATGCATAAAAACTAAAGATACATCAGCCTTTGAAGTGGCATAAGAGTCTGTTTCGATTTTGTTGCAGAAGAGTAACCAGCTATCCCTAGGGAAGCTCTTATACACAAACAAATTTGTCCTCACAGCAACCCAGAGAGCTTTGTTAAACTGAGATATAGTAACCAGCTCAAGGTCATCCAAGGAACTTATGGTAGCCTGCCAGGAAAACAATCCACAGTTCCTCATGGATGAAGAACTTGTGGCTCTCCTGGTATTGCTGAAACTCTAACTCCCAGCCATTGGCCATATCAGCTGGGACTGCTGGGAATTATAGTTCAGCAACATCTAGGCAGCTACCAGTTCCTGGTGAGACGCATATAAACACCCACAAATATATGTACGGATACAAATTACATAATCAAGAAAATGAAGGGCTTTCAATTTTAAAAAAAACCCTAAGTCTTCTGGACTAGTGAATTTGTACTTGGTCAGAGATTAGTGGCCTGTTCATTCAACAAGCTTCAGTCAGTCAATTAAAATATAGCAAATTCACATACCAGTTACTAATTCTTTTTGGTTTTAATCTCAGTTTTTGTGAGTTGATGTGTTGGGCGAATTCAACTTCTTTGATTAATGCATGATTCAGTGCATTGTGTAAACCAGGAAAATTCATGCAGATTAAGTTGTGTGAAGCCAGCTGAAGCTCCCAATTGGCTCAAATCAACAAAACAACATGATTTTAGTAATTATAATTAGAGAGGGAGAGCTGTGGCATGGTAAGACTGGCACAGTGGAAAACTAGTCCTTAGTTTAGTCATTGTCTTGTTTAGTGACTGTCCACAGTTAACAACGGTGATGAAAAAAATAACTTAATGACCATTCCTCATATTTAGGTCTGTAAAGCAAAAGGAAGCTCAAGTAAGTCATTTAGTTACCATTGTCTGGTTGTGATCATTAAACTAAAACGATCACCTGTACTTGATTCAAAAATTCAATCAGGGATAAATTATGCAGGATAGCTGTGACATCTACATAATCATGATTTATAGAATTTTATTTTTAGATGAGGAAGAGATCCCAAACTTTCAAACAATCTTAAAGCTAATCTCTCAGTCCTAGAGGAATCCTGATGGCTGGATTCAACCCTTGATTACTAATTAGTGGAGGAAACTCCCTCTGTTCCTTCACAGAAAGAGCTTCGGTCAAAACAAGTTATAATTTTGGGGAAGAAAATGTGAAAAGATAGTCCTGATTCCCTTTTACCAGTAATTGGGGGATTCGCTTTGGTCAAAAAGTTGAAGGAAACTACATCTTTGAAGGCCTGCAGCTGGAGAAGGGACCTTCTGGGAAATTCACAGAAGACCACCACCAGCTGCCCCTTCTTTCCTTCCCCTCCCAATCCTGAAATGTGGAGCTGGAGAAACATCAGAGCAAGCGTGACAAGACAAGCTTGGAAGAAGAGGGACTCCTCTCAAGGCTGCCTCCAGGGTGGGGGCCAAAAACGAGATTAGAGATGCTAAATGTGTAATCAGTTAAAGCATGTAAGGGCTTTGAAGATTCAAAGGGAAATGGCGGAGGGTGTCCTGTGAGATTTGGCTGGAGGCAAGAGAAACACAGGAGACCCTTTTAGATCTCACATTTGGGAAGAGGAGGGATTGGAGGAGGATCAAAGAGTTCAAAGACACATTTAATCGCCCAAGCCAAGACAGTCAAGTGCGGGCAGAACACAAAGAAAGAATATTGGGTGGGGGGACAGTGAGATGGGCAGAGCCTCTGCTAAACCTCTGACCTCCACCAAGGTCAAAAACGAGTCTTTGTAAACCAAGGATGAACAATATTTGGGGAGGAGGGGTGAGTCACATTTGGTCTTTGAACAGAGTTACAGGTGGGGATAGATTCCCCAGAGATGGTAGAGACTACATAATGAACTGGGCAAAGCCAAGACAGAATTAAATTCAATTGGATTAAAATGGAATTGATGTATTTACACGCAGATGATAGGATTATTCCTATGTATTTAATTTTCCTGTTTAGGCTTATCGTTTATCTTTATTTGTTGATTGGTGTCATCTCCCTTCTTGTCTTCCTAAAGAGGTTTAGAATTGTCTACCTCAAAACCTAATTAATGTTATTAAAACAAATATACATGCAACTAAGGACACATGTTCAAGTATTTAACACTACAGGTGATCCTTGACTTACGACCACCATAAGAACCAGAAAATGTGTTAAACAGTGCAGTTGTTGAGTGAGACATCACATGCCCACACCTGATTTTTTTTTCCCTATGGTCACTAAGCCAGACATCACTTGTCTGCAACTTGTGATTTTTGCTAAGAGTTTCTCCATTGAGTTTGCTTGTCCATAGCCAACTGGGAAGGTTAGAAATAGTGATTACATGAATGCAGGATATTGTAACCACCATAAATTTGCAAGTTGCCAAGTATCCAAATCACAATCACATAATCACTGGGATGCTACAACAATCATAAGTGTGAGGAATGATCAGGTCACTTTTTTAAGGACTACCTATATTAATTCATTAAGAATTAGAAATTGTAGAAGGGC
Organism: Thamnophis elegans; assembly: GCF_009769535.1. NCBI lineage: Eukaryota > Metazoa > Chordata > Lepidosauria > Squamata > Natricidae > Thamnophis > Thamnophis elegans. The sequence continues at coordinate 115,585,295 of NC_045558.1, forward strand.
TCCGAGTAGTTCAACCAAGGCTTTTAGGGTTGATGGGTGATCATAGGATCCCTTAGTAAGCACCTTGTCCCACTGTGGAGTGACAGTGTTTCCTGCTCACATCAGAAGCACTAATCCCAGGGGAAAGATTTGTCTTTCTAGGCCAGTGGTTCTCAATCCTGGCCCATTTAAGATGTGTGGACTTCAACTCTCAGAATGCTAGCTGGAGAATTCTGGGAGTGAAGTCCACAGGTTGAGAATTACTACTCTAGGCAGCTGATTGAAGTGATAGAAATGTGAAAATGATGGGAGGAATGCACCACATCAGGTTGCAAGTTAGTATGTCATTTCTAAATGCATATAAAACAAAACACACAAAACCTATACTTCCTTTCGCCCAAGTAAAAACTGACATATCAAGAAAAAAAGTTCTAGCCCAGCCCAGCCCAGCCCAGCCCTGGCTTTGCTTGTATTCTCTTTCAAAGTCATACAAGCATATTCCTCACTGCATTCATATGTGTCTACATACCAAGAACCTCCACAAGTTAGTTCTGTCATCCAGAGTCTGAAGTATATGCTTTGTACAAATATTGGAACCCTGCCACTTATTTCCATTACAGCTTTAGGCAAAGAAACTAGCATTCTGGATCAGAAGAGGCATCTGAGACAGAAAACCAAGCCCAGTGGCCCCTGCCATTTTGAAGATTGCCCTGGCATTGAACTGCCCCACAAGGGGTGCAAAGGCAAAATGCTGTCTCAGAATAGCACTTCAAGGAAGCAAAAGGATCATAGGCAGCCATAAGGGCAATTTGCACAACCGTGTATATCTGCTGAAAAAGTAGGAGCAAAAACATTCGTCTGTGCTACTTGGCACGGCACGAAGTAGGTTGCAGAAGTGGCAGAAGGCCGTTTTCCTTGCAGAATCCAATCTGTAGTTCTCCCCCCACACACTTTTTTTTTTTGTTTTTATTCTGGAAAAATGGCACAGATTCAGCAAGTGATCCTTCAGTCTAAATAATGCCGAATGCCGGGTGGTAGAACTCACAAGAGTGAACAAAGGGGGAAGGGAGGCTGCGTTCTGGGCTGGCAAGGAGATCAGACATCCAGCGGGTGCCCCTCACCCCCGCCAAGAACTTGAGAGCGTTGGCCCCCAGCCTGCCTTGTTTTATCCCAGACATAGTAACGTCCTTCCACAGCTGGGAATAACCCATGACTTGTGCTTCTCTTCACTTGCCTCCTGCCATCAATCCATCCAGCCGCCCACCTTCCAAGCCCAAACCTCTCCTGGTGTAACCAGATGCCTTTCCAACCATCAGACATAAGCCCCAGGGGGATGGGACCCACCTGTTGTTGGAGATGGAAATAGCTGGGAACATAATAAACAGGTGGTCAATATGAAGCAAGAGGACTAGGCTAGACTAGGAAGGGGAGGGTAGCAAAGTGAGCTCTTCCTGGGAGGATGTGGAAGCCCACAGAGGCCGGAGACTGGATGTCTAGCAGGTGGCGGGTGTTGGCAGCTGGTCCTTTAGAAGATGCTTATGACCAGTGGGGTGCTATCTGGGGGGCACGAATGTGAGATGGCCCTGGGGAGGTGAGGGAGGGGGAGTAAAAATCAGGAGTGAAGCATTAGACAAATGCTACAGGAGGCCTCGGTGTTACCGCACTGTTGAATTGCTGAAGAATTGCGACATGAACGCACACAGGCGGGCCGGGAGGCTCATAGCTCTGTTTCAACAAACGTGGGATTAGCTATTTTGGTACCATTGTGGAAAGCTTCCTCCTGCTGGGGTTGCAGCTGTCGAAAGACCAACAGGCTGTGGAGAAAGGACGACAAATAGGACAGGCAAGAATGTCAGAAATTTCTGTAATGCCTTTCTTTAAAAAGAAATCAAGGGTATATTCACACCTTTATTCTGTATCTCTGGGACTTGCATCTGTGTTCCGGATACTCTAGAGATCCTTGGGATACTTACCAGGCCCCCTTAGTGAGAATAGCAGTCACATTAGATCAGCTGCTTTGGGTGTTGTCCCCAAATTCGGGTCTTAGCCTGGCGCCGAAGCCAATGAAGAAAACCAGACGCGAAGTGCAGGGTTGATTTCCTTTTATTGAAGTGCTTCCGAAAAAGGGGTCCCAGCCATCCAAATGCCAGGATCCAGAAACAAGGATTGAACGAACTTTTATACAGTTTTTCAAGGTGGGATAAAGAAACATTGTCTAATAGGCTTTTTGAAAATTATCTAAAAGGTCATATATTGGTTCCACACCATCTCTATTTCTAAATCTTAACTAATAAACACTTCAAAAGTTATCTAACAAGTATTCTGTGGCCTCTACTTCAACCATATTCCTAAAAATTAATTAATAGGCATCCCAGAAGATTTTGAGTAACTCGTCTATTGCAGAGTTCCCCAAGTTTGGCAGCCCGGAGCAGAGGGGGAGGGAGGAGAGACAGGATGGTTTTGTGAGGGGGCAGAGCCGTGCATGCATGCGCATGAGCACATGTTGCTCGTATGAATGGGGCAGAGAATGCCCATGACCGTCACATAAGTGGGGCCGCGAGTGTCTGTTATGCTCATGCAAGTGGGACCATGAGTGCCCATAACACTAGTGCAAGTGAAACCACAAGCACCCATGATGCTAACACGAGTGGCACCACGAGTGTCTGTGATGCTCACACGAGTGGCGCCCTGAGTGACTGAGGTGCTCATGTGAGTGGGTCTATGTCTGCTCATGCACCAACCGGCTGCCCGCGGGGCCCGATGGCAAATAGGCCACGACCCAGTAGTGGGCAATAGCCCATAGACTGTGAACCTCTGTTCTATTGGCTGTCTTATCCCTATTCCTTATCTTAGCAATGCCTTGTATGATTTGTCTGACAGTCAGCTCCTGTTTTCTACTATGAAAGGGGCCCCACCTGTCCACTCTCCCTCTTCCATTATTTTTGTTATGTAGGCTTTGCAAATACGCATCTCCTCCCTTCTTTCTGAGTTCCTGCCATAACCTTGCATTTTTACAGCAAATGGCCCTACAGCAAATGGCCCATCGTTTGCGACAGCTGCTCCACCCCCGGGATCTTCCCCTTCCCCATCAAGCAGGCCGAGGGAGGACCGGAGATGTTTTGGGGCCATCATTCACATGTTCACACAGTTCACAAAGAACTGGGTATGTCTAGTTTAATGAAAAGAAGGACTAGGGGAGTCATGGTAGCAGTGTTCCGATATCTCAGGGGTTGCCACAAAGAAGAGGGAGTCAAACTATTCTCCAAGGCACCTGAGGGTAGAACAAGAAGCAATGGGTGGAAACTAACCAAGGAGAGAAGCAACTTAGAACTGAGGAGAAATTTCCTGACAGTTAGAACAATTAATCAGTGGAACAGCTTGCCTCCAGAAGTTGTGAATGTCCCAACACTGGAAGTCTTTAAGAAGGTGTTGGATAGCCATTTGTCTGGAACGGTATAGGGTTTCCTGCCTAGGCAGGGGGTTGGACTAGAAGACCTCCAAGGTCCCTTCCAACTCTGCTATTGTATTTTATTGTATTAAGTAGCCAAGTGTAAAGGGAACATGTTAGAGAAGCGCCATTGCTTTGGATTTCAGTCTATCTCTCTGTTTTTCTAGCTGCATCATTCTCTTTTCAATTCAAAGATAGCGAGATGGAAGTGAGATGGAAAAGGAATGGAGAATGGATTGGAGAGGTAGCAAGGCCCAGAAATCCTGAAGGGCTTGGGGTTCCCCTTCTTTAGTACCATTTATATAGTTAAGTAAAACTATCTACACTCTCTGCTCCTCATTGTACATGTCAGTGACAAAAATTGTGAAGGGATCTGGGTTTATTGCGACTGCCACATCCAGTTTGGCCTTCAGGGCCCAGAGTCAACAATGGTGCTGTCAAAAAAATCCTTAGGGCAGCCTCCCTGATTCACTCAAAGGATCTGTGGCAGGTAGTCTGTGGGGGATTTGGAAACAATATGAACCCTGAGAAACCTGAGACAATTAAAAAAATTGAAATAGAAACAAAAGTGATGTACTTCTTGATGCTTCGTGTACAAATGTGAACATTAAAAAAGCTCAAATGAGAGGTAGGTAAGGAAAGAATAAGGATATGAGGAGAAAAGAAGGAACAGTTTTCTACCTTGCCATTTATAACTCTTCCATGATACCCCATCCCGCTCCTCTTTACACCTAATTTTCCATCTCCCCACTTCCCAAAATATCAGTATAAACCAGACACTTTGGAGAAAGGAGTTCCCCTCTTGGTTTTTGTTGCTTTAATTGTATGATAAGCGTTAAGAAGCCTCTGCATATATTTAGGTATATTTAAGTATGCATATATAAATATATATAAGAACTGATGGCAGACCAAGGCTGTCTGTTCTGACCTAGGCTTCCCAAGAGCATGAAGCAAACTCCTTGTCCTGACAAAAACCCATTTTATTAATTGACTGTGAATTCTGCTCATTCACATCCAGCAAAGCCTTTCAAGGGAGGATTTACAGTCACAGACTTTATCTGGCTTGGAGAGCTGACATATATGCAATATATGCAAAACTTGGCAAGGAGTCTCAGAGAGTCACAAACCAAGTAAGCGAACTAATTGTCTCCTGCAAACTCCACTCCCCTTTCGCTCTTCCTTTATTTCCTCTGGGAAGGCCCTTACTCCAGAGTCAACCCCTCTTTCTTTAGCTGATCCCTTCATCTGGCAACTCTGTGCATGCGAACACTGGGAAAGACTCCAGCTGTTCATCTGCCTCACTGATATCTGACTCTGAAGGCAGCTGATAACTGGCATACGGCTCTGGCCCCCTCTCTGCCTCCGACACAGAGCCCTCATCAGATCCTTCCCCAGACTCCAGGACTGGCCCATGTTCCTCTTCAACCTCCTCACTATCCGAATCTGCTGCCAGCTCCGCTTGCGGGCCACAACACAGTCATAGAATGGATCCCACTTGATAAAAAGCTTCTGTGAAAGAGACTTAAAACAAAATGGATTGAATATAACAGAAGTATTGTGGACCCAAAAAAAGCTGAGGATTGTATTGATTGAAAACATGCAGAAGAGGCCTTCATCCTGCAGTGGAAAGACAATGGCTAAATGATGGTGATGATGATGATGACAACAATGATGATGATACTTACACACTTTCACACAAATATCATCTGTCAGAGTAAGCTGTAGTTCAGCATTTGCCATAATGTCATTACTGATAAAATCAGTGCTGTTATGTCTCTGTTCAATGACATTAAGTGGTATTTTTCTAAATATTTCAGGATAATAATTCCTGTGCATAATTTTGAAACCGTTACCAAGGGATCAATAAAAGCATAGAAGAGATAAAAAGTGGGATGATTTTTTGATTTCCAGCACATACCATTTACATGCATGTTATTGGGCTGCTATACCTCAGGCAGCCATAAAATGAAGATCACTTTTTTAAAATTGCCTTTTCCTTCTATTTTTTTCCCACCAACCAGATGCCCTCTTTGCTTGCAACCAGCACAATTCAGTATGGATGCAAAGTCATTTATTGCTGCAAATTAAATAAATATACCAAGCAGCAGTGTTCCTTAATCTAATGCTCTCCAGCAGCGTTAGAAATCTAATATCCCATCATCCTACCCTATTTTAGGGGTGGTGGGGAGATTAACCAATTAAAGTGAAAAGCTGAAGAAAAGCATGACCTTTTTAAACAGGGAATGTACAAGCTCCATAAAAATTCAGTTAAAATATTCAGCGCTTTGAAAAGACAGTTAAGAAGAGAATTGAGAAACAGAGGAGAATCACTAGATTTGGAAAGTAAGTCCTTTGAAGGAGGAAAGAGAGAGCTGAGTATATTTAACCCTAAGAAGAGAAGATTGAGCAAACACATGGCAATAGTCTTAAATTTCTGAAGGATTATCACATATAAAGTGGAGCTAAGTTCCCAGTTGTAGTTCAGAGACCTGGACTGGAAGCCATGGGTAGGAAAAGAAAAATGCAAGGAAATGTCTGCTTCTGGCTAACTTCTTAGAAGTCATTTCCTAATGGTCGTCATCTATTCACAATGGCCTTGGCAGTTTCTTCTGCTGTAGGGCATGGAGCAGCTATTGTCTGGGCTGATGTCATATTGTGGTACATCACATCTGGAGGGCACCAGGTTCAGAAGCTGATGTCCCTTCCAGCTTTTCAACATTTCACAAATGGGCCCCAGAAACCTGCCAGCATGATGCACTGATCAGAGGAGATCCAGGCAACATTTCCATGCTCAGCTATATTACACACTAAATGACCTTGTGCTAATTGCTGTCTCTCTGATTGACTTGCCTGCCAGAGGAATGGCGGGGAGGAAGTGGGAGGCGGCAGGGAGGAAAACCCTATTTGCTGCCTTGAACGTCTCTGGGAAAAGGTGGGATAGAAACAGAACTCAAGTTTCCCTACCATGAACCGATGCTCGAACACATCTGTTACACATTGCTGAATTTTCTATCCTGCCTGGTCTTCATTTAGCCTGCAATACTGTAGTCTGTCCGCCCTTGATTTAAACAGAGTGCACATTTTTTTTTCCAGTTGAAGAGTTCCTTGAAAAACCTAATTCAGAGTAAGCCTTCCCAGCCACGGTCTTTGCAGGGCTGGGGCTACGGGTCCCCTCGTGTTTGTGCATTTGTATGTGGAAACAAAGACATACAACCCCTTGCTGAGACCTAATTTGTAGCTGACTGGAGGAGGAAACTGAACTTGGAAAGACTGACAGCTGCAGCCTACTGCGTGTACGTCGGAAAGAAGGGTAGACTGCAGCTCTGGCGTCAGAATAATGGGTTTTACAAGTATAGGAACGTCTCTAGTTTACTTGTGAGAAACTGAAAGGTGTGCGCTTTTGATACAAGCCCTTTGGCTTAAGCCTTTTGGCAGGAGTTCTTGCTCATAAATTAATAAATCCTGGCTTAGCCAAAATCCACACAACAGCATAATGAAATGACTGGGTATTCCTACGGCAAGATGTGAGAATGCCGCTAATTCAGATAACTCTTTAATTTTGGAGCGTGGATTATGTACTAAGGTCACGCCTCTGCGTTCTACACTCTTAACTACTCTGCATTCCACAAAACTGGAAAATTGCCTTATTGTTTTCTTTTGTGTCTCTCTTCCTGAGTCTCATCTTTGAACAGGTTTCCAAAATGAAATTCAGCAGGTAATTAAGGCAACTGTATTTTCAGGGACAGTGAGACTTGCAGAGGCATTATTAAAGATCGTACCCAGGAGATTAAAAACTAAAAAAGTCAAAATAGCGTCGGGCCATTCTGAAAATTGTCTGGAACAAAAGGAAGCAAACAAACTTGTCTAACTGCCTCTGTGACCACAGTGCCCCCTTAAGGAGCCCGAAGCTTCAAAACTGGCTTTTTCTGCCTTATTGTTCAGAACATAGAAAAACAGAAAGAAGCTACTTTGAAAGAGACTAACTGGCATTTCCTGTTACAAAAGAAATTATAATTGATTCAAGCAAAACAACAAAGAGAAAATGGAGTATTTCATGATCTGCAACCATCAGAGTTGTCAACACTAATAACCCCACCTTTGCTAACTGCACCAAAGGCCAGAGGTTCAACAGGTGATCTACTACAGCTTCAGTGCAGGTATTCATATATCATCTGCTGAATTGCTGCTTTACCCTGAACATGTCAATGTACGAGAGCATAAACAGCAGAGGAGGTTTCAGGAAAAGTTGGATAACATGATAGGTAAAACCTTCTTTCTCCAACAGGTAAACTCTGGGTAAATTAAATGTTCCAACTTCCCCCCAAAAGCCCCAACAAGCTGAATGCCCCATCATTTTCTTTTAATAGATTAAGAGAAACTCAAAAAGAATGAATGGGTGTTCCCAAGTCATTTAATGGATGTGCTCTAGATTTAATCAAGCCAACAAAAAAGCTGTGGTGGTTGCATTCACATAACATGCTAAACTGAACAATGACAAATGGGTGGAGAAATATTGATGGTGATGTAGGGGTAAGGGCAAAATAAAAGTGGATTGGTGGGGAGGGACCAAAGAAGAGTGGGTAGAGCCCAAAACTAACAGTGGCTGGAGACAGTGAGTAGAGTTTGAAAAACTGGAAGACTTAATCTCACTTCTCTTCTTTGTGTCTCCCCATCCTTTCCATTGCCGTTCTGATTTTGGCATCTCTCTTTGGCTGTTTCTGTGCTTCTCAAGGCACACATTTCCCTATCCAAGTGACATCTAACTACTCTGAAGGAGGCCCAAGATGGGAAGAAGAAAAATGGAAGAGTTGTTCATCTTCTTGGATGAGTCTTCCATTCCTCAACCATCTTAAAAGCCCTATTCTGAACCTCTCCGAATAATGGCACCCACCAAGCACACCTGCGCATGGATCAACCATACCACCCAAGAGTTTCCACACCACTTGTCCACGAAAGAGAACAAAGAGCCCCCAAACAGAGGAATAAGTAGAGATGTAGGATGACTTCAGGAAAGTATTACATTAAAGGCACTGAAGGACAGCCAAGGTATGTTTGGGGGGGAGGGGAAAGGGGGAGAATATTGGCAGCCTTAGTAACTGTCAGATCTCAAGGATTAATATCCAGCTCCATGATATAAGTCCTTGCCTGGCTGGGAAAGTAGCCAGACATCTTTCCCTCTCCCTGGGAGATACAATTAAAGGAGGTGTGGAATAGAAATGTCTTCTTGCTGCATACCTGGACAGCATTTGTTATTTGGTCTTCAGCCCAGAACATATCTATATTGGCTGGGTTGTGAATATATGAAGCCGTCTCATGCGGAGATGAACTGGTCCTCTGAGGCAAGGGCAGCCTGCTCTGCCAGAAGGCCATCTCCAGAGGATAAAATAGAGATGCTTTCCTTCACCTGCTGTAATTGGATTTTTCCAATGGAATCCAGCCTCTAGCATGCCAAGCAGGTACTTTAGCACACTGCCACGATCCCTTCCCAAAGAGAAGCTCACTCTGGAATGTGTGCAAGAACACCACTGAATATGTACAAAAGTGCATGATGGATACAAAGTGCACATGGGAGGGATCACAATCCTGGTTAGGTTCTTTCAACATCAAGGGTCAGATTTCCCACTTAAATTGCACAGTGGTAGTGACTTTGTTTTATTTATTTACACCCTGCCTTTATATTTTTTATAAATAACTCAAGGTGGGGAACATACCTAATACTCACTCCTTCCTTCTCCTATTTTCTCCAAAACAACCTGAGGTGGGCTGGGCTGAGAGAGAGAGAGAGAGAGAGAGAGTGGCCAGAAGGCACCCAGTTCAGTCTCCTGGTTTCTAGCCTGGAGCCTTAACCACTACACCAAACTAACTCTAGTGATGATGGATACAAACACACCTTTCACTAGGCTATTCCTCCCATTTAATTACTTTAATTAATCCACCATACGTCTGGAACTCTCTGCAGTTCCTTGCATCCAATTTCAGCTTTCCCCAATCTGGAGTTTTTCCTTGAGGGTTTAACAACCCCCACCATCCCAAACCGGTATGTCAATCGCTTGAGATGAGTGGGAGCTGTAATACAACATATCCCAAAAGGCACCAGCCTGTGTAAAGCAGTCCTGACTAAAGCTAAAAACACGGAGCTGTTTCCCCAGAACTGCTCTTCTCCGTCTCTCTCCAGTTTGGGGCGGCGTCCTGTCCCTCATTCTTCATCCAGTGCTGTGAGTGCTGAAAACAAAAGCCTGATGAAGATCACAAACCCCCAGTTTCTCCTTGCTGGAGAAACTACCCTGGCAGAGATCCTGCCCTCACCCCCTGCAGCCCTTCTGAGCTGAAGCATCCTCTGCCCCTCCAGATGTGCTTGAGTGGAGTCGATAAACCCTATCAACACCCATTTTCAATAGACAGCAAGCAATTCCCATTGCTACTCTTACAGCCAGCCCCACCCCCCCCACCCCCCAAAGCTTTGCCATACCTCAAATAACCATCTTTGCAAATAACTGAAAAAGGGATCAGCTTGTTTGGAGAGGAGAAAAAGGAAGAACTGGGAAAACCGCCACTGAAGCTGCTATCATTCTAGTAGCATGGGAATGTTTTGGGGGTGTAGGTGAGGCTCATCCCTTCCTGCCACCACAGTCTTTTTCTCAATAATCAATAGTCTTGCCCAACCCTCTCCAGTCACTTGGGATCCCCATTTCACAGAACTCCTGGACTCCAGTCAAGCACATCTGGAAGGCCAGAGGATGCTTCAGCTCAGAAGGGCTGCAGGGGGAGAGGGCAGGGTCTCTGCCAGGGTATTCTCTTCCCATCCCACTACCATCCGTGCTGCCGTGTTTGTGGTCCAGCAGCTGTCTGGTCTGCCAGGGTGAGGGAGAAATTGGTGAGGCTCATCTGTCTGCAGTTGGGCAGGACAGGTGGTCCAGACGGGGTGCTTCTGAGGCCGAGGGCTCCTCGGGCCAAGCAGAGGCACCAAGTGAAAGAGGCAGGAGCGTCCTCCCAGGCCAAAAGCAGAGGGAAAGTTTACCCACACCACTTAAGTGGCTCGCCTTCTTCTCTTCCCAGTCTCTGGCGTGTCCACAGGCTACGGCTGTGTTCCAGCTGTCACTTTCTGCATCTTGTGTGGCTAACACTCTCACAACAAGCTCCACAGGCACATGTGGAGTAAATAGATGCATGTTCGCACAACAACTTAGTTCTGGAGCGATTCCATTTGGGAGGGGGTGCCACAACCCTGTAAGCCAGGAGCAGACAAACCAAGCTCAAAACTAAACCAGCTGGGCACCTTTGCAAATGCTGCTGGTAGATCTTCAATTGATAAGAAGATGTGTGAATGCTGCCTGCATGTGAGACGGAGGGCATGTTTGCTCAGCTCTCTATCAAACCTGGTGCTCAATCTTGTGATTCTAGAACTCCCATGATGCTGGTAGGGAGTGCATGGAAAGACGATGGCCACTGTGATTGGGGATGATGGGCTTTGTAGTCTGAATTGCCTGGGTAACACGGGTTTAGGAAAGGAGAGATGGCCAAGTCAGGATGTCTGCTCCTCATCCCCGGCCAAACTCTTTGTCCCACCTCCCAGGTTTTAAGTCCTGGGTCTTATGGACCCCACTCCCAACCTCATCCTCCCAGTTCACTTACCTGCTTTCTGCAGAGTCCAGGACCGTTGAAGGAGCACCAGCAGGAAACCAACGACTTCCCAGGGCATCTCTGGACAGTGTCACCCCTGCTCTGGGCATCAAGGCTGCCCCGCAGCTGGAGGGTGTGGGAACCGCCAGGATCCCAACTGACAGCTAGAGCTGACAATTGGGGTTGCAAAACCCTCTCTGAAATGTCACCGCGAGGGCCAAGAGAGGAGGGATCAAGGGGTCATATGGATCAGTGGGCAATGTTTGCCATGGTCCCCAGGACCTGATTTCAGGGTAGGGTTTTTTGTTTGTTTGTTTGTTGTTGTTGTTTGCAACTATGATCTTCCTCTGGGTTTCTAGAGCCTCGGAGGCTGCTTTCTCCCGATCTGAAGGAGCAGCCGTCGACGCGCACCTGGAGTTTTAACTCGGGAGTCAGGAGCCCAAGAGGCGCCCTCCCAACGCAGCCACAGATTAGGCTCGTCTTCCCGGAGACATTTGGGATTTCTCCGGGTCGGAGATCATTCTGGCGGCGGGATTGAAGAAGCGCCTCGGAGACGGGATTGCGCCTCGCCCTTCTCGGCTTCGCTCCCAAACTTCAGATCTCGAATCGGCTGGGTCTCCTCCTGCCAGAAACGGGATGCTTAGGGATGGTTCCCGGTCTCTTTCTCTCCGCCTCCTTTCCCCGCCTCTCTTGGCTTCCGACCAATCCCTCCTGCTCCCCTCTCGCTCCTGGGATAAAATCCGGATATCTCCGGACCCTCCCCTCTTCAGACCGGTCAGGCCCAGTTCCCGCCAGGTGTCATCCTCAGGTGGCTTCTTCTATCCCTCGAGGAATGTCGTTCGGCGTCTAATGGACTGTGGCGCCCAGAGCGATCCTGCCAGCCGCAGCCGCCTGCGGAGCCGGCGGATCCCCGAAGAACTAAATACGAGGGGAGTAAGAGCCGTGGCGCTTGTTTACATCGGTCGGGTGACGCAGCTCGGGCAACCCGAGTTGTGGTCCTCTCGGCTGGGCAGCGGAGAGGTCGGGCCCTTCAGTTAGCCGTCCTAAAGCAAGACGACCACCTGTCGCAGGCGCGCGCCCCGGCTCGACGACGCTTGGCCAGACGGCTCCGTTCTCGGGCGCCGCAGCTATCGCTGCTGCTGCTTCCTCCGCCGCCTTGCTCCGTTCCCCCAGCCCGCTCCCCTGGCAGCCAGAGGCAGAAGGGAAGGCGGCTCCCCCGCCATCCCCACCCCACTCCCAGCAGATCTCCCCGCCCTGGCCGGCGGCCGCCCCTGGGACGTCCCATCCCGGAGAGGGAGGGCCGAGGGAGGGGAGGGAGAAGAAGCGGCTCTTCGGCGGCGTCGGTTTTGCAAGCGAGTCGCTGCCTTTTCTCAGCGTTGCGCGCAGCCTTGGAAATCCGAGACGGGGCGGAGCCAAGGAAGGAGGCGGCGGTTCGTAATGAGAAAACGGGAGTTTTGGGGACGCGGGCGTGGGGTGATGGAAGTTGCTGGATGGCCAGGACGGGAGCTATGGATTGCACCCCGCCCGGCAGCTTTTGTTCAACACCCGCCCTGCGTCAGCAAGAGAAAGCCAACCAGATGAAGATCACAGATGAGATACCGGGCGATCAGCTAGTAAGAACAAAAATAACACCACGAATACTACAGAATAGTTCATTAAACAACAGAATCAATGAATCAGCCCTTTTAACAAACACAGACCCGCGTTTTAAAAAAACCACGTAATTTTAAAAAGGGCTCTGGCAATCCTCCCAGAAGCAAAGCGGGTGGGTGGATATGCATTCATCTGCCAGAATGCCGTTTCTCATAAGCTGGGTCGGTGGTAACTAGAAAACAAGATTGTCTACTGGAGTGAATAACAGACAAGGTCATAGAATATGGGCAATCAGTCACATAGCCGGGATCAGCCACATAAACCTTTATAGGTAAATGTTCCCCAGTCATTCCCGACTCTAGGGGGCGGTGCTCATCTCCGTTTCAAAGCCGAAGACATCTCCCTGGTCATGTGGCCAGCATGACTAAACGCTCAGAAGGTGCAGGGAATGCTGTTACCTTCCTAACAAAGGTGGTTCCTATTTTTTTGCTTGCATTTTTAACCTATTTTCAAAGGTTGGCAGAAGCTGGGACAAGTAACAGGAGCTCACTCTGTTAAGCAGCACTAGGGATTCAAACCATCAAACTGCCGACCTTTCTGATTGACAAGCTCAGCGTCTTAGCCACTAAGCCACCGCATCCCTAGAAGCTTTTATAGGTTAATAAATTAAACTGTGTCAGAAAAGCAATGGCCCCTAGCAGAGATATTCCGGTGACAAGGATATAATCGGGGTACCCCACCCCAATAAATACTCTAACTGCAACTTTTCACACCTTCTGGATTCTTTTCAAGGGTAGCCCTACCTAGAGCTCACTGCAGTAGTCCAGTCATGGTGGCTAAAGTATGGAGGAAAGAAAACTTTACAGCTGATGCACTGCACTTAATTGTTGAAGAATTCCCTTCTACTGCTGCCACTCAAAATCTGGAAGCCAAGAGGAGCAAAGAAGCATTTCCAAGAAACCTGTAACTCTTTCTGGAACAATTTGAAATCTAAACCTGGGCCAAGCTATCTCTTCATCAATAGCAGCTTCAAATTAGCTTTGCTTGTTCGCACTCGTTCAACCCAAAACTAAGCCAGCCCAAGTGACAGTCCAAGATATCAACTATTTCCTCAGGCTGACCGATATGCTGATGACACTCCAAATCTCACCTTGTGGTTTCAAATTGATGCCATAAAAAACCAGAGAAAATGCTTCTCTGATTTTACATAGTCCAAAGGTTGTGTTGGACCCAACTTTGAAAGGCAGAAAGAGCTAAGCTTAGGGGCTATCCAAAAGGATTTTCCCGTGGTGGGATTCAGCCAGTTTGCACCACTTTGGGAGAACCGGTTGTTAACTTTCTGAGTAGTTTGGTGAACTGATTGTTGGAAGAAATTATTAGGGCAGAGGGTTGTTAAATTATTTGAATCCCACCACTGGGATTTTCTACCCAGTGTTTCCATGGATCAATACTTGCTAGAAATTCACAGTAAAAGCCTGATCTCACTGGTTATTAATTTAAGTAGAAATGTTGTCAGTTTATATTCAAATGCTTTTCTTTTTTTATTATAGTGATGTGTATGTCATCTAATTCACTAGACTGATGCATACTATTAAATAAAATATTTTGGCTATAAAAAGAGATTCAAGGTGTGAACCTGGGGTGAATTTGTACGATGCCCTGCTGCATCTCCTTGTAATAATGATGGGGAAAAAATACTAAGACACTCCAAGGTGAAAGAGAGATGAGCCTGTGCTGAGTTAATGGTTAGAGCAGTCCTCCCCAAAATGGCCTCTCCCTCCAGGTGCTGCAGATTTGTTGCCTTTCATCTCCACCTAAATCGTTCTCTTAATAATTCTCAATTGATCAAAATGCATTTCTGACTCCCAGTTATTTAGCAAAAGCAACAGGATCAAATTCTGTTCCCCCTCAGAACAATGAGATGTAAGAAAATGAAACAAAAAATAATCAGAATTGGGGTTTCATGTGAAAGGGCTGTCATTTGAACACTAAAAACTACATTCAGAGATTCTTCTGCTTCTTAATTACCCCCCCCCAATCCTGATTCATCTCCTGAGCCACTGTTTGTTACCTACCCTCCAAGCAGAGGTGGTATTCAGCAGGTTCTGACCAGTTCTGGAGAACCGATAGTGGAAATTTTGAGTAGTTGAGAAGAACCGATAAATACCACCGCTGACTGCCCCCTCCACCATCTATTCTCTGCCTCCCAAGTCCCAGCTGATTGGGAGGAAATGGGGATTTTGCACTAATCTTCCCCTGGAGTGGGGAAGGAGTAGAGATTTTACAGTATCCTGCCCCTCCCACACCACTAAGCCACGCCCACAGAACCAGTATTAAAAAAAAATTGAATCCCACTACTGCCTCCTGGTAGGTGGATTTGGAGGATCTAGCAAAGACAATAAATCCAGAAAACCTAAGTCTGACCATCTCTGGGTTGAAGAAAGTTGACAATGCAATATTCAATTGGTTTAAGAAAATGTTTCAATTGGTTTAAGAAACTGGTTTAGCTATTGTGTACTTCCTTTAAAGATTCTTAGGATCCATAACACAATTTGTTCAAATGAAAAACACTTTTGAAGTCTGAACTTCAGGATTATTTGTTGGGCAGGTCACAAGAACCGAGTTGACTCAAAGCACACCACCCAACATCAGAACTTCAAAACTGAGTCATTAGTAGCTTTGGAGGGGTCCATTGTAACTTTGAACAGTCACTAAGTGGAGGACTGCCTGTAAACAATGCTTCCCCCCCCCCCCCAAAAAAAAACCTTCACAACCATCAGCCTAATTGCTCTTATAGGGTTATTGTGAAATAAAAACTCAGAGTCTAGGTACTTGGCACAGTCACTGTGCTGGCTATATGATGTTCCCTGGTTCCTCTGCCTTTTAGCCAAACTGCTTTTGGGTACTTTAAAAAGGTAGCAAGGTTGTGGCTAAT
Organism: Thamnophis elegans; assembly: GCF_009769535.1. Taxonomy (NCBI): domain Eukaryota; kingdom Metazoa; phylum Chordata; class Lepidosauria; order Squamata; family Natricidae; genus Thamnophis; species Thamnophis elegans. The sequence goes on from NC_045558.1 coordinate 115,600,870, forward strand.
CTAATCTTGGGGGAGTGGGGGAGAGTTGATGTTCCACAGTGCAGATGCCACGGCAAAAAAATATGCCTTACAAGCAGTTTCTGAACCTCAGAAATTTTAAGATGTGTGGACCAAAACCAAAAATTGCCTTAGTTTTCTCAACGTTAACAATTTTATTTATAATTTAGTTAGTTTGTCAAAACATGAACAAGATAGCAGGTATAAGTATGAACATGGACATGAAGAAAGAAAATGAGTACAAATAAATGGGGACAGTAGGACAGGGATGGTAGGCATACTGGTGCGTTTATGCACACCCACTTTTACAGACCTCTTAGGAATGGGGAGAAGTCCACTGTAGACAGCTTAAGGTTGAAGCTGTGAGGGTTAGAGGATGTAACAACAGAGTCAGGTAGAGCATTCCAGGCGTTGACCACTCTGCTGCTGAAATCGTATTTTCTGCAATCGAATTTGGAGCAGTTAATCTTGAGTTTGTATCTATTGTTTGCCCATGTATTATTGAGGTTGAAGCTGAAGTAGTCGTTGACAGGTAGAATGTTGTAGCGGACAATTTTGTGTACTGTGCCTTGGTCACATCATAGGCACAGTTCCAGATTGTCCAAGCCCAAAATTTCGAGCCTGGTAGCATAAGGGATTCTACTGTAAGCAGACGCATGTAGACTTCAACTCTCAGAATTCTGTGAGTTGAAGTCCACAAATCTTAACCCTGCCTGAGAGTGTTAACTCTCTGAGGTACATGGTGTGAAAGAGGGCTTTTGTTCTACTCTGTTTCTCAAATAGGGACTAGTAGTAACCTTGCCACATTTCAGGGGACCAGTAATGACCCCAACCTACATAAAATTAGGTCAATGTGTGTAGATGTGCAGAGATGGAAGGGCATAGCTCCAGATGCGGTTTCCTAGGGAGGCTAAGAGTGGAGGAACAATGAGATGGCAGAAAAGAATGCCAGGATTAGCAAGCTGTGGGTGGAAGGGACAAAACAGTGTCAGAACGGGTTCTTGTGGGTTGGCATTGTGGCTTATCAGTCCCAGAACACCACACCTTTTTTCTTCTCCTCCTTTTCATCTGCCTTTTTCTTTCAGGTTCAAAGCTATCAAGGGGGAGGGGGCAGGGGGAAACAATTTTGTGGGGATCAAGGGGGGGATTAGGTGTGATGTGGCTTGCTTTGGTGTCTCTTGGCAGCTCCCCTTGCTGGCTGAGGGGGTTTCCGTGCAGGGAGGAGAAGAAGCCAGCTCAGATTTTGGGGCCTGCAGGAACCTGCCCCCTTTGAAGGGGGCTTGGAATCCCCCCCAGGCTTGGAGAAGGGGGGCAGGGAGTGGCCCCAGGTGGTAGCTGAAATAGCGGTGCATATTGGGGAGGGGGATGAGAAGGAGGCCATGGAGGCATCAATCATACCTCGACTACAAAAGCTTCTGTGAACACTCAAGCATAGAAAAATCCAGACTTTGAAATGCAACCAAGTCCCTCAAATGCTGAGGCAAGCTCCAAAACGTTCCCCTTGCAACCACACACACATTCCTTGCCAGTAGCGCAGCACCCAGGTAGCCACATGGAAGAGTGTACAAGTGCATACAGGCACGCACAAGGGGGATGGGGGAGAGAGAGAGAGAGAGAGAGCAAAGGCAGATAGTCCGTGACCCAGGAAAATTTGAAGGACTGCAATACTCCCACAATTATCTTCCCTACCAGCCATGCTGGCTGGGGCTGGTGGGAGTGGGAGAGTTATGGCGCGCGGAGTCTGGCAGATGCCTAGCATCTCTTTGAACAGTCAGCCATTTTTCTGAAGCTGGACAGTTGAGAAGAGTTCACCCCAGATGATTAATGGTGAGTGCATATCCTTCACCAATGTTTCTTGCCAAATAACTTAAACTTGCAATATCTTTAAGGCCAGAAAACTGGGTTTTCCCCAAAGTGGCTGTAAGACACACTAAAGCCCCAGCACAGGTCTGTGATGAGGCCCCACACAGATGAAGGCCCCGTATGGTCGCTCCAAACCAGAGGTCTGCAACCTTAAACATTTAAAGAGCCACAAAGGTCCTAACCAGAAACCCCCCATTTAGTTCTGGAGCTGACTGGAAATCCGGTTCCCCCACCATAGAGTCTCCTCCTAGCGCAGCATCCTTTTTCCACTGCCCACCAGAAGTCCAGTTCTTCCACCATAGAGTCTTCTCCTAGCATGGCATCATTTTTCCCTTTACTGACTGCGACAGGGAGCCACAGCAGAGGGATGAAAGAGCCAAATGAAGCTCCAGAGCTGCGGGTTGCTGACCCCTGCTCCAAACCAACCATGGTTGGGAGTTTCTTTGACTCTGGAAGTCACAGTCAAAGCTCCAGGGAGAGTTTGGAGTACTCTTGTCTTCCTCAGGTGTTTTATATTTAATAAGAAGAAAAGGAAATCCTCAACTTACAACCACAAATTACCCAAAATTTCTTTTGGTAAGCAAGACAGTGAGTTTTGTCTCGTTTTACAATCTTTCTTGCCACAGTTAAGTGAATCACTGCAGTTGTTAAGCTAGTAACATAATTGTTAAGGGAATGTGGCTTCCCCGTTGGCTTTGCTTGCCAGAAGGTTACAAAAGATGATCACTTGAACTCAGGACATTGCAACCGTCATAAATATGAGTCAGTGGCCAAGCGTCTGAATTTTGATCATGTGACCATGGGGATGATGCAAAGATCATAACTGTGAAAAATGGTCATTAGTCACTTTTTTTCAGTGCTGTTGTAACTTTGAACGGTTACTAAACGAACTGTTGTAAGTTGAGAACCACCTGTAAAAATCAAATACGGGTTTGCTCCATCTGTCCTTTCATTCAGCATCTTCTTTCCATCAGAGGCAGCCCAATATTTTCAAAACTTTCTCAATAAATTATAATAAGGAAATTATATAGGGAAGGGTGAAGATCCATCAATTTCACTTGTAGAGAGGTTGAGGGGACAAGCGGTAACTGAACTAGGTTATTTCATAAAAGGATGGTAGCCAGCTGAATGGAAAGGACTATGAAATTCAAATACTTACAGACTTTAATGATACTAAATTCAGCCATTTCAGATGGCGAAGTGTGTGCGATTTCAAATATCAGGGTGCATGGGAAGAGACCTCAAGTCATATGGACACTGTCCAAGCTTTGGGCGCAGACCACAAAATCTGGAATGGGAATTTGAGACTTCCCTCAAAAATTGCCACTCACTTTTGGCAACATGATTGAAGGGGAAAATGTCAGGCAGTCCTCACTTGGTGACCATAATTGGGACTAGCAGTTGGGTCATTAAGCAAAATGGCTGCTAAGGACTGCGTGGTGCATGCAATGGTGCACCATAGTGACTCAATGGTTAGAATGCAGTATTGCAGGCTAATTCTGGCCACAGCTAGGCATTTGATCCTCACTGGCTCAAGGTTGATTCAGCCTTCCATCCTTTTGAGGTCAATAAAATGACCCAGATTGTTGGGGGCGATATGTTGACTCTATAAACTGCTTAGAGAGTGTTGTAAAGCACTGTGAAGCGGCGTATAAGTGTAATTGCTATTGCTATAGCTAAGTAAAACTGAGACTGTGCTTATGACCTTACGTCAGCTGTACAGTTCTGCAAAAGTCATAAATGTGAGGATCAGAGGTGGTATTCAATATTATAAGATTTGAGATAAATTTTATTGATGGTTGGACAAAAAAGAAAAGACCCAAAATACGCAATGGCTAAGATTGATAGAATGGAGACTAGAATTATGTTTGAAACTATAATAGTGAAAATATATAAGATAAACGCAAAGCAACATGGTTGGAAATAGGATATTTCTATATTTGTAAATACCAGTGACGAGGAGGAGTGAGGCAGCAGCGGTGGCTCCTCAGGGACAGTGACAGAAGGGGTTCCAGATGCCTGCGCCATCTCCTGCCCGTCTTCCAGGACTTGCCCAGCCCAGTGCGTGGCACTTTAAAGTGCATGCCGCCACCCCGGCCATACAGCAGGACCTGCTTTATGGCTGGAAGGCACGCCGGCACTTTAAAGTGCACGCCGCCGCCACGGCCATACAGTGAGCTCTATGGCTGGACCTGGGGCGTTGGCATGCATTTTAAAATGCCAGCACGCCTCCCAGCCATAAACCAGGACATATTTTGCTCTCTGGCGGGACACAGCGGCATGCACTTTAAAATGCATGCCACCTCGCTCCGCCATAGAGTGAAACACGTCCTGCTTTATGGCCAGGAGGCATGCTGACACTTCAAAGTGCATGCCGCCACCCCGGGCCCGGCCATACAGCCCACCGGCACTTTAAAGTGCATGCTGCCGCCCCGGCCAAACAACGGGACCCACTGTATGCCCAGAAGCCGGTGTGTCCCGCTCTATGGCGAGGCACGGTGGCATGGCTTTAAAAAATAAAAAATAAAAAAGTGCCAGCCCGCGCACCAGCAGAGGCGGGTAAAACACACACACACACACACACACACACACACACACACAAAAATTACTTATTACTTATCATAAAGTTACATTTTTATCACCGTCATAAGTATGAACGGCTGCTAAACAAGACCGTTGCTGAAGATTACCTGTATTAAAAACATGGCATAATCATAAAACCTGTCTTCAAAACCTCCCTCAAATTCTCTCCCAGTTTTAGGAGGCAGCTCTTAAAAATGACAGCTAAAACCCCCCTATTCACCTCTATGGAAGAAATAGTAAGATTCTTGCATGGTAATCTTTTCCTCGGGTTAAGTTCTTGATATATGGCCATAATGGAGCCTGGAATTTCCGTAATAAGTCATGACAGTTGTAAGTTGAAGTACATACCAGAACTGGTATTCAGTCAGTTCTAAGAGGTTCTGGAGAACTGATAGTGGAATTTTTGAGAATGGGGATTTTGCAGTATCCTTCCCCTGAAATGCCCACAAAGGCACACCCACAGAACCGGTACTAAAAAAAATTGAATCCCACCACTGGTACCCAACCAACCAGACCTGATTTTATGACTATTTTTGTGGTGATCATTCATTGAACATGGCAGCCATTAAGTGAATCAATGTATTCTTATAAGTATTTTTTTTGCCAAAAATCAACCCAAAAGGCCAGAAACTGGTAAAAACGTAAATTGCGGTCACATGAATACAACAACTCTTCATAAAGTTTGGGGAATTGCTAACTACCCAAAATTCAGCAATGTGACTGTGGGGTTATGTACCGTCACTGGAACTCTACAATCGGGTCATAAATAGTTTTTGGTGGATCCATTGTAATTTAGAATAGTCACTTAATAGACATTAAGCGAGGACTACCTGTATTGGAATCAATATACTCAGGAATCTGAATGTGAGTAGGGAGCATTAATACCCAGTTTAAAGGAGTTAGTCTAGCAGTTTTATTTATTATGGGTTTCTCCTTATTGCAAACGGTTTGATTCAGACAAAAAAAAAAAATTGAGCTAACATCAGTTTTATTTTGGTGCACATTTCTTTGAATACCCTGACCCTCATTTCTTTGCAATTGTTAGTACAGTCAAATAAATGTTTTCACTAGCAAACTCCTGTGGTACCTTATTTGCATTCAATAATTGCATTATTTATTTATTTTTTTCTAATATGCTCCTCTTCCACAATTTATTTTAAACTGTTACCAAACCACACTGCAGAATTTGGAGAATAGCTGCTTTTAAACATTTCAATGCAGACTGGTTTGGAAATGCAAGATGATTACATTCTAAAGAAATTTAACAAAGAGATACATACAGGTAGTCCTCAACCTATGACCAGAATTGAGCCCCAAATGTATGTTGCTAAGCAGGGAATTTGTTAAGTGAGTTTTGCCCCACTTTATGATTTTTCTCACCACATTTGTTAAGTGTATTGGCGCAGTTTTTAGATTAGTAACACTAATCTAAGTGAATCTGGTTTCCCCATTGACTTTGCTTGTCGGAAGGTCACAAAAGTCGATCACATGACCCTGGGACACTGCAATTATCATAAATGTGAGTGAATTGTCAAGCATCTGAATGTAAATCACACGACTAAGGCTGGGTGGAGGGGTAGAGGGAGCCCTTTCCCAATGGTAGGGTGAGGCATGGCATCATTCACAAGTCTGGCCAGACAAGCTGAGAGGCCATTTCTCTGGGGCCATAGGGTCAAGAATGTGAGCAGGACAGGACATGTGAACCTGAAAGCTTCAGTCAAGAAAAGCAAACCACTTCCTTACCTTTTCAAACCATCGAGTAATTAATGCCAGAATTGGTATTAAAACGACAGACAAGGTCTGCTATTTGGATTTTGTACCTCGGGTGCCCTAATGCAGGGGTGTCAAACTCTATTTCATTGAGGGCAACCTCAGGATTGTGTTTTATCTCACAGGACCGGAGTGGCCATCGCCAGTTCGACATCACTCATGATGGAATAGAATAGAATAGAATAGAATAGATTAGATTTATTTGGCCATATGCTTACTGTATTTTTTGCACTATAAGACACACTCCCCCCCCCCCACAAAAAAAGTGGGTGGAAATGTCTGTGTGTCTTGTAGAATGAATATTGTGGTGTGGGGAGGTGATTGGTGCTGCAACATGTCACTGCTGCTGCCGCCGCCTGTCGCCACTGTCAACAGGGGAATGCTGGAGCCTTTGCTGCCGAGCAGCTGATTGTCGATTGGACCGGCCTCCTGGAATACCGATGGTCAGCTGTTCTAGGCAGCAGCGGCTGCCGTTTGCCACTGTCATTATTTGCTGCTGATCTCCGTGCAGCAATGGCGGCGAACGGTGGTGATTGGTGGAAAACAGCGGCAAACAGCAGCTACAAACAGTGGTGGCGGCAATCTCCGCTGCCTAGAACAATTGATCAGTGGTATTCTGGGAGGCTGATCCAATCACCAATCAGCTGCTTGGCAGTGAAAGCCCCAGTATTTCCCGCCGGCGGCAGCAGCTCAGATCAGTTGACCAGTAGTGGGCTCCACAGAGCAGAGCCCTGATGAGCCACATGCTGGGGCTGTGATAATGCGCTGAGGCTGACCAGGCTGTTTGCTGTTTACTGCTAGGATGTTAGCCAGATGAATACCGGATGGATGCTGGGAGGCAGAGGCAGATTTTTTTTACTTGTTTTCTTCCTCTAAAGCTAATGTGTGTCTTATGGTCCGGGGCGTCTTATATTGCGACAAATACAGTAGATATACAGAAATTTGTCTCTGATGCACAAACTCTTAGAGTATATGCAAAACAGCAATGCAATAATAATCATAATAATACTAATAAGTAGAAGGGATGAGAAGATTAAAAGTAATACTGGCATACTACATGGATAAATATACTTAGATATAAGACAGTACTGTGGGAATTAGGTATTCAGCAAAATGACAGCACAAGGGGAAAAACTGTCTCTATATCTAGTTTTTGGTATGCAATATCCAGTAGCAGAGCCCAGACGGTAGGAGTTGAAACAGTTTGTGTCCAGGATGTGAGGGGTTTGTAGATATTTTCACAGCCCACTTTCTGACCCATGCAATATACAAGTCCTCAATGGAAGACAGGGTGGTTGCAATAGTTTTTTCTGCAGTCCTAACCACACACTGAAGTCTGTACCTGTCCTGTTTGGTTGCTGTACCAAACCAGACACTTATAGAAGTACAAATGACACTCGATAATTCCTCTACAGAAGTGTATTGGTAGCTCCTTGGGCGGTCTGCAGTTTTTGAGTTTACACAGGAAGAACATTCTTTGTTGTGCAAGGTGGCAAGATGGGAATATGCAGCTCTGCCATTTAACAGGGGATGATGAAAACACACACACACATACACATATGCAAAGCCCATCAGTATGCACCATCATAAGCAGTTACTATTATTAATGTAAACCCAACCTCAAGCTCTGAACATAGAACCTCCATATTTGGAAGCTTGTTATTGTTGTTTAATCATTCAGTTGTGTCCTACTCTTAGCAACTTTACAGGCAAGTGACCTCCATGCTACCATGTCAAGTACAGCTTCTATCAATTGTTGGGTGTTGATTTTTGTATCAGATTTGATATTATCAAGCTGGTGTGTTCTTTGCTTGCTCCTTCTTCTTGTTCCACTATCTATTCCTAGCACCATTGACTTCTCCAATGAATTTGCACATATGACATGACCAGGGGTGGGTTCCTGCCAGTTCTAACCTCTTATACAGAAGAGGTTCCACAAATCTACAGTGCCATTTAGAACCGGTTCCAGCTCCCTCCCCCCACCCGTCCACACATCATCAAGATGAAGAGCGAGAGGAGGAATTCTGGGAGTTAAAGTCCACTAGTCAAAGCTGTCAAGTTTGAACACCCTTGGGGGGTTTTTTCCCTAAAGAGTTAGGGGTGCAAGGGTCTTGTAATATGACAGCTTTAAGACTTGCGTGCTTCAAATGCCAGAGTTTCTGAGCCAACATTTTGGTTGCTAAGCAAGAGCATTGTTAAGTGAGTTTCACCACATTTTACAAGTTGGCCATGCCCACCCAAACACATGGCTGGCAAGCCACTCCCACCCAGTCACATGGCCGGCAAGCCACTCCCACCTGGTCGCATGGCTTCCACAAAGCAAGCCACACCTACAGAAGAGGTCCTAAAAAAATTTGAAACCCACCACTGGACATGACCAAAGTAAATCAGACCGTAGTCTTGTGATTTTAGTTCCATGATGTCTCTGGTTTCATATGATTTAGCACCTCTCTGTTAGTTACTCTGGCTGTCCGTTTGGAAGCAGTATACTTGTAATTAGTAAGTGTTCCTGAGGCAGTAAACTGCAAGCAGTCACTGCCCCCTTCACTGCAGCATGCCATTCTACTGTTCCTCCTGCTCCCCAGAGTGAAAAGAGGCCCCAGTGAAAAAAAGGGGATTTCCCAGAAGTGATATGACCAGTCTGGGCTGCTTGCCTTGTTACACAGAACCAGTGCTTCAAAATGTCCCATCTGAAGATCTTCCAGCTTGGTGCTGCTGAGGAGCAAGCATCCCCACCAGAATTGAGTCCTGGATCCTGTTTGCAAGAGTACCCCTGAGCATTGCAGAATGCATGCCTTCTGTTGTATTCAGTAAGCACAGCCTAGCATAATGAGCTCCTGAGATGATGGGGTGGAGCTTGGATCCTGGTGTTTCTTGGTAAAGGAATCAATCAGGGAAGGCAAACATTACTAAATAAATACACACCCACCCTATAGCGTTGGGTGGGTGTGTATTTATACCACCTGGTGTATCCAACGTCTACAGACAACCCCTCCAACTAGTTAGCCAATGAACAGCTTCTCTACATCTGTTGGCACCAAAGGTGGTATTCAGCAAGTTCTGACCAGTTCTGGAGAACGGGTAGTAGAAATTTTGAGTAGTTTGGAGAACTGGTAAATACCACTTCTGACTGGCTCCGCCCCCTTCTATTCTCTGCCTCGTGAGTCCCAGCTTATTGGGAGGGAATGGGAATTTTGCTGTAACCTTCCCCTGGAGTGAGATGGTAATGGAGATTTTATAGTATCCTTCTCCTGCCACGCCCACAAAGTGATGCCCACAGAACCAGTAGTAAAAAATTTGAATCCCACCACTGGTTGGCACCCAGTTCAGCCTTCTCAGGAGTCCAGTGGATGTTGCTTGCTATCAGATAGAACCACTGGTCTATTTAATCCAGAGGTTTTTTTTAAAAGTGTGGTGTAAGAACCCCCAAGAGGGGGGTTATGATGTCCTTCGAGACACTTTCAGGGCTCTGCAAAATCAAAATTATTGGCTAGATACTGAAGATGTTTGCAAAAAAATTTAAAACAATTTATAAGCCAGAGACATGATATGGCAGCATATAAATTTAATCACTAAGTAAAGTAACAGTAATATAATAAGTGAAATAAATAAATGAATAAAATAAGAATCTCACCCTTTTCGTTTTTATTTTTTGTTAAAAAATATAGGGATTTTTCATGAAAAATATGTTATTTATATTGATCTCTAATGAGGGCCACATTTAGTGAAGATGAATTGTCTTGGATTACATATAAAATATACAAAATAGTTAATGTATATAAATATTGCAAAAATACCACATGATGTTAAAAGTTTACAATCTGTCCAGGCACACATATGGCCCATGTGCCACAGGTTGGACATGCCTGATCTCATGGGTTTAATATTGTTGTTTTAAAATGATTTGGTAAATAAACATTCTATAAATGCATCCATTTTAATTGTGAAATATTGATGTATTTATGCATATAGCATCAATCTGTCTATCTATCTACCTCTGTCTGTCTGTCCGTCCATCTCTATCTATCTATCTATCTATCTATCTATCTATCTATCTATCTATCTATCTATCTATCTATCTATCTATCTATCTCCCTTGCAGACAAAAACTCTTTAGGAATTATCCGTATTTTTTAAAAAGTGGGAACAGGTCCCCAAAGCTCAAAAGGCAGACTGATCTGATCGGCAGTGGCTGACCAGGTTTTTAGGCAGAAGAGTTTCTCAGGATCTCCTGCTCAAGTTTCTTATTATTGGCCCAAGGAACAACTTCAGAACAGCTGCATGAAAATACATGGACTCACCCCCAAATTACAGTCCCTATCCTAATCATTTTTTTTTTAAAAGCAGACATTTCTAGCCATTAACGTCTGCTTTGTGGGGCTCTGAGAAATGATGAACAAGGCTTCTTGAAATCTACCGCTGATAATTAGCAATAGATTTCAAAGCTAGGTTTGGAGGAATGTGGGCTGAACACTTGAATGGAGAGCCAGCCAGCCAGCCAGCCAACCACCAACCAACCAACTTCAATGTTCAAGTTGTCCAAAACGGAATTCTATTCTCAAATTTCTCTTCTTCCAGATCATGGAACATGTGATCATGGCTCCCCTTCATCTTTTGTGTCCCTTCCAGCAATCAGGATCTTGGAAACAGAACTGGATATGTGGGAAAGGAGGGCTGGCAAGAGCCTATTTGGGGCAGGGGGAAGGAAAAGACTGGTTTTTATGCACACAAGATTGAGTGAGGGTTTTCCCATTCTTTGCCAAACCACTGGGAAGCTAGCCCACAAGTATCCAAGGATCATTTTCCCTTTTATGAGTGAGGGACCTAGAGTGAGAGACTCACACGAGACAAGTTTGGTTTCCCATATTTAATATATGATTACTGCAGAATAGCTCACAATTGTCTCAGGGCCCAACATGCAGGAAATTTCACATCCCCCCCCCCCTAAAGAACATACAGCAGTGGTTCTGCTGGCATTCCAGTTGATGGATGGGTGGATGGCAAGAAGCCAAGCCTCTTCCTTCTCCTTCCACTCACTTGCTGACTCTAGAATAACTCCCAAATTGGTACTGCAATAATCCAAATCAGCCTTTCAGAAGACTGTAGCTTTTTTAAAAAAACAAAAAGGAAAACAGAACAAGAAGTCGCTTCCAGCAATAAAAATGGCAAAGGCAATGATTGGGCCCATTGGATGTTTACCTGAAGGCCAGATCTTTTCAATGGGAGGAAACTTTTAGGGGCACGTAGCTCCCTCCACCGCTTAATCATGTGGCCTTAAGTGGGGGCCCAGACAACAACACAGCAGCTGCTATACCTGAAACACCGGCCCAGATGAGGTCATATTGGGAAGGAAGCCAACTAGATTCCCCTGCAGATATCTGCCCCTTCCCACCCCCTCCCACCCCAAACACTGGTGTGGCCCATCTTCTCATTCTGTGGCTGTGAAGGATTTATTTTGCTAGCCCAGCAGAGACCTCAGTGGGTCTGTGGGTATCTGGTTTTGTCCCATCCTCTTAAAGGCTGCTTCAGCAATGAAGCCCATCAGTTAATTACACATCCGCAGAGTTCCCACAGTATCCTAGATGAGGCTAATTAGAGCTGGGTAGTTTGTGGTTCTCTGAGTTGTGGGAATCCAGACAATATCTTAGCACATTTTCTGAAGCGGGCCATCATGTTAAATGGCTTGTTTGGGAGGGGGAGGGAGAGAAATAACATGTTTATGTGAGCTCAACAATTATGTGTTTTGGTTGGATTTAAGATTGAACATAGTCTTGGAATCTATCCAGTATGTGTGGAAAGATTGTCCTATAAAAGACTGACATTAATGCAACAGCCTATGGCCTATAAAGGTGGGGGCCATGGGTGACTGTGGATTGTGGAAAGGGGGGGACGGCAGCTTTAAAAAAAAAAAAGTCAACATTTTTTTTGAAGCTGCCTCCCCCCCCCCTCCCCACAACCCATACCAGTTGCAATTGTATGATTGAAGCCACACAGATTTTTATGTGCACATACAAAGAAACAAGGTTCAATTGCAATGGTTAGGCTGCCATTTTGAGGGTTTTTTTCTGCAGATGTCTCTGAGTGGCATGTGTGTGTATGTGAGTGTGTAGGATACCCACCCCTCTCCCTGGAAAAATGAAATATTTTAAGAAATATTCAAAGGGCAGAATAAAAGGGAGGCAGAAACTCAGCCCCCTCCACCTTTGTCAATGGGCCATTAAGGCCTGGGTCAGTCTATTCTACATATCAAAGATATCTACCTCCTTCAGGCAAAGCCATAGTAGGAATTGCCCAAAGCCCTTTCATTACATCATCACCCAGCAAGAGTCAACCAAGCCTGGGGCTCAAAAGACAACTTACAAAGATTGCCCCTGCATGGCCACATGGGAGTCTGACAACCAATCAGAACACAAAATCAAATTCAAAGGCCAGAGAGGGCATAAAACTTCCAACAATTGCACATGTGTTTGTGTGGAGAGAGTGTTAGATTTGGGCAAAATAACCCAAATGATACATTTTATTTTACCCTTGTTCATAAAGTTAGGATTTGGGGTCATCCAGTCGAATAGTTTGGCAGGAAACTGCCAAAAAAAAGGGGGGGGGAATCCCATACACACAACACGTCATTAATTTGTGGAATTTGCTACCACAGGATGTGGTGGTGGTCAATAGTTTGGAGGCCTTTAAAAGGGAATGAGGCAAATCCACAGAGGCAAACTACATGATAACTATACATTTTCCCTGTGATTCAGATTCACTACCCCTCCAAATGTTGAGGGGGGAATTGTAACTTTTCACCAAAAAGTTGTGGCCTAAGGATAGATAATATATGCCTTGCATATGGAAGGCCTCTAACCATCTGCAGACATGGAAAGCTCTGAAAAGCTTTGGCTGTCCTCCTACAACACACTCCACCGCTGTGGCTTGCCAGTTTATGTCTCAGAGCTATATGAATCCATCCAATGGGTGACTTCATGGTTCATTGTCTTCTGTAAACCATTGGCTGAGTCGTGGGATAACTCTCAAATATTTTGTGAATGCAACCAGGGTATACATGGGTTTTCTCATGCCAGTCAGGGGTGGGTTCCTGCCACCATTACTACTGGTTCATCGACCGAAAAATTTTGTGCGCACGCCAAATGTGCGCTCCGCTCACATTTGCACTTAAAACAGTCTGCGCATTCGCCCAACATTTAAAAAGTGGGGGAGAATTATAATTTTTCAATGAAGATTGTTCTGCGCATGTGCAGAACAGAAAATCAAGATGGCGCCGATGAGGATAGAACTGGTAGGCTCACGTGTCTTGCCGGAGTTACTCCCTGAGGATAGAACTGGAACGTACCAGAAGGAACCCACCTCTGATGCTAGTGCCCTATAGACGTGTCAAGATAATATACCTAAATTTTCAGGGGAGCTGAAATACTGGCAGTTGCAGCCCCAAATCACAATGAGGACAACGGATGGGAGAAGTTAATGGAAATCAGGTTAGATTTTGTGGTTGTGTTTTGGCACAAAATGCTAACTAATCCAGGAGAAGATGGACTTTTGATCATCCCAAGGCTTCCTGGCCCAATACAGATAGTTGTTGATGTACAACAGTTCATTTAGTGACCATTCAAAGTCACTAAATGAACTTTGTGTGTTCATTTAGGCACCGAAAAAACTCACCATTTTTTACGGTTACGACCACTGCTGCATCTTCATGGTCACAGAGCAAAATTCAGAAGCTTGGCAACTGACTCGTATTCATGACGGTTGCAGTGTTCCCAGGTCGTGTGTTCCCCTTTTGCGACCTTCTGGGTAGCAAAGTCAAAAGGGAAGTCTGATTCATTTAACAACCCTATTGCTAATTTAACAACTGTAGTGATTCACATGACAGCTGGGGCAAGAAAGTTAATAAAACGGAACAAAGTTCCCTTAACTGTCTCAATTAGTGACAGGTTGGGCTCAGTTGGGGTCGTACGTCGAGGACTACCTGTACACAGTTGGAAGAATCCAACAGGGTCCACTGGACCATCGGATTCCAGCTCCCATCTGTTCCAGCCATCCTGGTCAATGTCAAACGACTGTGGGAACTGAAGATCAAAACATCTCCAGCCTTATCTTGTGAGCTGGGAACGGGAGCTATTCTGGGCTAGCCTTTGTGCAACCCAAGCAGAGGGCCATTCCGTGCGAGATTGTTTCCTAACCCATGTGGGACACAGGACACTGCCCTGGGGAAGCTCCCTCTTAATCAAACAGGTGGTTCCGGAGGGGAGGACAAGTGTGGGGTGCGGAGCGGGTGGCAATTTCTGCCTCTTCCTGTCCATTAATTAAGGATTAAGAAGAATGCAAATCAAATGGTGACAGTGTGACAGGCCTTGTCTTCATCTGGCCTCCAGCTGCAAGAACCGGCCTCAAAAATCTCCACTTCCCACCCACTCAATGCCACATCCCTTTTCTTTTAATTTGGCCCTGATGAGTCCCAGAACTGATGCTGCAGAGTAGAGGGACACCCCCTTCCTCTCCCACTGCTGAAGGCCACCCCTGGACTAGGGTGCCATGTGGAAATCAAAGAAAAACTGGGGCTAGAGTTGCTCAAACACAGTAATGATAAATCCAGTGCATCCGGTAGGTTCCGGATCCCATTGCACCGGTACAGTGCAACATAGCCCGGCGTCCACCACATGAACGTGCGCAGAACGCACTCACAGGCCGCAAGCGTACTTACCCTCTGTGATTCTCCAGCTGCCTGGCGGAGAGTCACGCAGGCACCGTACGCTCCATGCATGGAAGCCCGGAAGAGGTCAAATACCAGTAAGGAGTGAGGGCAGGCAGGCAGGCCCTCCAGAGCACCGTACTGGAACTATTCCCAGTGCTCCCGGCAGGCACCAGTGTGTACCGGTGCGTACCAGTCGTAACCCACCACTGATCCAATGTCTCTGTATGTATCAGTCTTCTCTAGTCTGGCACTCTCCAGTTACAGTAGTGGCCAAAATTGTGGAAAGCTTTTGGGAAAAGTATACAGAATTTTTGAGGTTTGATGGCTAATAGCAGCAGCAGCACCACCACCACCACCACCACCACCACCACCTCCTCCTCCTCCTCCTCCTCCTCCTCCTCCTCCTCTTCTTCTTCTTCTTCTTCTTCTTCTTCTTCTTCTTCTTCTTCTTTTTTGAGTAGTACCATAAAATTATATATCAATGGAAAGATAATTTAATCAAGAATGTAATGCAGTAACTTTTATAAAGGATTTGCTATTAGAGTAGCAGTTATAAGAAAGAAAAGTGAAACACATAGAAAAAAACGAGATATATAAAAATTATCACCACATCAGTTAATACTTAATTGGGTAACCTTTAGCATTGAATTACGGCCTTGCAACATCTTCCCTTGGAGTGAACCAAGTCTTTTAGTTCTGCAGCTGTTATAATGTGAAACCAAGATTGAATGATTGCTTTCTATTAAGCTAGTTTTATTGCTGGTTATATTTTGCTATAGCTTTTCATAGAATACAGATAATTGAACAAACCTTGTTGCATCACATTCCTGATTAAAGCGTCGTTCCATTGATATATAATTGTATGGTACTCCTAGTGCAAAAAAAAAAGTGGTGTTTTTAGTCATCAAACCTCAAAAATATACTTTTTCCAAAAGGTTTCCACAATTTTTGGCCACTGCTGTATGTTGGGATTGCAACTCCCAGAATTCCCCAGCTGGCAGATTGCTTTGAATGATGGAACATACAGCATAGCAGCTGTGGAACTCTGGATGTCGCAGTCCCAACACTTGGGCACCAGATTGGACAAGGCTTCCTATATTTATGAATGGCTATGGAGATTCTCAGTCATCCAGGTTATAGTTGTCCCAAAGGTGCTTTTACAAAAGGCAACTGGACTTTGTTTTCCTTGAAGACATTTCGCTTCTCATCCAAGAAGTTGTTTATAGGATATATTTATGATACAACAGTTCTGAGTGGTACAAAGAGCCATGAAAAGATACATGTTCGGCAGAGGTGGGTTCCTATTAGTTCGGCCTGGTTCGGCTGAACTGGTAGTGGTATGACAGCCTAGAACTGGCAGCAACCCAGGCCTGCCACGCCCCCAAACTGATTCCCTGGCCGTCGCCGCTATCTTGTTTTTGAGTTCTCTGCATGCGCAGAGCAATTTTAATTAGACTGTGCATGCGCGCGTGTGCAAAGCGTGTGCATGAGTGAACTGGCAGTAAAGCCAGCTGGAACCCACCCCTGATGCTCAGCATTACAAGACAAGATAGAAAGACCTGAACGTGGATAAGAGAACAAACCAAATGATGTGATATAATCAAGAGAGTAAAAGAATTGAAATGGCAATTTCTTTTCAAGAACTTGAATTGAATTGAATTGAATTTTATTATTTATATGCCGCCCTTCTCCGGGAGGACTCAGGGCAGCAAACAATTCAAAAGGGGAAAAAGGGGAACATAAAAGCGAAATACAAATAATAAAAATAGCAACAGTCACACAACCATACATGTCGAGAGGGGAGGGAACTCATCACCCCCAGGCCTGCCGGCAAAGCCAGGTTTTGAGGCTTTTCGGAAGGCCTGGAGAGAGGTGAGGGTCCGGATCCCTGCGGGGAGTTCATTCCAGAGGGCCGGAGCTGCCACAGAGAAGGCCCTCCCCCGGGTAGTAGCCAGATGGCATTGGTTAGTAGATGGAACCCGGAGGAGGCCAATCCTGTGAGATCTAACTGATGGCAAGTGGACCAAAGCAGCCAGAGAATAGAGCTCACTTGATAAAAAGTGAGAGTGTCCATGAAAGAAACCTAAACCAAGATCGATCAAAGACATCAGCAAGTATTGTGGGCCCAATTGGCAAAAGAAAGCTCAGGACCATATTGGTTGGAAACATGAGGAAGCGGCTTTCATCCTGCAGTGGATAGACCATGGCTAAAATGATGATTTCTCCACAGACTATTATACATGTTTTCAGGCTACTCAACAAGTAACTACAGTCCACTTGCCATAAAGCAGATGGTCATGCCAACATTTTTCTCTTTTCACTCAAACTGGTATCCTAACACAGCACGTCATATTCAGCCATTCAGAAGTAGAGAAAGCAAAGACGAAAGTCAGATACACATCATGTTGTTCTTTACATCAGTTTCTAAGCAGAAATGCTTTGGTTGAAGGGTGACAACTTTTTTTTTTGTTGTAACCAGAGTTCTTAGACATGCATAACTATAAATTAACAATGTCAACTGCATATAATATTTTTTTTGTATAAGATGTTTTATAGATGGTATTTTGCACCAGCGAGGTTGACAAAGATAAGTCGGCTAAATGTTGGAAGTGCCACCAGATCCTGGGTCATATCATATGTAGTGGACATGCTCAGAGGCAAAAAAATATTGGACAAAAATACATATGTGGCTGGGAAAAAAAGATAAAGCAACACATTGACTTAAAGCCAGAAATATTCTTGTTGGGGATTTCACCCGAAAAATATAGTAAGGGCAATGCATATCTAATTATTCATATATTAACTGAAGCTAGAATCATATTTGCACAAAATTGGAAAAGTGAAGAGATTCCCACACATGAGAATGTGATCAGTAAAATATTAGAATGTGATGAAATGAATAGACTAATGCTAGCAATTAAGAAAAAGAACAAACTGAATATAACATGACATGGGACTTATTTTATCAATGGTTAGATAATAAAAATGGAAGCTAGAAACAGGGAAACAAAAGATATTTGTACCCAGATGACACACTGTTTAATTAAAGATGGAATTGCTATATTAATATATATATAGTGTATATATATATATTTAGTGTCACAACCCCTGGTATGCCCCAATGATGGGAGGAAGCTAACTGCTTCCATTCTCTGTCCATCGGCTTGTCTTTATTTATTTATCAGCACATTTACCCTTTATTTATTTATCAGCACAAATACAACACACACACACACACACACACATACACACATACACACATACACACATACACACATACACACATACACACATACACATATATACATATATACATAGTTCCTAGGCATGCAGAGGTAGTCTCAATGTGCCAAATTCACACACAGGTCCACCAAAGTATGTGAAAGAAAAAAAGGACTAGGGGTGACACGATAGTAGTATGTTCCAATATCTCAGGGGTTGCCACAAAGAAGAGGGAGTCAAGCTATTCTCAAAAGCTCCTAAAGGCAGAACAAGAAGCAATGGGTGGAAACTAAGCAAGGAGAGAAGCAACCTAGAACTACGGAGAAATTTCCGGACAGTTAGAACAATTAATCAGTGGAATGACTTGCCTCCAGAAGTTATGAATTCTCCAACACTGGAAGTTTTAAAGAAGAGATTGCGCAACTATTTGTCCGAAATGGTATAGGGAGCAGGGGGTTGGACTAGAAGACCTCCAAGGTCCCTTCCAACTCTGTTATTCTAGTCTATTCTAATCTAATCTAAATTCCCAAACACCAGTAGTACAGCCTTCCAACCATAGCTCTATTGTTCCTGGTGTTCCCCAGAGCTAGTGTTCAGGCTACATAAATGACATTCAAGGATTTTTCAGTACGAGTCATCCTAGACTTACAACAGTTCGTTTAATGTCTGTTTGAAGTTACAAGGCACTGAAAAAAGTGACTTATGACTACTTTTCACATTTACGACTCTTGCAGCATCCTCATGGTCATGTGAATTACATTCAGAATGCTTGTCAAGTGGTTCATATTTACGACGCTTGGAGTGTCCCAGAGGTCATGGGATCCCCTTTTGCAACTTCTGACACGCAAAGTCAATGGGGAAGCCAGATTCACTTAACAACCATGTTACTAAACTTAACAACCGCAGGGGTTCACTTAACAAATGTGGCAAGCAAAGTCGTAAAATGGGGCAAAACTCACTGGACAATTTTCTCACTTAGCAACATGCATTTTGGGCTCAATTTTGCTCCTAAAATGAGGGCTATCTATACCTCTTTGGCGACATCAGGGATAGCAGAGCGTTTCTGAAATCTACAACCTGAAAAAAAATTCTGGGATGATCCAAAACAAAGACTTTGCAAATGGTCCATTTAATTGCACCGGGATTGGGATCTCTCTGCCCCATGGGATTTCTCTGCTGCTCCCTCTTTACCCTCTCCCTCTCCAGTGGCCCCCTCCCCAGCTTCCGAGTAACCCAATCCTTCAAGCGTATCAGCCAGGAATGGCTTTCTTCCCGCCACCCCCTCTGTGCTCAGATCTGCCTCCAGCTGCACCTGGCAAATGTTGAGCCTGCTCTGATCCGGCTCCTGTTTGAAGCAGGGTGCCTGAGATTCCAGGCGTGCTGCCTTTTGTTCCTCTCATCCTATAGTCTACCAGGCGCAGCTATTTCTGTCTCCTGCTCTTGGCATCCAGCTACCAAAGGGAATGGCAACAAATGTCTGAAGAGGAGTGGATGGATGCTTGGGGATCGGTCAGGGGTGACCGGAGGTGGGGGGGGGAGGCAAAACGTGTGTGTGTGTGGGAGGGAAGATACTGCACAGTTGGGTCCCCTGGGGAGCAATTCTCCAAAGAGCCACCAGGGGAGCCAGAGGGCATTCCTAGCCCTCCGCCACCGTAGTGTTCCTGCATGACAGTGCGCCATTTAGCCAATGGTACCCTTTTGAGTGTCGTGTCCTCAGGAAAGTGGTGGATGGGAGGAAAGGAGACCTTAAGATGGTTCTTCTTTCATTTCATTTCATACACATTTAAAAGCAGTTCATAATTTGAATGGTAATTAAGTACACTAACGGGGTAATTCAGTTCAGCCCTTTCCTGGTATTAGAAAGATCAGCTGATAAGGTTCGCATTGCCTATGAAAGTACAGGTAGTCCTCAACGTACAACCACAATTGAGCCCAACATTTCTGTTATTAGGTGAGACATTGGTTGAGTTTTGCCCCCTTTTATGACATTTCTTGCCACCGTTATTAAGTGAATCAGTGCAGTTGATAAGTTAGTAACCTGGTTGTTAAGTGAATCTGGCTTTCCAGTTGACTTTGCTTGTCAGAATGTTGCCAGAGGTGATATAACCTGACCCCAGGACGCTGCAATGGTCATAAGTAGGAACCAATTGCCAAGCATCTGAATTTGGGGATGGCTGCAAAGGTTTAACTGTGAAAAATGTTCATCACTTTTTTCAATGCTGTTGTAATTTTTGAGTGATCACTAAATGAACTTTGAATGGCCACTAAATGAACCGTAACTTGCTGGATCTTTGTAAATGGAGCTTGATTCAAGAAGCAGCAGCTGCTTTTCTGGTTTTGTTTTTGTTTGCTATGAAGACTTGTGAATGCAAGTTGTTATCATGGACCAAATATTCTCACACAACGTAGGTTTGCTCTGTTTATTGGCATACATCCTATTGGTTTAATGAGCTTCGTTTCAATCTGCAAGCCACTCTTGTTGCTTTTCATTAGACTTTTTTTGGGGGGATCGGTGACCACAATGAACGATCAATAGCTCTGAGCTTCCCTGGAGCTTTGGATGTGGTCAACAGGCTCCAGATCCTGCACATCCGCTATGTAAAAATGTTGCTTCAGTAATTCCACACCACAGGCCTGCAACCCCTCTGCTTTTGCCTCCCACTCTTGCATGGGCCTCTGGGCCCTACCCACCATGCATGGAGGGGCTTCAAAGCACCCGCTTTAGACTTGTCTTTTCGGTGCTGTCACATCCCTATAGGTACCACCACAAGTACCTCTCCAGCAGAGGTGGGTGTGGGAACAGCTAGTTCACAGTCTCAAGAATGTACATTACACAACCCTCCAGATGGAGTAACATAACCCTTCTGCCAGATGTGCATCAAACATCCCTCATGTGTCACTCAACAGAGGAGGGAGATAGCAAACATTGTCAAGCATATGCCTCTCTCTGCGTCAGTGTATCTATCAATGGCACGGAACAGGAGCTACTGGTGCACCACAATGGGGACATCTGCTTATTTGGAGTTTCTTGCAGTTGGGCAAATTTGTTACGTGCCCCCTGTCAGCAAACAGAGAATTATGCATGCAAGTGAGTGTTAGGAGTGGACACACTGATTGATAAAGTGATAAGAGTTGTCCTTTTTAAGCTTTGTTTGATCCCACTGAAATCTGTCTCATCCAGCAGCTTACAGATGATCAGTCCCAAAGTCGCATTTGATGCTTACAAGCCACCTCATTATCGCCCATCTTGTGTCAACTAGCATCCAGTGGCATACTGCTCCTGAATGTGGCAGTTCCATTTTAACTTTTGCTGGCCTTTTATTATTACTAATGCTAATGCTCTGCAATTAACTGTGGTTTTTGTGCTATACTTAGCATATAAACAGGCTTTGGAGAGTTTTAAAGGAGACATAAAAGTCAAAAGATTTGGCACTATATAAATGTGATGAATAATGAATGAGCGAATGAATAAAATAATCAATTGAAGTATAATGGCTAACATGTGTGAGAGCAGCGATAGTTATTCATTAAAAATGGACAGTAGTTGTGTGTCTGTGAGAGGGAAACTTAATACGTTTGTGTGTGATATATGTATATGTAAAAGAACAGAAGCTTTTGTGCTGGAGGCAATTCAGGCAGCTGTTGAAGTTTGCAGAGGGAGGGAAGACTGGTTTGGAAAAAGCAACTGTGTGTGTTTGTATGTGTGTGTGTGTGTGTGTGTGTGTGTGTGAGAGAGAGAGAGAGAGAGAGAGAGAGAGAGAGAATACTGTATATGTTTTAATACTTGAGTGTGGTATCAACATCTTTCTATTTGAAACCTTCCACTTTGTTCACAGCAGTACATACTGTTGTTGTTTTTATATGCTAAACCGAAATGGGTAGAGATAAACAAGGAAAATTTGGGGGCAGAACACTAACAATTTTGCCTGGAGCAAAGGTTTGTCAACATTTTGCATGTATGTTTTTAATGCAACTTCCTATCCATAAGTGGGTTGAATTCTGCGCAATATGTGGGTGTGCCAATGCTATTAAAGAACACACCAGGGCGGTCTGTGTATGCAGCCTCTTACTATGGCTTGTGAGTCACTATAAATGCAGACATGTTGATGTGGTATTTGACATGTGGCAATTGGCGAATATAGTCTTTTGAGCCATGCTGCAGGTCTCAGTCTGAATCAGCCCCATTGGTTTCCTTAACAGCACTAGAATAGATTTCCATCCATTTGCAGATCTAAACGCGCGCATGCACACACACACACACAAAGTCCCCGATACACCTATAGGTTTCCTTGGACAAACATCTCTTTGGTCTCAGGAAAGAATCAGAGCTGCTACCGACCAAATTTTCTTCCTTCCCAGTCCCTCAAAAAAGGGAAATTGTAAACTAAGCCTCTTATAAGTCCCATCGTGTATAATAAGTAGGACAGATATCCTTCTCTGTGGGGTTTCGGTCTTTGCTGTGCTAGTTCAGCTTGACGTTGGAGCTGAGAAGCTGAATCCAGACCGAAAGGCAGATAATGGTGTTTCCAATTGCTGTTCCATACACGGCTCATGAAACCTCATTTGCATTGAAGACCACAAACGTCCGGTCCTTGGCATTCTGTGAACACACACTCAAGCGCGACCAAGAACGAAACCAAAGGAAGTGAGACCGACTGCTTCCAAGTAAGGGGAAAAAACAAGGTGTTTTGTAAAAAGTTGGGACTGACTTGGAGATAATCTTCTAGAGAGGGAGAAATTTGTAGCTTGGCTTTGTTAAACAAGGAATGCCTAGTGAAGTGACGGCGAATCTTTTCGTCACTGAGTGCCCAAACCAAAACAAGCACACATGCATGCGTGTGTGCAGGTGCATGCACTGGAGCACATGCTCACTGACCAGCTGGTCTTCACGTGCCCTGGAACACCTGAAATCCAAAGACCAGCTGACCAGCATGGACATGCCTGGTTATTTTTGGCCATTTTCCTGGCCATTTTCAGACCGCTTTTCTGGGACATTTTCAGGCCATTTTCTGGTGCTCTGGCACTGCAAAGACCAATTGGCTGGAAAACCAGAAGAGCAGCTAGCGACATGCCATATTTTTGCCATCATGGCCTTAGTGCAATGTTTCCCAAGCTTGGCACTGGGAATTGAAGTCCACCCATTTTAAAGCTACCAAGGTTGGGAAACACCGCCCTAGGACAAGAGCACCCAATGGATCTCTAAGAAACACCCCAAAGTTAACTTCGATCCACGTACTAATTACTGTGATGAGATATATTTGTGCCTTCAACTTAGCCAAACTCCAGGGACTGCCTGGACAATTCCCTGAAATTTATTGGCAACATTTTCGGAAGTAGTTTGTCTTCTTAGTGCTGAGGATTGACTAGCCCAAGTTTGTTTCAGACTTAAGTTGAGACTAGAAGTCACAATCTCCTGGTTTCTATGTTGGAGCCTTTAACCACTACACGTAAGCCAACACTCTCTTGCCATGATGATAGGGTTGTATCAAGAAAGATAGAGAAACATCAGTGAAACTTTCATAAATCTATTCTCTTCTAGCATCATTCCTGATTCCACCATTCATCGGATCTACTTATCTACTTTCATCTCCAAGCAAACCAAATTAACAGTGCTCCTTAAATTCCTCTCTTCTTTCCAACAGCAAAATCAATTGAACCTACCAGCAAAGCAAAGGGGCAGTAAGGACAGGGCAGGGGTGAAATTCAGCAGGTTCTAACAGGTTCTGGAGAACCGACAGCAGAAATTTTGAGTAGTTCAGAGAACCAGCAAACACCACTCCGACTGGCCCTAGAGTGGGGTGAGAATGGGATTATCTTTCCCCTGTGACGCCTGCCAAGCCACGCCCAAAGAACTGGTAGTAAAAAAAAAAAAAATTAATGTCACCACTGGGAGACCAATTGTCAGCCTATGAATCAGCAAATGGCTAGCTAGACAAACCCTTCCTTCTCTTGATTATAACAAGGTTTGTTCCTTTATAATCAGATTGGGTTTCTGCATTATGTTCCCCTCTGCTGTATAAGGGACCTGTTTTCCTCATGGCCACTTAAAACAGCCTTCCCAAATGCAGTGTTTACAATTTGGTTGGGCTGTGATATCATCATCCCGAACAAGCATCAGCAGAGATGTCTTGCTGCATATGACCCAACTGACCGGCTAAGGCTGGGGAAACGGCTGAGCGTGGCACCGAAGGCTTAAAGTTAGCCCTATAAACCTTTAGGCCAATGAAGATTTGGCTTTTCTGGGATAAGTAGTAAATATTGAAGAACAAAGCCTTGTAGACTCCTCATTTAATTACTACCTCATTTAGTGAGGTAGCTTTATGATCCATCCTCACATTTATGACCTTCGCACATCTATTGGGCAAAGGAAAGCTGAAGTAAAACTGTTGCAGTTTCGCTTAGTAATTGCTTCAGTTAATGCCTGAGTTGCTGGTCCCTATTGTGTCCATTAAACGAGGACCACCTCTAATTGCAATTGAACCATTAACTATGTACCAAAGCCCATTTTAGCTTGTCAAAAGCGGAAACTCAGCGCGCTATAAAATTCACCTCCTTGTCAATTAAAAATAGAGAGGTCCCGTGCCTTTCGAAAGACAAAGAGAAGGCATTAAGCGTAGGGGCACCATCCAGCATGGTGTGTACGTGTGCCTATGTCCCTTTCCGCAGCCTCGGAGCCTCCCAGTTGCTCCCTCCACTCCATCACACGCTGAGCACTCACACAAGTTTCCAAATTGTCAGTTAAAAACATTATTTTCCGACCACAGACAACTGTTTGACATTACTGCCGAGTGAGGGAAGGCAATCCAGGGGCTGGGCCGCAGGGAGGGCACGTAGCCATATGGGAGAAGCTGGAGAACCCAGAAGCTGTGGGCTCCACTTTGGCTTGTAGCAGGCCAGAAGCCACCAGCTGGCCTTGTGACAGGGAGGCAGTGTTGAGGGAGAGCTGCACTTGGCTTTATCCCATGTTTCTGAGGGAGAGTTGGGCTTTCCTCAGAACGTAGATTCTTTATTTTAGACAGACGTTCAGCACCCTCGGCATATTTAACAACAGTGCCCCTTCCTGCCCCTAAAACTGATTAAAAACCTCCTATTTATATAAACATTACTTGAAAAAGAGACAAAGCAAGACTAGCAGAGGAAAGAAAATGTACTTTTTCTTATCTAGCATGTAATCCTTTACTTGTAAAAAGTGCAATGGGCTTTAGATACGCATGTTCCTCCCCGAATCAGGCACCTAGTGGTAGACTAAACTCCCACCCCCAGCAATCTTCCAGGTCCCTCCCAATATTAGATTATAAGTTCCAAGAAGAATGGGGTGGTAAGAACTGTCACTCCCAGGAAAGGTGAGGTTGATTTACAATGCATGCTTAAAATTAGTTGCTTCAATGCAATCAGCAACTCTACATTCCTGTTAACTAACCGGCACTTAATTAATCAGGCTTGCTATGGAGTAGTAAACAAATTAATTTTCCTTTTAGTGAATGGTTTATGCAAAAAAAAAAACAAAAAACCTCAGGAATTTTAAATCTACTAAGGAAAGTTGTATTATGCCTGCATACTGGGTTCCTCTAACTCAACTGGCAGACAAATATTGATTTGACCTTGCTAAAAAAGCATTGTGGTTGTGATTTGAGATGATCCAAGGGGCCTTTTCAGGGGTGGTAGACTAGTGATATCCCTTGGCAAACCAGCAATTGCTCATTGTTGTAAGTCACCAAGGAACAGATTACTTGTATCAATACCCCAGATTCTGGAAATGGGAAGGGATCACACAAATCTCTTAATCCAATAAATAAACCTCTTTACTCAATCTTTTCCCATTTCAGATCTGGGCTACAAAAAACTGGACAATCGTTTCAGAAGACAGAAAAAACCCCCCACAAGTTTATTAAATGTGGCTAACACTTACTAATCGTCCACATTTTTGTGGTCGGATCTGATCAGCTTATCCTTATAAATGAACACAGGAGTGGGAATTTTATTATCCAACCCCTTTCCCTTTAAAAAAACAAAACCAAACCTTTAATTGGGTAAGAAATAGATAAGATTTTGGAGAATCTGACATGAGCTTCACAAATGTAATTAACAACCTCCTAATGTTCAGAAATCAAGATTTATTGATGAGGGTGGGTAAGACAGGATGGATTTTCAGAAAGTTTTATGTCCTATATCAGTGGTTCTCAACCTTCCCAATGCCATGACCCTTTAATACAGTTCCTCATGTTGTGGTGACCCCCCCAACCATAGAGGAGTGGTCTCTCTGTTCCTAAGACCATCGAAAATATTTGTTTTCCGATGGTCTTAGGCAACCCCTGTGAAAGGATCGTTAGACCCCAAAGGGGTTGCGACCCACAGGTTGAGAACCTCTGTCCTATATGGTACTGTGTTTCCCCAAAAATACAACATGTCCTGATAATAAGGCCATGCCACATTTTTCTGGTGGGCAAAAATATAAGCCCTCCCTCGCAAATAAGCCCCCTGGACAACCCCCCACCTTTGACCAGGAAGAGTGCCGCTCACCACTAGCAGTATCCCGAAGGTGCCAAGCCGTAGGAACCAGGGGGGGAAGTTGATCACGTAACTTGGTGCCTTTGGGATACTGCTAGGTTGGTGAGTGGCGCTGTGCCCAGCTGAAGAGGGGGTTTGCCGGGTGGCTGCTCTCTTGTGAGCGGGCTCCCAAAGAGCTGGGCACAGCAGCCACCCGGCAAACCCCCTTTCCAGCTGTGCAGAGCGCCATTAACTGACCTAGGGGTATCACCAAGCCATGTGAAGACTGTTCGCCATCAACCGGCTCTCGCTGCTTGGCACCTTCAAAATGCCAGTGAATGGCGCTCTGTATGGCTGGAGAAAGGGATTGTGTGAGCGGCTGTTCCACTCTCAATCGCACTTCCAAATCTCACGATGCCCTCGCCCAGCTCTCCCTGCAGAGCCAGGGCACCTCCATTGCCACCACCGCCATCCCAGCTTGGCTTTTTTAGCAGCTTCCAAAATGAGTCTTCTGGCAGTGGCTGCTCTGGGCGTATGCTCTATGGTTGTGGGCTGGCTGTCGGCAGAGTGTACAACCATAGAGCGTACGCTCAGAGCGGCCACTGCCAAAAGACTCGGTTTGGAAGCCACCGAAAAAGCCATGCTGGGATGGTGGTGGCGGTGGGAGAGCTGGGCCAGGGCATCATGAGACTGGGAGGTGCGTGAGCGAGAGTGGAACAGCCGCTCACGCAACCCCCCTCTCCAGCTGTCCAGAGCACCATTCACTGGCATTTTGAAGGTGCCAAGCCTGCGTAGCTGGGCGGTGGCAAACAGGCGCTCATGCGGTTTGGCAATACCCCTAGGTCAGTGAATGGCGCTGTGCCCGGATGGAAAAGGGGTTTGCCAGGTGGCTGCTCATGACTGTGGTTGCTTCATGGCTGTTGTGTTGCGCTGCTGCAACAGCGCAACACAGCCGTTCACCCATGAGGCTGTGCTGGCTCTTTGGGGGCCTGTTCACAAGAGAGCAGCCGCCCGGCAGTCCCAAAACAAAAAACTCTCTTCTCATAATAAGACCCAAGCCTAATATCATGTAAAAAGAAAATAAGACCTGTCTTATTTTCGGGAAAACACAGTAGTTACAGATGAGCTTTTAATATCATGAAATCAACAGTGACAATTTCACTTCCCTTCTTGCTACAAGGACATCACATATAAAAATTAACTCCCAGTTTATCATTCCACCAGATTTATGTGGGGAGAGTAGTAGATTATCACAACGCTTCTAGAAATGGGATTAATAAAGAGCACTTGCAACTTTGCAACTTTAATAAGAGTTGTATGCCGCCCACTCCCTAGGGACTCTGCATGTAAAATTAATCCCAATATCCTGCAGTCATCTCCTTCCAATTTCTAACCATCTGAACAGGGATTTTACCCATGTTAACTTTGGCATTTTAATGCGGTGTAGATTCCTTCAGAAATGGGGTGTTGCTTGCTACCCGCTTTCAATTACTACCATCATACACAACCCCCTCTGCCGCTGTCCTCCCCTTGCAGCTGCTTGGAGAAGCAGAAATCTTCCCCACATAAATCAGTCGCGGCCCCTTGACAGCCAGACCTGTGTCTGGGAGTCTAAGAATAGAGGTCAGATTGTAAAATATTGGGGTACATGACTTAAGGTGCAAGAGGGGACAGCCTGAGCCAGAGGTGTGTGTGTGGGGGGGGGGTTGCATGCTACTTGTCTTTGGGGATCCATGCACTCAGCAGATTAATGAGTGGGTGGGCTGACAGGTGTGGGGGGAACCCTGTCAGGACAAAGGCACCCCCTCCTTCCCTCGCTGCTCCTCTCCTCCTGGCAAAGGAACCGGTTAGTCTGCCCCAGCCTGCTGGAATTGGCAGGAGAGAGACAGCAGCTTAATGAGAAAGTGTGAATGATGAAGGCCTGGGGGAAAGGGGGGGCAAAGGCAGGGGACACCTGAGTTTGGTGAGAGGGGGGCTAAAAGAGAGGTTCTTGGGTCAGGAGGGAAACTTGCCATCTTAATTCAAGCAGGTCTCACTCCAGTTCTTTAGGGGTAACAAATGCAAATGGTATATCTATCTATCCTTTACTTAAGCATGTTACAGCCAGAATACACACACTTTCGAATTTCACGGAAGTATTCAGCAGAACAGAATCGGCCAGAGTGAGGAAACAGAAGTGGAAACATAAAGGATCCTGAATTGCAGAGAGTTAAAATTCCCTTAAATTTTTATTAATTATATGATCCGCAATTAGTCAATGAATTAACAGCGTAATCTTTTGTGCAATTACTTATGCATAAATCAAGTCAATGTGTTCTGACCTAGGCTTCCCAAGAGCATGAAGCAAACTCCTTGGCCTGACAAAAACCCCTTTTGTTAATTTCCTGTGAATTATTCTCATTCACATCCAACAAAATCTTTCAAGGGAGGATTTATAGTCACAGATCTTATCTGGCTTGGAGAACTGCCAGGCCAATATCTGCAAAACTTGATAAGGAGTCTCGGAGAGTCCCAATTAAGCGAACTAATTGTTTCCTGCAAACTCCACTCCCCTTTCGCTCTTCTTTTATTTCTTCTGGGAAGGGCCATTCATCGTTCACCTGTGATCTTACTTTCAGGTCGACCCATTCTTTAGCTGTTCCTTCGTCTGGCAACTCTGCGCACACTGGGAACAGGCTCCAGCTGTTCGTCTGCCTCGATGATGTCTGACTCTGAAGGCAGCTGATAACTGGCATACGGCCCTGGCCTCCTCTCTGCCTCTGCCTCCTCAGAGCCCTCCTCAGAGCCTTCCCCAGATTCCAGGATTGGCCCATGTTCCTCCCCAACCTCCCCACTGTCCGAATCTGCTGCCAGCTCTGCTGGCCACTGGCAGGCCACAACACGATGGGAATTCCTTTGGAATTATGCTGGGAATCAGAATGCAGGCAGGCCTCATTTAGTGACTATAAGTGGGACCAGCCACTTAGTCATTAAGCAAAGCAGTCATTAAGTGGAACCACAACTGTACTTATGATCTTACTTCAGCTTTCCATTGCTTTACAGAGCTGTTGAGATCGTAGAGAACTGGTCACAAAATTACTTTTTCTGTCCTGTGAACATTGCTAAACAAGACAGTTGCTAAACAAGGACTACTTGTAGCTTTACATAAAAATTAGACTATGTTTCATTTTTGGGGATTTAAGGTACTGGGGCCTTACACTGCTAAGTCCTCAACTTGCGACCGGTCCTAAAGTCCTTGACTTACGATCGGCCGCAAGTCCTCAACTTACGATTGACAGCCGGCAACAGCCTAGCCGCGCCTGATTGGCTAAGACTCGGCTGACTGAGAGCGGGCTGCCAGAGGCACTCCTATTGGTCACCCTGCTTGACAGCTCCCATATAAATAGCTGTCAAGCAGAGCGAGGTGCTGAAGGCTCGCAAGGTGCCTTTTGCCTTGAGGCCAAAGGTTGATGCCAAACTTGACAAATTGTTGATGCAGGGCATTCGGGAACCCGTCGACCTCTCCAAATGGGAGACCCCCATAGTGGTCCCTGTCAAGGCCGACAGGGCTATCAGGATCTGCACCGACTATAAATCAACCATCAACCTTGGCCTCCAGGCAAACCCCTATCCAGTCCCTGTAGTGCAGCACCTGCTCCATTCCTTGGGGCAGGGCTGCATCTTTGCCAAACTGGATATGGCGCAGGCCTACCAGCAGCTCCCAGTGGATGATGATACGGCGGCTGCCCAGAACATCGCCACCCACCGTGGGGCCTTTCGTTGTCGCCGCCTCCAATTCAGCATTTTCATTGTAGCAAGAAGGGAGGCGAAGCTACAGGCGTTCCTGGGCCTTTTAAACTTCTACGCGCCATTCCTACGTCGTAAGGCGTCACTAACCAAGCTGCTGCATCAGTTGCTTGACTGATCCACAGCCTGGTGCTGGGGCAGCCACGAAGCACATGTGTTCACAGTTGTCAAAGCTATACTTACATCAGCGGCTGTCTTGATGCAATATAGCAACAAGCTGCTGCTGCTGCTGGCATGTGACACCTCCCCTGTTGATCTGGAGGCAGTTCTGAGCTATGTCCTCCCCAATGGCTCTGAAACGCCCATAGCTTTTTATTCCTGGACACTTTCTTTGGCTGAGAGGAGCTACAGCCAGATTGACGAGGAGGTTCTGGCTGCCATGTCTGGGATTAAAAAGTTCCATGTCTACATATACGGATGGCATTTCACACTCTTCACTGACCACAAGCCTCTCCTTGGACTTCTGGCCAGTGACCATCCTACTCCTCCCATCCTCTCTCCTCAGACGACCCGTTGGATGGAGTTCCTGGCTGCGTATTCTTATACGCTGCAGTACCGTCCAGGCAAGCAGCTAGGACATGCTGATGCCCTCAGCTGCTGCCCCCTCCCTATTGCTGATCTGCAGCTGGTGCCATCCTTGTCAGTGCTTTCCATCGCCTCCCTCGACTTCCGACTGCCTCGGACATGGCGTTCCACACCATGGCCGACCCTGTCTTTTCCCAAGTCTTCTCATGGGTGTTGAGGGACTGGCCTATGGGCAGGGTCTCCAAGGAGTTCCGCCCCTTTAAAGCCCGTCAGTTGGAGCTGTCCATCCACAGCGGGTGTTTGCTTTGGAGGGATAGATCCATCATTCTCCCCCTCTGCTGCCAGGTGCTTGACTGCCTTCATGGGGAGCACCCGGGCATAGCTCGCATGAAGGCGTTAGCTCGCAGCTATGTCTGGTGGCCCCACATGGATGAGGAAGTAGCAGTCTGGGTGGCACAGTGCTGCCCATGCCAGTTGTCCCTGGCCCTGCTCCGCCCACGATACCATCCCGGGACTGGGAGGTTCCTAGGGGATCCTGGTCGAGGCTCCACTTAGACTTCACAGGTCCATTCCATGGGCAGATGTTCCTGGTGGTCGTGGACGCTTACTCCCACTGGGTGGAACTTATTCTCATGTCTTCCACCACCACGGAAAGAACTTTGTGGGCCTTGCAGCGCCTTTTTGCAACTCATGGACTGCCAGAAATTGTTGTGTCCGACAATGGGCCGCAGTTTGCGTCTACGGCCTTCCAGGAGTTCCTGGCTATGCAGGGGATCCGCCACATGCCTACCACCCCTTACCATCCTGCTTGCAATGGCCGAACGAACCGTCCACTCGGCCAAAGAGGCGTTGGGCAGGATGGATCAGGGCGTCTGGCCGGCAAGGGTGGCCTCTTACCTCCTAGGTCAGCACTCCACCCCTTGCCCTATCTCTAACAAAAGCCCCGCCGAACTGCTGATGGGCCAGCGCCTGCAAACCACCCTGGACAGACTGCACCCACTCTACTCAGGGCAACAGCCTAGCAATCTGGGGACTTCTCCCTGCACTTTTGGGGAAGGAGACCTTGTCTGGGCTCAGAATTTTACTGGGGATCCAAAGTGGGTGCCTGCCACCATCACTGCAGTAACCGATCCCTGCTCTTACAGGGTCGCCCTCACAGATGGCACCAAGTGGATCAGTTGAGGTGCCATCTTTCACCCGAGGCCTGCACTCAATCCAGCCCGTCGAGCCCGTCCGCCGTCACCCAGCAACCGGCCCCAGTTCCGCTGTGGCCCGCAATTCCTCCATCGAATGCAGCTCCGTTTGAGGCCTTTGCCCAGTCAGGCCTTCCCTATCCTGCTACCGCCTTCCAGCAGCCGTACCAAGTTCCATCTCCATCTGTCAACGCTCTTCCTGGGTTTCCCCACCATGAAGTCTCCACCCAATCAGGCCTCACCTATCCCGCTACTGCCTACTGGCAGCCACAATCTGGTTCGCCTCCGTTGGACGTGCCCCCTTGCCCCATCCTATCTTTTCCGCTGGATCTGCCTTCAGGGGTAGGCCAGGATGACGTCGCCCGGATCTACACTCCCTTCAGGGAGGAGCTACCACAGGGACCTCTTACCCCATTGATGATGACGCTGCAACTGAGGCGTTCTGGGTAGGTCCGATGCCAGCCTGCCTACTTAAGTGATTACGCATGGGCAACCTTCACGCATGCGCCCTCCCTAGGGGGGGAAGGAGTGGTAAGTCCTTGACTTGTTGTCAACTTACGATAGACAACCGGCAACAGCCTAGTCGCGCCTGGTTGGCTAAGTTGTGGCTGGCTGAGCGCGGGCTGCCAGAGGCACTCCTATTGGTCGCCCTGCTTGACAGCTCCTGTATAAATAGCTGTCAAGCAGGGTGAGGTGCTGAACTCTCTCTGTATATTGTTAACTGTTGCTGTTACTCAATAAATAGCTGTTTGCTTGCCTCAGCTGCCTCATGCCTCATCTGTTCCTTCGAACTTCAATATACACAAGTTAGAAAAGCCATTTTTTCTCTTTAGGTGACAAGAAATGCCTGTTGCAAGACGTAGGCAATCAGTCATTGTTAGGTATTTTAAGTATGTGTACTAAAAATAAAAGTTTATTAATCTAGCTAGCTTTCATAATTCAACACTGCTTGAAAATAGTAGATTAGGTTAATTAATATAATTGCTTGATTGCTTAAGTTATCAGCCTTAATTAATACCATAAAACCAGAGTGCAGACAGAGAGCTGATAAAGGAACAGTTTACAAAATGCTTAGCATGAAATGAAGTTTATTTTCCTTGTTGGGTGCCTCCTGTTCTTTGTATTGTGTCCAATGACAGCCTTCTTCAGACAGGTATCGTCCAGATGTGCCTAACACATCTGGAAAGCCTCAGGGTGATGTGCTTTGATAAATGATACGGCATAGCAAATTACAATAGTTTAACAAGGAGGGAAAGATGTATTTGCTCAAAACTAATGAAGAGGAACATCAAATGGCTTTTCCCCCCCTTAACAGATAGTCCTCCACTCACAACCGCAATTAGGACTAGAACTTCATTCACAAGTTTCTTCAGTTATTAAGTCGAGGCATCCCTGGATCAAACCCAATCTTACAATTGTTTTTACAGTGGCCATTGAGAGAACCACATGGCTGTAAGTCTAAATCAGAGATGGGTTCCTACCGGTTCGGACCAGTTCAGCCTAAGAGGTAGTAACTCAACTGGACACGTAACTGTACCGGTTCTATCCTGAGCGCCGCCATCTTTATTTTCTGTTCTGCACATGTGCAGAACAATTTTCATTGAAAAAAAAATGTAAACTTCCCCCCTTTTTAATAGTGTGCATATGCCAGTCCCAGAGAGGTCCCAGAGATGGGCCATTTTTTTGCAAAAATTGAGGTGTTTTTGCCTTCCCCCAGCCTCCAGGCTTCAGCAGGGCTGGGGAAAAGGAAAACGGCCCATTTTGCACCCATTTTTCGCAAAAATTGAGGCGTTTTGGCCTTCCCCCAGCCCTGCTGAAGCCTGCAGAGACTGTTCCTGGGGGCTGGGGAGAACAAAAACTTTTTTTTCTTACTGGGTAGTTTTCAGGTGTTTCCTTAGCTCCAGCAAGGCTGGAGCCTCCCCCCCCCCCGTCAAAACTTTTCACTGTTTTGGTGGGCATGGCTTGGTGAGGAAGGGTCATGTGACTGAATGTGCATGAATGACGTCAAGTTGGCCATGCCCACTCAGTCACATGCCCCCTATCTAGCCACACCCATTGAACTGGTAGTAAAAAAAATTGAAAACCACCCCTGGTCTAAATCATATAGTTGTTAAGTAAATTGGTCTGGTCTCTAGGCTAGAAAGCATGAGTTCAAGTTTCACCTTAGTCATGAATGTCACATAAGGACTTTGGGCTAGCCACTATCTCTCAGCCCAACCCACTTCACAGGGTTGTTGTGGAGGGAAAATAGGGGAAGGGTGTGCTGGATATGTTCACCACTTGAGTTATTTCTAAAAATAAAAAGGCAGGATACAAACAAACAAACAAAATCACACAGTCATAAAAGGGAATCCATTCTCCCAAATGGCTGGGGCATTTTTGCAGGATATTGCAAATCGGGGTCCTGTGGTTACTGCACCCTGCAGTTGTAAGCTGGTTGTCAATACCCAAAATGTGGGGGGAAGCACATTTCACAGTGATTAGAAGTGTCTGTAAAGCACTCTTTTCAAAGCTGCAATTAAACAAGTTGAAAGCTATCTATTAAGGACATTCCTAATGTTATCAAAAATAAGACAACAAATGTAACCAAATAAATATTGTTAGTAGGACAGCAGAGATCTGAAACTGAAGTAGAGATGCTGGGATTAGCTCTTAGAAATTACAGTTCATGTGAGGCAATAACATTTATCTACCGTAGTGAAAGCAATGATCCTCCAACCATTTTTTCCTTCAATAGTTGCTTTATAGGTAAATGTAAAGGTTCCCCTCGCACAGTGGTGAAATTAAATTTTTTACTAATAGTTCTGTGGGTGTGGCTTGGTGGGCATGGCAGGTGAAGGATACTGCAAAATCTCCATTCCCAACCCACTCCAGGGGAAGGATACTGCAAAATCTTCATTCTCACCTACTCTGGGGCCAGCCAGAGGTGGCATTTGCCGGTTCTCCGAACTACTCAAAATTTCCACTACCGGTTCTCCAGAATCTGCTGGATTTCACCCCTGCTCTCACACATATGTGCTAGTTGTTCCTGACTCTAGGGGGCAGTGCTCATCTCCATTTCAAAGCCGAAGAGCCAGCACTGTCCAAAGATGTCTCCATGGCCATGTGGTCAGCATGACTAAATGCCGAAGGCGCACAAAGCCCTGTTACATTCCCACCAAAGGTGGTCCCTGCTTTTCTATTTGCATTTTTACATGCTAGATTGGCAGAAGCTGGGACAAGTAATGGAAGCTCACTCTGTTACGCAGCACTAGGGATTCTAACTGCCGGACTGCTGACCTTTCTGAGCGACAAGCTCAGCATCTTAGCCACTGAGCCACCGCATTCCTAGAGTTGCTTTATATAAAGAGGTTAATAAACTTGCACAAAGTGCTCAGTTTTAATTCTGAGGCTAAATTTTACATTCCTAACTTGCATTTGTGACATCCACAGGAGTTGAACAGCCACATCTCAAATGTGTAAAACTCCCAAATGAGCCAGTAGTTAAGTGTTAGACTAAGAGTCAGGACAAGGGATTCCTGTGTCTGCTGCTGATTGAAAAGGTGGGATCTAAACCAAATTAAGTAAATGTTGAAGATGTGAAATTCACTGGTAAATTTTATATTTTTAATTTTCTCCTATTGGTGTCCATATTGCACAAATATTTTCTTTTGGCAGGTTGAAAAGCTACAATTGGTATATCTGATCTAACTCAAGATACCAAATGCAGTCTGAGTTGTTGGGGTTTTTTACCCAATGCTATAATTCCCACTGAATTAGCAGTTTCCTCCCAAGGTCATTGTAGAGATAGTTGTGTCTTTAATCACCTCAGATTTTGTCTGCCTTTGCTTGGGCTCAACCTGGAGGGCAGCTAAGCACCAACAGCCATACTCCCTGTTACCTCAGCATTTCTTTGGCCCATGTGTTAAGTTTTCCAGAATTCCTGTGAACAGCATTTTTGAGCAAACACCTGGTATGCCGAAAGCAAGGCAGGCCTTTCTTTCACAGGCCCGCTAGCCTTGCAAGGCAAGAACCAGTTTTGAGTGATGAGGAGAAAAACAATTCATTATCTTTGATGGGATAAAAATCCTTTTCTTGTCTGTGCTCAGTTTGCCATCCAGTGGTTCCTTTCAGGAACTTCACTCAGAAGCATCTTAAAGCAAAGCCAACGCTTGGTTTGCCAGAAATGCAACTTGTTTTGACTAGCTAGACTCCCTTCAGTCTCTAAGGAATTGTTAAAAGTGAATTCTGTTTAAGGTTTATGAAAAAGTTAAAGGCTGCCCTCGCATATATGTGCTAGTCATTCCAGATTCTAGGGGGTGGTGCTCATCTCAGTTTCAAAGCCGAAGAGCCAGCACTGTCCGAAGACGTCTCTGTAGTCATGTGGCCGGCATGATTAAACACTGAAGGCGCACGGAAAGCTGTTAGTTTCCCATCAAAAATGGTTCCTATTTTTCTACTTGCATTTTTACATGCTTTCAAACTGCTAGGTTGGCAGAAGCTGGGACAAGTAACGGGGGCTCACTCTGTTTCGCACTAGGAATTCAAACAGCCAAACTATCGACCTTTCTGATCGACAAGTTCAGCATCTTAGCCACTGAACCACTGTGTTAAGAGTTAAAGTTAGAGAGCTCTAATAGGAGAGTCATTCATTTCCCCCTCCCCCATATTCCCAGATTTCCTTTGAGAGACACTTAACAATGAACTCAATTGAACTTATGGCTTAGCTCCAACTTAGAGAGAGCAGAGCATCGATTTTTATCTCCTATGCCAAAAAAATAAGATTCACTATGGACACTGAAAAGTTACCAGGTTCATTTGCATTCTATGTTCAGCTTCGGATAAAGAACCAAAAAGAAGGAATATCATAGATGTGACTTCATGTCTGTTGTCTTTCACTAACGATGACCCTCTACACAGAATAGCAGGAATTCCACTTTCATACAGCTAATTGATGTTGGTGTTTTTGTTCTATCAAATATGATGGAGGATGAGGGAAGAGAGGGAGGGGAAGTGATAATGATGATGACGATGATGATGATGGCAATGACAGTTCCATGACTTCAAATCATTGGGGTTAATACCCAGTCAAGCAGACTGTGATATTCATTTCATCAAAC
This sequence comes from Thamnophis elegans, assembly GCF_009769535.1. Classification (NCBI taxonomy): domain Eukaryota; kingdom Metazoa; phylum Chordata; class Lepidosauria; order Squamata; family Natricidae; genus Thamnophis; species Thamnophis elegans. Next base: position 115,638,096 of record NC_045558.1, read on the forward strand.
AGACTCATTGAGCAAAAGGGTTGGAATATAAGACCTCCAAGGTCCCTTCCAACTCTTTATTCTGTTATCCTCATCCTAATTTTCTTATAGGTAGTCCTCAACTTTCAACTGCAATCGGGACTGAAATTATGGTTGTAAGCTGTCAAGAGTTGAAAGTTGAGGAACCCATGTGACCGGATCTGATTTCAAAACTGGTTTTACAGCAGGCATTAATCGAATCATAACCATCCTAAGTGCAAGTTCATTCTGCTAAATGGGCAGTTTTTGCCAAAAAACCCCACAAATTGCAGTCATGTAACTATGGTGGTGCAACCTGTTGTAAATATGAGCTGGTTGTCAAGTGTCCAAAATGTGGTTGTATGTTCACAAGGAAGATAGGTGTGGCATGACATTTTACAACATCTGGAAGGGCTGCAAAGAACTCTTCCCGAGGCTGTCCACTGTAACTCTGAACGGTGCTTAACCAACTGGCCATAAGTCAAGAACTACCTGAATTCTTTATTACAACTTGCCATTGCTCCGTGTTCCATAACTGAAAGGAAAGCTGGACATGATCAAGTCATCCTTAATTGTGAAAAGGATATTTACACCTCCCCCTGCCCTGTAAAGATGAAACCTCTGCATTATTGGTGGTGGTGGGGAACCAAGTAGGTATGTACTCAATGGTTTGGGAGCAATCCTTGTGATGAATTTTTCGGAAGCCCAAAAAAATATTTCACTGTTGTTGTGAGACCATTTGTAGGGAAATTTCTCTCTCCTCAGGTAATTGCACTCTGCAAATTGCAATGAATCTTGCTTTCCCATCACATAACCAGTTTTGGGCTTAAAAGACCTAGATTTCCAGCTCAGATATCACTTCTTGGAAAGCTGCCCTATCCACTTCCCCAGGTTCTTTTTTAAAAGCTTGGTCTAGTGGTTAAGGCACCATGCTAGAAACAGGAAATTGTGAGTTACAGTCCTACCTTAGGCATTAAAGCTTTCTCTTTCAGCCCAATCCACTTCACAGGGTTGTTGTGGGGGGAAATAGGAAGAGGAAGGAGCATGAAGTATGTTTGCTACCTTGAGTTACTAATAAAAAATAAAGGCAGAATTTTAAAAATCCAATAAGATGGTTCTAACATTTCTGACCCTTCATGCTTATCAAAATATTGAGTTTCTAATAAGATTGCCAAATGACCATTCTTTCTAGCAAACCACCAAAGCAAGAATCCAGATCTCAGGGTTTTTTACAATTTTCACCAGTAGTGCTGTTTATTAATTTACAGCCTATCCCATTTTCCCTTGAAGAACTTAAATTGGCACTCATACTCCTAGATCCTATTTCTCCTCAACCCTGTGAGACAGAGAGCTAATATGAGCCTCAAATAATTCAATGAGCTTCAAGGATGAGCCTGTGTGGTCTTAGTCCAGCTCCTTAAACCACATTAAATTACTGTGCAGAGCATATGATTGTACTATCACAGCCTATGTACGCATATAAGGCATTAAGAAGGATAGATAGTACCAAGGTCAGTATGCTTCATCACTCAAAAGTTTGGGCAGTCTTCCAGGATTCAGTCTTCCAGAATCAAGAAGAAACTTCCTAACAGTGAGGACAATTAACCAGAGGAACAGCTTGCCTTCAGAGGTTGTGGATGCTTCAGAGAGGTGCTATTCTGCTGGTTTCTCCCCCCCCCACCCCGTTTTGGGCAAACTTCTATCGGTGGCAACGGGAGGCTCTGCTCATCCACCCAGACATCATCAGAGCACACTACTGAACCAGTAGCGGAGGTAAGAGGATTTCATGCCTAGTGCTTCATCTCTGGGGGGTTTTAAGAAGAGACTGGACAGCCACTTGTAAAAAATGGTATAAGAGCTCCTGCTTGAGCATAGGGTCGGACTAGAAGACCTCAAAGGTCCCTTCCAGCTCTATTTTGATTGAAGTTCTGATTGATTGATTTTTTCTGCAGTGATCCTGTCTATTGAAAACTCTGACAAAAAAGTTCATGAGCAAGGATTCCTTGAAACCTTTGGTTAAGAAATAATTCAATAGTTCTTGAGGCTGCTACTTGTAAATGCTATTTTAAAACATGATTTTTTGGGAGGTTTTTAAATTTAGGCCAGTCACTATGAATTATACAAATTGGCAGGTAGGTAGATATACTTTCTATCTCATACTCTTTCCGTGGTAAACCCATTCCTGAGTGCAGGCGAAGTTTGGTGTTCCTAACTAAATGAGCGAGGCCCCATGTTCATATTGTGCTCCTTTTAAAAGGCATTGTCGTCTCATGCTGTCTTAGATGACAAGAGTTTAAGGCTAAGGATTTTTTTGTAAGGCTTAGTCCATCTCTTCCTCCTCAGTGAGTCTTTTCTATTGAATTATTTTTTTGAAAGGAAAAGTAGTAAATGGCAAAGACTGGAGGTTAACTAGGGACCACAGCATCACTTGGAATAATAGTAAAAATTAAGTAATAAGACAAGTAAGTGCCAGATTAAAATCCCACTTGAAAAGAGCCAAGTCTGAAAACAAACACCGATCCATCTAATCCAGTCCCACAATTCTTGATTTTCAGTGAAACCCTGGAACTCATCTTGGCTTGTCCAGGTTGATGCCACCATTTTTCAAATCCGGGTTGGACCATAGAAATCCAGAATTTCCCCTTTCATCTTTCTACCTCTGTGCTTTCCCTAGAGATGGCCATTCCTTTCTCCAGACGAAGAGCACTCTGCACATACTCAGAAACCATGCACGCGGGCGCGCGCGCGCGCACACACACACACACACACACCATCCCCATCCCCAAGCATGCTGCTAATTCGATACCTTCCAGCCCTTTTTGAGAAAGAGAAAAGCGGCCCCGGAGGGCAAGGAGAAGGAGCAGCGGGCCCAGAGGCGCGCCCTTGGGCCACGGCGCATCCCAACGGGCGGAGGGAAACCCTCCAGCCAGGGGCCCGGCTCGCCGACTCCTCCATGGAGCAATCGTGGCAAGGCAACCCTACCCGGCCTCCCCCTCCCCCTTTGGGCGAGGGGCTGTCCCAAGCCGGCTTCCCCTTCCTTTCGGCGCTGACTGACAGGGACCGCAGCCACTGCCTGCCCGGTGGAGGGGGGACTAACCCCAGCCTCTCCGGCGCAGCCCGGGAACCAACCTGGTGGCCACCTCCAGGGCAGGGCAAGGCGAGCAGGGCTTCCGCGGCGCAGCGGGAGAGGCGGCGGGCTGGGTCGGGCCGAGCCGGCCAGGGTAGGATGGGCGCCGCGGAACTCAAGGCGGAGCCGCCGCCAATGCTGCTCTTGCTACCGCTGTTTCTTCTGCCACTGCCGCCGCCGCCGCAAGAGCCCTAAAAGAGAGCCGCGCTGGCCCAGGTAGCGCAGCCGGGCCCGGGGCGCGCCAAGGCGGGCGGGCGGAGGAAACAAAGGGGGAGCGGAGAAGTAGTTGGAGCCGGGACTCCCGGGCTTTAGGCGGGCGGCGGAGGCGGCTGGAGCCGGAGGGGGGGGGGATCCTCGGGCTGGGAGCTTTCACGAGGGCACTCTGCGCTTCTCCGGACTCCGTTAAGGGATTGGCGGGGGGAACCCGGGCTGCGAGGCGGTTCTGCCAGGGACGGGACTCGGAGCTGGGGAGCAGAACTTCGGCAGTTCTTCGGGGTTGGAAGGAGAGCGATCGCCCCGTCTCCACCCGGGGAAACAGGGCTCGTCCTGCCGGGTCCGTTAGAAAGGAGGCGGGGAGGAAGGAGGCTGGGTTGGCGCCAGGAGGAGAATACCTGGGTCCTTGCAGTGATGAATGGGCGCCTCATGCGCCATGGAGAGGGCTGCGGGCGGGCTGTTCATCGAAGGGGAAGAGAGGGGCTTTCTTGGAAGCACGCTTCCAGTCCTGGAGAAACCTAGGCGTCTGGATCGCTGATTTCTCCGGAGGAGAGAAGAGGCTCAAAACGCATCTTCTGAATGTTCATTTGGGTTTTTCACAGGCACGGGGGAAGGGGGTACAGGAAAGATGGATGGCGTGGAGGTGGGTGGGATAATGGCCCAGGATCCACCTTGAGTAAGACAAAGTGGGATCTGCTTGGCACAAAGCATCGGTCACTTTTTTTAAAAAAGTCCCAACCAGTGCCGGGATTTTGGATTTCTTCAGAAGGGCAGGAAGTGTTGGAGAAGATAATCACAGCATTAAAATTATTAATTTTTAAAATTAACACGATGGCCCCCTGTGTGCTCAGTTCTTAAAGGAGCTCCATTGCTACATTTTAAAGAGATCAGAAATCTCTTTCTGATATCCCCTAATAGGGGATTCCCCAATCCGAATGGGAGTTGTAGTCAGGTTGGGGAGCCTGCCACACAAATCTTGCTTTAGGTCACAAGGATTTTCCTGTAGATTTGTTTAACTTTAGCAGCCCAAGAACAAAGGAGTTCCCGTTCGAGGTAGACCATCCACCACTGAATTTAGGATAAAATTATAGGTATGAATCAGAAAAGAGTAGTTTAGCAACAGGGTTCAGTATGCCATTCTTAGTTCTCTGAGTTTAGTACAACACTGGTATTTTCTCCTCTTGTTGCCATAAATGAAAATCTTGTGGTATATCTAATGAAATAGATTGGCAGATGATTCAGGACAGAATCATGAAGTACATTCAGAATCATGTACTTTAAAGTTCATAATTATTGTCACTAGATGCAGGGAAGACTTTTAAAAATACTATATTTACTGTATAGAGAATGGGCCTAAAGATGGAATATGAAAATGCTCTGTGTACAATTTGATTTGCCCAGAGAAAAAGTTTGGCAGTTAGTGTGGGATTAACTAAAGAACTTGCCAATTTCTTTATGTGTGGCCATTTTAGATAAATCACAGACCCAAGGTGGAACAATGAAAGCCATATGCTTCAATAAATCCTTTCCGCAATGGGCTCTGCTGGCTTGGGATTCTAACAATTGTTTAACACCTGAGGAGATATCAGATTGGGAAAAGCTAGCTCAAATCAATATACTATTTTTTGTTGTTGTTAGTTGCAAAGTCGTGTCCGACCCATCGCAACCCCATGGACAACGCTCCTCCAAGGCTTCTTGTCCTCTACAATCCTATGGAGTCCATTTAAGCTCACGCCTACTGCTTCAGTGACTCCATCCACCAACCTCATTCTCTGTCATCCCTTTCTTCTTTTGCCCTCCAACTTTCCCAGCATTAGGCTCCAGTGAATCCTTCCTTCTCATTTGGTGGCCAAAGTATTTGAGTTTCATCTTCAGGAATTGGCCTTCTAAAGAGCAATCAGGGTTGATTTTCTCTAGAACTGACTGGTTTGATTGTCTTGCAGTCCAGGGGACTTGCAGGAGTCTTCTCCAGCACCATAGTTCAAAAGCTTCAGTTCTTTGGCGCTTAGCCTTTCTTATGGTCCAACTTTCACAGCCGTACATAGAAACTGGGAAAATGAAACTAAATACTCTTAGGTGCTGAGAAAAGCTATCAAAGTCCCCCCCCCCTCCATATTTTGCTTGATCTAAATGTATACAAGGAAAGTATGAAATAAAAGTCTCTTTTCTAGAGTCTACCTTACAGTATCCTAGATAAGCTATGCCCATATGATCTGCTGAGTTTAAGTCATCAGAGATAATCAAATTAAGAGCCGAGGTGGCGCAGTGGTTAGGGTGCAGTACTGCAGGCCACTTCAGCTGACTGTTATCTGCAGTTCAGCGGTTCTAATCTCACCGGCTCAAGGTTGACTCAGGCTTCCATCCTTCCGAGGTGGGTAAAATGAGGACCCGGATTGTTGTTGGGGGCAATATGCTGATTCTGTAAACCGCTTAGAGAGGGCTGAAAGCCCTATGAAGCGGTATATAAGTCTAACTGCTATTGCTATTGCTATTCCTGCAGCATGCAATCTCACACCAGATATATAAGCCACTTATGCATTTTCCTTGAGCTTAAACAATGGAATAAACATTTCTAATGGCTTTGGAATTGAAGGCACAGGGTGGAGGGGAGGGGTTGCTGGATCTTCGCCCACCTCCTTCCCAAGGCCAATTAATTCCCTGCATGTTCACGGAGATTGAAAAGAAGCTGGAAAAGTAGAGATGCTGCTGTCAGAACAACTCTGCTTTGCACTCATTCCATCAGCCTGTTTCTATGGCAGGTGGAAACAATGGTAGTTATTGGAGACCTACAGATACAGATGACATATCAGACTGCAACTGACTCACATTATCTGAAAAGGGCATGATGATTTTAGACTTATTTAGTATCAAAGTGCACAGCTACCCATTTTGCAAAAAGTGGCTCTGCTTTACTTTAACCATCATTTTACCCTATTGAACAGTTGAGTAGCCTAACTGCAATGGCTAAATTCACAATATGCTTTGTGAAGTCAGTTATAGACATAGTGAATACTTTTGTACATTGTATCAACTTTAGCTAGTTTTAACTCTGGGGTTTGGAAGTGTAGTTAGTTAACATAAACTCAAGCCATTTTGGAAGTTGATGGTTCAGCACACTGTATAAATCCTCAAAGGGTGTGCTATGCATATATAGTCAGTGTGGCTTACTAAAGTCTATATTTACTAGATGAGTATGCGATTATCCAGCTAGTCCAGGATTGTGAATTTTTATTTATTGCAACTCTGTAAGGCAGTGTTTCTCAGCTTTGGCCATTTGAATATGTGTGGACTACAAGTCTCAGAATTCCCTAGCCAGTCTGGTGGCTGGGTAATTCTGGGAGTTGGAATTTCACATATCTTCAAGTGGCCAAAATGGAGAAAAATTGCTGTAGGTCTTAGGATAGACCATAAGGCTATAGTCTTGCCAAAAAGAATAAATGGATAAATAAAATACCAGAAGCAGCAATACAGGAAAAAAATGATTTATCAAATCATTTGTTTGCCTGTTCCAGTCCATTCTGCTCCAGAAGTAAGCATAAGGGGAGAGTTAGATTTGTTGGTAGCTATTTCACACTCTACAGATGATTCAAGAATTTCAGGTTCCAAATTGTTTAACAGCAGTAAGAAAACAGCTCCGCATTCTGGGTGTAATATTGTGAGTTATATTTCCTTTTGGTAGATCCTTCTCCAATATTTTTAGAAACTACTTGTATGTTTTTGTACACTTTTGGTTCTTGGGAAAGGATGAAGAGTTTCCACTAAAAAGTGAAATCAGATTCTTGAGTCTCTAATCCTGATTGAGGTAGGGAAAGCTCCTGAAGAAGAATTTCTCCACACACTGACTTTTATAGGATTTGCTAAGGATTGAATCGGGAGCTCTGGTGTGTTTTTAGTATATCTCTTGCTGGATTTCAGCTCTTATCCATAGGAAGGAATGTTGGAAGGCTACTTTATATCAGCTTCACTGGATCCTAGTGACTTTTCAAACTCACATAGAGAGAGGCATCTTTCAGATGTACTACTTAATTTTTTAAAGGAAGATGCTCAAGATTCTCTTTTTCCACAAGGAGAAAGTTACATCACTGCTGGTCTTGGCTAGAATAAAATGCTAAACTAACTATACAAGGCAATGTTTCCTTATATGATGAGAGAAAGAGGAAAAAGATGGATTTTAGGAAGTGCCTAATGATTCCATAAAAGAGACACGGTGGCTCAGTGGCTAAGATGTTGAGCTCGTCGATCAGAAAGGTCAGCAGTTCGGTGGTCTGAATCCCTAGTGCTGATTAACGGAGTGAGCTCCCGTTATTTGTCCCAGCTTCTGCCAATCTAGCAGTTCGAAAGCATGTAAAAATGCAAGTAGAAAAATAGGAATCACCTTTGGTGGGAAGGTAACAGCTTTCTGAGCGCCTTCGGCGTTTAGTCATGCTGGCCACATGACCATGGAGACATCTTCGGACAGTGCTGGCTCTTCGGCTTTGAAACTGAGATGAGCACCGCCCCCTAGAGGCTGGAATGACTAGCACATATGTGCGAGGGGGGCCTTTACCTTTAATCATTCCAGTATTACAGTATTCTATACTGACTCTAAGCAAGCATTCCATGGTTAACTTAATCCTTATTAGGGATTATCATATATATTAATAAGATTTATTTATAAGATGAATTGATAAAATTTATAACCTATTTTTCACTGATAAATTTAAGGTGGTATCCATAGTATTCCATTCTATTTTTCCCATACCAACCCTATGAGTCAAAGAGAGGGCTAAAAACTCTAAATCAGTGTTTCCCAACTTTAGTAACTTGAAGATGTGTATAATTCATTTCCCAGAACTCCCCAGCCAGAATAGGTTGGCTGGTATGGCTGATTGGGGAATCCACACATCTTTAACCTGCCAAGATTGAGAAACGCTGCCCTAAATCATTCAGTGAGCTACTAATACTGCTCCTAGACCAGCCCTTTAACCCCTGCATCACTCTGCAAAGAGGATGTTGTGGCAGTTAGTATAATTGAAAACACCAAAAAAAAAATATAGTATGGAAAAATAAATCACCCATCCCCAAGAGGGTAGTGTTAGAAGTCATATAAAACTTTCTGTACAGGAACATGACATAATATAGAATTAGAATTCTTTTATTGGCCAAGTGTGATTGGGCACACAAGGAATTCGTCTTTGGAGCTTACGTCATTTTGAGGGTAGAAGTTGAAACAATTTATGTCCAGGATGTGAGGTCTGTACATATTTCACAACCCTCTTTTTGACTTGTGCAGTATAGAGGTCCTCAATGGAAGGTAGGTGGGTAGCAATTGTTTTTTCTGCAGTTCTAATTATGTATTGAAGTCTGTGTCAGAGCCAAACCAGACAGTTATAGAGGTGTAGATGAAATTCTTCTGTAGAACTGAATCAGCCGCTCCTTGGGCAATTTGAGTTTTCTGAGTTGGTGCAGAAAGAACATTTTTTGTTGTGCTTTTTTGATGACATTTTTGGTATTGGGTGTCCATTTTAACTCTTGAGATATGATAGAACCTAGAAACTTGAAGGTATTTACTGTTGCTACTGTGTTGTCTAGTATTGCGAGTGTTGGTAGTGTAGGAGGGTTTCTCCTAAAATCTACTATCATTTCTACAGTTTTAAGTGTTTCCAGTTCAAGACTGTTCTGCTGCACCACAAGGCTAGTTGTTCAACCTCCTGTCTGTATGCAGATTCATTGATGTCTCAAATGAGACCAATCACTGCTGTATCATCTGCAAACTTCAGTACTTTAACATAGGGATCTTTTGAGATGGAGTCATCTGTATAGAAAAAGAAGATAAGAGGAGAGAGCACATAGCCTTGGGGGGCTCCTTTGCTAATTGTACAAGTATCTGATGTAATTTTGCTTAGCTTCGCCTGCTGCTTCCTGTCTGTTAGGAAGCTTGTGCTCCATTTACAAGTGTGGTCAGGTACAGCTAACTGGTTTAGTTTAGTTAGAAGAATATGTGGAATAATGGTATTGAATGCTGAGCTGAAGTCTACAAAGAGGAACCTTGCATAGATCTTTGAAGATTCAACATGTTGTAAGATCTGTCTGTCTGTCTCTCTCTGTCTGTCTGTCTCTCTCTCTCTGTCTGTCTCTGTCTCCCTCTCTCTCCCTCCTTCCCTCCCTCCCTCCCTCCCTCTCTCTCTCTGTGTCTCTCTGAGAGCTTAAAAATGAGAGTGGACTTTCATATTACCATTCAAATAGATAGTACAGTACATTCTATAGTAGTGTTTTTCAAATTTGGCAACTTTAAGATGTGGACTTCAACTGTCATAATTGTTAAATTTGCTAAGTTAGAAAAATACTGTTTTATATATGCTTATCCATTCATAGGTATACCTGCATACCTATACATACCTATCGTTCATTAAGATTTATTCCCAAATCAGTGGATGCTGAATTGTAGTTCCAGTAATAATCAGCGTAAGTAATTCTCTTCTCTTTTGGGATTCGCTGCAGGATGTGACAGAAGGGACACCAGATACACAGCTAAGATGGGAGCCGCTACCTTCAAAGCTGAAGAAATTTAAACAGTTGTAGTCTGTCACATAAGTGAGATGATATTAAGCAGAGATTAGACATATTCCTGAAGGAGGAGATTATTTTCATTCCCTGTTTCTGATACTTAGTTATGAATGCTGATATTTATGTAGGAGAAAGAGCACCACTGACTGAAAAATGGTAGCACGAGCAGCCTTAGGAAGACACTATAAAATATGTAGAAGGAACCAATTAGGATGACATGGAGGAACTTTGATGAGAGGTAGTCATCAATTTGAATGAGTTACATTCAAATAGTCATTTGACTATTTGAAGTTACATGGGAAGCACACACACCCCACCAAAAAAAGCTATTTACAACCCTGTTCCAGAGTTCTAACTATCACGTTCCCCTGTCACATGACTGCATTTTGAACATTGGCCCACATTTATGACCATTTGCAGAGTACCTCAGTCATATAACCATGATTTACCATGTTTTTGCAGGAAACTGGCAGTTTACTTCCTTTCCAGCAGAAAATAGCCCACCACAAACAAAGGGTTTTATGGTTACGACCACCACAAAGAAGATTCTAAAGTCAGGTGGGTCACTGATGGTGACCCATTTTACAATTGTAATTGCCAGGAACAAGTATGGTCATAAGATAAGGACTACCTGTATTTAAAACCGCTTCTTGACAAGTAGTTTGTTGCAAAACAGCCCTGTCTCATTCATACAACTTTATAGGGCGTTCAGATGCCACCTTTTAGTGCTAATTATATTCGCTTATTTTTTCTTTTCTGTATTCCCTTCTTTTCACAGAAAAACACACAAAAGTGTGGGGGGGAATGGGAGGACCACACAAGCATTTTGGGCAACGGTCCAGGGAATCAGAGTATTCCCAAAGGGGTAGGAATGGATCAGGAGGCTGGTATCCTGAATAATAGCTCTCTATCCTATTGTGTATTCTCAAAGGTTCTACTTACTAGCTGTGATTTCTATATTGAAATTCAGTCTTCCAAAGCAGTAAATCATTTATATGCTCCTGAAAACAGAAAGGGAAATGCATTGCTTTCTTCTCTGTTGATGATTTCCTGATTTCTAATGGGATATTATTGCAATAACTAATGTGGATGTATTGTAAATTCCAGGAACAATGGACTTTTTAAAGACAGAATGGGCATTCTTACATTCCCTTTTGTTAGCAAATATATTCTAATTCAGGGTTCCCTACTTGGTGTCTTATAGACCATAACTCCCATAATCCCCATCCATCATGGCCATCCGAGTTATAAACCAGGACATCTGGAGGTTACTATTTTGTAGAAAACTAGACCATTTTGTATTACTATCCAGACGTTTGATTGAGGCTGTCAGGAAAAATGTCCAGAGGTGATCATTTGACCTTCATATATTAGCACCTAATTGCCATTGCCTAGGTGTGAAACCAGTATTAGTAGAAGGCAAATAATGGTTGCGAAAGTTATACTTAAGAATGGGCCTGCTGCTTCTGAGCATAATTCTTAATGATTTTTTTCCCTTTCTGTATCAGGGAGCTGCCCTTTAACATAATCATCACATCACTGACAATAGGATACCTTTAAAGATTGTCCATCCTTTCCTGTTGGGTGTTTTACACCTATCTGGCTCCCTGGGACTACACGTTGCATTGAAGCTCTCTGTCACTTGCGCCAGTCTCCTCTGGCTGGGTGGTTCTACATTTATCTGCAGGAAACTTGGAGGCGGGCGTGAAAGATGGCTGCCACACAGGAAGTACCTCCTCCCGCATTAGGCCTCCATTTTTTATACCCATTAGAAGAAACAATGGCACCCAGGGTGAAAATAGAAGAGCCGGGACCTCCATGCCCTGAAGCTGGTTGGGAATGGGATGCTCCGGGGAAGACTCCTCTTGTTGTCCAGGCAGGCACCATTAGTGATCTGTTGAGGTGGGCAACTCCTCCCCAAGTGAGGAGCGACCCAATTCCACAGCTCTGGGAGGTTCAGTGCCAGGAGATGGTGCAAAGCCTGAGGACACCTGCTGACGTCATGCCAGCCCCTGTGCCTGTCCCACCCCCAGCCCCTGGCTGGAGCAATCTCCAGCTACCTGAGCTTGCACCCGTGGATGACATCGAAGCCTACCTGTCATCCTTTGAGCGGGCAGCCGAATCATGCCAGTGGCCAAGAGGAGAGTGGATGAGCCGCCTTATGCCAGCTCTTGGAAAACCCCAGCCACCCCATAATGGCTTGGATGCCAGAAGTAGCAGGAATGAGCACAGAAAGTCCAAATCTTCCGGCCTGCGAGGGGAATCAGGTGCCAATGTAGAAATGCAACGGCAGCGTTTCCGGCAGTTCCGTTACCAGGATTCCGAAGGCCCCCGGGAGGCTTGTCGGAGGCTCCGGGAACTTTGCCGACGTTGGCTGAAGCCAGAGAGCCGCACAAAGGAGCAGATTCTGGAACTGCTGATCCTGGAGCAGTTCCTGACCATCTTGCCCCAAGAGATCCAGAACTGGGTGTGGGAACGAGGCCCTGAGACGTGCGCCCAAGCAGTGGCCTTAGTGGAAGGATACCAGATGGGACGGCGAGAGGCAGGGATGTGGGAGCAGCAGGTAAGGGAACGGTTAATCATCTTGATTCTAAGGGATACATTGTGATGAAAACTTCTAACATCCTTAGCACTCCAATATATGTTTTCTCATTCCACTCCCCCTCCACAACCCCGCATCCACCCACCCACAAGGCAAAAGAGAATTGTATCAGTGTTTTAATGATTGAATCAGTGTTTCATGGATATAAAAATAGCCAAATGCAACTTGCAATATAAATGGGGAGGAAAAAGCTCAGTCAAGAATAGAGGAAGGATGATACACAGGTAAAAGTTTTTTTGAGTTGGCACATGATTTCAACAGAATTGTCTTTTTTTTAATGTGCTGTTTATCAATTACTTTTTAATTAGGCTTTAAAACTTTTCCTGTTTTTTATACAAAGAGGGCAGAAAAGATTGAGTCACACGACAGCCTTCCTCATTATTAACAAATGAATCTGCATTCAGACGACCTCGTTTCTTCCTGATTTACCCAGGCTGGAAATGGCTGTTCATCGATTGTGGAGGGCGTCTTTGTATGGAAGCAAGCAAGCAAGGGGATTTTGGTGGGAAGCAGCATATCCAAATGTCTTGGATGGCAGCTCTCACGGCCTCTTGCTGTTAGCCATGTTGGTTAGAACTGAGGAGAGCTGAAATCCAAAGCCTTCAAAAGACCCCGGGCTTTTGGCTACTCCAATGAATAGAGTGCTAGCTAAGATGTCAGAGTTGCAAGAAACGCCCCTAACAAAAGAAGACTCCGAGGCTTGAATTTCCTCAAAGTTCCATTTTATTAGAGATGTCATATTGGCATATCTGGGAAAACCCGAATCTGAAATCTTCCAGGTTTTCCTCACTCAAATGAAAGTCCAAGTCCCTGCCCAGCACCCACAAGTCCATCACAAGTTCCAAACAAGGCACCATCCCAACTGGAGATGCCTCCCAGTCACGCCACTCCAGGTGCAGGGCAAAATGTCCTTGACTCTCTGAAAAAGGAATGTTATTTTGACTATATATCTCCCATACTCAGTGGTGGGATTCAAATAATTTAACAACTGGTTCTCTGCCCTAATGATTTATTCCAACAACTAGTTCGCCAAACTGCTCAGAAAGCTAATAACCGGTTCTCCCGAAGTGGTACGAACTGGCTGAATCCCACCACTGGCCATTCTCCATATAATCCCCCCTCCCATTTCCTCACAGCATTAAATGTGGCAGGCCTGAAGGCCCAATGCAAAAGATGGCTTCCAGGCCTGACCTAAGGTGGACTTGCTATCAGATCAATCTGTATCCTTTTGAAAAGTTTTTGGAATGGGAATTGCAAAACTACTATGGACACTTGAATGGCTGCTTAATTATTCTATTTTAGATTCAAGGCTTAAACAAATAAATGGAATGGGTAGATTAGTGTAAGTTCTTAGTGACCCACTGTTGTCCCTTGTTGCTAGGTTACAGTGCGGGTCAAGGTTGAACAGGTAAGCCCCCAGGAAATGATTTTACCTGGAGCACCGTGGGATCCTTCAGCCTCGCTGCTGCCCCATCCTGAGTATCTATCCTCATCCGATATAACACTAAACCAGCCTGTCCCAGGCCCAGCTCTCAAGATGCCCTGCATCCCAAAACAGGAACCACAGGGCCTTCAGGAAACAGGTAAGAAGGAAGAGAGAATCAGGAATGTTCTAGGAATTTTTCCTGCCAAAGGGAATCAATTGCCACAAGAAAAACAAATCAATGATATTTTTTTTGGGAAGCTTTGTCTATAACAGATGAGGAATTATCCAACTCCCATTATCTCCAGCCAGTGGAGTTGGAACAGGAATTTGTAGTCCAGCAATATTTGGAAGACAGTTGAGCTAAGAAATTCATACAGTTTTTTTTAAATAAATCTATGGAATGATTGGCTATCAGAGAATATGAATATTCATTTTAGAATTCTAAATGTTTTGCTTCCATTTAGTGGGCATCCAGATGTTTGCAGTAAAAAATCTGTGCAAACTATGTTATTTAATAGTAAATATGATTTTAAAAATATTTCCGTTTCTCCAGTCCACATTTTTAGGGGACAGCAGTTTGATGAAGGTAAAAGAGAGAATATAATTATCTTATCTATCTATCTCTTATCTATCTGAGCATTTTTACTTCACTCATTAGGGCAGCTTACATGACCATTCTAAACATGATATTCTTTGCCCAGATGTTTGGGGGGAAAGAGCTGACTTGGAAAAAGAAAATAAATCTTAAAATTCAATTTCTTCCAGTAATACAGCACTTTTTCTTTTTGTGCCTTTGAGTCACAATGATTTTTAGCAAATGTCTAGATGGGTCCTACAGTTTTCCTGTCAAGGCTTTTTAGAAGTGGTTTGCCATTCCCTGCTTTCTAGGCAAAGAGAGAAAGCCAGGCCCAGACAGATTCAAGCCTAAGGCAGGAATAAAAACTGTTAAACCACTGCAAAATGTAAATGATTTTGTATCTAAATCTTATCTCATTTGATTTCATTTGTGTGTGTTGTATTTGAGAGAGAAATAGATCTTTCGTTTGAAGTCTCTCTCTGTTTGATGCATTCCAGAGGAGTTGAACTTCTATTCCAAATAAAAGGAGAATATATGTCAGTCATGCTTTCCGTAGGAGCTCCCATTGACTGACAACAGAGGGCAGTGATTTGAGATACAACTCAAAACAATACATATTATTCAGGCTAACTAAAGTTATTGTAGGATTAGAAAGATGAGGAGTGTTGCTCCATTAATGCAGCCTGATAACTGGCTCCTACCAGATATCACGTGTTAAACTCCAGTAATTCCCATTTCCAGGACTTTTAATTGGGCTGAACTGTTTCTCCTCCAATTAACTGCCTCAGGCTTTTTCAAAGGTGCTTTTTCAAAAGGCAATTGGACTGTTTTTTCCTTGTGGAGGAAGAAAAAGATATTTTCCTTCTCATCCAAGAAGCTTCATGGGTTCTGGTAGGATATTGGGGGCAAAAGTCCAGAATTTGGCCTTTCTGGAAAGAGAGGACACATTGGTTTGTTCACTTTCTGGATAAAGAGGACCATTGGTTTGAAAGAGGTGTAAAAGAGGCCATTTATGTTAACATTTAGCAGTTCTTCTTCAACAGAGGGAGAGGAATAGGACACCACACAGTCCTTTCAGCAGCTCTAAGAAGATTCCATCCCCATTTTCCCTCTGATACAGGTGACCCTGAGAGCACAGATAAACTCATAAGTGGCCTCAAGAGCTCTCAGGGACAGTGATAACAACCAGAGGACTGCAAAGAAATATAACACTTCCAACCCACCCCCCATCCGACCCTATTCTGTCAGATCTAATTTTTCTGTCATCCTCACCCACCTGCTGAACTCATGAAGCTTCTTGGATGAGAAGCAAAATGCTTTAAAGGAAAAACAAAGTCTAGCTGTCTTTTGAAAAAGCACCTTTGAAACAACTATGACCTGGATGACTGAGAATCTCCAAGAAGTTCATTAACAGTGTAATGTAAATTTATCTGATTTCCAATTCCTGTATCTATGGGCAAACTGGAATGCAGTTGTTTCATCCAAATATTGTTTTGAAACTTAATAATTACAATAGACATTGAATAGAACAAGTTTGAAACCTGAGAAAGGAAAAATTGAGCAAAATCAATCATAAATGAGTCTTCTCTTCTTTTTATTCTACCAAACGTCAACCCTTTCTTGCATATAGTTAGCTGTTCCTGGTTTCTCTTTTTGGAACCAAATTTCTATATTTATTCTCTACTTACTGCTTTTCCAAATCCAACAATCATTGTTCCTACCTGGCCAATAATTAAAAGTGCCAAAGAATCTTCAACCAAGAACTAAATATTAATTTGTGGAAATTATTTTTAAAAAATGTTTACTTCTGTTTGTACTCTGTATAGATGCTCTGGAATAAAATAGGTCTTATCCTATACCAACTTATTTTTGATCAGCTATTAGTCTGACACACAACCAAAACTATGCCTATGTATGCAGATATCACCAGATGGAACATACAGGAACTAAATTGACTATATTTTTCATATAAAGAGGCGGAAGAGCTCAGTTGGAAGAACAAAGATGTGACCAGAAGCTAATCACAGAATAGATTCAGCTCAAGCTAAAGTGGAAGAACAAAGGCAGTCAGTTTTCAAAGTAAGATCTTAAACATTAGCATACCATTTTCAAAGACAACCTTGGGAGCTTTGAAGTCCTCAACCTCACTGATAAGAAACCAGAGATACTATAGAATTAAAAAGTTGTTATGGATGAATGTCAAAAACAACCACCAAAGAGAGGAAATGGCTGAGGAAGTAAAAGTAACTGGAACTGTGGGAGGCAGAGACCATGCTGTCCTGGAATTTCAGATAGTGTGATGGTGAGAAACTGCAGTCATACCTCAGTATTAGACTTCATGGGAGAAAGCTTTGTTGGACTTAGGAAGACAGTAGGCAAGATCCATTTGATATTGTAAAGGACAAAAATGTCTAAGAAGATTGGGAGCTTCTGTAATAATGTGGTCTTGGAGGCAACAAATCCAAACAATTCATACAAGAAGGAAAAATTAGAAAATCTGAACAGACAAAAGTGGATTTTCACAGAACGTAAAAAGATCGCTTAAAAGAAAAAAGCAAATGTACAAGAAATGGAAAGAGAGGAGGAATATATCCTACAAAGAATACAAAGCAGTTTGCAAAAACTACAGATCTAGTGGGAGAAGAGCTAAATCCTAGTACAAAGTCAGGGTAGCTAGGGATGCCAAAAACAACAAAAGTTTTCTTTTTTTAGGAAAGTCCCAAGCAAAAGGAAAGTGAAAGAGACAGGAGGTCTTCTGAAGAGAGAGAATGTTAAAATGGTTAAGGAACAGGACAGAAGGCATAACTGAACTCTTATTTTGCATCTGTTTTCTCTCAGAAGTTGAATGAACCTTCGGTTGGCTCACACTGTGCCATTGGTGGGGGGAAATGAACTGAAGCTCAAGATAAACAAGGAGCAACTGAGGGAATTCCTAGTTAATCTTCAGAACCAATTGATTTATACCCTGGGGGAAGCATCTCCCCAATCTTTTTTTTTGTTTTGTTTTGCAGTTTCATAGAAGACAATGTTTCCATTGGGGGAGGGGGAATGGATTCAGTTTCACTTGCTTACCTGCCACTCACCTCCTGCTGTGCAGGCCACAGATTGGTATTGGGGGTCCCTCCCCTTGAAAATTAAAGAAACTAACAGAGATATTAGCAGAACCATTCTCTGTAATTTTGAGTACACCTGGAAAATAGACAAGGTCCCAGAAGACTGGAGAAGGATTAATGTTTATTTATTTATTTATTTATTTAAAAGGAAGAAGCAGGGACCCAGGAAAATACAGGCCTATGAGCTTGACATTAATACTGGGCAAGATCCTTGAGCAGATTTATCAGGAAGCACATGTGAGTGCATAGATAGGAATTCATTAATTAATTGGAGCCAACATGAATTTATACTAAACAAGTCATATCAGATTAACAATCTACTTTTGACTGGTCTGGTTCAGAGTGGTATTCAGCAGGTTCTGACCAGTTCTGGAGAACTGGTAGTGGAAATTTTGAATAGTTTGGAGAACCGGTAAATACCACCTCTGACTGGCCCAGCCCTCATTTATTCTCTGCCTCCCAAGTTCCAGCTGATCAGGAGGGAATGGGGTGAGAATGTAAATTTTACAGTATACTTCCCCTGCCACCCCCACCAACTGACCTCCATAGAATCAGTGCTAAAAAAAATGGAATCCCACCACTGGTCTGGTTGATTAGGGAATTGCTATGGATATAGTATATCTTGACTTCAGCAAGACTTTTTGACAAAATCTCTCAGAACATCCTTACCTACAAAATGGTCAAACATGAGTTCGACAACTCAACCACGAGGTGGATTCACAGTTGGCTCAAGGATCGTAACACTACTGGTAGTTCTAGATAGCATCAAATGTACCCCGGATAGACATTCTGAATGGATGCCACAGGACTGTGTCTTGGGTGGTTCCAGTGTTTTTATAAACGATGTGGAAGAGGAGTCCAAGGAATACTTACCAAATGTGCAGACGATACAAAGCTAAGAAGGATGGTCAATACATGGGAGGAGAAGGGAAAGAAACAGGAAGATTTAGTCAAGCTAGATAATGGCAGAAAGAAATAGAATGGAATTGAACACGGGGAAATGTAAAGTTAAAAAAAAAAGAAACAAACATGTAAAGGTAGTCCGCTTATCACCAATTGCTTAGCAACCATGGACTCTCCCAAAGATACAACTGATTCATAGTTCCAAACAGCTACTTCCCCTATCCACCCATGGTCACATTATCAAATTTTGGGTGCTTGGCAACTGGCCGCATTTACAGCCATTTGTAGGATCTAACAGTCATGTGATTTATGTTTTGTTTTGTTTTTTGCTGGCAAAAACACCCATTTCTGACAATAGATTCGCTTTACAACTGCCAGATTCGCTTTACGATCATCATAAAATCGGGTTGATCTGCCTCAACTTATGAACGTCATGACATACAAAGGATATTTCAGGCTCCCATTACAGTTGTTCGGTTGAGGACAATCTGCATAGGATGCGGACAATAATGAGTCACGAGCAGCACATGTGAGAAGGACTTGGGTGTACTAGTGGATCATAAGCTTAGCCAATCTCAACAGTGTTATGCAGCTTGCAGAGAATACCAACATCTTGAAGAGCATCAAGAGGAGAATGGAGTTCAGATTGTAAAGAAGTAATTGTCCCAGTCTGTTATGCTTTGGTCAGGCTTCATTTGGGGTACTGCATTCAGCTCTGTACATCCAGTTTTTTAAAAAATTGATAAACCGGAGCAAGTCCATAGAAGGGCTTCCAAGAAGGTTGAAAGGATTCTATAAGGAACAATTGGAAGACCTAGGTATGTTTAGTTTGCAGATGAGAAATATATGAGGCAACATGATGTTGTATTCAACTTTCTAAAGGGCTGTCACATTACAGGGGATTTGTGGTGACGCAGTGCTTAGAATGCAGTTTTGGAGGCTAACTCTGCCCACTGCCAAGAGTTTGATCCTGACTGGCTCAAGGTTGACTTAGCCTTCCAAGGTTGATAAAATGTGGACCCAGATTATTTGGGGGAATATATTGATTCTGTAAAGCACTTAAAGAGTGCTAGAAAGCACTTAAGTGCTATTGCTATTTGGGCTCGTTCTAACTTGCTCCAGAGGGTAAAACTATATCTAAAAGGATGAAACCTCAAGGATATATGCACATATTAGACATAAAGAAAAACTTGACAGCAAGATCTGTCAGTCAGTGGAATGAATTATTGCATGGAGTGGTCTTTTTCATTTGAGGTTTTCAAAGCAGAGGCTAGTTAATAATCTATTGGAGATGGTGTAGTAAATCCTACAGTGTGCAGTAGATTGGATGTGATGACCCTTTAGATCTCTTCCAACTCTACAATTCTATGACTCTAAGCTGAGGAACAACATACATTATTGCTAATGCATGCTGGATAATTGAGAAAGCCAAAGAATACCAAAAATAAATCAATACATGCTTCATTGAATATAGAAATGGCATGGATTGTGTCAACCATGTCAAATTGTGGCATGTTTTTAGGAAAACAACAATCTTAGAATGTCTCATTGTTTTCTTGCAAAACCTCCTACACAGCACAGGAAGACATAATCTGGATGGAACTTGGTGGAAGTTTGGAAGGAGTAAGACAAGGTTGTATACTCTTTCCTTATTTCTTCAAAATATGGTGTCCCCAAAATAAGACCCAACCAGAAAATAAGCCCTAGTCTGATTTTAGTGTGTTCCTAATAAGCTCTACCCAATAAATAAGCCCTAAGTTAAGATTGTTATCAGTCGGCGGGGTGGCCAGCACCAGAGGTGTCAAAGCCACGGGGGTGGATGCTGTCCATCAGTAGCTACAGCCCAGGTGAGTTAATTACCTGTTCAAGCAGCAGTCAGGGGTGAGGGGGAGGTGGTTCGGATACACTGCGGGGGCCAGGGGAAAGCCAAAGTGGGTGGGCAGCTGCAGGAGGCTTGTCTTCATGCAGCGGTACCAACAGATGGAGACAGAAGTGCAGGGGGGAGGCAGGTGCTCCAAATGTGCCATGTGGACTGTAGGAAAGCCGAGAGTCAATATAACACGTGCTAATAGCAGAATGAGATTTTTGTTGAGGTTGTAAAGGTCCAAATTAACTGCCCAGCTTCATCATTTCTAAAACGATAAAATAGAAACTATCAATTTGCAAACAGAAGTTACAAGAACTGAGACAGCTTGTAGTAAATGTACAATGGAGAGCATACAGGTAGTCCTCAAATTATAGCCATCATTGAAGCTGGCAGTTACGGTCATAAGTCATGATGGTTGTAAAGCATCTGTGACCAGATCCAGTTTTACGATATTTTTTGTTGGGGTTGTTTGGTGAACGTCACAGCTGTTACGTGAATCCATTGTTAGCTGTCAAGCATTTCTTGCTGGAAACCAGAAGTAAATGCTGGTTTACAGCAGACCCTCATAAATCAGCCATCTGACCACAGTGCACTGCAAGAGCTGTAAATGCAGACCGGTTGAGAAGCACCCAAAACGCAGCCGCATGTTGGCAGGAGAGCACAATGTCAGAACTTCAAAACTAGATCACCTGTAGCTTTTGGGGGTCTGGTACAACTTCAACTGGTCACTAAACAACTGGTTATAAGTTGAAGACTACTTGTGCCTGTCTTATGTTGATAGCTGCATGTTGTCAGACTCATCTGCCCATTATGAAAGACTTTTCTTTTTCTTTTTTTCTTGACAGGCTCCCTACTGGCCAATGGAAACCGAAAGGAGCACTCTTTGCCCGGAGGCACGATGGAAACGGGATTGCTACCTGGGAATTCCCGGGAGAAAGTGTTGGGTGAGAATTGTGGTGAACGGATGGGTCAACAATTTGAAGTGAGATGTGGAGACACAAGAGAGAATCCAGTTGCACACCCCAACTCTTTTGGACGCTCTCACCCAGCGGGAAAGTCCCTTCACCAGTGTTCACAGTGTGGGAAAACATTTAGCCGTAACTCACATCTGCTCACCCACCTAAGGATCCATACTGGGGAGAAGCCCCACCAGTGCCCTCAGTGTGGCAAACGTTTTGGTCATACTTCCCAGCTGACACGTCATCAGAGGACCCATGCCTCAGAGAGACCTTTCCGATGTGCTCAGTGCAGCCGAAGTTTTTACCAGAGCTCAGAGTTGACCAGGCATCGAGTATCCCATGCCAGAGACCGTCCGTACGGGTGCAGCCAATGTGGGAAGAAGTTCCGTTGGAGTTCTGATCTCATCCGACACCAGATCACCCATACAGGAGAGAGACCATACAAGTGTCCTGACTGTGGGAAGAAGTTTGGTCAGAATTCACACCTGGTTCGACATCGGAGAACCCACACTACTTAGCCAAGATCTTCCCAGAAAGAAAGAAAACCGTGTTTCCCAGCATTGAAAGCTCAATAAGGGCCAAAACATGGAACCAGACCACCACTTAGCTTAGTGTCATAATGAGCCAGATGACAGATGAACCTTTGGTTCAATATCTGCAGAGGTTTATCTGTGGATGTGGCTTAATTAGAAAGAACCCAGTCTGTCTCCAGCGGGATAGGCAAGGTGGTAGTTCCACAATATCAATTTTTTATTCTACAACTAGAGAATCACAGTTAGAACGGAACTGATTACTCTAAAAAGGTGCTGAGCCTTTGTAGATTTGACTTCCTGGACAATACTAAACCACTAATATTGTGGTGGCTCCAGTTGGATGTCTTTTTATTTCTTTCTCTATCTCCTTTTCCTTCCTCCCTCATTCTCTCTTTTAATAGAAAATGAAATAGGCCTTCTAGTCATCTAGACATATTTTCTGTTACATAACGCAATCTGTAATCCTTGCCCTGAGAACACTTCTTTGTTGTGAAGCAAAAGCAATGTATTTTTTAGAGAAAATGACCAGTCTGTATTAGCAGAGGGTTGAAATCTTTAAAATGATGGAGATCCCTTCTTGGGGAAGCTGCTGTGAATTATTTTGCCTTTTTAAAAAAATTACAACTTTGATAAATGGAAAAATTGTCAACCTTAATTTGTAGTGGCACGGAATATATACCACAGGGCTGGGTTTGATTTCAAGTGGTTGGCCTGCAGGATAGGTGAACTTTATTATGGCCAATTCCTAGGACTGGCCATCAATACACAAGGGGACTGAGGGCAGGCCTCCCATCTGGTCTTTTTCATTATCAGTAATCCTATTGATTTACTTGCACACCTCAGCCTCTTTCTTCTTGTGTGTGAGTGACAACACTGGCAAAACACTCTTTCCTCATATTCAGCAAAAAATATCACAAAGGTATATTCTTGGGTACTTCAAAAGGAGACCCACTGCTACATTTTTCATGCTTTTCACATGGAGTCATGGGAAGCGATGGGAGGAGTTGGAGCCTTTCAAAAAGGAATGTTTTTTAACATTTTTTAGCTTTAAAAAGATCCGATGATCGCGCGGCACATCTGATCGTTGCACAGTTGATCGTCAGGACTTTAAAAAAAAAAAACTTTTAAAAGCATTTTTTGACTACCAGTTTAGGTGAACCAGTAGCATTTTTTACTACCAGTTAGGGCAAACCGGCCCAAACCGGTAGCATTTCTCCCATGCTCCATGGCTTGCTCGCTCCTTTCGCAGCACCTTGCAATACTTAAATTTAGTGCTCTACACCATGGGGGGGACAGCATCCCCCATCTTCCTGGAGCCCATTACAATGTGGCACATTGGCTGTAGCCAGGACAAGCATGTCACAGAGTGGAGATCAAGTCATGCATCTCCCTAGGTGACCGAAGTGAAAGGCAAGTATAGGGGTGCTTTGCTCCCACTCTGGAATATGGAGCTAGTCTCCATCACCGCCATTGCCCTTACCTTTCCAGGCCATGTGAGGAGTGACTGTGAGGGGAAGGCAAGGGGCGGGGCCAGCCAGCCGACAGGGAGCTACAGCAGAAGGATGAGAGAGCTTTGTTTATCTCTGAACCTGAAATGACTCTTGATTTAAATAATATAGTAAAAAGCACCCAAAGAAGAAGAAAGAACATCGGGGCGGGGGGACATCCAAACTTCACCTGTTTTGGGAAATGGTTCAAGACGGAACATATGCATGCACACACACACACACACACGCAAACAAGAGGTGGGGAAGAGGGATGAGAGAGAAAGGGGAAGAAATGAGAAAATGATGGAGGGAGAGAATGAGAGGGGGAAAACTGAGAGAAGCGAGAGAGAGATAGAGAAATGACCTGTAGGGAGAGAAATGGAAAAGGGAAACAAGGGGAGAAAGAAAGGTGAGGGAAAAAAACAAATGAAAGAGAAGGAGAAAAAGAAATGAGAAAATGATGACGGGAGGGGGGAAATGGGAAGGGGGAAAAATACGGAAAAAGAAACAGAAAAAGGAGAGAAAGAAAGAAAGAGAGAAAACAATGAAAGGGAGAAATGAGGGAGAGTATGAGGGGAAAAAAACGAGTGAGAAGGGAGAGAGAGATGAGAGTTGGCGGGAGAATGAGAAGGGAGGGGAGAAGGAAACAAGTGAGAAGTAGGGAAAGAAAAAGGGAGAGGAAAAAGAAAAATGAGAGAAAGACCCATTTCCCACCAAAAACAAGCACAAAACCCATATAGGCAGAGCTGGGGCAGGTCATGTGACTGGGTGGGAATGACCTTGAGTTGGCTATGCCCAGCCAGGTTTTGTGGCTTCCAGTGTTTTCTGTGGGAAACATATCCAAGTGGCCCTTTTGAGTGTTTAACGTTGCAGACCCCTGAGTTTGAGAGTCCTTTCTGGAGAAAATCGGTGGATGGCACTGAATGCAGCTCACCCTTTTTATTGACATATGACCCGATATCCCTGATCAAGGATCTCTTGTAATTAATTATGGTGGCCATGTTGACACAGTTATCAGGACAATGAGCACTCAAGGTATTGCACTGCTCAGCACACTAAGTTTTGTTACTCTTTGGTAGTTGCTAACGTGTTTTGTGGATCCCACTCATTGAATTAGATTTAAGTTCCAGTACATTGTGTAAACCCAAATAATGGGTTAATTCAAGACCCAGGTTAAGCATCTGGTATGAACATAATCTGCTAGAAAATAAAAATACCTGTTATGAACCAGGTGGTCATGGTTAGGAAAGCTCCAGCGACGTCTTTATTTCTCTTGGGAATGGTTAAACAAATAACCCTCCACTGATCAGTAAAGCTTCACTCTTAGTACCCCAAACAACAGTTCATAGATTATCCAGCCATGCCACAAGGCAAAAGTCCAGACATAAGACAAAAGCAGTTTAGGAAAAAACCAAGATGATAGTTAAAAATCTTACAAATAAACAGAGAGATGATTTAATAAAGGAAATGAATATCCAGATAGTGAAAAAAGTGAAATACTTAGGAATCTATCTAAAGGTAAGATTTATGACAATCAAAGAGGATAACTACAAAATTAAGGCATCAAATTAAACTGGATATGGAGAGATGGAAAAATTTGCAACTTTCCATGATGGGTAGAATAGCTCCAATAAAGATGAACATACTGCCGAAGATATTTTTTTTCTATTCCAAACTATACCAATAAAATTAGAGAAAAAATATTTTGAGGATTTGAATGAAATGTTGAAATTCATTTGGCAAGGAAAAAACCCCTGAGAATTAAATTGAAATCACTGCAAGAGTCAAAAGAGAAAGGTTCTGGTCTGCCTGACTTATCATCTGACATTTGGGCTTATCAAGCCTGCTGCACTTATGTGGGTAACAAAGTAGATAACTTTAAGGAAAAGAAGATTATTATTATTGAAGAGTTACAATATTCAACTTGGGTGGCATACATTTCTCTAGTATGGGAGAAACATGGCACATGTTAGTATGGGAGAAACATGGCACATGTTAGTTCCACTCCAGGGCCAGGTGGCGAGAACTGTCAGGGCCCTGGTCTCAGGCTGTTGTTGCTAAATGCCAGGTCTGTGGTTCACAAAGCTCCCCTTGTCCGGGACCTAATTTTAGACGAGGGGCCAGACCTGGCATGTATTACTGAAACCTGGCTGGGCCCAGAGGGAGGAGTCCCCCTCACCGAAATGTGCCCAGAGGGATTTCAGGTGCTTCATCAGCTGCGACCCCAGTGAAGGGGTAGGGGAGTGGCTGTCATCGTCCGAAGGTCTTTAGTTCCTCGTAGGATCCCTGCTCCGGAGCTTGTCGGGTGTGAATCCCTGTTGATGAAGTTGGACCTTGGTGGTCAAGTGGGTTTGTTGCTAACGTACCTACCTCCCAACAGCGTTGCAACAGCCCTCCCCTCGCTCCTCGAGTCAGTAGCCGAGTTGGCGGTAGAGTTCCCCAGGCTTATGGGGGATTTCAACCTGCCTACACTTGGTGAACGCTCTGATGGGGCGCAGGAGTTCATGGCTTCCATGACAGCCATGGACTTGACCCAAGTAATACGGGGTTCGACTCATTCAGCTGGCCACACACTTGACCTCGTATTTCTTTCGGAGCAGTGGAGATGTGATCTAGAGTTGAAGGGCATTAAAACCTTGCCCTTGTCATGGTCTGATCACTTCCTACTGAGACTTGACTTTCGGAAGCCAATCCTCCACTGTAGGGAGGGGGAACCGATTAGGTGGTTCCGCCCCAGGCGCCTGATGGACCCTATGGGATTTCAGATGGCGCTTGGAGAAATACCTGACACTATCGTCCACAATCCAGTGGAGTCCTTAGTCGCTGCTTGGAATACAGCGGCGGCGGGGGCTCTAAACCGGATTGCACCTTTGCGACCTCTCCGAGACAGTGGATCCAGGAGGGCCCCTTGGTTTACCGAGGAACTCCGGGAGATGAAGCACCAAAAAAGACGCCTAGAGCACCGCTGGAGGGCCAGTAAATCTGAGTCAGACCGAGCACTGATGAGAGCCTTTATTAGAGCCTATCTCGTGGCAATACGGGCGGCGAAATGTTCGCATTTTGCCGCCCTTATTGCATCCGCTGAATCGTGCCCAGCCACCTTGTTTAGAATAACCCGCTCCCTCTTGAAAGGGAGGGATGCGGATGACCCTTTACAAGGAAGAGCTGAGGAATTTGTTCAGTATTTAATGGATAAAGTCGCTCGGATTCGGACAGAGCTGGACTCCAATTGCACGATACCAGACAAGGTACCGGGGGAAGGTCTTGAGCATAGTTTATGGATTGAGTTTCAACGTGCTTCTCCTGAGGAAGTGGACAAGGCCATGGGAGCGGTGAGTGCCTCCACTTGTATACTGGACCCGTGTCCCTCCTGGCTGGTCTTGACCATCAGGGAGGTGACACGCAGCTGGATCCAGACGATTGTTAACACCTCTCTCCAGGAGGGAATCTTCCCGACCCTCCTAAAGGATGCAGTGGTGAGACCCCTCCTGAAGAAACTGTGTCTGGACCCAGCCATTTTGAGCAACTATCGCCCAGTCTCCAACCTTCCCTTTGTTGGGAAGGTTGTTGAGAAAGTGGTGGCCTCTCAACTCCGACGGTCCTTGGATGAAGCCGATTATCTAGACTCCTTTCAGTCAGGCTTCAGGCCTGGCTACAGCACGGAAACTGCTTTGGTCGCGCTGATCGATGATCTCTGGCGGGCCAGGGATAGGGGCCACCCCTCTATCCTTGTGCTCCTTGACCTCTCAGCGGCCTTCGATACCATTGACCATGGTATCCTTCTGCGACGGTTGCGAGAGGTGGGAGTGGGAGGCACCGTTCTTCGGTGGTTCTCCTCCTACCTCTCGGACAGGTCGCAGTCGGTGTTGGTCGGAGGGCAGAGATTGACCCCAAGGCCCCTCAATTACGGGGTGCTGCAGGGTTCGGTCCTGTCCCCCCTCCTATTTAACATCTACATGAAGCTGCTGGGTGAGATCATACGCCGGCACGGGATTAAGTACCATCAATACGCAGACGATATGCAGTTGTATCTGTCTGCCTCGTGCCAACTCAGCGAAGCAGTAGAAGTGATGTGCCAGTGCCTGGAGGCTGTTAGGGTCTGGATGGGAGCAAACAAGTTGGCACTCAATCCAGACAAGACCGAGTGGCTTCTGATATTCCCTCCCAAAGACTGGCCAATTATTCCATCTCTCAGGCTGGGGGGTGAAATTATATGCCCCTCAGAGAGGGTTTGCAATTTTGGAGTCCTCCTGGATCCCCAGCTGATTTTAGAACACCACCTGTTGGCTGTGACCAGGGGGACCTTTGCCCAGGTTCGCCTGGTGCACCAATTGCGACCCTACCTGGATCGGGAGGCCCTTCAGACAGTCACTCATGCCCTTGTGACCTCAAGACTGGATTATTGTAATGTGCTATACATGGGGCTGCCCTTGAAGAGTGTTCAAAGACTCCAGTTAGCACCCAGGTACACCCACATCACACCTATCCTCCGCGAGCTGCACTGGCTACCCATTAGTCTCTGAATCCGCTTCAAGGTGCTGGTCACTACCTATAAAGCCCTACATGGCATTGGACCTGGGTACCTGAGAGACCACCTCCTGCCGATTACCTCCCTCAGACCGATTAGATCTCACAGGTTAGGTCTCCTCCGGATTCCATCTGCCAGCCAATGTCGGCTGGTGACCCCCTGGGGGAGAGCCTTCTCTGTTGCAGCTCCAGCCCTCTGGAATGATCTCCCTGTCGAGATCCGGACCCTTACTACTCTCCCGGCCTTGTTGTGAATGTTGTGGTTTTGTTTTTAAAGTGTTGTCTTTGTCTAGTTTTCCCCCTTTCCCTTGTCTATTGTGAGCCGCCCGGAGTCCTTCGGGAGTGGGCGGCATACAAGACAAATAAAATCTAAATCTAAAAAACATCAATACTTCCAAAGGCATTATGTAAGAAACACACTGTTATCAGTGTGGGACAAAATTAAGCAACAAAACTATAGGAAAATACCAGTCTGGCTCTCTCCACCTTAGAAGCATTGATACAACCAAATCTTATAAATATGGAAAAAATTGTTTCCTGTTAGGATATACTAAATGAGAAGGGTAAATTGAAAACCAGACTAGAACTAAAAGACCAAGGGATGGAACTAAGAGTGGTGGTCATACCTGCAGGTACAATCGTGCTATGTGAAGATGTGAAAACATAGGGTTCCTATAGAAAATTAACAACATTGGACAAGATATTAGTGGGGATTGATGACAAACTGATAAGGATAATATACAATTCTTTATTAAATTATAAAATGGAAGAACAAGAAGTTAAAGAGATGATAATTGTATGAGCTAAATTTTTGGATAGAATATAGATTTGGGTAAATGGCAAAAGCTTGGGGAGAGAAATTGGAAAGTGACAATGACCACATCATATAAAGAAAATCTCTACAAAATGTTCTATAGGTGGCATCTGTCCCTGGCAAGATTGGCTAAAATGTTTAGCAATCTGTCCCCAAACTGCTGGAAATTGTAAACAAATACCTGGCACATTCTACCACAGGGTGGACCTTTATAAAGGCAAGGAAATTTTGGGTACAAATTCATATGTTGTTAGAAAAAATGGTTAGACAACATATAGAGTTTAAGATGGAATTATTTTTATTAGGCATATCAGATGGCTATGATAAAGGGACAATATATCTAATATTACACATCTTGACCACACCAAGAATAGTGTATGCACAGCAGCGGAAGAGTGAAAACACCCCTTCAGAGGAGAAAATGTTAAGGAAGATATTAATCTGTGCAGAAATGGAAATAAAAGATAAAGGTTCTCCAGAGCTGGTCAGAACCTGCTGAATACCACCTTTGGTTTCAAGTAATTCGAATTCTGAGGCAGGTAGATTCCTCAAATAACATGTTTATTGGATACATCATATCGGTGCAGTTGGTGAAAATAAATTCTAAAAGTTTCATGCTTTTCACCTAATTAAAAGAGCAAATATTCCCTCTCCCAGATGTTACCGATCACATTATCTAATGAAAATAGCTGGCAGGCTGCTTGGTCACTCCTTTCCTCCTTCAACTGCCATCTGTTGAAATGACCTTGGTTCCCACAAGAAAAATTTTTTGTTTTGATTGTTAGCTCATCTATCTGCTTCCCTTCTTCCTGCCCCCTCTCAGGGTTCATGGCAACTATGTGAGAGCAAAAAGATGCCTTCAGCCAGATTCGCTTCAGATTGACAACGCCCTTAGGGAAGCTCACTGAGAAATATTAAAACAATTAATAAAATGGTAAAAGGTCTTTTAGTCATCTAGACTGATTTATTGTTACATAAAGCAACCTGTATTCCTTGCTCTGAGATCATTTCTTTGTCATGAAGCAAAAGCCCAGCCTCATCACAGCTACCTTGTCCTGAAATTATATAAGCTTTCTCCTTCATAGTGGACACCATATTGGTATTACAGATTTTTCACCATAAATGTGAGGCATTGACATTTTCTCAATACATTGAACCAGGTTTGCTTTTCTGTGGCCAACTGCCTAAAAAAAATGTCTGTCCATGATGGTATGCAAGGACCTATTTGAACTTGGGGCATTAAACTCATCCTCGGGATGTGGTGGCTCAGTGGCTAAGACGCTGAGCTTGTCAATCAGAAAAGTCAGCAGTTCAACAGAATCCCTAGTGCTGCATAACGGAGTGAGCTCCCGTTACTTGTCCCAGCTTCTGCCAACCTAGCAGTTCAAAAGCATGTAAAAATGCAAGTAGAAAAATAGGGTGAGAAGGTAACAGCATTACATGTGTTTTGGCATTTAATGATGCTGGCCACATGACCATGGAGACGTCTTTGGACAGCGTTGGCTCTTTGGCTTAGAAATGGAGATGAGCATTGCCCCCTAGAGTCGGGAACGACTAGCACATATCTGCGAGGGAAACATCTACCTTTTACCTTAAATTCATCCCCTTAGAGTTCTGTGTTTTTTTTTCATTTTTGCAAGAAGAAAATATGCATTTATAGTTGGAACTAAGCTGTGTAGGAAAAATCAAAGTGAGAAGAAAAAACAGAGATACTTGAATA